>NC_067244.2:100681217-101306217 GCF_019359855.2 Lolium perenne | reverse complement strand
ATAAGCTTTCGATACATAGTTACCTAGTCCTTATGACCATGAGATCATATAAATCACTTATACCGGAAAGGTACTTTGATTACATCAAACACCACTGCGTAAATGGGTGGTTACAAAGGTGGGATTGAGTATCCGGAAAGTATGAGTTCAGGCATATGGATCAACAGTGGGATTTGTCCATCCCGATGACGGATAGATATACTCTGGGCCCTCTCGCTGGAATGTCGTCTAGTGTCTTGCAAGCATATGAATAAGTTCATAAGAGACCACATACCACGGTACGAGTAAAGAGTACTTGTCAGGAGACGAGGTTGAACAAGGTATAGAGTGATACCGATGATCAAACCTCGGACAAGTAAAATATCGCGTGACAAAGGGAATTGGTATCGTATGTGAATGGTTCATTCGATCACTAAAGTCATCGTTGAATATGTGGGAGCCATTATGGATCTCCAGATCCCGCTATTGGTTATTGGTCGGAGTGAGTACTCAACCATGTCCGCATAGTTCGCGAACCGTAGGGTGACACACTTAAGGTTGGATGTTGAAATGGTAGAACTTGAATATGGAATGGAGTTCGAATATTTGTTCGAAGTCCCGAATGAGATCCCGGACATCACGAGGAGTTCCGGAATGGTCCGGAGAATAAGATTCATATATAGGAAGTCATTTTATAAGATTTAAAATGATCCGGAAGGTTCTATGGAAGGTTCTAGAAAAGTCCGGAAGAAACCACTAAGGAAGGCGGAGTCCCGAAGGGACTCCACCTCCCATGGCCGGCCAACCCTAGGAGGGGGGAGTCCACCTTGGTCTCCACCAAGGGGGCCGGCCACCCCCCCACATGGAAGGGGGGAATCCCACCCCAAGCGGGATTCCCACCTTGGGTAGGTTTCCCTATCACATGGAAGGTTTTGGGTTCGGGTCTTATTCGAAGACTTGTAGTCCAACACTTGGGGCTTCCACCTATATAATGAGGGGCCAAGGGGAGGGGGCCGGCCACCCCAAGACCACAAGGTGGCCGCACCCCTAGTGGCCGGCGCCCCCCTCTCCCAAACCCTAGCGGCCCTCTCTCCTCCACCACTTCCCGCATGCTTAGCGAAGCTCCGCAGGGTTTCGGTTTCTCCACCACCACCGACACCACGCCGTCGTGCTGCCGGATTCAAGAGGAGCTACTACTTCCGCTGCCCGCTGGAACGGGGAGGTGGACATCGTCTTCATCAACAACCGAACGTGTGACCGAGTACGGAGGTGCTGCCCGTTCGTGGCGCCGTGATCAAGATCTTCTACGCGCTTTAGCAAGCGGCAAGTGAACGTCTACCGCAGCAACAAGAGCCTCATCTTGTAGGCTTTGGAATCTCTTCAAGGGTGAGACTCGATAATCCCCTCGTTGCTACCGTCTTCTAGATTGCATCTTGGCTTGGATTGCATGTTCGCGGTAGGAAATTTTTTGTTTTCTATGCAACGAATCCCTACAGTGGTA
The DNA here is from genome assembly GCF_019359855.2 of Lolium perenne. Taxonomy (NCBI): domain Eukaryota; kingdom Viridiplantae; phylum Streptophyta; class Magnoliopsida; order Poales; family Poaceae; genus Lolium; species Lolium perenne. The sequence goes on along the minus strand of NC_067244.2, from coordinate 101,304,737 downwards.
TCAGAGCCGTGTCTATGCATAGATGTTTGCACGAGTAGAACACAATGGTTTTGTGGGCGTTGATGCTCTTGTTATCTTTAGTTTGAGTACTTTGCATCTTTGTGGCATAGTGGGATGAAGCGGCTCGGACTAACTTTACATGACCACGTTCATGAGACTTGTTCCTCGTTCGACATGCAACTTGTATTGCATAAGAGGCTTTGCGGGTGTCTGTCTCTCCTACTATAGTGAAGATTCAATTTACTCTTCTATTGACAACATTAGTATCAACGTTGTGGTTCATGTTCGTTGGTAGATTAGATCTCTATCGAAAACCCTAAACCACGTAAAATATGCAAACCAAATTAGAGACGTCTAACTTGTTTTTGCAGGGTTTGGTGATGTGATATGGCCATAATGTGATGATGAATATGTATGAGATGATCATTATTGTATTGTGGCAACCGGCAGGAGCCTTATGGTTGTCTTTAAATTTCATGTTGAGTAGTATTTCAAAGTAGTTGTAATAGTTGCTACATGGAGGACAATCATGAAGACGGCACCATTGACCTTGACGCTACGCCGACGATGATGGAGATCATGCCCGAAGATGATGAAGATCATGTCCGTGCTTTGGAGATGAAGATCAAAGGCGCAAAGACAAAAGGGCCATATCATATCACATATGAACTGCATGTGATGTTAATCCTTTTATGCATCTTATTTTGCTTAGATCGCGACGGTAGCATTATAAGATGATCCCTCACTAAAATCTCAAGATAATAAAGTGTTCATCCTTAGTAGCACCATTGCCAAGACTTGTCGTTTCGAAGCATATCGTGATGATCGGGTGTGATAGAATCAAAGTGCATACAACGGGTGCAAGCCAGTTTTGCACATGCGGATACTAAGGTGGCCTTGACGAGCCTAGCATGTACAGACATGGTCTCGGAACACGTGATACCGAAAGGTAGAGCATGAATCATATGGTTGATATGATGAACACTTTGAGTGTTCACCATTGAAATCACACCTTGTCTCGTGATGATCGGACTTAGGTGCGGTGGATTTGGTTCGTGTGATCACTAAGACAATGCGAGGGATATTGTTTTGAGTGGGAGTTCACCTAGATTTTTAATTATGTTGAATTAAAATTTGAACTCAATTTGTCATAAACTTAGTCTAAACTTTTGCAAATATATGTTGTAGAGATGGCGTCCCCAATCAATTTTAACCAGTTCCTAGAGAAAGAAAAACTTAAGAGCAACGGTAGCAACTTCACCGACTGGTTCCATCATGTGAGGATCTTCCTCGCTGGCGGAAATCTGCAACTTGTGCTTGATGCACCGCTAGGTGACCCTCCTGCAGAAACTGAAACCGAGGAAGTAAAGAATGTTTACGCAACTCGGAAAACTCGGTACTCTCAAGTTCAGTGTGCCTTCCTGTGCAGTCTGGAAGCCGATCTTCAAAAACGTTTTGAGCACCACGATCCTCATGAGTTGGTCAATGAGCTGAAAGCTATATTTGAGACTCATGCGGCCGTGGAATGCTATGAAGCATCGAAACACTTCTTCAGCTGTATGATGGAAGAAGGCAGCTCCGTTAGTGAGCACATGCTCGTTATGACCGGGCATGCGAAGAAACTCAGTGACTTGGGAATAGTGATTCCTAATAGACTGGGGATTAATCGTGTCCTTCAATCACTGCCACCAAGTTACAAGAACTTTGTGATGAACTACAATATGCAGAACATGAACAAGGAGTTACCTGAACTCTTTGGCATGCTAAAAGCTGCTGAGATTGAGATCAAGAAAGAGCACCAAGTGTTGATGGTCAACAAGACCACCAGTTTCAAGAAACAGGGCAAGTCTAAGGGAAAATTCAAGAAGGGTGGCAAGAAAGCTACCACGCCTCCTATGAAACCTAAGAATGGCCCTAAGCTTGATGCTGAGTGCTATTACTGCAAGGAGAAGGGACACTGGAAGCGTAATTGCTCCAAGTATCTGGCTGATCTGAAGAGCGGCCTTGTCAAGAAGAAGAAAGAAGGTATATCTGATATACATGTTATAGATGTTTATCTCACTGGTTCTCGTTCTAGTACCTGGGTATTTGATACTGGTTCGGTTGCTCATATTTGTAACTCGAAACAGGAACTAAAGAATAAACGAAGACTACTGAAAGATGAAGTGACGATGCGCGTTGGAAACAGATCCAAAGTCGATGTGATCGCTGTCGGCACACTTCCTCTACATCTACCTTCGGGATTAGTTTTAAGCCTAAATAATTGTTATTTTGTACCCGCGTTGAGCATGAACATTATATCTGGATCTTGTTTAATGCAAGACGGTTATTCATTCAAGTCTGAGAATAATGGTTGTTCTATTTTTATGAATAATATCTTTTGTGGTCGAGCACCTGAAAAGAATGGCTTATTTCTGTTAGATCTCGATAGTAGTGATACACATATACATAACATTGATGCTAAACGAATTAAATTGAATAATAATTCTACTTATATGTGGCACTGTCGTCTTGGTCATATTGGAGTGAAACGCATGAAGAAACTCCATACCGATGGATTACTTGAATCACTTGACTTTGAGTCACTTGATAGATGCGAAGCATGTCTAATGGGAAAAATGACTAAGACTCCATTTTCTGGTATGATGGAGCGAGCTACTGAATTATTGGAAATCATACATACCGATGTGTGCGGACCAATGAGTGTGGCATTGCGCGGTGGTTATCGTTATGTTCTAACCTTCACATATGATCTGAGTAGATATGGGTATATCTATTTCATGAAACATAAATCCGAAACTTTCGAGAAGTTTAAGGAATTCCAAAGTGAAGTAGAAAATCAACGTAACAAGAAGATTAAATTTCTACGATCTGATCGCGGAGGTGAATATCTGAGTTATGAGTTTGGAATGCATTTAAAGAAATGCGGAATACTTTCACAATTGACACCGCCGGGAAAACCACAACGAAACGGTGTGTCCGAACGTCGTAATCGAACTCTCTTAGATATGGTTCGTTCTATGATGTGTCTTACTGATTTGCCGTTATCATTTTGGAGTTATGCATTAGAGACAGCCACATTCACTTTAAATAGAGCACCATCAAAATCCGTAGAAACGACACCGTATGAATTATGGTTTAACAAGAAACCTAAGCTGTCGTTCCTTAAAGTTTGGGGTTGCGAAGCCTATGTAAAGAAGTTACAACCAGACAAGCTAGAACCCAAAGCGGAAAAATGCGTCTTCATAGGATACCCTAAGGAAACTATAGGGTACACTTTCTATCACAGATCCGAAGGCAAAATCTTTGTTGCTAAGAACGGAACCTTTCTTGAGAAAGAATTTCTCACTAAAGAAGTGACTCGAAGAAAAGTAGAACTCGATGAGATTGATGAATCTATACTCGTTGATCAGAATAGCGCGATCCAAGTTGTACCGCATCGCCTACACCAGCAACAGAGGAAGCTAATGATAATGATCATGAAACTTCGAACGAGGAAACTACTGAACCTTGCAGATCGACAAGGGAACGTGCCACTCCTGATTGGTATGATCCTTGTCTAAATGTCATGATTGTGGATAACAATGATGAGGACCCTGCGACGTATGAAGTAGCGATGATGAGCCCAGATTCCAACAAATGGCAAGAAGCCATGAAATCAGAAATGGGATCCATGTATGATAACAAAGTGTGGACTTTGGTAGACTTACCTGATAGCCGCAAGGCTGTCGAGAATAAATGGATCTTCAAGAGAAAAACAGATGCTGATGGTAATATTACTGTCTATAAAGCTCGACTTGTCGCAAAGGGTTTCCTACAAATTCAAGGAGTTGACTACGATGAGACTTTCTCACCTGTAGTGAAGCTAAAATCTGTGAGGATTTTGTTAGCAATAGCTGCATTTTTCGATTATGAGATTTGGCAGATGGATGTCAAAACAGTGTTCCTTAATGGAGACATTGAGGAAGAGTTGTATATGGTACAACCCAAAGGTTTTGTCGATCCTAAAAATGCTGACAAAGTATGCAAACTTCAGCGTTCAATCTATGGACTGAAGCAAGCATCAAGAAGTTGGAACCGACGCTTTGATAAGGCGATCAAAGACTTCGGATTTATACAGTGTCATGGAGAGGCCTGTATTTACAAGAAAGTGAGTGGGAGCTCTGTAGCATTCCTGATATTATATGTAGATGACATATTATTGATTGGGAATGATATAGAACTATTAAGCAGTGTAAAAGGTTATTTGAATAATAGTTTTTCAATGAAAGACCTTGGTGAAGCATCGTATATATTAGGCATCAAGATTTATAGAGGTAGATCAAGACGCCTAATAGGGCTATCACAGAGTACATACCTGGACAAGATTCTAAAGAAGTTTAGAATGGACGAAAGCAAGAAAGGGTTCTTACCTATGTTACCAGGCAAGGTCTTGAGTAAGACTCAAGGACCGGCTACGGCAGAAGAAAGAGAAAGGATGAGTAATATCCCCTAAGCCTCGGCAGTAGGATCTATCATGTATGCCATGCTATGTACTAGACCGGATATAGCACATGCTGTTAGTTTGACTAGCAGATATCAAAGTGATCCAGGAATGGAACACTGGACAGCGGTCAAGAATATCCTGAAGTACTTGAAAAGAACTAAGGATATGTTTCTTTGTTATGGAGGTGACCAAGAGCTCGTTGTAAGTGGTTACACCGATGCAAGTTGGAACACTGATCCTGATGAATCTAATTCACAGTCTGGGTACGTGATTATATTGAATGGTACTGCAGTAAGCTGGGCAAGCTCGAAGCAGTGCACGGTGGCGAAGTCTTCAACAGAATCAGAGTACATAGCGGCTTCAGAGGCTTCATCAGAAGCGGTATGGATGAAGAGGTTCATTGTAGAGCTCGGTGTGGTTCCTAGTGCATTGGACCCATTAGTCATCTACTGTGACAACATGGGTGCCATCGCCAATGCACAAGAACCAAGGTCACACAAGAGGCTGAAGCATATCAAGTTGCGTTACCACTCGATTCGCGAGTACATCGAAGATGGAGAAGTAAAGATTTGCAAAGTACACACTGATCTGAATGTAGCAGATCCGTTGACTAAAGCTCTCCCTAGGGCAAAGCATGACCAACACCAGAATGCCATGGGTGTTAGGTACATTACAATGTAATCTAGATTATTGACTCTAGTGCAAGTGGGAGACTGAAGGAGATATGCCCAAGAGGCAATAATAAAAGTGGTTATTATATATCTTTATGTTTATGATAAATGTTTATATACCATGCTATAATTGTATTAACCGAAACATTGATACATGTGTGATATGTAAACAACAAAGAGTCCCTAGTATGCCTCTTAACTAGCTTGTTGATTAATGGATGATTAGTTTCATAATCATGAACATTGGATGTTATTAATAACAAGGTTATATCATTGTATGAATGATGTAATGGACACACCCAATTAAGCGTAGCATAAGATCACGTCATTAAGTTATTTGCTATAAGCTTTCGATACATAGTTACCTAGTCCTTATGACCATGAGATCATATAAATCACTTATACCGGAAAGGTACTTTGATTACATCAAACGCCACTGCGTAAATGGGTGGTTATAAAGGTGGGATTGAGTATCCGGAAAGTATGAGTTGAGGCATATGGATCAACAGTGGGATTTGTCCATCCCGATGACGGATAGATAAACTCTGGGCCCTCTCGGTGGAATGTCGTCTAGTGTCTTGCAAGCATATGAATAAGTTCATAAGAGACCACATACCACGGTACGAGTAAAGAGTACTTGTCAGGAGACGAGGTTGAACAAGGTATAGAGTGACACCGATGATCAAACCTCGGACAAGTAAAATATCGCGTGACAAAGGGAATTGGTATCGTATGTGAATGGTTCATTCGATCACTAAAGTCATCGTTGAATATGTGGGAGCCATTATGGATCTCCAGATCCCGCTATTGGTTATTGGTCGGAGTGAGTACTCAACCATGTCCGCATAGTTCGCGAACCGTAGGGTGACACACTTAAGGTTGGATGTTGAAATGGTAGAACTTGAATATGGAATTGAGTTCAAATATTTGTTCGAAGTCCCGGATGAGATCCCGGACATCACGAGGAGTTCCGGAATGGTCTGGAGAATAAGATTCATATATAGGAAGTAATTTTATAAGATTTAAAATGATCCGGAAGGTTCTATGGAAGGTTCTAGAAGGTTCTAGAAAAGTCCGGAAGAAACCACTAAGGAAGGCGGAGTCCCGAAGGGACTCCACCTCCCATGGCCGGCCAACCCTAGGAGGGGGGAGTCCACCTTGGTCTCCACCAAGGGGGCCGGCCACCCCCCCACATGGAAGGGGGGAATCCCACCCCAAGTGGGATTCCCACCTTGGGTAGGTTTCCCTATCACATGGAAGGTTTTGGGTTCAGGTCTTATTCGAAGACTTGTAGTCCAACACTTGGGGCTTCCACCTATATAATGAGGGGCCAAGGGGAGGGGGCCGGCCACCCCAAGACTACAAGGTGGCCGCACCCCCTAGTGGTCGGCGCCCCCCTCTCCCAAACCCTAGCGGCCCTCTCTCCTCCACCACTTCCCGCACGCTTAGCGAAGCTCCGCCGGGTTTCTCCACCACCACCGACACCACGCCGTCGTGCTGTCGGATTCAAGAGGAGCTACTACTTCCGCTGCCCGCTGGAACGGGGAAGTGGACGTCGTCTTCATCAACAACCGAACGTGTGACCGAGTACGGAGGTGCTGCCCGTTCGTGGCGCCGTGATCAAGATCTTCTACGCGCTTTTGCAAGAGGCAAGTGAACGTCTACCGCAGCAACAAGAGCCTCATCTTGTAGGCTTTGGAATCTCTTCAAGGGTGAGACTCGATAATCCCCTCGTTGCTACCGTCTTCTAGATTGCATCTTGGCTTGGATTGCGTGTTCGCGGTAGGAAAATTTTTGTTTTCTATGCAACGAATCCCTACATTAACGACTAAGTCCGTAGGGCTAAGCCGATGGGTTGTGATCCTTGTCGGGTCCATTGGCCCCAACATCTCGCTGATCTTGTGGGCGCGCCGCTGAAGGGGCAGCACCCGGCGCGCGAGGAAGACGCGGACCAGATCCTCTGCGCAGAGGTCGGTCTCTTCCCGGTTGATATCGATGAAGCCGGCGATCCGGATGGACTCTTTGTTATCCCTCGGATTGTGGAGCCAGTTCTTCATGGAGGGCGGCCCGGGAACGTATGCCGAAAGATTAATGAAGTCTTCCGGACCGCCGTTCCAGACATAGAAAAAGGCCCTCTGCCAGGTCCGGACAGAGTCCAGACCGGAGAGTTTGTAGAAGTTGCTTCCAGAGCGGGGAGACAAGATGCAGCCCCCGCACCGGACAAAGGGTTTAGGCGGAGGAAGTCCCCTATCTTGGATAGAGTTCTTCCGAAGATAATAAAAGAAAGAGAAGTTATCTACAGAAGGGGTGATACAGCAGTATCCCTCCATGAAGGCGGTGAAAGAAGAAAGGTAGAAGATGGCATTGCCAGGAATATGGTGGGGCTGAAGTTCGTAGAAATCTAGAAAGCGCCGGAAGAAGTCCGACGCTGGAAGGCCTAAGCCGCGTTCAAAATGAGCGGCGAAGACCACGATCTCTCCCGGCTCAGGCTCTGGCTGGCGCTCCTCACCAGGGATCCGGCACCAACCCTCTTCCGGAATCCTCCGGGAGCGGTAGAGCCAATCAATATCCGCCTGGGTCACATCGGAACCCATCCAAGCTCCCCTCGTGTAGGAGTCTAGATCTATTCCGGTGCCATGGCTGGAGCTGCCGGCTTCCCCTTGGTTACTAGTATCTGGAGCAGAGCTACCGGTACCAGCCTCGCTCTGGGCAAGATCTGCCGTGAGCCCATCGGAGGCTTCATCGTGAGGGCTGCTGCCGGTAGACCCGGAACGATAGAGGTCGGTTGACATTTGGTTAAAGATGCCGGACGCTACTCGCAAACGACTTTCCCAAATCCTAGCCTCGTGCGGAGATCTACGAAAAGGGGAAAAAGCAAGAAAAAACGGAGATAAATATCCTAGCGCCCCAAGAACTGAAATGCCAAGACAAGTAAGAAGACGTTGGGATCTAGAGACTAACCAGGAGCGGCGGAGACGTTGGCGAAGATGATTGCCGGAGGAGCGACGGGCTCGAGGTCGTCGGAGAAGGCCGGCGGCGAAGGCGTGCAGAGGGAGCCTGCGGGAACCCGAGGCTACGGCAGGCGAAGATCTTCAAGGAACCTCGCTACGGCGGAGGGTCCCCTGTTGATATGGATATCCGGGCCTGGTACTCTAGGACAGCCATTGAGATGATATTTGGGTCTAAGGTTGTACCAGTAGTTTATTATAATCTTGTTATTAGGAGATAATAATGTAGCCAGGTCATGCTGTGGGCCATCTAGGGTTTTAATAGAGTCTGTTTGACTTGGGCCTGTCCAAGTCGAACTAGGTTAGGCCCAATAGGGGGGCCGGCCGGCCAGCTCTCCCTCTCATATAAGGAGATGGCACGGCTAGGGTTTAGGAGAGAAGAAGTTTAGTCTCAAGATTAGGGTTTTCCCCATTGCGTGTGTTCACGTGTATCATCCCTCCGGGGGTACGGCGCTGCCGTTTATCTATACTATTATCCGCTGCGAAGGTTCTTGTGTTCATCAAGGATTATCTAGCTCTTGGTTTGAGGCGTATCGTTCATCGATCCGTTGCTTGCTGGATTCGTTCCCTCTTCTCCAGGCTGCGTTCATCACGTTGTTGGGAGGATTCTCTACCCTAGGTTCTCGCTGTGAAAGATCGGGCATCAACTTAGGTGGATTGGCTTGGATCCACCGTATCATCTTGGTATCAGATTTCCAGTTTTCCTCGGTAAGCCATCCACAATCCACCCCATAGTTGAGTTGTGAGTGTTTTTCCTATCCAGAAAAAGCCATAAAAAGTTAGGGTTAGGGTTTGCCATAGCCTTAGATTGCACTAATTTCGAGTTTTAGTTGCTTTTCGTAGTTGTTTTTGCGTATCTTTATCTTTCTTCTAGTAGAATTGTTAGGGTTTGTGTTTTCTCTATCATCTAGTTTATCATATCGTGTCAGTTTTGTTACTCCGAGTCCACATAGCGTACAGTGTGCTTGTTCCCAACCATAGACACAGCCTATCGATATAAAGTGACTAGGAATTTCCCCAGAAGAGACTAGTTTTACCGCTCGACAGGCTGCTCATTAGGGTTTTGGTGCTTTGCAATTTCTGTTGGCCGTGTTATCAAGGAGTTGTGTCAGAAAATCAAAAAAAAAAGAGAAAATTGAAAAGAAGCAAAAAGAGCTACATAGCTGCGTGTGTTCTACAAAAGAAAATCCACAAAGAAAAGTGTTGTGCTAGTTGAATCAAGTGAAGGCCTAAGTTTACTTTCCTGCATCCGTAGTTGAGCAATCTTGTGCCTGTCTCGTTGAGCTTTGCTAGCGTCTCTCTAGTGCATTGCAACTTTTCCTACATATAGTTGCATTGCCCATTATATCGCCTTGTGTGAGTATCATTGGTTGTCTACGGTCAGCGCTAGAGCTTGTTATTGGTGCAAATAGGTAGCCCACCTACAGCCCCACATATATCCTGCTTTGTCGTGTGATTTGTTCTTATACCCTTGATATTTGCTTCGCTACATCCGTGCACTAGTCCGTCAATCCAAGTTGGTAAGCAATACTAATTCACTTTGGAGCGGTAAGATTTACCTTTCTTATCAGTTTTGAGTGAGTTGTGAGAGTACCACCAAAGATCTTTGTTTAGTGCACTAACCTACTAATCATGTCTTCTACCGAGAATGTTGATGTGATGCAGAAAAAGGACGCCGCTACACCAGTTACTTGGCGTGAATTTGAGGCCCTTCGTGATCACATGCAACGTGAAATACGAGTTGCTAGTGATGTGTTGGACAAGGATATTCAGAGTGTTCACTTGAGGGTCGATGAGACTACTACAGCGGTTAACACCGTTCAAACATCGGTGACGACTCTTCAAGCATCTATACAAGCTTTGACAACCGCCGTTGGTGAGATACGTACAATGGTGCAACAACAACCACCACCTGATGAAGATGGCAGTGTGCAAGGTGACAATGCTGAAGCTGCTAATGCTCAAGGGCGTGGTGTTGGTCGTGGTCTTGGACGTGGCGTTGGTGATGCGTTCCGTGGTCGTGGTTTTGTCCCCGTCGGAGCCCAACGTGTTCCTCAACAACAAGACGATGGTTTGGGTAAGCCCAAGTTCTCAATTCCCAGATTTGAAGGAGGTACTGATGTTGAAGAATATCTTACATGGGAGCTGAAGATTGAGAGATTATGGCGTTTACATCCAGACTAAATTGAAGAAAGGAAGATCAAGCTTGCTTCCTCTGAATTTGATGGCTATGCATTGCGTTGGTGGGATGGACTTGTTCGTGCTCGAGAAGAAGATGGTGAGCTGCCTATTATCACATGGCGTGCTATGAAGGCGGCAATGAGAGCTCGTTTTGTGCCTACCAATTACTTGCGTTCCGTCTTTGACAAGTTGACCCAATTGAAGCAAGGTGTGTTGACGGTTGATGCTTACTACATGGAGATGGAGATGCTTATGCAGCGTGCCCGTGTCCGTGAGTCTCTTGAGATGACACTACAGCGTTTTCTGAATGGTCTGCGGTTTAATATCAAGGGAATTGTGCGTCATCACAGCTACGCTACTATGAATGAGCTACTACATCATGCAAGAGAAGCTGAGTCACAGTTGGCTGAAGAACTGCAAATGAAGGGCCGTGCTACAGGCGCTGGGCGCTACACACCCCGCGCGCCGCCCTCCATGGCGCCGTCTTCGCGCCCTGCAGATGTTCCTACTTCGTCTAGCAAGCCGGTCTCTAGTGTCCCCAACACAAAGAAGCCCGCTCCTGCAGCAAGTGGAACTAGTTCTAACATGCTCGACAATGCGCGCAACCGTGATATGGTTTGTCATACATGTGGTGGCAAGGGTCACTTCAAGAAGGATTGTCCTAATCGTAAAGTTATGATAATTAATGAGGACAATGAGTATGAAACTGGAGATGATGCTGATCCAAATGCTCCAGATGAGGATGATTATGACAGTGATGGGTTTGATGCTTTCCCTTCTGAAGCTCAAACTATTGTTGTCTCGCAGCGTGTTCTTAATGTGCAGTCAAGTGCATCTACACAGCGCTGTAATTTGTTCCAAACAAAGGCACTAGTTGGTCCTGATAAAGCTTGCAAGGTCATTATTGATGGCGGGAGTTGTCACAATCTAGCAAGCAAAGAGTTATGTGCCAAGCTGAAACTGAAGTATCTACCGCACCCACATCCATATTATATTCAGTGGTTGAGCAATAATGGTGAGATGAAGGTGAGCCACATGGTGCGAGTTGATTTTGAGATTGGACCGTATAAGGATTCCATTGAATTTGATGTGGTTCCTATGACGGTTTGTCACCTGCTGTTGGGCCGGCCATGGCTCTATGACCGTTCTGTGCAACACAATGGCCGCGCCAATACATATCACTTGGAGTTCAAGGGCAAGAAAATTAACTTACAGCCTATGTCACCACAGCAAATTGTCAATGAGTCTCGTCAGAAGATTGAAGTAAACTTGGAGGATGCATCCATAGATAGGCGAGAGAATTGTAATGCCGTGAGTGATATAACGAAAAGTGAGAGAGTGAATTCCTTAGTCTCATTAGCCACCAAACAAGACATGAGAGAATTTTGTGAGGATCCTACAGCCATGCCTATTGTGCTCATGTACAAGGGTACGGTTTTGGTTTCTAACGATATGACCCCTCTTCCTCTTGGTGTTTCTAATGTTTTGCAGGAATTCAGCGACGTGTTTCCTAAGAGGTACCTGCAGGACTTCCACCATTGCGAGGTATTGAGCATCAAATTGACTTGATCCCCGGAGCATCGCTGCCCAATAGGGCGCCATATAGAACGAATCCCGAAGAAACGAAGGAGATACAGAAGCAAGTACAAGCGCTACTCGACAAAGGTTATATCCGCATAAGCCTTAGTCCTTGTGCTGTTCCTGTTATTCTTGTTCCTAAGAAAGATGGTACATGGCGTATGTGCGTAGATTGTAGAGCGATAAACAACATTACTATTCGATATCGTCATCCTATTCCCCGTTTAGAGGATATGCTAGATGAATTGAGTGGTGCTGCTGTTTTCACTAAAATTGATTTGCGTAGTGGTTATCATCAAATTAGGATGAAAGAAGGGGATGAGTGGAAAACCGCCTTTAAAACAAAATTTGGTTTATATGAGTGGTTAGTAATGCCTTTTGGTTTGACTAATGCACCTAGCACTTTCATGAGACTGATGAACCATGTTTTGCGTGATTTTATTGGCAAGTTTGTGGTTGTGTATTTTGATGATATATTAATCTACAGCCGCAATGAATCTGATCATATTATACATATTCGACATGTTTTGCAAGTGTTACGTGATAGTAAACTCTATGGTAATCTTGAGAAGTGCACATTTTGCAAAGATAAGGTCATATTTCTGGGTTATGTTGTCTCTAAGCATGGAGTAGAGGTAGATGTGTCTAAAATTGAAGCTATTCAAAATTGGCCTACTCCCATGAATGTGAGTCAAGTAAGAAGTTTTCATGGTCTAGCTGGGTTTTATCGCCGTTTTGTGCCCAATTTTTCTACTATTGCTGCACCTTTGAATGAATTGACTAAAAAGGGTGTTGCTTTTGAGTGGGGCGTTGCCCAAGATCATGCTTTTGATGAACTGAAACGATTGTTAACTTCTGCACCGTTGCTTGCACTTCCTGATTTCAATAAGCAATTTGAGATTGAATGTGATGCTAGTGGTATTGGAATTGGTGGTGTGTTGATGCAAGAGGGTCGCCCAATTGCATATTTTTCTCGGGAAACTTTCTGGTGCTAAGTTGAACTATCCAATATATGATAAAGAATTGTATGCTTTAATTAGAGTTCTTGAGGTTTGGCAACATTATTTGTGGCCAAAAGAATTTATCATACATTCTGATCATGAAGCTTTGAAATATCTGAAAGCCCAATCTACTTTGCATAGGCGTCTTGCTAAGTGGGTTGAGTTTATTGAGTCTTTTCCGTACATTATTAAGCATAAGAAGGGAAAAGATAATATTGTTGCTGATGCTCTATCTAGGAAAACTATGCTATTAACCCATCTTGATGTTAAAATTCCTGGATTAGAGGTGTTATGTGATTTATATGCGACTGATCATGATTTTGCTGAACCATACCGCTTATGTGTTATTGGTAAAGCATGGGAAAAATATCACATACACGATGGGTTCTTGTTTAGAGCTAACAAACTATGTGTTCCGTAATCGTTCGTGCGTTTGCTCTTATTGCAGGAATCTCATGCCGGAGGTTTGATGGGTCACTTTGGGCGTGAGAAGACGCTACTCATGCTCGCTGATCACTTTTATTGGCCAAAGATGAGGCGGGACGTGGACAGGTATGTCAAGAGGTGCATTACTTGCAACAAGTCCAAGTCCAAGCTGAAGCCTCACGGTTTGTATACTCCTTTACCGGCGCCTACTACACCTTGGGAAGATATTAGTATGGATTTTGTGTTGGGTTTGCCGCGTACTAAGAGAGGCCATGATTCTATATTTGTGGTAGTGGACAGATTTTCTAAAATGTCACACTTTATTGCTCGCTACAAAAAGCGACGATGCGTCGCATATTGCTAACCTGTTTTTCAGGGAGATTGTTCGACTACATGGAGTCCCGAAGACTATTGTTTCTGATCGTGATGTGAAGTTCATGAGCTACTTCTGGAAGACACTTTGGGGGAAGCTGGGGACAAAGCTACTGTTCAGTACTACTTGTCATCCCCAAACTGATGGTCAAACTGAGGTGGTGAATCGAACCTTGTCACAACTGTTGAGATCCATGATCAAGAAGAACCTGAAGGAGTGGGAAGAGTGTTTGCCGCATGTGGAGTTTGCTTACAACAGGGCGGTACACTCTACCACAGAGCTGTGTCCTTTTGAGGTGGTGTATGGTTTCAAACCCATTACTCCACTTGACTTGTTGCCTTTGCCCATACATGAGAGAGTTAATATGGAGGCATCCAAGAGGGCAGATTTTGTGAAGAAAATACATGTGAAGACTAAAGAGTTGATAGAAAAGAAAGGCAAGAGCAATGCTGCAAGGATGAACAAGAAGCGCAAAGAGATGTTGTTCAAGTCTGGTGATATGGTGCAGGTACATTTTCGCAAGGATAGGTTCCCGAAGCTGCGGAAGTCTAAGTTGAAGCCTCGTGGTGCTGGTCCTTACAAAGTGCTTGCCAAGATCAATGATAATGCATACTTGATAGATCTTCCAGTTGATGAGTTTGGTGTCAGTAATTCTTTCAATGTTGCTGATTTGACACCATATGACGGAGAAGACCTTGGAGCGTCGAGGTCGACGACTTTTGAAGGGGGGGGAGATGATGAGGACATCCCTACCTCACTACTACCTCCGTCATTGCAAGATGAAGATGAAGCTGTGAAGCTCAAGTCCAATGAAGTTAGGATTGGACCAATGACACGAGCTCGTGCGAAGCTACTTAAACAACAGGTGAACTTGTTTCTAAACGATACTTTGATCGACGAGAACTTTATACTACCTAAGTCGTATTACTTATGTATGATCGGGTATGAGGAGGAACCAAGCATCGCACGAGGAGGAGAGGAGCACTGGACGAGAAGCTGGACGTAAAGTGGACATGGAGCCGGACGTGAAGACATCCCATGGACGCGCGAGGGAGGAGCGGGAGGCATGCGCGAGAGGAGGAGTTCTTCAGGCCGGTCCCAGGCCCGGTCAAACCGGCCGTGGAACCGGGCCACCCGGTCGCCAACCGGATTTTGAACCGTGACATCCGGCCACATCCGGGGAACACGGACCCTTCGTCCGCTTTCCGCTTCACGGTCACACTCCGGTCTAGGACCGGACCACCCGGTCCCAGGTCCGGTCGACCGGCCCCCAGACCGGCCGAGTCCGAGTCTGTCTCGACCAGATCTATTCTGGGTCGGTTATTTCCGTACTTTTTCGACCTGAGGTCGTCCCGAACGCCTATATAAGTCCCTGGGACGCCCCCAAAGTTGCTTTAGACCACGTTTAAGATAAACCCTAGTTCATAGTTGTTTGCTAAGCAAAACTATTGTTCCCCAACTCTCCAATTCGTTGCGATCTGGAGTTTTATGCTACTGAAAGTTTGTGTGATCTGCTGTTCCATTGGGGATTAGAAGATTGCAATCTACCGCTTCGTGGTCGGCGGCTACGTGCGCAAGTGTGTGGAGTTGCGAATATCTTGCAGGGTTGAGAGCTGTTGCATTGGCATCAGGAATCAATCGAGAGACTTCGTCGGCGTCATACAAGTTATCCTCCTCATCATCATCATCGATTCCATCCGCTGCTACCATCGTGTGTTCATCACCACCCGTCGCTTACTGAGAAGATCGGGCCACCCCTTATCATCTTGGTATCAGAGCACTACTGTGACTGTTGAAGAGGATGTACCATTGAGCGGGCTGAATATGCAACTCAAGAAGGTACAAGATGATGCTTGCAAGACAGTTGACAAGGTTCAGCGGTGGAGTTTGTTTCAGACTCAGTGCATTATCAAGGGCAAAGCTTGCAAGTTAATGGTTGATGGTGGAAGCTGTACTAATGGCATTAGCAAGGCAATGGTGGCAGCGTTGGGGTTGTCTACATGGCGTCTTCCTGAACCTAAACGTCTTGAGTGGTTGAATAGCTGTGGTATGCTAAAGATTACTCATAAGGTGCGTGTGCCATTTACAGTTGATGATTATGTTGATGAGATCGATTGCGATGTGTTGCCATTGGAGGTGTGTGGATTGCTACTTGGGCGTCCTTGGCAGTATGATCGCAATGTGACACATGCTGGGCGAGCAAATACATATTCTTTTATGCATGGTGGCAGACAGCGGACTTTGAAGCCTATGGGTGATGATCATATCAAGTCCGATGTGGAGTTAGTGGTGCGTAAAGAGAAGTTGCACAAGCCTAAAGTGCAGCAAGAAGTGCATGATGTTCCGACCATTGATGTTGGTGTTGTTTCAGCCATGCCTGTAGATGACAAGACAGTTCTTATTGGTGACAAGCCGGATGAAGCTACACTTGTTGTTGATGTGGATGTTGCAGCATGTGCTACAGTTCCAGTTTGTGTTGATGCCGGATATTGGACTGATGATATTTGTGCTGATGATACTTCAGTACATATGGCGCAGATGCGCGTGGGAGGAGTGGGAGGCGAGAAGGTTCGAGAAACCAGTGTTGATGGGGTTTCCGCCCGGTGCCAGGGCCGGCCGACCGGCTCCAGGACCGGCCGGGCCGGTCAGCCGACCGGTCAACCGGCGCCCAGACCGGCTGTGGCGCAACGCGTCAGTGGAGACAGTGGGCAGCGGCACTACCGTGCTCGGTGTACTGCAGTCCAGTTTTCCGCGACACCGCGGATGCATCGAGGCAAGGATGGATGTGTGAGACATTTATGTGGCCCAGGCATTACACATCTTATGCAGGGTCATGTTCAGCGACACAGGGTTCCATCAAGACCTCAGAAGAAGAAGGAATTGGCGCCAAAGCCCAAGCTCATGTGGAGAAGAAAGGAGGCGCCAAGTGCTGTATCAAGTCGAGAAGGCCGCGAGGGAGGATGTGGTGTGGAAGGCAAGCAAGACTTGAGGACGGCGAGGACGTGTCATGTTCATATCACGTCACCTTTTTCCAGAAGACCCTCACGCGTTGGGGACAACGCTTCTTGAAGAAGGGGAGAGATGATATGGATATCCGGGCCTGGTACTCTAGGACAGCCATTGAGATGATATTTGGGTCTAAGGTTGTACCAGTAGTTTATTATAATCTTGTTATTAGGAGATAATAATGTAGCCAGGTCATGCTGTGGGCCATCTAGGGTTTTAATAGAGTCTGTTTGACTTGGGCCTGTCCAAGTCGAACTAGGTTAGGCCCAATAGGGGGGCCGGCCGGCCAGCTCTCCCTCTCATATAAGGAGATGGCACGGCTAGGGTTTAGGAGAGAAGAAGTTTAGTCTCAAGATTAGGGTTTTCCCCATTGCGTGTGTTCACGTGTATCATCCCTCCGGGGGTACGGCGATGCCGTTTATCTATACTATTATCCGCTGCGAAGGTTCTTTTGTTCATCAAGGATTATCTAGCTCTTGGTTTGAGGCGTATCGTTCATCGATCCGTTGCTTGCTGGATTCGTTCCCTCTTCTCCAGGCTGCGTTCATCACGTTGTTGGGAGGATTCTCTACCCTAGGTTCTCGCTGTGAAAGATCGGGCATCAACTTAGGTGGATTGGCTTGGATCCACCGTATCACCTGTGCGGCACGAGCAGCGGCTGGACTTCGCCGGAGTAGAGCTTCGGCGGGGAACGGCGACGGCGGAAGCACGGGAGGCAAGAAACTGAGAGCGCAATGAGAATGGGGGCAAGTGCGAGAAGAAGAAGAAGGTGGAACCGCTCCCCCCTTAAATAGGGAGAACGCGTAGTGGGACGAAAACCGCTGGGCCGCGGCGGTTCGTCTCTTGGGCCGCCACGTGGTGCGCGGATACACGCACGGAAAATGGAAAACACAGGGAGGGCCACACGGATCCGGAACGGCCGCGCGGATCCGGTGCGGTGCCATAAATGTTGGCATAGAAGACGAACCGAAGTGACCACTGACACTGTCGCGCGCCAGGCACAGTGCGCATGTCACTAACAGGCACGGTACTCGAGATATTCTCGACTTTGTCGATGAGAGGATTAATGACAAGAGATACCGGATGATGAGGACATCCCAACCTCCGATTTGAAGGCATATCTTGGTGAAAAAGATGAGACTACGTCGAGGACGACTTCAATTCAAGTAGGGGAGGATGATGAGGACATCTCTATGATAGATACAACCAATACTCCTACAGCCACATTTCAGGTAGAGTCGTTACTAGGAATCCTTCCTGATATATATGCGAATATGATGCTGCCTAAATCAAATGTATTTATATTATTTAGGAACGGATCTAGCATGGACGCCAAGCATTGGATTAGGAACGTGCATGGAGATGGCATCAGACCTGCAAGGATTCAGGATGGCGTTGCAAGCGAGGATTTCAGAACATTGAAGCCACCATAGTGAAGCAATGATGCTTGGATGAATTATACAAGTTACTACATCATAAAATTCGTCCAAAGAGTTATTTATGGTGCTGCGTCACCTTATTTAATGGGCCAGGCCCATGTATTTTCGGATTAGGTATTTTAGGGAATTTTAAGAGGCCATATAAGTGGAGGAAGGCCCATTTAGGGGTGTTTTTGGCCAACCCTAGCTGGTTGGACGAAAATCCCTTCACTTCCCCCATATATATCCCTCTGTAGCCGTCATTAGAACTTGGATTTTGATTAGACTAAAAGTTAGCCATTGCTGCAACTCTCGTGTACTTCTTTTGAGGCCAACGCCCAGAACAAGACCGACTATTCGGAATGCCACCTTTTCAATAAAGCTTTCATCTATATCCGCAATATTCTGATTGCAATATTAGTTCTTACTTGTTCTCGATTTCAGGTAGGAACTAAGACCCTCGCTGGTCAGGCTGATCGTGCTCCCGCAAGATCAGTAACTCCCGGAGATTGTCCTAGCGATTGCATTGGCGCACGAGCTTTGCACGTGTAGTCGGATCGTCAAGCACGAACTCCACCAACAAATCGAATTATCTCCATCTCATCGAAAGATCGGACACCTTTGCCCTATCAAGTGGTATCAGAGCAAGGAATAGATACCAGATACACAAGTTCGGCAAGGACACCGAAGACTTTGATCCGGATTTCGGAAGGGTTAAACCGGTACCTCGAGAAAGGAAAACCTGGCATGGTCCGTTGGAAAGGATCCACCGGACTATACCAGCTTCGGGGACTAATGTTGGGGGGATGACCCCCGGTATGCCAAAGGCATGCCAAACCGGATGGTTTAGGCCATCAAAGTACCGGTTCAAAGTTTGTTCCGGGTAGCAGAAGTTGATTCAGAGAATCGTACTGGTATCCCAAGGAGGGGATACCGGAACTTGCTGAGAGCGTACCGGAATAACCGGAAGAGGCTACACTGTAGCACGTCGGCAGAGACCAGTCAAAGATGCTCTCCAGAGCTAGAGGACAAAGATGAGCGAAGCACTTCAGCTTTAATCGAAGCCATGACGCCAAAGGCAGAGGATGACGTAAAAGGTGCCGGAGGATGTCACAGCTCCTGATTAAAGACATACCGGCATCACCGGTAGCTAAAGTAGCTTTGTAAAGTAGTTTGTCCAGTCAAAGATCCCATTAGGGTTTCTAGGGTTCCCTCCCTTGTAAGCCACCCTCTCCCCTATATAAGGAGAGGGGGCACAGCCCTTCGCGGGCACGTTACGAGACTCTAGGTTACGAAGCTTGTAGACAGAAACTTGTAAGCACTTGTGATGAAGAAATAGAGAGATCTAGTGCTGTTCTTGTTCTTATGTTCATCATCTTCTTCCTTTGGCCAAGGCCAAGTTCTTGAGGAATCCATCCGGAAACCTCTCCATTCATACCACAAACCCTCCCCCGAATCCTCTAGCGTCCATTCGGCCCCAACTTAAGCCATCCCATGGCATCTGTCTGTTCACCACGACGACAGTTGGCACCCACCGTGGGGCCAGCAGCGGCGCTTGCTGGAGTTCATATTCGGGCGGGCCTCCTCACCGTCGGCGGCGAGCGTGTCGTCACCGCGCTCGTCAACCGCATCCGCGACATGCGCTTCATCAACGACAACACGGGCTGCTTCGCCAATGGAGGTAAGTTCCCCAAGAACGGCCGCGTCATCGAGTTCGGCAGCATCCCCGTCTACTACGGCACCGTCCCCGAGCGCTAGTGCCTCTCGCCGATGCTGGTGGCTCCGGACCCGCCAAGATCTGCGCTTCGCAGCGACCGCGCCGCCGGCAGCGTCGAGGTGCTGGTCGTTGGCGCGGACGACGCCGGCAAGGGAGCTGCGGCGGAAGGCGTTGGCCGGACGAAGTCCACGCGCACGGCCAAGCCACCGACCGAACGCGACCAGGAAGTTGCGGGAGCTTCTGCACCCCCACTGGAGACTCCGCTCCAGGCGGCCATGAGCGTCCTCGCCACGCCCATCGCGCAGAACATCGACCCTGCAGCGGCTCAGGCGGAGCTGGAGGCGCAGCGCCAGACGCTGCACGCGAACGGAGCCAACATCGTCCGGACGCAGCGCGAGCTGAACCTAACCCTATGTGAGTATAATGCTGCCCATGGCTTTGCTTCTGTTAGCGCTCAGGCCGCCAGGATACCGGAAAACCGGCTTAGAGCTCGCAAACTAGATCAGGATTTGCGTAAAGAGATTCTCACCGGAAAGAGCACTTCTGCATCGTTGATCATTGTAGAGAAACCTAAGTATAGCAGTCCGGATAAAACCATAAATCTGCTAAGGCTGCGGTAGAGCTGTGTGAATCACTTTCCGGAGACGCTTTGGCAAAACAGCAAGAGCGTGTCAGGGAGCTGCTTGATACCGTCGAGCAGCAAAATGCTGAGCAGCTAGCCAAGTTGAACAAGGTTGCGGCTTTGAAATCCGTGCATTCAACAAGAAATGCCGGAAGCAAGTCCCATGGGCAGGCATCGTCCCCCCATCCGGACAAGAGAAAAGAAAAAGAGGTGAAACAAAATGGAAAAACCCTAAAACCCTCACATATGGTTTATGCCATTTTTGCAAATCTTTACCCTAGACCAATTTGTGTTGGGGGGATGACCCCCGGTATGCCAAAGGCATGCCAAACCGGATGGTTTGGGCCATCAAAGTACCGGTTCAAAGTTTGTTCCGGGTAGCAGAAGTTGATTCAGAGAATCGTACCGGTATCCCAAGGAGGGGATACCGGAACTTGCTGAGAGCGTACCGGAATAACCGGAAGAGGCTACACTGTAGCACGTCGGCAGAGACCAGTCAAAGATGCTCTCCAGAGCTAGAGGACAAAGATGAGCGAAGCACTTCAGCTTTAATCGAAGCCATGACGCCAAAGGCAGAGGATGACGTAAAAGGTGCCGGAGGATGTCACAGCTCCTGATTAAAGACATACCGGCATCACCGGTAGCTAAAGTAGCTTTGTAAAGTAGTTTGTCCAGTCAAAGATCCCATTAGGGTTTCTAGGGTTCCTTCCCTTGTAAGCCACCCTCTCCCCTATATAAGGAGAGGGGGCACAGCCCTTCGCGGGCACGTTACGAGACTCTAGGTTACGAAGCTTGTACACAGAAACTTGTAAGCACTTGTGATGAAGAAATAGAGAGATCTAGTGCTGTTCTTGTTCTTATGTTCATCATCTTCTTCCTTTGGCCAAGGCCAAGTTCTTGAGGAATCCATCCGGAAACCTCTCCATTCATACCACAAACCCTCCCCCGAATCCTCTAGCGTCCATTCGGCCCCAACTTAAGCCATCCCATGGCATCTGTCTGTTCACCACGACGACAGTTGGCACCCACCGTGGGGCCAGCAGCGGCGCTTGCTGGAGTTCATATTCGGGCGGGCCTCCTCACCGTCGGCGGCGAGCGTGTCGTCACCGCGCTCGTCAACCGCATCCGCGACATGCGCTTCATCAACGACAACACGGGCTGCTTCGCCAATGGAGGTAAGTTCCCCAAGAACGGCCGCGTCATCGAGTTCGGCAGCATCCCCGTCTACTACGGCACCATCCCCGAGCGCCAGTGCCTCTCGCCGGTGCTGGTGGCTCCAGACCCGCCAAGATCTGCGCTTCGCAGCGACCGCGCCGCCGGCAGCGTCGAGGTGCTGGTCGTTGGTGCGGACGACGCCGGCAAGGGAGCTGCGGCAGAAGGCGTTGGCCGGACGAAGTCCACGCGCACGGCCAAGCCACCGACCGAACGCGACCAGGAAGTTGCGGGAGCTTCTGCACCCCCACTGGAGACTCCGCTCCAGGCGGCCATGAGCATCCTCGCCATGCCCATCACGCAGAACATCGACCCTGCAGCGGCTCAGGCGGAGCTGGAGGCGCAGCGCCAGACGCTGCACGCGAACGGAGCCAACATCGTCCGGGCGCAGCGCGAGCTGAACCTAACCCTATGTGAGTATAATGCTGCCCATGGCTTTGCTTCTGTTAGCGCTCGGGCCGCCAGGATACCGGAAAACCGGCTTAGAGCTCGCAAACTAGATCAGGATTTGCGTAAAGAGATTCTCACCGGAAAGAGCACTTCTGCATCGTTGATCATTGTAGAGAAACCTAAGTATAGCAGTCCGGATAAAACCATAAAAGCTGCTAAGGCTGCGGTAGAGCTGTGTGAATCGCTTTCCGGAGACGCTTTGGCAAAACAGCAAGAGCGTGTCAGGGAGCTGCTTGATACCATCGAGCAGCAAAATGCTGAGCAGCTAGCCAAGTTGAACAAGGCTGCGGCTTCAAAATCTGTGCATTCAACAAGAAATGCCGGAAGCAAGTCCCATGGGCAGGCATCGTCCCCCCATCCGGACAAGAGAAAAGAAAAAGAGGTGAAACAAAATGGAAAAACCCTAAAACCCTCACATATGGTTTATGCCATTTTTGCAAATCTTTACCCTAGACCAATTTGTGTTGGGGGGATGACCCCCGGTATGCCAAAGGCATGCCAAACCGGATGGTTTGGGCCATCAAAGTACCGGTTCAAAGTTTGTTCCGGGTAGCAGAAGTTGATTCAGAGAATCGTACCGGTATCCCAAGGAGGGGATACCGGAACTTGCTGAGAGCGTACCGGAATAACCGGAAGAGGCTACACTGTAGCACGTCGGCAGAGACCAGTCAAAGATGCTCTCCAGAGCTAGAGGACAAAGATGAGCGAAGCACTTCAGCTTTAATCGAAGCCATGACGCCAAAGGCAGAGGATGACGTAAAAGGTGTCGGAGGATGTCACAGCTCCTGATTAAAGACATACCGGCATCACCGGTAGCTAAAGTAGCTCTGTAAAGTAGTTTGTCCAGTCAAAGATCCCATTAGGGTTTCTAGGGTTCCTTCCCTTGTAAGCCACCCTCTCCCCTATATAAGGAGAGGGGGCACAGCCCTTCGCGGGCACGTTACGAGACTCTAGGTTACGAAGCTTGTACACAGAAACTTGTAAGCACTTGTGATGAAGAAATAGAGAGATCTAGTGCTGTTCTTGTTCTTGTGTTCATCATCTTCTTCCTTCGGTCAAGGCCAAGTTCTTGAGGAATCCATCCGGAAACCTCTCCATTCATAACACAAACCCTTCCCCGAATCCTCTAGCTTCCATTCGGCCCCAACTTAAGCCACCCCATGGCAACTGTCTGTTCACCACGACGACAATTTGGCTTTCACCATTAGTTGTATTATGTTACCAAACACTTATTAACACTTTTGGAATCAAAGAAATTCAAATCAAATCAAATTTGAACTCAAATTGTGATCACATGCAATGATTGTCAATTCTGCCATTTGCAATCTGGTCACTACTTTGAGCCTCTATATTTGACGATTTTCAAACCAAACAAATCCAATTCTTTGCACCTCATCCAAGTACACATAAAGGTGAACAACTTTTGTAAAGACCACCATATCAAATTCATCTTGGATCAAAAACTATGCTCAAGCAAAGTTGGGACTTTTTAACAACTTCAACATCACCCCACTTTGCAAATTTTGCATTTCTTTTATTTTTTAAATTCCACCACCACCATTGTGTGTCTCTGGTCCTTTGCAACCAATCCAAACAACCCAATTTCAAATTTTGGAACTACATTGCATGGAGGAAATTTGGCAAAAACTTGAAATTTCAAATATGCCCAAATCCAAAACACTATTTGAAATAGTGTTGGCCAACCCTACTCTCACACTTGTGCTCTACCATGTCCCCTGGTTCCCTCTCCACCTACACCTTGCATAGAAACCCTAAGAGGAGGGCCACACATGGCATAGCCATGGCCATGCCGGCCATGGTCACCATGCATGCCACTCCCCTCTCTCCTTCCTTCCCCAACCCTGGCCACCTTGCCATTTCGCACCACCTCACCCTACTGGACCTACTGGAACGCGCCGTTGCCGGAGAGGAGGCCTGCACGCGCTAGATACGGACACGCCCATGGCGCCCATGCAATGCCGACGACATCGCGCGCATGCCCACGGGCACACACTGGACACCCGTCGCCTCGACGCCCTGCGCAACCCCTGGCCCCCCTCTCTGCACGTTGAGCATCGTCGTGCCACCGCGACGCCACCAGACATGAGCTCGACACCGACCCACGCCAGCCGCCGCCGGAGCGGCGACCAAACCCGGCCTTGGGTGCGCAACCTCTCGCAACCTCCCAACCGTGTTAGGCACCGCCTAGTCTCGCTAGCGCCGCCCAGAGGATCGCCTGGATACGCGGAACAGTACGCCGCCCTCGCCTAGCCCGCTAGCTCGCCGGAGGAGCCGCGCCCTTGTCGACTTCGCCGCAGCACCCACGGCCACCTCCGCGCCTATAAAAGGAGGCCTCCCCTCGACGATCTCTGCACACCATCACACTCCCCTCTTCTCCCTCGACCTCCTCAGCCACTCGCCGCTAGACATTGGCCGCCATAGCTCGCCAATCACAGCCTCACTGCCGTGCGCCGCCGCGGAAGCTCGCTGTCGATTCCGGCCACCGTTGGAGACGCCGCCGGTACTAGGGAGTCCGCCGTCGTCTACACCTTCGTCGAGCATACTGCCAACCACCGCTGGAGCCATGGTGAGCCCTCCGACCCCCTAGCTCCGCCGCGCCAGTGAGTTCTTCTCGCCGGCGACGACGACGAAGAGCGCCGTTCGATCGCGTTTTAATCCAACGCTTCACACGCCCCGTACCGTTTCGTTGTTTAATGAGTGACTGATGGGTGGAGCCCACCTCGTCAGGCAGCCCACGCGTGCATGGACGCGTGGTGGGCTGGATTGCCTTTTTAAATGAAATTGGGCCCGTTTAGTTTTCCCGCGCGGCCCACAAGTTTGAATTTCGAATTTCTGTTTGAGTTAAATTTCAATACTGGCCCTGTTTTCAAAATTGAATAGATTCATTGGCTCAACCAAATTGGATGAATTTTATACCGTTGGAAAGCTAGTAAAAATATCTACACAACCCCACTGGTCTCATCTTGAAATTCATTGTAGATTTAATGTGACAAAAAGAACAATTCAGGGACTTTGCACATTCAAATAATTATTAAAAATCAACCAAAAATGCTACGGAGTTGATTTCAACTCTCATGGATCACATTTCACATACTCTAATTGATTATGTAAAAATATGGCAGGGTTACTTTGAGTGATCATGGCCTAAAGCAAATAAAGGACTATATGACTATTTTAGTCAAATGATATTGTCCAAAACTATTATGTAAATTGTATGAGAGGCTTGCTCTCATTTAAATCTTGTACCAAGTACTTTCATATGTAGTTGTAACCCTGGTCTAATTACTCTCACATGGAATTACTTGGGATATTAAATCATAAGTGGTATTGTTAAATGGTATGAGGTATTCTACCTCATTTAAATCATTTTCCCAAATGATGATGATGAATGGTTGACTTGGGTCAACGTGAATTCATGCATGATTGTTGGAGAAGATTAAATCTTAATAAGATTCAATGAGAGGAAATTACTTCCTCAAAGAACTAAATGGAAACTCTAATCTACATATGTAATGAGAGGAAATTATTTTTCTT
The DNA here is from genome assembly GCF_019359855.2 of Lolium perenne. Taxonomy (NCBI): domain Eukaryota; kingdom Viridiplantae; phylum Streptophyta; class Magnoliopsida; order Poales; family Poaceae; genus Lolium; species Lolium perenne. The sequence continues at coordinate 101,279,033 of NC_067244.2, read as the reverse complement.
AAAGAAAGAAAACCAAATGCACCTAATATGTTATGTGTGTCATGACACTAGAATAGTTTGTGTGAAGCCATGGTGTGCTTAGTGTAGCTCTTGAACCTTGTTGGGTGATTGCATCTCGTATTCGTTTTTAGACGCTAGTACCGGAGAATACCAAAAGGAGGAAGGCTTCTACCAAGAAGAGGAAGAGGAGAACTGTGATCACTACCCCAACCAAGGCAAGCTAATATTCTTGCAAGTGCAAATCCCTTTTAGGGCAATGCACCATTAATCTTACATTACTTACAATGACCCCCTCCCCAGTTTTTCCCCTACAAGTTTTTACTTGGTTTATTAAGAAGTTACTTTTATAGTTTACTTTGGTCTAAGTTTAGAATGTACTAGAGTAGCAAAGTTAGCCTCAAAGATAGCCAAGCAAGATAGCACCCCTCATGATTAGTTCTAGTGCTAATAACTAAAATTGATTACTCTAGATGGGAACTTCTGATTTGAAATGAATGTGAAAAGCTTTGGAATGATGAGTCATTCCATTGAAAGATCTTTGAAGGTGATTATGACTTGAATGGTGTGGGGGATTTTGACTAAAACTGATATGTGTTTGGATGCGATACCTTTCCAATTTTTGAGTACCCCCACAGTACCTGATTATGGGTAGGGCTTAACTGGAAGTTTATACATCTTAGTATGGGTTCCCTCTGAACAAGTATCATAGGGATTATGTCGAGGCTGCCTCCGCAGATTGAGAAATGATGTGAAATGAGGTGAATGTACAGCCCAAGCCCTGTGCAGTTCCCAAGTTGACAGTTGGTCTTCACTGGGAGGCCAAGCTCATGGGGAGAGGTACCTATACTAGGGTATGTAAGTGAAAGGTTATGGTTGATGATCCGCGTACTGAGTTACGATGATTCAGGGCTATCCCTGACGGATGAAATCAAATGTTGTGGCACAAGTGTGCAACCTCTGCAGAGTGTAAACCTATTCGAATAGTCGTGTCCACGGTTACGGACGGTTGGAAAGGCCATACAGTTTCCGGTGTCAGATATTTCTGGAAAATGTTGATGAAGTGAATGGTGACTTGACTTGAATCACAACTGAGTTGTGGGAATGACAATAATGTTCCCACTTGAGTTAGTTAGCACATGAAGAGTCTTTTATCAAATATTTGTGAACTAAAACTGGCTTTACGCAAAATAAACTAGAGCTTAGCACCCCCTTGCTAGACTTGATAGTACTTACATTAGTATTGGTTTGCGAGTACTTAAAGTACTCACGGCTGTGTCCCTGGCTATTCAAATGGCCAGACTATGAAGAGGAGCAGAACTACCAAGGTGACGACCAGCAGGACGCCTACGACAACTAGGAATCTTCTGACGTCAAGCGTTGGCATGTGGACTAGATAGTCCTTTATCTTACGCTTCCGCTATGAACTATGTTCGTTGATCATTAGATCAACTATTTGTGTAATATGGATCATGTGATCTGAATTTGTAAGACAAGTATGGTTTGTAATGAATGATGACTTATGATATTCGACTGTTATGTCTCGCAACAACAATATTCCTGGGATTGCGATGAATGGCATAATAGGCATCTGGACTTTAAAATCTGGGTGTTCACAATAATCTTCAAATTCAAGAGACGCCATGGCCACTTTCTTGGCACCGGATTAGTTGTTGATGCGGAATATCTTGTCAACCTTGAGTGCCCATGAGAGGTAGGCCTCGGCATCGTTTTCACCCTTGAACTTGGGCATGTTGAACTTGAGCTTGCCAAACATGTTCTCTTCATCTTCAAAATTTCTTCGGCGAGGATAGATGCCTTCATCTCTTGCGGCTTGAGGTGGTAGAGGAGGTCTTCCACGGCCAACCATAGCATTGGGTTGGTGTTGAAGTTGAACACTAGCTTCACTTGGTTCACGATGATGATGTTTTTGAAGATCTTGACGAGGTTGTTGAGGTTGTTGATGACGCCCATTGATGGCCATCTCATCTTGATCATGTTGCGGGTCTCCTCTTCCATGTTGGTTATGGCGAGGATGGATTCGGAAATGACGCCGAGGTTGATCTTGATGACCTTGGTCTTGAGCATCGACATGTGGCTCACGATGAGGTACCGGCTCCATGTTGTGGATGATGTTGTCGTGGGGTTGGTCGTCACGCCCATGGTGGGCATGGCGATCCACTTGATGACGATCTTGGTGTAGTACTTGTTCTTGTGGAGGACGTTCATGGGGACGATCATGGCGATGGAATTCTCCTCGCCTAGAGTTGGAGCGAGAGTCTTCATGACGAGCATGCGGGGCGGCGAGGTCGATGATGGTCTCCATTCCTTGAGTTGGAGCTTGAGGATGTATGGCGATCATGGGAGTAGTAATCTTGTGACAAGCTTGATGATGATGAAGTAGAGCGGTGTCGGCGATGACGACCCAAGTTGTTGATGGCGCGCTCGAGACTATCCATGCGCCGCTCCATGTTCGCATCATTGGCCACCATTTGGCCATTCAAGTTGTCCGTAGCTTCACGAAGTAGAGCCATATCTTGGTTCACAACGGAGAAGTTGTGTGCCACTTCGTCATATTGCTCGTCGATGCGTGTCTCGAATAAGGCGAGTTGCTCCTTGAATTCTTGGCGTTGCACCCATAGGTTGTGTTGGGTCGCCAACCTCTCGGTGTTGCGTAGGACTTCATCCTCCCTTGCTTCGTCTCCGTGCCTATCCATGATAGAAAGACAAGAACTATGTTGTGTATGTTAGTGGAAGAAGACTACCTCGCACTTTTACCTTGGTGTGATAGTATTGAGATGATCAACCGAACCGAGAGCACAACCAAATGTATCGGTTACACACGCAAAGCCACACACAAAGGCTAGCAAATCTAGTGGTAGGTGAGAATGGTGGAAAACCAAAAGATGAAATCCAAAATTAAGTATGTTGTTAAAAGTGGGTGAGGTCCAAAAATCAAGTGTCAAAGTGAAGATCACTATAAACACGGAAAAGTTGTGGAACGCACACACGGGATAAGTGGGGTTAGTGCAACCAAAAAGTGAGCGGAAAAATGTAAGTACCCGTACGCAAGGGTGCTCGGTGTCACACTAACACAAGGAGAGGCAAAGCTTTGGTTGCAAACGGAGAGACAACAAGATTCACACGCGGCCTCTCTTCTCTTTTCTCTCTTTTGCTTAAAAGCATGTGACTCTTTTGTATATGGTGGCACTTGCACTCTTTTGTATGTATGGTGCCACTTGCACTCTTTTTTGTGTTTTTGCGGCTTTTCTCGCACTATGTTAGCGTTAGCCTTGCTTTTGCTATCTTTCCACACGAGTGTTTGCTTAGAAGCTTTACTCCACACTACACACACACCTCACAATCGGGGCCACGTGAAATGTCTCGCAACACTTGATAAGAATTGCTCGATAGGATAGATCGCAAAAGGAAGAGGGGCTACAAGGGCAGAGTGCAAGTTATATCTGCGATGTTGTTGTTGTTGGTGGTGGTGTTAGTCGGAAAGCGAACTCGGGCCGGACACGTAAAGGCGCTTGGTCAGGAGGCCGGTCGGACCGGTCTCTGGGCCGGCCGGTCCGGTCTGGGGGCCGGTCAACCGGTTTCTGGACCGCTCGGTCCGGTCTGGGGGCCGGTCAACCGGTTACTCAACCGGATGCTCGTGTTTCTCTCTCATGTTCTTCCCCAAACCAAAACCAAACAATCAAAACGAAGGGAAACGATGGGATTGGGGGATAAAAGTTGGGGAAATTGTAGATCAAGCACAATAACACCGAATCCATGGACCAAAACCACTCAAAACGCAACAAAATCGCAGATCCATCCAAAGGCAATTTAGGGCTATTTTTTGGGGATTTTTTGGAAAAAAAATTAGAGACGAAATTGGGTGGGTGGAGGGTCAAAATCACGGTAACCAAAAGCTGCTGATACCATATGATGAGGTCTAGGACCTAGGGTGTGGCCCGATCTTGCGATTGACCCTAAATCAAAAAGGGGGAAAGAGGGAGAGGATGAAGAACACGAAGAACAAACACACGCACACCAACCCGATACAATCGAATCTTACTCTCGTGGCTCGATGGACCACGCCAATAGAATCAACCGGAAGAGATGCGGGGTAGAATTCCGGGTGAGAGATCGGGGTTGGAGACGGAGACCGGTGAGGGAGAGAGAGTGGAGCACACTAGAATCTCACTCACAAGTAGCCAAATCCTCAACAAGAGTAGCCTTGATACAAAGGGAGTTCTAACCCTAGGGAGACAAAGCTCAAAGTAGTTTTAAGCCAAGATTATGTCTAAAGAGTAAAAGGGGGCGTCCTAGGTACTTATATAGGTCCACATGGTGACACAGGTCGAAAAGGTACAAAAGTAACCGACTTGGGCGGGTCCGGTCGAGACAAGTAGTAAGTTCCGGTCAGGGATCCGGTCCAACCGGCCCTGGGACCGGCGCGTCCGGTCCAGACCGGGCCCTGGGCCAGATGGCGACTGACGAGGGGTTCCGGAGCCCCGGTATTGCGCCCGGATGGCACCGGCCTGGAATCCGATTTCGACCGGGTGGCCCGGTCAGGGATCCGGTCGGACCGGGCCCTGGGCCGGCCGGCTTCCTTTTTCCCTTCGCGCGCTTCGAGTCCAGCTCCAAGCCCATCTTCACGTCCAGCTGCTCCTCTCCTCCTCTTGACCATGGTGTGTCCTCCTCTCCGAGGTCTTGACGCCCTTCGTACCTAATAACACAAAGTGTGTCAGCATGAGGTAGCAATCCATCCAATGGGGTACCGAGATCGAGGGTAGTGAGGAGCGAGTTCACCTTATCATGTTGCGCTTTAACTCGAGGCCGCGTCATTGGTCCACTTGGGGGACTTGTTGGTCTTGGTGTAGTGTCGTCGGTGAGCGGGGCTACATCAAACTCTTTGTCTTGAGCTTCAATCTTCTCATTGAGGTCTTGAATTTGGTTATTGAGGTCTATCCTTTGCACTTGAGCTCTTTCTTCATAGCGGACGGCGGTGTCTTTCATCATGGCTTCAAATTCATTGAGCTTGGACTGGACGTCTTGAGTAGCTATCCAATGTTGGTGACGCGTCATCGGTAGTTGGTTCCCTTCTCCACTAGACATGGTTACAACTAAAACAAGAACTACGTGGTAGGTGGTTAGGAAAAACTACCAAAAGTGTCAAAACTTGCAAACCAAAATCGAAAAGGTGTTTCAAGTCGGAGGACAACCGATATGTATGCACACACACAAAACCAAAAACTATATATGTTGTTAGGTATGGATGTGGAAAGCCAAATGGAAGAACCAAACGAAAAGTCTATTGTCAAAAGTGGGTAAGATCCAAAAGTCACAAGTCAAAGGCGGTGATCACAAAAGGCATACACAATGAGGAACACACGCGTGGGACAAAATGGGGTTAGCGCGACTTAGGAAAATGAGCACGAACAAAATTGGTCCTAACAAAGACTACTAGCTCGATGTCACGCAAATGCAAGAGAGACCGTGGCTTGGTTACAAAAATGAGAAGCAACAAGATTTGCGCAAGACGCCTCTCTTCTCTTTTATCTCTTTTGCTTATAAGCTTTGGACTCTTTTGTGTATAGGTGTCACACACACTCTTCTTCTTTTTGTATTTTTCTTTATTTTTTCTCACTATGCAAGGATACTACTATCTATGTAAGTATGTCACACTTCTTTGGCTTATCTTTTGATGCGGCCTAAGGCCACGTGGATTGCCCGATCTCACAAATTGACCGAGGGAAAGGCGGGGGAGAGGAAGAACACGAAGAACACGGCGAAGAACACGATGAACACACACCAACCCAATACAATTCCGGTTTACTCCCGATAGCCTAAACCACTATCCCGATAGAATCTCTCAAGAGAAAGACACGCGGTAGAATCCCCGAGAGGAAGATCGGTATACGATCGGTAGAATCACACGAGTGAGAGACCGGTGGTAGAATCACAAGTGTGAGAGACTAATCATATAAGGAGTGCCTTGATACAACTCATAGATTTGTGTCTAAGAGAGGAGGGGGTTTCCCTAATCCCAAAGGGATGATGGAGGCATAAGCCAAGTTCTCACTCAAGTTATGTCTAACCTAATGAAGTTGGAGGTGGGAGCCTATATATAGGGAACCACTAAGGAGGGGTATTTTGGGGAAACAAAGATACAAGCACACAACCATACATGTGGCAGCTAGGTTTCATATTGTAAGTGGCCGCGGCCTTGGCGGTAGTGCCGGTGTGGGGAGGCCGGCAGTGCCGGGGTGCGTCGGGCGGCATTGCCAGCTAGGGTTCATATTGTAAGATTTAAGCTCTTAGATTGTATCTACAAGTTGTTTGCACATGTCTATGTTCGGAACCCAAGGCCCCAGAGTGACAGCAACTGGGATAACTGGAGGGGATGGCTTAGATATGAGGATCACATGTTTTCACCAAGTGTTAATGCTTTTCTCCGGTGCTCTATTAAAAGGAGTACCTTAATTAACAGTAGTTTCCCTAGAGGCCCAGCTGCCACCGGCTGGTAGGACAAAAGATGTTATGCAAGTTTCTCATTGCGAGCACGTATGAATATATATGGAAAACATGCCTACATGATTAATAAACTTGATGTTCTGTCTTAATGCTATAATAATTATGTCAATTGCCCAACTGTAATTTGTTCACCCAACACTTGTTATTGGAGAGTTACCACTAGTGTAGATAGCTGGGAACCCCGGTCCATCTTTCATCATCAAATACTCACTCGGTCCTATATGCCATTAGAAGTAGTATCAACAATTTTCTGGTGCCATTTGCCTCTGTGTTACTGCTACTGCTGCTGTGTTACTGTTACTATTGCTCTCATATTACTGCTGCTTTCACATCACCCCTGTTACTAGTGCTTTTCCAGGTGCAGCTGAATTGACAACTCAGTTGTTAAGGCTTATAAGTATTCTTTGTCTCCCCTTGTGTCGAATCGATAAATTTGGGTTTTACTTCCCTCGAAGACTGTTGCGATCCCCTATACTTGTGGGTTATCAATCACCGCCATATACACCCACCATATACTTCCGCCACTGCAATATACACCCACCATATACTTCCACCACTTCCATATACACCCACCATATACACCCACCAGATCGTTTCCGCCACATTCATATACATCTGCCATATACCCTGTCTCCTACCGCGACACAGATTCGTGTTGTTTCTCTGTCGCGACAGAGTCCGTGTAGAATTAGGTTTTATTGTTTCTCCTACTTAGCTGTTACCTTCTAATTTCATCTGTGCTGTAGAAAAATTTCCGTGAGATAAGTTTCGGCCGCCAGTAAAGAATTGGAAGGAGAGCAAAAAAAAGTCTGGAAACGCCTCCGAAAAAAAATTTCTGGCTACATTGGTTTTTCACTTTGGCGATCACTTTTCGCCACTGGCCGTTATAGCGACATTTTTTCGGCGCCTGCGCGCTTTTCGGAGCACCTCCGAAATTTCGACAAATTTTTTTCTGAGGCTATACTGTTTTTAGACCTCGGGGATCTGTTTGAGACACTTGCCATCATAGTGATTTTTCGCACCTCGCGTCGCCACATCATCACCACCTCATCACTGCTAGTTGCTTGTGTGCCGCGCCGTGACCTCGTTAGTGCTCTAGGCTCGCGTCTCTCGTACGGTCTAGCCTAGGACCAGCACAGTACCGTCGTTGAGCATACTTTCAATACTGCATTGCTGTTTTGACAATTGCTGTTTTGCTACCATATTAGCCTTCCTATAGCTCTACATATTGTCTCCACGTGCACTGTGTCGACACCTGGTAATCGCTTTGGCAATCTTTGAAGACGCTGATCCTTGATGGTTGTTACATCGCCTTCCTCCTGTTTGGTAAGAACTTGTAAGAGCTTTGTATTTTGCTTGACGAATTGCGCGTGAACCACCATATTCCGTAGTTTGTAGGCATATACATTTTTTCTTTTTGTGTACTAACCATGTCAGGACCAGTTGATCCGGCCGCTGTTGACCCGGCCAAGATGACTAGTGAGGCGTTGCATGCTCACTTCACCCACCTTTTGGGCGGGCATGCACGTGACGTCGATGCGCGCATTGGTGATGTGGACACCAAACTCACCGACGCGCTGGACAAGTTGGATGGCCTCGAGACAGCTTTCAACTCCAAGCTCGACGCCAAGTTCCAGGAGCTGTTGACTCGGTTGCCGCCACCGCGCGACAACGTGCGATGACACGCACGCCGCGTTCCTCGTGCGGATGTGCCTGCGGGTACCGCTTCTGCTGCAGCAGCCGCCCATGACGCGCCTTCTGATGAAGGATACGAAGACTATGAAGGGGATGCGGACGAACAGGTCGAGGAGAACGTGCTGGATGGCGAGGAAGTCGAACAACTTGCACCTGGTCGTCCACGACAACTGAACCGCAACGCTCGCCCACCTCCACGTCCGGTATGTAATGATGATGATCATGTTGCTAAGCTGAAACTGAATATTCCACCATTTGAGGGTAGATATTATCCTGATGCATATCTTACATGGGAATTGGAGGTAGAACAACGCTTTGCATGTTTAAAATACCCTGATCACTTGCGTGTTAGTGCTGCTACTTGTGAGTTCAAAGATTTTGCTTCTATTTGGTGGTCTGAATATTGTAGAGCACATCCAGCAAATATTCCTGCTACATGGGTTGGGTTAAAACTTGCTATGCGTACTCGTTTTGTTCCTCCACATTATCAACGTGATTTGCTGAAAAAATTGTCTCGCTTAGAACAAGGAAAAAATTCTGTAGAAGACTATTATCAAGAATTGCAAACTGGCATGATTCGCTGTGGTATTGTAGAGGATAATGAGGCTATGCTTGCACGTTTCTTTGGTGGTTTGAATAAAGAGATTCAGCATATTTCAGATTATAAGGAGTACAACACTATTACTCGCTTGTTTCATCTTGCTTGCAAAGCAGAACGTGAAGTGCAGGATCGTCAACCACCATGGAGAAGAGCTAATGTTTCTGCAGGTCGTAGATCATCATGGTCTCCGCGACCATCAGCACCACCATCTCGTGGGGCTGCACCAGCGCCTACTACCTCCAAGTACACCGCGCCTGCATCACGAGCACCACCGGCTGCTACTCCACCACCATCTGCTGGTCCTCCTCGGAGTTCATCTTCGATGGCCTCCACGTGGAAGACGCGCGACATTCAATGTCGCAAATGCTTGGGATTTGGTCATATAGAGAGAGAATGCAGAACCAAGCGTGTGATGTTGGTGGGTGAAGATGGAGAATATGATTCTGCAAGTGACTTTGATGAAGATACATTGGCCCTTATTGCTGCACGTGATGGTGCCAATTCTGATTCTGAGAGAGAGATGGAGGTAATGGAAGCTGACACTGCTGATCAGTACAGGAGCTTAGTTGCACAGCGTGTCTTGAGCGTGCAATTGAGCAAAGCTGAGCATGATAAACGCCACAATCTGTTCCAAACACGAGGCGTTGTAAAAGAGCGAGCTATACGGATCATCATTGATGGAGGGAGCTGCAATAATCTGGCTAGCGTTGACATGGTGGAGAAGCTTTCTCTCCCTACAAGACAGCGCACACATCCATACTACATTCAATGGTTTGAGAGCTCTCGGAAGCTCAAGATAACAAGAACTACACGTGTGCATTTTACTATTGGTACATATTCTGATTTTGTTGATTATGATGTTGTACCTATGCAAACTTGTTCTTTGTTACTTGGTAGACCTTGGCAATTTGATAGAGAATATGTTCATAATGGTAGAACTAATCAGTATTCTCTTATGCATGATGGAAAGAAAATTGGTCTCAAACCTATGACTCCTGAACAAATAGTAAAATATTATCTTGCTAGAGCTAGTACAGTAAAAAACGAGGAGAAACATAAGAGTGAAAATCAGATTGTTGCTGCAGATTTTGTGCCACATAAGACTAATACTAAATCTGATTCAAACCATGCTACTGAAATTCGTTTGAAAATCCTTGTTTGCTTTCTAGAAAATCTGATATTTCTGAACTTGATGTGAACACTACTCAATGCTATGCTATCATTTGCAAAGAAGTTCTGTTTTCATTTGAGGATATGTCTCCTTCTTTACCACCTGCATTTGCTAACCTTTTGCATGAATTCATTGATGTGTTTCCACAAGATGTTCCACCTGGACTACCACCTATTCGTGGGATAGAACACCAAATTGACTTGATTCCAAGAGCTTCGCTGCCCAACCGTGCACCATATCGTACCAATCCTGAAGAGAGCAAAGAGATTCAGTGACAAATTCAGGTTCTCCAAGATAAAGGTTACATTCGTGAGTCTCTTAGTCCATGTGTTGTCCCTATTATCATGGTAACTAAGAAGGATGGTTCTTCACGCATGTGTACTGATTGTAGAGCTATTAATAATATTACCATTCGATACCGTCATCCTATACCTCGTTTAGATGATATGCTTGATGAATTGAGAGGTTCTATTATGTTCTCTAAAGTTGATTTGCGTAGTGGTTACCACCAGATTCGTATGTAATTAGGAGATGAATGGAAAACAGCGTTTAAAACTAAGTTCGGTTTATATGAGTGGTTAGTAAAGCCTTTTGGTTTAACTAATGCACCTAGTACTTTCATGAGACTGATGAACGAAGTTTTACGTGCTTTTATTGGATGTTTTGTGGTGGTATACTTTGATGATATTCTGATTTATAGCAAATCTTTGGAGGAACATTTGGATCATTTACGTGATGTTTTCAATGCTTTACATGATGCACGTTTGTATGGTAATCTTGAGAAGAGCACCTTTTGCACCAATCGAGTTGCGTTTCTTGGCTATGTTGTTACTACGCACGGAATTGAAGTTGATCCAGCCAAGATTGAGGCAGTTGAGAGTTGGCCGCAGCTAAAGACGGTCACACAAGTGAGGAGTTTTCTTGGCCTCGCTGGTTTCTATAGGCGCTTTGTGAAAGATTTTGGATCCATTGATGCGCCGCTGAATGAGCTTACAAAGAAGGATGTGCCCTTTGTGTGGGGCGATGCACAACAAGACGCCTTCATGATTCTGAAAGATAAGTTAACACATGCTCCATTACTCCAACTTCCCGATTTCAATAAGAATTTTGAGCTTGAATGTGATGCTAGTGGAATTGGTTTGGGAGGTGTGTTATTACAAGAGGGCGAACCTGTTGCATATTTTAGTGAAAAATTGAGCGGGCCTAGTCTGAACTATTCTACTTATGATAAAGAATTATATGCGCTGGTTCGGACATTAGAAACTTGGCAACATTATTTATGGCCTAAAGAATTTGTTATACATTATGATCATGAATCTTTGAAGCATATTCGTAGTCAAGCTAAGTTGAATCGTCGCCATGCAAAGTGGGTTGAGTTTATTGAGTCTTTTCCTTATGTTATCAAACACAAAAAGGGTAAAGATAATGTTATTGCTGATGCTTTGTCGCGCCGATATACTATGCTATCTCAACTTGACTTCAAGATTTTTGGATTAGTAACCATAAAGGAACAATACTTGCATGATGCTGATTTTAAAGATGTGTTGTTGAATTGTAAAGATGGTAGAACATGGAATAAATTTATCCTCAATGATGGATTTGTGTTCCGTGCTAACAAGCTATGCATCCCAGATGGTTCCGTTCGTCTTTTGTTGTTGCAGGAGGCGCATGGAGGAGGATAGATGGGACACTTTGGTGTGAAGAAGACGGAGGACGTACTTGCTGCACACTTCTTTTGGCCACATATGCGTAGAGATGTTGAGAGATTTGTGGCACGCTGCACTACATGTCAAAAAGATAAGTCTCGACTTAATCCACATGGTTTATATATGCCTCTTCCTGTTCCTAGTGTACATTGGGAGGATATTTCTATGGATTTCGTTTTGGGTTTGCCTCATACACAGAAGGGGAGAATAGTATCTTTGTTGTTGTGGATCGGTTTTCTAAGACGACACACTTTATTCCATGTCACATGACTGATGATGCTACACATGTTGCTGATTTGTTCTTTCGCGAAATTGTTCCTTTACATGGTGTGCCTTATACTATTGTTTCTGATCGTGATACTAAGTTTCTTAGCCACTTTTGGAGTTATTTATGGGCTAAGTTGGGGACTAAATTGCTGTTTAGTACTACATGTCATCCCCAAACTGATGGACAAACTGAAGTAGTAAATAGAACTTTGTCTACTATGCTGCGGGCTGTTTTGAAGAAGAACTTAAAATTGTGGGAAGAATGTTTACCTCATGTTGAATTTGCTTACAATCGTTCGCTGCATTCTACCACTAAGATGTGCCCATTTGAGATTGTTTATGGTTTTGTACCACGTGCACCTATTGATTAGTTGCCTTTACCATCTTCTGTGCAAAATAATTTGGATGCTACAGACCGTGCTGAATGGATACTAAAATTGCATGAGACTACTAAAGACAACATAGCACGCATGAATGCTAAGTATAAAATTGCTGGGGATAGAGGAAGAAAGCATGTTGTGTTTGATGTTGGTGATCTTGTTTGGTTGCATTTGCGCAAAGATCGTTTTCCTGAGTTGCGCAAGTCTAAACTAATGCCACGCGCTGCTGGTCCTTTTAAGGTGTTAGAGAAAATAAATGATAATGCCTATAAACTTGAGCTTCCTGCAGAATTGGGTCCGGTTAGTCCTACTTTTAACATTGCAGATTTGAAGCCTTACTTTGGTGAAGAAGAGGAGCTTTCGTCGAGGACGACTTCAATTCAGGAAGGGGGGCATGATGAGGACATCCCATCTATTGATACAACCGCTGTACCTACAGCGACACAAATACAAGGACCAATCACTCGAGCTCGTGCCAAACAACTTAACTATCAGGTACTTTCGTTTCTTGGAACCATTCCTCACATACATGAGAATATGATGCTGCCTAAATCAGATATGTTTGTTACTCTTAGGAATGATGGACCAAGCATAGATGAGGAGGACAAGCATTCGAGCATGATCACGCATGGAGGAGATGGCAGCAAGCATTTGAGGATTGAAGATGACGCCGCAAGTGGAGATTTCAGAACTTTGAAGCCACCATAAGAAGAGATGAAGACATGGACGAAATATAGAGTTTCCCACTTCATAATTTCGTCCATAGCATGTTATGGTGCTGCGTCACCTTTAGTTTTGGGCCAGGCCCATGTTATTTTCGCAGGAATTAAGTCAGCCACTTTTTATAGTCCGTATTGAAGGGGGAAAGGCCTTCTAGGGTTTGGTTCGGCCACCATATGTATGGCTGGCTGAAACCCCACCTTTTCCTCCTTTAAATACCCCCATAGCCGTCACATTTAGACTCGGATTTTGATTAGATTAAAAGTTAGCCATTGCTGCAACTCTCGTGTACTTCTTTTGAGGCCAACGCCCAGAACAAGACCGACTAGTCGGAATCCCACCTTTTTCAATAAAGCTTTCATCTTTCATCTGCAATATTCTGATTGCAATATTAGTTCTTACTTTTTCTCAATTTCAGGTAGGAATTAAGACCCTCGTTGGTCAGGCTGATCGCGCATCCGCAAGATCAGTAACTCCCAGAGATTGTCCTAGCGATTGCATTGGCGTACGAGCTTTGCACGTGTAGTCGGATTGTCAAGCACGAACTCCACCAAAAAATCGACGCTATCATACTCTCATCGAAAGATCGGACACCTTTGCCCTATCACAGCCAGTGCCATCCGGGCGCCATCCCGGGGCCCCGGAACCCCGTCCGGTCGCCGCCCGGTCCAAGACCCGGTTTGGACCGGCCTGGCCGGCCCCAGGTCCGGTTGGACCGGCTCCCTGACCGGCCTGCACGAATCGACTCGACCAGATCGGCCCGAACCGGTTTCACTTGTACCTCTTCGGCCCGAGTCGCCTTGTAGACCTATATAAGTACCTAGGACGCCCCCTTTTACTCTTTAGACATAATTTGAGCTTAAAACTACTTTTGAGCTTTGTCTCCCTAGGGTTAGATCCCCTTTGTAATCAAGGCTACTCTTGTTGAGGATTTGGATACTTGTGAGTGAGATTCTAGTGAGCTCCACTCTCTCTCCCTCACCGGTCTTCGTCTCCAACCCCGATCTCTCATCCGGAATTCTACCTCGCGTCTCTTCTGGTTGATTCTATTGGCGTGGTCCATCGAGCCACGAGAGTAAGAATTCGATTGTATCGGTTTGGTGTGCGTGTGCTTGTTCTTCGTGTTCTTCGTGTTCTTCATCCTCTCCCTCTTTTCCCCTCTTGGATTTGGGTCAATCGCGAGATCGGGCCACAACCTAGGTCTTAGACCTCATCATATGGTATCATCAGCTTTTGGTTACCGCGATTTTGACCCCCCACCCACCCAATTTCGTCTCTAATTTTTTTTCCAAAAAATCCCCAAAAATAGCCCTAAATTGCCTTTGGATGGATCTGCGATTTTGTTGAGTTTTGAGTGGTTTTGTTCCTTGGATTTGGTGTTTTTAGTGTTGATCTACTATTTCCCCCACCTTTTAGCCCCCAATTCCTTTGTTTCCCTTCGATTTGATCTTGCACCTTCACAACCGCCATCCACTTTGTATTCTCTTCCACGCTAGGCACCTCCTCTTCCCAGATCAGATCATCGAAGTCCTCGCATGAAAGAATGCCATGTTCCTGTCCCCTTCCTTTAGGCAATCCACTCTACTTCATTGTTTAGCCAAGATTTCCGGTTGAGAGAAACACGAGCATTCGGTTGAGAAACCGGTTGACCGGCCCCCAGACCGGACCGGCCGGCCCAGTAACCGGTCGACCGGCCGGCCCAGTAACCGGTCGACCGGCCCATAGATAGGACCGGCCGGCCTAGGACCCGGTCCGACCGACCTCCTGACCGGGCGCCTTTTCGTGTCCGTCCCGAGTTCGTTTTTTGACTAAAACCACCACCACCACCAACATCGCAGGTATAACTTGCATTTTTTCCTTTATAGCCCCTCTTCCTTTTGCGACCTATCCTATCGAGTATTGCTTATCAAGTGTTGCGAGACATTGCACGTGGCCCCGATTGTGAGGTGTGTGTAGTGTGGAGTAAAACTTCTAAGCAAACACTCGTGTGGCAAGATAGTAAAAGCAAGGCTAACGCTAACATAGTGCAAGAAAAGCCGCAAAAATAAAAACAAAAAAAGAGTGCAAGTAGCACCATATCTTTACTATTAAATCTGAATCCGTTGTTCGAGGTGTACGTCGCACGCGGTGTATGTCGCACCTCGCACGCTCGATCGATCGACTAGCCGAGCCCAGTCCACAAGAAACCAAACAACCCAGCCCAACCAAAAAGCCCACAGGCAACAGCACAGTTCACAAGGAAACGGACCCTGTCCGACGACCGGGACGTCATCGTGCCATAAAAGATGCACAACGAACACCGGTATGTGGGGCGGCATCGCGCCCTCCCGTCGATCTGGCCGCCGCGTGACAGATCAGGCTGACTGCGCCGCTCGGCTGCGAATCTCCGCCACGATCCGTTCCTCGCCGGCTCGCTACAAGCCGGCAGCCTCCGCACTCATCCGTCCCTGCCCTTTTGATTGTCTGGGCGAGGTAGATCTCTGCCTCGTCCCGCGACGACCGGTCGACAGCCTCCTTCTTTGATGCCTTCAAAGCCGCGCGTCTGGTTTGTGTGCCTAGGTCTGGTTTGTGTGCCTAGATCTTAGAGTTGGTTGTGAATCAGTGATTCCCTTGATGGCCATGCTCGGAGACGGTGTTCTCTTGCCGGCCGGCCCTCACACATGTTCCGGCCACGCGAGTCTGGCTCCAACCCTGGAAGGAGATGCATTGCCTTGGGCTTAGGCCTTCGTCGGCGTTGATCCTGGGCAGCACGCCATGGTTCTGAGGCTCCACCGGCTGGACGAGATGCCCAGTTTTAGGCCTGCTGCTGTCTCGTCCATGGCGTTGCTGCCGGTGTCAAACGCCTCAGTGGATTTGCGGCCAGTCTCCGCATTGCGGCCTCGCGGTGCGCTGCTAGCGGGTTCCGTGCTAGAGTACACATCCACCACCTGAGTTGCCCTACTATAATTCATGGGAATCCATATGCTTGTCGTGATGAACACCATCAGTTCAGCCATGCTATGTCAGGGCCGTCCAAATCGCCTCTGTCAATCTCGTGTTTTCGGCCTGCTGCCATGCACCGTTCACTCTCACTCATTACATCTACTAGGAAGCAAAGGCGCGGCGGCACGCCGCGCCCGTGTATCTTTTTTTATATTATAGTCAAGCCAAATGATTATAAATTGGAGGGCCTCAATTTATACTTCTACCAGCTTTACATATGGAGGTAGGCACTGCGGACTACTATCTTTGGACAAAGAATGGGTGAATAGAATGAAACATTAGTGTTGTTGTTTCATCAGGTAAGGATCCTTGTTAATAACATGAATGTATAGCGGCATGCAAAGATATATCATCAGTGATATGAATAGACACTGGTGCAGAATATAAACAGGCACTGGTGCAGGAAGAGATCATTACACATTAGTTTTTTTTTCATGGATAATTTACATATATCAGGGTTCTTGGTCATAATGCCATCAGATGCTTAACTATAACAACAAAATACATACTTTGCAAGCAAGTAGAAGTGGATCATTGCCCGGTATAGCTTGGTGCTCTTTTGGCACCAATATATTGCCCGGACAAATTACATAGTGGATGCCTGACATATTACTATATGCAGGTGAACCTGAAGATTCAGAGCGGCGATGCTGTTGGTGCCCAAGTTTATCCTTAGTATGTCACATTGTCATCTTCCTTGTCGGATAAGAGGATGATTGTCTCCATTGTTGGAATGGGAGCGGTAGGGATGGGCTAGGCGGGGAATAGAGCGGATAAGTTGGTGTTGGTCTTGGCTTGGTAGGAGAATAAAACAGCAAAGAAATTCCTGACACTTAAAAAGCCTAACAAAAGCTGCAGACAAAAGGCAGCTGAACATTAAGCAGAACACATGCACAAAAGAAAAGGCCAAACAGTTTAGTTCAGTCAGGCAACCCAGAAAAGGGTCGACGCAGCTCAGCCGCAGCAATTTTTATAGATGTTTATTTGGAAAACCACTAAATAATCAAATTTGGCCATATTTTGCAGATGCTACAAATATTTATAAAATGTTGTGGTTGGCCTTAGAAATCATCAGAGGCGTTGAACATATTTGAAAATTTCCTGAGAAGCACATGCTAAGTTGGTGTTGGTCTTGGCTTGGTAGGAGAAGAAAACAGCAAAGAAATTCCTTACACTTAAAAAGTTCTAACAAAAGCTACAGACAAAGGCATCTGAACATTAAGCACAACACCTGCACAAAAGAAAAGGCCAAAACAGTTCAGTTCAGTCAGGCAACCCAAAAAAGGGTCGACGCAGCTCAGTCGCAGCAATTTTTATAGATGTTTATTTGGAAAACCACTAAATAATCAAATTTGGCCGTATTTTGCAGATGCTACAAATATTTATAAAATGTTGTGGTTGGCCTTAGAAATCATCAGAGGCGTTAAACATATTTGAAAAATTCCTGAGAAGCACATACGTGGCTACATACAGAACAGAAGCGGGTAAAAGTATCTGTACGTAAGAAGTAAAAAAGTACTATACTTGCAATCTTGACCTACGAATCCAAAAGTTAAGCTCAACCTAGAAAATAGCATATTTCTGAGCACAGTCATACAGTGTAACTATATCACATCATGAAGATAAGGTTGCCGATGTTCTCATAGTTTATGTGCAGCAGAGTTCAGATCCTACAATCACTACACTGGCACAACCCGCTCGAATAAAAGCAGTATACCCATGCACCGCCAAACGCCGAAGATAATTTGCAGCAGCCCTATGAAAAGTTGTGTAAGGAGTAACAATACAACAATTAAAGGATACCCCTACAATGCTTCTTCTAAAATCAAATAGACAGTCAAGAGTTCTAAGCCATTTCTAACCCCGTGGCTTGAAAGAAGCATTTGTGTTAATGAAAACTTGAAGATTTATGTTATGCTGACTAAATCCATACGCACTTAGAAGAAATTATCTGTCAGATAATAAACTTGTTTCTTCCATAGCTCATATATAATTTCATGGTACTATCTAGTTAGTTCACTGATGCATATCTAGACGACCAAATTATTTTGAAGCTGCAGGTTGTGTACAGAAATGGTTACTTATGTCATTGAGGAGTAATTTTCAGAAAAAATGGATGCAAACATTTGTATATATGTGCCCAATAAAGTATGTCTAACTGACCAGGTTCTAGGGAGGCTAAATATTTTTTAGAGTTCAACAATCCCAATTGAACCAAATTAATCTTGTACAGAAGGAACCTAAGCAAAACCAACAACCTAAATAGGAATGTAGTACAACCAAACCATTCTCACTACACTTCTCTAATATTTGTCGAAAGATCCATTGCTTGAAAGTAATCATGTCCTTAATAGAAAGATATACCAAGAAAATCTATGCAAAGAAGGAAATTGAGCGAAGGCAACACACTAATTAGGAGGAGGTGTGCCGTTTGTACATTTCCGCTGTACCTAAAGTTCCAACAATACCCAAGATACAATGATAGTGAATCTTCTGTAGAACATGTGTGGTTTCATGTAACATAATAAAGCAAGGAGTACACATCATGAGTGCCTAACCTGCCTATTAGATTATCTTTGGCATATTTCACATAGATTTTCTTCTTTCCGTCTTCTTGCAGTGCGTTTGCAAATGCAAACATCATACCTTCGTCAAACCATGAGCACAAGATCAGATGCCAATTAAAAAGAAAAACGGGATTACAAAGCTAACCTAAATTCAAATAAAACAAAATCTGATCTCTTTTGCACCACTGGCTTCATTTTAGAGGAAAAACATGACACTTCTGGATAGGAAATCATGGACTTTCTATGGCCAGCAAGATCCACGAAGGAGAATTAGGATTTCATATCCAACTGCTAAGAAATAAAATGAATCATATGCTCCCAATCTTCTTTTTGTCGGACATAATAGATACATGCTATTTCTCGATTTTTTGTAAAATAAAGATGCAACTGAATAACCTTATTTAAAACTAAACAAATGACTTACACTTAAAATTATCACAATTAGCAAATAGTCATATTTACTCCTTCCTCCAGTGGCACGATTGATCTAGAAAATACCATAAATTGTCTGAGATGACACATCCAATCAAAAGTTAAATAAAACCAAGAACATCACCTGGATTCGGAACAAAACTCAGCAGATCTATCGTGAGGAAAAGACAGGGCCAATCTGCCCTGTTTGGCAGCGACGCGGGAGTAGATGGAGGATTGGGAGGAGCAAAGGTAGGGCTGCTGAGTACAGAGCCAACTCCATCCCATCGCCCCTCCCCAGGCACTCCTCCCGCCAAAATATCAGCGAAGGGAACACCAACAGCGACCTCTCCGTAGGCAGACCCGTGCAGGTCGACCGGTGCGCCCGCCACAACGTCACAGTGCCAGCATCCATCGGGACGGCCTCCCAGTCGCCGGTCTCCTCTCTCACCTCTGGCCGCCGTTTACCTCTCTCATCCGCACCAGCTCCCCTCGGCAACCTTCCCTACCGTCCGCTCCCGCTCCCGCGTGAGCTCCTCCACCTCCCCCTGGCTCCCGGCCGCGGGCCCTCGAGCACCTCCATCGACGGTGATGTCCGGCTCCCTCGTCTAGAAACGGTGCCTCTTTTTCTCGCAAGAAAGATCAGAAGCGGTGTGGGGAAGTGGGGAAGAGATCAGAGGGCAAGGCCCCAATCAGCGGCAAAGGAAATAAGAAAGAGACATCTAGACTCTACCATCCCGGAAAAAGGGGCACGTTCCAAGTAAAAGCAAATTGTGGCACGCCACCGATGGAAACTTCACCGCTGTAAATCGGGAAAGTAACCCATAACGCAATTACCGGAAAGAAATTAACCAACCGGTAGCCGGTAACCTAGTGTCGAGGGAAAAAAAGGAAGGCAAAAACACCGATCGACATAAATAATACAGCTCGAAGAAGCCATCACACGCGTCACGCAATTATTTGAGGAACAAAGAGATAAATAGCTCATCTACAGTGCATCATTTAATTGGAGTGCGGTAATTTGATTAGCTTTTATATAGTGTATAATGTTGTGACGTTTTCACAACCACAATCAGGCACGCCAAGCGCATGGTGCTGTCACATTATGCTTATTAGCTCAGCTGTTTGTACTGACAAATTTTATTGCATCACATTGTGTAGCCGTGTGAGGACAACAAAAGATAAACAGTGATGAGTAAAGATTAGTAAAATGTATATACATAATCTGCCAATTAGAACATACTACCTCAATCCCAAAGTTTGAAGCTTATATTATTTTTATAAAGTCAAACTATGTCAAGTTTAACTAAGCTTTTAATAAAAATCATTAACATGTAAAATACAAAATTAACATCATTAAATAGATAATGAAATATATTTTCGTATGATATCTACAAAATATTATATTTGTTGATAATTTTTTTAAAAAGTTTAATCAAACTTTACTTGGTTTGACTTTTCAGAAAAAATATGGACCTTAAACTTTGAAATGGAGGTAGTATATTGCAAGTGTTGACCGAGTACGGTTCACGAAGTTCTCTTAGTGATAGTACTAAGTCGCACCTGATAAATGAATTGGATTTATGTGTGTTGAAAATACTCCAACTCATTTCAATTTTGTATTTCGAGTTAACAGTACAAGTACAAATATCATCTTAGAAGTCCAAGCCTTTGGTCTTGAGAAGATCGGAAAAGGTAAGAAAAAATGTCCATTGAGAAGATCACAAAATTAACATAAAAAATGTGATATGATGGAGCTGGCAAATAGGAAAATACGGCAGAGCCTGGGCCAACGAGCAAGAACGGAGGCAGAGATGAAAGCTGATGGAAGGTGAGGACACGACACACAGATGGAAGGAGTGGTGTACATTGAAAGCTCTCGAGATTAGTGGGGACGACGAACTGAAGAAGTTTTGTTTTCTTCGTGCGGTGGGACATTTTCATTAGATTAATTCGTGTGTCGGGATGTTGGGTTTTGGGTTAGGGGTCTAAAATAAATAAATATATTTAATAAAGAATCCTATAACTTTGTCAAACCAAAATGAAATTAATTTTATACTAGACAAATAAATTAATAAGAGATGGATAAAATCAAATATTTTTTCTTCTCTTTTGAAACACACAAGAATATTGAATCTTTTTCTCGGTGCAACGCACGGGAAATTTTACTAGTATATACAAAAGAGTACAAGTGCCACCATAGATAGAAAAGAGTGCAAGTACCACCGTATACAAAAGAGCCACAAGCTTTTAAGCAAAAGAGAGAAAAGAGAAGAGAGGCCGCGTGTGAATCTTGTTGTCTCTCCGTTTGCAACCAAAGCTTTGCCTCTCCTTGTGTTAGTATGACACCGAGCACCCTTGATGAGGACATCCCTACTACATCACTACCTCCGTCATTGATAAATGAAGATGAACCTGCTGTGAAGCTCAAGTCCAATGAAGTTCGGATTGGACCAATTACAAGGTGAACTTGTTTCTAAACGATACTTTGATTGATGAGAACTTTATACTGTCTAAGTCCTATTACTTATGTATCATCAGGTATCAAGAGGAGACGAGCATCGCACGAGGAGTAGAGGAGCAGCTGGACATGAAGACAGACGTCAAGATGGACGTGAAGCTGGACATGGAGCTGGACATGAAGATATCTCATGGACGCGCGAGGGAGGAGCGGGAGGCATGCGCGAGAGGAAAAGTCGACGTCCAGGCCGGTCCAACGCCCAGTCAGACCGTCCTCCAGACCGGCGCGCCCGGTCCCTGGCCTGGTTGACCGGGCGGCAGACTGGATTCACCGCGGCGCCAACCGGGCGTCGTACCGGGGCCAACCGGACGGAGTTTTGCGACCTTTCCGGTTGCCGCCCAGTCCCTGGCCCGGTTTAGACCGGCCAGCCCGGTCCCAGGCCCGATTGACCGGATTCCAGACCGGACTAGTCCGAGTCTGTCTCGACCAGATCTATTCTGGGTCAGTTTTACTTGTATCTTTCGACCAGAACTCGTCCCGGACGCCTATATAAGTGCCTTGGATGACCCCCTAGCTGTTTTAGACCACGTTTTAGATAAACCCTAGTTCATAGTTGTCTGCTAAGCAAAACTATTGTTCCCCTACTCTCCAATTTGTTGCGATCTGGAGTTTTATGCTACTGAAAGTTTGTGTGATCTGCTGTTCCATTGGGGATTAGAAGATTGCAATCTACCACTTCGTGGTCGGTGGCTACGTGCGCAAGTCTGTGGAGTTGCGAATATCTTGCAGGGTTGAGATTTGTTGCATTGGTACTAGGAATCAATCGAGAGACTTCGTCGGCGTCATACAAGTTATCCTCCTCATCATCATCGATTCCATCCGCTGCTACCATCGTGTGTTCATCACCACCCGTCGCTTACTGAGAAGATCGGGCCACCACATATCAACCCTTGCTTATGGATACTTACATTTTTCCGCTCACTTTTTGGTTGCACTAACCCCGCTTATCCCATGTGTGCGTTCCACAACTTTTCCGTGTTTATAGCGATCTTCACTTTGACACTTGATTTTTGGACCTCACCCACTTTTAACAACATACTTGATTTCGGATTTCATCTTTTGGTTTTCCACCATTCTCACCTACCACTAGATTTGCTAGCCTTTGCGTGTGGCTTGGCGTGTGTACCCGATACATTTGGTTGTGCTCTCGGTTCGGTTGATCATCTCAATACTATCACACCAAGGTAAAAGTTTGAGGTAGTCTTCTTCCACTAACATACACAACATAGTTCTTGTCTTTCTATCATGGATAGGCACGGAGACGAAACAAGGGAGGATGAAGTCCTACGCAACACCGAGAGGTTGGCAACCCAACACAACCTATGGGTGCAACGCAAAGAATTAAAGGAGCAACTCGCCTTATTCGAGACACGCATCGACGAGCAATATGACGAAGTGGCACACAACTTCTCCGTTGTGAACCAAGACATGGCTCTACTTTGTGAAGCTACGGACAACTTGAATGGCCAAATGGCGGCCAATGGTGCGAACATGGAGCGGCGCATGGATAGTCTTGAGCGCGCCATCAATAACTTGGGTCGTCATTGCCGACACCGCTCTACTTCGTCATCATCAAGCTCGTCACAAGATTACTACTCTCATGATCGCCATACGTCCTCAAGCTCCAACTCAAGGAATGGAGACCATCATCGACCTCGTCGCCCGCATGGTTGTCATGAAGATTCTCGCTCCAACTCTAGGCGAGGAGAATTCCATCGCCATGCTCGTCCCCATGAACGTCCTCCACAAGAACAAGTTCTACACCAAGATCGTCATCAAATGGATCGCCATGCCCACCATGGGAGTGACGACCAACCCCAGGACAACGTCATCCACAACATGGAGCCGGTACCTCATCGTGAGCCACATGTCGATGCTCAAGACCAAGATCATCAAGATCAACCTCGGCGTGATTTCTGAAATCATCCTCACCATGACCAACGTGGAAGAGGAGACCCACAACATGATCAAGATGAGATGGCCAACAATGGGCATCGACAACAACCTCGTCAAGATCTTCAACAACATCATCATCGTGAACCAAGTGAAGCTAGTGTTCAACTTCAACGCCAACCCAATGTTATGGTTGGCCGTGGAAGACCTCCTCTACCACCTCAAGCCGCAACAGATGAAGGCATCCGTCCTCGCCGAAGAAATTGGGAAGATGATGAGAACATGTTTGGAAAGCTCAAGTTCAACATGCCCAAGTTCAAAGGTGAAGACGATGCCGAGGCCTACCTCTCATGGGCACTCAAGGTTGACAAGATATTCCGCATCCACAACTACTCCGGTGCCAAGAAAGTGGCCATGGCGTCTCTCGAGTTTGAGGATTATGCAAACACTTGGTGGGAGCAAGTACTCACTCTAAGGGAAGAAAAGGGTGAAACCCCAATTGACACTTGGGAAGAGATGAAGGAAGAGATGCAAGCTCGCTTTGTACCAACACACTACATGACCGACCTCTTCAACAAACTCCAAAAATTGAAGCAAGGCACCAAGACCGTTGAGGAGTTCTACAAGGAGATGGAGCTAACTATGATGCGAGCCAACATCCAAGAGTCCGAGAACCAAACCATCGCTAGATTCTTCAATGGCCTCAACTACCCCATCAAGAGAATTATGGAGTTCCAACAATATTCCAACATGGTTGAGTTGGTTCACCAAGCTTCCAAGGCCGAGCGCCAAGTGAATGAGGACATCAAGTACTCCAAGTCCAAGTCATACTTCGCCTCCAAGCTCACTACAACAACACATACAACAAGTGTCAAACCCGTCGTGTCCTCTACACCATCCAAGCAACCGACTATCCAAAGTCGCATGAAGCAAATGGTGTCTTCCACCGCCTCTTCAAAGGCCTCTACGGGACCCTCTAATGTAACTTGCTTCAAGTGTGGTGCACAAGGCCACAAGTCCTTTGAGTGCAAGAATACCAAAGTCATGATCACTATGGAGAATGGTGACATAGAGACGCTAAGTGAAGGTGAATATGAAGCTCTTGTACAAGCCGCCGTCGCCAATGAAGAAGATTACGATGAAGAAAGTGGAGAAGACCCTCTCTTATGTGTGCATGACCCAAGCCCTTCACTTGTGGTCACAAGGGTGCTAACAACTCAACCTCAAGCTATGGAAGACCAAAGGTGCAAAATCTTCCAAACCCGTGCCGGTATTGGTGGCAAGTCGATAAAGGTCATCATCGATGGAGGAAGTTGACATAACCTTGCAAGCACCAAATTGTGTGAGAAGCTCAATCTCACACTTCGCAAACACCCTCATCCTTACCATGTCCAATGGTTGAGTGACCAGGGCAACGTCAAGATACAACATACCGTCACCGTCAACTTCAAGATTGGCCCCTATGAAGATACTATTGAGTGTGACGTGGTGCCCATGACGGTGTGCCACATGTTGCTTGGCCGCCCATGGCAATTTGACAAGAAGGCTATACATGACGGATACTCCAATGCATACACCTTCACGGTCAAGGATAAGAAGTTTGAGCTACGCCCAATGACTCGTAGCCAAATCATCGCGGACAATGCGAAGGCTTTAGTGAGGGCACAACATCACAACCACCATAGTGAGTTGAGAGTAGAGGGAGCGACCCACCAAAAGGAGAGTGAGCGCCACAAGCCATACATGAGTGAGAGAAAGAGCGTCCTCCTAGCCACCAAAAGCGAGTGGAGAGAAGTGCAAGAAAACCCATCCACCACCTTGCACTATGTGCTCATTTTCAAGGGACCGTCATCGGAGACTAACGACTTAACCAACATTCCTTCGTCTTTGTTGTCTATTTTGAAGGAGTTTCAAGATGTTTTCCCCGACGAACTACCTCATGGACTTCCACCGCTTCGGGGATTAGAGCACCACATAGACCTCATACCCGGCGCCCCGCTCCCAAACCGTGCCGCCTACCGCACCAACCCCGAAGACACAAAGGAGATTCAATGCCAAATACAAGATCTCCTCGCTAAAGGGTACGTTCGTGAAAGCCTTAGTCCTTGTGCGGTTCCCGTGATTCTTGTGCCTAAACCGGATGAGACACAACGAATGTGTATGGATTGTCGCCCCATCAATGCCATTACTGTTCCCCATTCCGCGTTTAGTTGACATGCTTGATGATTTAAGTGGTGCCACGATTTTCTCCAAAGTCGATTTGCATAGTGGCTACCACCAAATCCACATGGCAATTGGTGATGAATGGAAGATGGCATTCAAGACCAAGCTTGGTCTCTATGAATGGCTTGTCATGCCATTTGGTCTTTCAAATGCTCCATCAACTTTCATGCGTCTCATGAATCACATCTTGCGACCTCTCATTGGCAAGAGTATGGTTGTCTATTTCGATGGTATTCTCATTTATAGCAAAAATCTCGAGGACCATGTGCAGCATGTGAGAGAAGTCTTATGCATCTTGCGCGATGAGAAGCTTTATGCAAACCTTCCCAAATGCACATTTCCCAAAACAAATTGGTTTTCCTTGGATTCGTGATTTCCGCCAATGGCATTGAAGTCGATTCTTCGAAGGTTGACGCCATACATAATTGGCCCACGCCTACCACCGTTGGTCAAGTTCGAAGCTTCCATGGACTTGCCGGTTTCTACCGCCGCTTTGTGAAAGATTTTTGCACCATTGCTTGCCCTTTGAATGAGCTTACCAAAAAGAATGTCCCGTTTGTGTGGGTCAAGGCTCAAAAAAATGCTTTTTATGAGTTGAAGAAACACCTTACCGAAGCTCCTCTTCTCGTCCTTCCAAACTTTGCAAAAACTTTTGAAATTGAGTGTGATGCAAGTGGAATTGGCATTGGTGGCGTTCTTATGCAAGATGGAAAACCCGTGGCATACTATAGTGAGAAGTTGGATGTCGCACGCCTCAACTATCCTATTTATGACAAGGAACTTTATGCTTTGGTTCGTGTTCTTGAAATTTGGCAACACTATCTTTGGCCGAAAGAGTTTATCATTCATTATGAGTCTTTGAAGTATTTGAAAAGCCAACACAATTTGAACAAACGACATGCAAAATGGGTTGAGTTCATTGAGTCCTTTCCGTATGTAATCAAATACAAGAAGGGCAAGGACAATGTAGTGGCGGATGCTCTTTCCCGCAAAAACACCCTTTTGCTTACTCGTTTGAATTTTCATGTCTTGGGGCACGATGGCTACTTGTTTAAAGCTAACAAAATTTTCATACCTGAGTATTCTCTTCGAAAGTTACTTTTGCAAGAGTCACATGGAGGTGGCCTCATGGGACACTTTGGACGGGATAAAACACTTGCGATGCTTGGAACTCATTATTATTGGCCAAAGATGAAGCGAGACGTGGAGCGCCTATGCAGACGGTGCACAACATGCTTACAAGCTAAGTCTACAACCAACCCTTATGGTCTTTACATGCCTTTACTGATTCCATATGCACCATGGTCCGATATAAGTATGGATTTCGTACTAGGATTGCCTCGCACCAAACATGGTCATGATTCAATCTTTGTGGTAGTGGATAGGTTCTCTAAAATGGCTCATTTCATACCATGCCATAAGACCGATGATGCTTCACACATTGCTTCGTTGTTTTTCAGGGAAGTCGTTTGCCTACACGGAATTCTGGCAAGCATTGTGTCGGATAGAGACGTCAAGTTTATGAGCTATCTATCGAAGTCGATGGAAAAGTTTGTAGTGAAGCTCTTGTTCTCATCATCCTCACACCCGCAAACGGACGGACAAACGGTAGTGGTCAATCGAAGCCTCTCAACTCTTCTGCGCACACTAGTGAAGAAAAACTTGAAGTCATGGGAAGAGTGTCTACCCCACGCGGAGTTCGCCTACAATCGAGCCAAGCACTCCACGACATCAAGGAGTCCGTTCATGATCGTCTATGGTTTCGAACCACCCACGGCACTTGACATCCTCCCACTACCTCTTCATGAGAGAACGAACATGGACTTCGACAAGCGAGCCGCCACCATGAAGAAGCTACATGAAGACACAAGAGCAACCATTCAAGAACATGTCCTCCGCCAAACTACCCGCCTCAACGCCAAGAAGAAGGAAAGAATATTTGAAGAAGGCGACCTCGTTTGGATCCACCTCCGGAAGGAAACATTCCCTCATGAACGCAACTCAAAGCTCAAACCAAGAGGAGATGGCCCCTTCAAGGTCCTCAAGCGCATCAACAACAACTCCTACATCATCGACATCCCAACCTCCAAGTACTTGGTGAGCAACACGTTCAACATCTCGGACCTATCGCCCTATCATGGAGATGAGGAGACGCACGAGTCGAGGACGACTCTTTTCCAAGGGGGGAGATGATGTAGCCCCGCTCACCGACGACACTACACCAAGACCAACAAGTCCTCCAAGTGGACCAATGACGCGGGCTCGAGTTAAAGCGCTACATGATAAGGTGAACTCGCTTCTCACTACCCTCGATCTAGGTACCCCATTGGATGGATTGCTACCTCATGCCGACACGCTTTGTGTTATTAGGTACGAGGTGCATCAAGACCCCGGAGCGGAGGGCACACCATGGTGAAGAAAAGGAGAGGAGCAGCTGGACGTGAAGATGGGCATGGAGCTGGACCCGACGTCATCCGAAGCGCGCGAAGGAGGAAAGGAAGCCGGCCGGCCCAGGGCCCGGTCCGACCGAATCCCTGACCGGATCACCCAGTCCAAATCGGCCTCCCAGCCGGTGCCATCCGGGTGCCATCCTGGGGCCCCGGAACCCCGTCCGGTCGCCGCCCGGTCCAGGACCCGGTTTGGACCGGCCTGGCCGGCCCCATGTCCGGTTGGACCGGCTCCCTGACCGGCCTGCACGAATCGACTCGACCAGATCGGCCCGACCCGGTTTCACTTGTACCTCTTCGGCCCGAGTCGCCTTGTAGAACTATATAAGTACCCAGGACGCCCCCTTTTACTCTTTAGACATAATTTGAGCTTAAAACTACTTTTGAGCTTTGTCTCCCTAGGGTTAGATCCCCTTTTTAATCAAGGCTACTCTTGTTGAGGATTTGGATACTTGTGAGTGAGATTCTAGTGAGCTCCACTCTCTCTCCCTCACCGGTCTTCGTCTCCAACCCCGATCTCTCATCCGGAATTCTACCTCGTGTCTCTTCCGGTTGATTCTATTGGCGTGGTCCATCGAGCCACGAGAGTAAGAATTCGATTGTATCGGGTTGGTGTGCGTGTGCTTGTTCTTCGTGTTCTTCGCGTTCTTCATCCTCTCCCTCTTTTCCCCTCTTGGATTTGGGTCAATCGCGAGATCGGGCCACAACCTAGGTCTTAGACCTCATCAAGCAGTTCTTCCCAGTTCTTCAAGGAAACGAGCCAAACTTGCTCAGATCTGAACGAAATTGGACGAATTTGATGGGGGGGGAATGGGGAAGTTGTAGATCAGCACAAAAGACATCAAATCAGTGGACCAAAACCACAAAAAACTCAACAAATTCGGAGATCAAATTTTGAGCTATTTTTTAGGCAATTTTTTGGCAAAATTTTTGGACGAAATTGGGGAAATTGGGGGGTCAAATTTGTGGCAACATGTGCTCTGATACCATATGATGCGGCCTAAGGCCACGTGGATTGCCCGATATCACGAATTGACCGAGGGAAAGGCGGGGGAGAAGAAGAACACGGCGAAGAACACGATGAACACACACCAACCCAATACAATTCCGGTTTACTCCCGATAGCCCGAACCACTATCCCGATAGAATCTCTCAAGAGAAAGACACGCGGTAGAATCCCCGAGAGGAAGATCGGTATACGATGGGTAGAATCACACGAGTGAGAGACTGGTGGTAGAATCACAAGTGTGAGAGACTAATCATATAAGGAGTGCCTTGATACAACTCATAGATTTGTGTCTAAGAGAGGAGGGGGTTTCCCTAATCCCAAAGGGATGGTGGAGGCATAAGCCAAGTTCTCACTCAAGTTATGTCTAACCTAATGAAGGGGGAGGTGGGAGCCTATATATAGGGAACCACTAAGGAGGGGTATTTTGGGGAAACAAAGATACAAGCACACAACTATACATGTGGTAGCTAGGGTTCATATTGTAAGTGGCCGCGGCCTCGGCGGCAGTGCCGGTGTGGGGAGGCTGGCAGTGCCGGGGTGCGTCGGGCGGCAGTGCCGGCCTTGGTGCAGCGGCAGTGCCAGAGGGGGCGGCAGTGCCGGCCATGGTGCAGCGGTAGCGCCGGCCTGGAGCGTCCAGCCCTTCCTCTTCCTTCTTTTCTTCCATGCCTCCGTGACATCGGCCTTGCGTCCTCGGGTCTCCATGCCATCCTTCCTTCCCTCCGTACTTGTCGTTAAGTTCCTATCATCAAGATGTGACGGAGTATGAAGTAGTATATCGTTCCACATAGGCGATTGTAGGCATGCATAAAGGAGAATATTCACCTTGGCGTGTCGTCTTGGCGATGAAGCATATGATGCGGTGAAGACCGAAGGTCGGGCTGGATCATCTCCCCCCACTTGAAAAAGAGTCGTCCTCGATGATAAATCTTCGTGAATGTGTAGAGGAGGTAGATGACACCAATGCTTGAATGTCCCTTCACTTGTAAAGAGCCCTATCAATTGCACAAGAAAAGCAAAGGAGCAATCAAAGCGTAGCCAAAGTTCAATGGATTTTGCAAGAGGGCGCAAGTAGAAGGAGGTCACCTTACTAAGATACCGGTGTGCTCTCATCGAGAGATCTTGTGTAGTAGATGTGTGGGGTTGAACCCATTCATTGACGCTCATCCACAAGTCACGTGTACCTTCGCACAACAAAGACCAAGCAAAGTATGTATGTGCGTGATAGAGGAGCATATCATCAAAGACATGTCCATTCATATTCACAACACCGTTAGCACAACACAAATATATCAACAAGAATGCATATGCAAGGTCAATGTGTAAGAACTCCGTATGAACATCTTCCAAATGTGAAAACACAAAAACTCCAAATTGTGAGATGACTAAGATGTCCATATCATGTAGAAACTCATATGCATTATTGCACTCAAGGCATCGAAAAGAGAAATTGTTCAACATCCTTGAAGCAATAGTGGAAAATTTGGCAAAAACACATAAGGGAGAGTGTCCAAAATATCATCACATGTGTGCACACAAACCATCGGAAAGAGAAATCGGTCCTCATATTTGTGGCAACACCAATGGTAAGAATCACATTATCATGCTTGCAAAAGAACCATAAGAAAGATAAATCGTTCGGCATGTTCAATGCAAAGCATGGGAAAGGTATTAGAGCCGGGTTCGATCTTGTACTTACTTGTATTATGCTCTCAAGAGCTCGTTTGGTCAACTCGTGCTCAATCGAAGTTGACCTTGTCTTCCGTGTACCTACACACACAATAGGCAAAGCAAAGAACGTGTGTGCATGGTATATGAACACATCATCCATCATGATGGTCCATTTCTTTTGCACATCACCATTAGCATTAAGCAATTTACCATACTAGATGTGGTGAATATGCGGAGTAAACATGGGAACATGCTCAACATGGATATATCCAAAGTCTCCAAAATGTGAGAGAGCTATGGGGGAAATCTCATTCACAAGCATATTAACATCATTGCAAACCAAGCATTGGAAAGAGCAAATGTTCAATATTTTGGTTGCATTAATGGGAGAATATTGCAAGCATGTAGCACAAAACATGTTCAAGTTTGTACCATAGCATGGCATGGTCAAATTGTCACAAGCAACTAATTCCACATGATCAATAATAGTGGTATCACAAGTATCACAAGGGAAAGTGAAAGAAGCATATGACATAGCAATAGGATCATCCAACTCATGCAAGCAGTCACAAATCATCATGTTCACTAGTGGGATCATGGCATCATCAACACACATATAGGTACCTTTGTAGTCCCGCTCATATGAGGTAGGTGTTGTGGAAGAGGTAGGCTCGATGTGGCCTCCATGTTCATCTTCAATCAAGCATGGTGTGATATCATCATCTTCATGCACCATGTACATCTTCTCCATGATCGATGTCTCGTCATCCATGGAACCTAATGAGACACGAGAGAACACACTAGAGGTAGAGGGTAAGTTGTTAGAATTTGAAATGGCCTCACATGACCTATCAACTACCACTCTCATCTCACTTGGTGTATCACTCATGCTCTCGAAGTGGAGGCACTCATCAAGCTCACATATAGTGGAGTCACTCATCTCACATATAGTGGAGTCGCTCTTCTCACATATAGTGGAGTCCCTCATCTCCATGGCAATGGCGTTGTCGATGTCCGAGCAACCTAGCAAAGAGGAAGACAACACAAGCAGAGTAGAGGTTAAGTTGTTAGAAATCGAAACATCCTCACTCGACTCATGGGGTGTATCACTCTTGCTCTCAAGGTGTTTCAAGTATGCGTTGCACTCGGCTTTATCTTTGGGTGTCATTCGGCTTCTCGAGCATCTAGCTCGGCGAAGTATGCTCTCATCTCGGCTTGCTCTAGTTGGGTCATCATGTATATATCTCACTAGGAAGGTGTATATGTATGTGGTGGAAGGTGATAAGGGGTGTCCCGATCTTCTCAGTAAGCGACGATGGTGATGAACACACGATGGTAGCAGCGGATGGAATCGATGATGATGAGGAGGATAACTTGTATGACGCCGACGAAGTCTCTCGATTGATTCCTGATGCCAATGCAACAGCTCTCAACCCTGCAAGATATTCGCAACTCCACACACTTGCGCACATAGCCGCTGACCACGAAGCGGTAAATTGCAATCTTCTAATCCCCAATGGAACAGCAGATCACACACAAACTTTCAGTAGCATAAAACTCCAGATCGATGCGAATTGGAGAGTAGTATTCAATAGTTTTGCAGAGCAAACAACTAAGAACTAGGGTTTATCTTAAACGTGGTCTAAAGCAACTTTGGGGGCGTCCCAGGGACTTATATAGGCGTTCGGGACGACCTCAGGTCGAAAAAGTACGGAAATAACCGACCCAGAATAGATCTGGTCGAGACAGACTCGGACTCGGCCGGTCTGGGGGCCGGTCGACCGGGTGGTCCGGTCCTAGACCGGGTCTGTGACCGGGCGGAAACCGGACGAAGGGTCCGCGTTCCTTGGATGTTGCCCGGATGGCACCGGTGCAAAATCCGGTTTGCGACCGGGTGGCCCGGTGCCACGGCCAGTCTGACCGGGCCTGGGACCGGCCTGAAGAACTCCTCCTCTCGCGCATGCCTCCCGCTCCTCCCTCGCGCGTCCATGGGATGTCTTCACGTCCAGCTCCATGTCCAGCTTCACGTCCAGCTTCTTGTCCAGCTGCTCCTCTCCTCCTCGTGCGATGCTTGGTTCCTCCTCATACCTGATCATACATAAGTAATACGACTTAGGTAATATAAAGTTCTCGTCGATCAAAGTATCGTTTAGGAACAAGTTCACCTGTTGTTTAAGTAGCTTCGCACGAGCTCGTGTCATTGGTCCAATCCTAACTTCATTGGACTTGAGCTTCACAGCTTCATCTTCATCTTGCAATGACGGAGGTAGTAGTGAGGTAGGGATGTCCTCATCATCCCCCCCCCCTTCAAAAGGCGTCGACCTCGACGCTCCAAGGTCTTCTCCGTCATATGGTGTCAAATCAGCAACATTGAAAGAATTACTGACACCAAACTCATCAACTGGAAGATCTATCGAGTATGCATTATCATTGATCTTGGCAAGCACTTTGTAAGGACCAGCACCACGAGGCTTCAACTTAGACTTCCGCAGCTTCGGGAACCTATCCTTGCGAAAATGTACCCAGACCATATCACCAGGCTTGAACAACATCTCTTTGCGCTTCTTGTTCATCCTTGCAGCATTGCTCTTGCCTTTCTTTTCTATCAACTCTTTAGTCTTCACATGTATTTTCTTCACAAAATCTGCCCTCTTGGATGCCTCCATATTAACTCTCTCATGTATGGGCAAAGGCAACAAGTCAAGTGGAGTAATGGGTTTGAAACCATACACCACCTCAAAAGGACACAGCTCTGTGGTAGAGTGTACCGCCCTGTTGTAAGCAAACTTCACATGCGGCAAACACTCTTCCCACTCCTTCAGGTTCTTCTTGATCATGGATCTCAACAGTTGTGACAAGGTTCGATTCACCACCTCAGTTTGACCATCAGTTTGGGGATGACAAGTAGTACTGAACAGTAGCTTTGTCCCCAGCTTCCCCCAAAGTGTCTTCCAGAAGTAGCTCATGAACTTCACATCACGATCAGAAACAATAGTCTTCGGGACTCCAAGTAGTCGAACAATCTCCCTGAAAAACAGGTTAGCAATATGCGACGCATCGTCGCTTTTGTGGCAGGCAATAAAGTGTGACATTTTAGAAAATCTGTCCACTACCACAAATATAGAATCATGGCCTCTCTTAGTACGCGGCAAACCCAACACAAAATCCATACTAATATCTTCCCAAGGTGTAGTAGGTGCCGGTAAAGGAGTATACAAACCGTGAGGCTTCAGCTTGGACTTGGACTTGTTGCAAGTAATGCACCTCTTGACATACCTGTCCACGTCCCGCCTCATCTTTGGCCAATAAAAGTGATCAGCGAGCATAAGTAGCGTCTTCTCACGCCCAAAGTGACCCATCAAACCTCCAACATGAGATTCCTGCAATAAGAGCAAACGCACTACGATTCTGGAACACATAGTTTGTTAGCTCTAAACAAGAACCCATCGTGTATGTGATATTTTTCCCATGCTTTACCAATAACACATAAGCGGTATGGTTCAGCAAAATCATGATCAGTCGCATATAAATCACATAACACCTCTAATCCAGGAATTTTAACATCAAGATGGGTTAATAGCATAGTTTTCCTAGATAGAGCATCAGCAACAATATTATCTTTTCCCTTCTTATGCTTAATAATGTACGGAAAAGACTCAATAAACTCAACCCACTTAGCAAGACGCCTATGCAAAGTAGATTGGGCTTTCAGATATTTCAAAGCTTCATGATCAGAATGTATGATAAATTCTTTTGGCCACAAATAATGTTGCCAAACCTCAAGAACTCTAATTAAAGCATACAATTCTTTATCATATATTGGATAGTTCAACTTAGCACCAGAAAGTTTCTCAGAAAAATATGCAATTGGGCGACCCTCTTGCATCAACACACCACCAATTCCAATACCACTAGCATCACATTCAATCTCAAATTGCTTATTGAAATCAGGAAGTGCAAGCAACGGTGCAGAAGTTAACAATCGTTTCAGTTCATCAAAAGCATGATCTTGGGCAACGCCCCACTCAAAGACAACACCCTTTTTAGTCAATTCATTCAAAGGTGCAGCAATAGTAGAAAAATTGGGCACAAAACAGCGATAAAACCCAGCTAGACCATGAAAACTTCTAACTTGACTCACATTCATGGGAGTAGGCCAATTTTGAATAGCTTCAATTTTAGACACATCTACTTCTACTCCATGCTTAGAGACAACATAACCCAGAAATATGACCTTATCTTTGCAAAATGTGCACTTCTCAAGATTACCATAGAGTTTACTATCACGCAACACTTGCAAAACATGTCGAATATGTATAATATGATCAGATTCATTGCGGCTGTAGATTAATATGTCATCAAAATACACAACCACAAACTTGCCAATAAAATCACGCAAAACATGGTTCATCAGTCTCATGAAAGTGCTAGGTGCATTAGTTAAACCAAAAGGCATTACTAACCACTCATATAAACCAAATTTTGTTTTAAAGGCGGTTTTCCACTCATCCCCGTCTTTCATCCTAATTTGATGATAACCACTACGCAAATCAATTTTAGTGAAAACAGCAGCACCACTCAATTCATCTAGCATATCCTCTAAACGGGGAATAGGATGACGATATCGAATAGTAATGTTGTTTATCGCTCTACAATCTACGCACATACGCCATGTACCATCTTTCTTAGGAACAAGAATAACTGGAACAGCACAAGGACTAAGGCTTATGCGGATATAACCTTTGTCGAGTAGCGCTTGTACTTGCTTCTGTATCTCCTTCGTTTCTTCGGGATTCGTTCTATATGGCGCCCTATTGGGCAGCGATGCTCCGGGGATCAAGTCAATTTGATGCTCAATACCTCGCAATGGTGGAAGTCCTGCGGGTACCTCTTCCGGAAACACGTCGCTGAATTCCTGCAAAACATTAGAAACACCAAGAGGAAGAGGGGTCATGTCGTTAGAAACCAAAACCGTACCCTTGTACATGAGCACAATAGGCATGGCTATAGGATCCTCACAAAATTCTCTCATGTCTTGTTTGGTGGCTAATGAGACTAAGGAATTCACTCTCTCACTTTTCGTTATATCACTCACGGCATTACAATTCTCTCGTCTATCTATGGATGCATCCTCCAAGTTTACTTCAATCTTCTGACGAGACTCATTGACAATTTGCTGTGGTGACATAGGCTGTAAGTTAATTTTCTTGCCCTTGAACTCCAAGTGATATGTATTGGCGCGGCCATTGTGTTGCACAGAACGGTCATAGAGCCATGGCCGGCCCAACAGCAGGTGACAAACCGACATAGGAACCACATCAAAATCAATGGAATCCTTATACGGTCCAATCTCAAAATCAACTCGCACCATGTGGCTCACCTTCATCTCACCATTATTGCTCAACCACTGAATATAATATGGATGTGGGTGCGGTAGATACTTCAGTTTCAGCTTGGCACATAACTCTTTGCTTGCTAGATTGCGACAACTCCCGCCATCAATAATGACCTTGCAAGCTTTATCAGGACCAACTAGTGCCTTTGTTTGGAACAAATTACAGCGCTGTGTAGATGCACTTGACTGCACATTAAGAACACGCTGCGAGACAACAATAGTTTGAGCTTCAGAAGGAAAAGCATCATAACCATCACTATCATAATCATCCTCATCTGGAGCATTTGGATCAACATCATCTCCAGTTTCATACTCATTGTCCTCATTAATTATCATAACTTTACGATTAGGACAATCCTTCTTGAAGTGACCCTTGCCACCACATGTATGACAAACCATATCACGGTTGCGCGCTGTCGACATGTTAGAACTAGTTCCACTTGCTGCAGGAGCGGGCTTCTTTGTGTTGGTGACACTAGAGACCGGCTTGCTAGACGAAGTAGGAACATCTGCAGGGCGCGAAGATGGCGCCATGGAGGGCGGCGCGCGGGGTGTGTAGCGCCCAGCGCCTGTAGCACGGCCCTTCATTTGCAGTTCTTCAGCCAACTGTGACTCAGCTTCTCTTGCATGATGTAGGAGCTCATTCATAGTAGCGTAGCTGTGATGACGCACAATGCCCTTGATGTTAAATCTAAGACCATTCAGAAATCGCTGTAGTGTCATCTCAAGAGACTCACGGACACGGGCACGCTGCATAAGCATCTCCATCTCCATGTAGTAAGCATCAACCGTCAACACACCTTGTTTCAATTGGGTCAACTTGTCAAAGACGGAACGCAAGTAATTGGTAGGCACAAAACGAGCTCTCATTGCCGCCTTCATAGCACGCCATGTGATAATAGGCAGCTCACCATCTTCTTCTCGAGCACTCACAAGTCCATCCCACTAACGCAATGCATAGCCATCAAATTCAGAGGAAGCAAGCTTGATCTTCCTATCTTCAGTATAGTCAGGATGTAAACGCCATAATCTCTCAATCTTCAGCTCCCATGTAAGATATTCTTCAACATCAGTACCTCCTTCAAATCTGGGAATTGAGAACTTGGGTTTACCCAAACCATCGTCTTGTTGTTGTAGAACACGTTGGGCTCCGACGGGGACAAAACCACGACCACGGAACGCATCACCAACGCCACGTCCAAGACCACGACCAACACCACGCCCTTGAGCATTAGCAGCTTCAGCATTGTCACCTTGCACACTGCCATCTTCATCAAGTGGTGGTTGTTGTTGCACCATTGTACGTATCTCACCAACGGCGGTTGTCAAAGCTTGTATAGATGCTTGAAGAGTCGTCACCGACGTTTGAACGGTGTTAACCGTTGTAGTAGTCTCATCGACCTTCAAGTGAACACTCTGAATATCCTTGTCCAACGCTTCATTGGCAACACGGATTTCACGTTGTAGGTGATCACGTAGTGCCTCATACTCCAGCCAAGTAACTGTCGCTGCTGGATCCTTTTTCTGCATCACATCAACATTCTCGGTAGAAGACATGATTAGTAGGTTAGTGCACTAAACAAAAATCTTTGGTGGTACTCTCACAACTCACTCAAAACTGATAAGAAAGGTAAATCTTACCGCTCCAAAGTGAATTAGTATTGCTTACCAACTTGGATTGACGGACTAGTGCATGGATGTAGCGAAGCGAATATCAAGGGTATAAGAACAAATCACACGACAAAGCAGGATATGTGTGGGGCTGTAGGTGGGCTACCTATTTGCACCAATAACAAGCTCTAGCGCTGACCGTAGACAACCAATGATACTCACACAAGGCGATATAATGGGGCAATGCAACTATATGTGGGAAAAGTTGCAATGCACTAGAGAAACGCTAGCAAAGCTCAACGAGACAGGCACAAGATTGCTCAACTACGGGTGCAGGAAAGTAAACTTAGGCCTTCACTTGATTCAACTAGCACAACACTTTTCTTTTTGGATTTTTCTTTTGTAGAACACACGCAGCTATGTAGCTCTTTTTGCTTCTTTTCAATTTTCTCCTTTTTTTTTGATTTTTTTTTGACTCAACTCCTTGATAACACGGCCAACAGAAATCGCAAAGCACCAAAACCTTAATGAGCAGCCTGTCGAGCGGTAAAACTAGTCTCTTCTGGGGAAGTTCCTAGTCACTTTATATCGATAGGCTGTGTCTATGGTTGAGAACAAGCACACTGTACGCTATGTGGACTCGGAGTAACAAAACTGACACGATATGATAAACTAGATGATAAAGAAAACACAAACCCTAACAATTCTACTAGATGAAAGATAAAGATACGCAAAAACAACTACGAAAAGCAACTAAAACTTGAAATTAGTGCAATCTAAGGCTATGGCAAACCCTAACCCTAACTTTTTATGGCTTTTTCTGGATAGGAAAACACTCACAACTCAACTATGGGGTGGATTGTGGATGGCTTACCGAGGAAAACTGGAAATCTGATACCAAGATGATAAGGGGTGTCCCGATCTTCTCAGTAATTCTTTCAATGTTGCTGATTTGACACCATATGACGGAGAAGACCTTGGAGCGTCGAGGTCGACGCCTTTTGAAGGGGGGGGGAGATGATGAGGACATCCCTACCTCACTACTACCTCCGTCATTGCAAGATGAAGATGAAGCTGTGAAGCTCAAGTCCAATGAAGTTAGGATTCGACCAATGACATGAGCTCGTGCGAAGCTACTTAAACAACAGGTGAACTTGTTCCTAAACGATACTTTGATCGACGAGAACTTTATATTACCTAAGTCGTATTACTTATGTATGATCAGGTATGAGGAGGAACCAAGCATCGCACGAGGAGGAGAGGAGCAGCTGGACAAGAAGCTGGACGTGAAGCTGGACATGGAGCTGGACGTGAAGACATCCCATGGACGCGCGAGGGAGGAGCGGGAGGCATGCGCGAGAGGAGGAGTTCTTCAGGCCGGTCCCAGGCCCGGTCAGACCGGCCGTGGCACCGGGCCACCCGGTCGCAAACCGGATTTTGCACCGGTGCCATCCGGGCAACATCCAGGGAACGCGGACCCTTCGTCCGGTTTCCGCCCGGTCACAGAGCCGGGCTGGGACCGGACCTCCCGGTCCCTGGCCCGGTCGATCGGCCCCTGCACCGGCCGAGTCCGAGTCTGTCTCGACCAGATCTATTCTGGGTCGGTTATTTCCGTACTTTTTCGACCTGAGGTCGTCCCGAACGCCTATATAAGTCCCTGGGACGCCCCCAAAGTTGCTTTAGACCACGTTTAAGATAAACCCTAGTTCTTAGTTGTTTGCTCTGCAAAACTATTGAATACTACTCTCCAATTCGCATCGATCTGGAGTTTTATGCTACTGAAAGTTTGTGTGTGATCTGCTGTTCCATTGGGGATTAGAAGATTGCAATTTACCGCTTCGTGGTCGGCGGCTACGTGCGCAAGTGTGTGGAGTTGCGAATATCTTGCAGGGTTGAGAGCTGTTGCATTGGCATCAGGAATCAATCGAGAGACTTCGTCGGCGTCATACAAGTTATCCTCCTCATCATCATCGATTCCATCCGCTGCTACCATCGTGTGTTCATCACCATCGTCGCTTACTGAGAAGATCGGGACACCCCTTATCAGAAGGAAAGCTACACAAGTATCTCACCTATCATGAAAGTATCGGAAAAGTGGCTCAAGTCAAGAGCAAAGTCAAAATTGTACCGGGGTTACTCACACACAGTCAAAGCACACGCAAAAGGCTAAGAAACACTATATGTGGTGGGTAAGGGGTGGATAGCAAACGAAAAAGATCAACGGAAAAGTCTATTGTCAAATGTGGGTAAGATCCAAAGTCAAATGTCAAAAGTGGTGATCTATGTCAAGGAAAC
Organism: Lolium perenne; assembly: GCF_019359855.2. NCBI lineage: Eukaryota > Viridiplantae > Streptophyta > Magnoliopsida > Poales > Poaceae > Lolium > Lolium perenne. Next base: position 101,238,949 of record NC_067244.2, on the reverse strand, counting down.
ATGGAAACACACACAAGGAGAACAATGGGGTTAGCGCGACCAAGTAAGTGAGCTAAGTAACAAGATGGTCCTAATGAAGACTATAAGCTTGGTGTCACACCAACACAAGAGAGACGGTAGCTCGGTTGCATATGAGAGAAGCAACTAGATTTGCACAAGATGTCACTCTTCTCTTTCTCTCTTTGCGCTTAGAAGCTTTGGACTCCTTTGTATCGGTGGCACACACACTTTTCCTATTTCTTTTTCTTTTCTCTTTTTTTCACTTTTTTCTCTATGCTTAGAAGCTTTTTTTTTCTATGTATGTATATCACTTTTTCTTCTTTTGTGTATCTTTCTCACCGAGCTTGCTTCGGAGCTTCGCTCAACACAACACACACAACAAATCTCTCATGGTCGTAACACTTGTGCAATGCTTCGCAACCCTCGGAAAGCCACTCTCAATGGGATAGGTACGCAAAGGAAGAAAGGTTTGGCTACAAGGGGAGGCAAGTTATACCTATTGATGTTAGGTGGTGTCAAGCACACGAACTTGCGATGATGGTGAGGTGGTGTTGATGATGGTGTCGAAGTTACGCCGGAATCCGGGGTGCCAACGGTGTCATCGCGGTGTTGATGTAGGCGCGGAAGCGGAATAGACAACCGATGCACTCCAAATCGGAAACCGAGCAAATTAAGTCAATGCCCGAAAAGTTGGGTCAAAACGATCGGTCAAAAGTTGAGTTCCAAAAATTATCAAAAATTAGAGATGGGATATGTGGAGTATTTGGGGGATATTGTTAAAAATTGGAGTCAAAAGGGCACCGAAAAGTTGTCAAGATTTGGGGCAAAATTAGGTATCCAAAGTGAACAAAAGTGGAACCAAAATCTGTGCGAAAACAGCACGCAGTGCCAGTGTGTACACAGCGGCAGTGCCGTGGTGCTGCGGCCGGTAGTGCCGGTCAGATCGGCCCGGCAGTGCCGGTTCAGGCAATTTCTGCGTGAGCTAGAGCGAGGCGTGGTGCAGCTCGAGCGCGGCGTGGTGGGTAGGGCGGTGAGTAGCATGGCCGTGGAGGAGGCGCAGCTGGGGCGTGGCTGGTGGACGCGCTGCGGGGGCGCGAGTTGATGAATTGAGCGAGGCGCGGCCGAGCGGATGCCAGCGATGGGAGGCAGGTGAGGTCGTTCGATGGGAACAAGGGCCCGGTGGTGGCGTGGGCGAGCTGCGCGGCGGGATCGGGGCGGGCGGCAGATGCGCACGGTGGTTGGAGCGTGGCTGGTGGTCGGTATGCGTGCGCTGGCGCGGTGCGGTGGTCCTGGCTGGCGCGAGCCAGGGGCGAGGGTGCGGCAGCTCGTGTGGAGAGGAGGCGCAGCGGGGGTGCCTGGCGGCGGCGGCGTGGGGCTTGGCGATGAGCGGAGCTGGCGCTGCTGTGGTGGTTGCTGCGGGGAGCGAGCGGCGGGGCCGGTGGCTGCGCGCGGCGGTTTCCTATGGGACGAGCGGGGGAAGTGGGCCGGGCGGCGCTTGGTGGGCACGAGCAGGGATGTGCGATGCGGTGGCACAGTGGTGGGCCAGCGAGGGGAGCGGATCGAGGCGCTGGTGGATGGGAGAGTGCGGGCGTTGACCCGCTGGGAAGAAGCAGTGATGTAGCTCCGCTCACCGACGACACTACACCAAGACCAACAAGTCCTCCAAGTGGACCAATGACGCGGGCTCGAGTTAAAGCGCTACATGATAAGGTGAACTCACTCCTCACTACCCTCGATCTAGGTACCCCATTGGATGGATTGCTACCTCATGGCGACACGCTTTGTGTTATTAGGTATGAGGTGCGTCAAGACCCCGGAGCGGAGGGCACACCATGGTCAAGAGAAGGAGAGGAGCAGCTGGACGTGAAGATGGGCATGGAGCTGGACCCGATGTCATTCGAAGCGCGCGAAGGAGGAAAGGAAGCCGGCCGGCCCAGGGCCCGGTCCGACCGGATTCCAGCCTGATGAGGACATCCCATCTCTTGATACAACCGTTGTACCTACAGCCACACAAATACAAGGATCAATCACTCGAGCTCGTGCCAAACAACTTAACTATCAGGTACTTTCGTTTCTTGGAACTATTCCTCACATACATGAGAATATGATGCTGCCTAAATCAGATATGTTTGTTACTTTTAGGAATGATGGACCAAGCATGGATGAGGAGGACAAGCATTGGAGCATGATCACGCATGGAGGAGATGGCAGCAAGCATTTGAGGATTGAAGATGATGCCGCAAGTGGAGATTTCAGAACTTTGAAGCCACCATAAGAAGAGATGAAGACATGGACGAAATATAGAGTTTCCCACTTCATAATTTCGTCCGTAGCATGTTATGGTGCTGCGTCACCTTTAGTTTTGGGCCAGGCCCATGTTATTTTCGCAGGAATTAAGTCAGCCACTTTTTAGAGTCCATATTGAAGGGGGAAAGGCCTTCTAGGGTTTGGTTCGGCCACCATATGTATGGCTGGCCGAAACCCCACCTTTTCCTCCTTTAAATACCCCCATAGCCGTCACATTTAGACTCGGATTTTGATTAGATGAAAAGTTAGCCATTGCTGCAACTCTCGTGTACTTCTTTTGAGGCCAACGCCCAGAACAAGACCGACTATTCGAATCCCACCTTTTTCAATAAAGCTTTCATCATTCATCCGCAATATTTTTATTGCAATATTAGTTCTTACTTGTTCTCGATTTCAGGTAGGAATTAAGACCCTCGTTGGTCTGGCTGATCGCGCATCCTCAAGATCAGTAACTCCCGGAGATTGTCCTAGCGATTGCATTGGCGCACGATGATGAGATCTAAGATCCCGGGAGTGGCCCGATCTCGCGATTTGACCCCGAAGACCAAGGGAAGAGGTGGGAGAACGTGAGGAACACGAAGAACACGAAGAACGCCGGTACTCACGCACGCACACCAACCCGATACACCCGATACTTACCCCCGTGGCTCGATGGACCACGCCAATAGAATCTCCTGGAAGAGGCACGCGGCAGAATTCCCGGAGAGAGATTGGGGTTGGAGAAGAAGAGATTGATGAGGGAGAGAGAGTAGCTTGTACTAGAATCTCACTCAACAATATCCAAATCAACAACCAGGATGCCTTGATTACAGAGGGATGGTAACACTAGGGAGACTAAGCTCAAAGTTAGGTTTGAGTTCAAAACAAGTCTGCGGGGTAAAGGAGGGGTCCAGGCTACTTATATAGGCATACATGGCCAGCAAGGGCGAAAAGGTACGCGAATGGATAACTTAGGTAGTTTGGTGAGTCATTCCCGTCAAATCCGGTTTGGAATCCGGTCAGACCGGGCCTATGACCGGGTGGTCCGGTCCTGGGTCCGGTCGACCGGGCGCCAACCGGGAACTTGCGAAGTTTCCGGTTTCCTTCCGGTACGATGGAGCTGCGCCCGGTTGGGCGCCCGGTTGACCGGGCCAGAGACCAGGTGATCCGGTTGTGGGTCCGGTCCGACCGGGTCCTCGACCGGCCAGCGTTCTTCTCTTCCTTTGAGCGCTTCGAGTGACGTCGTGTCCAGCTTCGTGATCATCTCCATGTCCCGCTGCTCCTCTCCTTCCCTTGACCATGGTGTATCCTCCTCTCCGGGGTCTTGATGCGCCTTGTACCTAATGACACATAGCACATCGGCATGAGGTACCATTTCGTCCAAAGGGGTACCGAGATCAAGGGTGGTGAGGAGCGAGTTCACCTCATCATGTAGAGCTTTAACTCGAGCTCGCGTCATTGGTCCACTTGGGGGACTTGTTGGTCTTGGTGTAGCGTCGTCGGTGAGCGGGGCTACATCATCTCCCCCACTTGGGAAAGAGTCGACCTCGACTCTTGCACCTCTTCATCTCCATGATAGGGTGACAAGTCCGAGACGTTGAACGTGTTGCTCACCAAGTACTTGGATGTCGGGATGTCGATGACGTAAGCGTTGTTGTTGATGCGCTTGAGGACCTTGAAGGGGCCATCTCCTCTTGGCTTGAGCTTGGAGTTGCGCTCATGAGGGAACCTTTCCTTCCGGAGGTGGATCCAAACGAGGTCTCCTTCTTGAAATATTCGTTCCTTCTTCTTGGCGTTGATGCGGTTTGCTTGACGAAGCACATGTTCTTGTATGGTCGCTCTTGCTTCTTCATGTAGTTTCTTCATGGCGGCGGTGCGCTTGTCGAAGTCCATGTTGGTCCGCTCATGAAGGGGGAGTGGAAGTATGTCGAGTGTCGTGTAAGGTTCGAAGCCGTAGACGACCATGAAGGGGCTCCTTGATGTTGTCTTGTGCTTGGCGCGGTTGTAGGCGAACTCCGCGTGAGGAAGGCACTCCTCCCATGACTTCAAGTTCTTCTTCACTAGGATGCGTAGGAGAGTGGAGAGGCTTCGATTGACCACTTCCGTTTGGCCGTCCGTTTGCGAGTGTGAGGATGATGGGAACAAGAGCTTCACTCCAAACTTTGCCATGAGCGACTTCCACAGATAGCTCATGAACTTGACGTCCCGATCCGACACAATGCTTGCCGGTATTACGTGTAGGCGAACAATTTCCCTGAAAAACAGTGAAGCAATGTGTGAAGCATCGTCGCTCTTATGGCAAGGTATGAAATGCGCCATCTTAGAGAATCTATCCACTACCACAAATATGGAATCATGACCATGCTTAGTGCGAGGCAATCCTAGAACGAAATCCATGCTAATATCGGTCCATGGTGCATATGGAATAGGCAATGGGGTGTAAAGACCATAAGGGTTGGAGGTGGACTTAGCTTGAAGGCATGTAGTGCAACGGTTGCATAGGCGCTCCACATCTCGCTTCATCTTTGGCCAATAGTAATGAGTGGATAGCATCGCGAGTCTCTTGTCACGTCCAAAGTGACCCATAAGACCACCCCCATGTGACTCTTGTAAAAGCAATTTTCGAAGGGAAGACTCGGGAATGCAAATCTTGTTAGCTTTAAACAAGTAGCCATCATGCAAATATAAATCATCCACTCCTCGTTCAACGGAGCACTTCTCAAATATGGGAGCAAAGAAAGAATCGGAAGGATAGAGTTCTTTGATCTCTTCAAGTCCCAAGACATGAAAATCCAAACGAGTAAGCAAAAGGGTGTTTTTGCGGGAAAGAGCATCCGCCACAACATTGTCCTTGCCCTTCTTGTATTTGATTACATATGGAAAGGACTCAATGAACTCGACCCATTTTGCATGTCGTTTGTTCAAGTTGTGTTGGCTTTTCAAATATTTCAAGGACTCATGGTGGGAATGAATGATAAACTCTTTTGGCCAAAGATAGTGTTGCCAAACTTCAAGAACACGAACCAAAGCGTAGAGCTCCTTGTCATATATAGGATAGTTGAGGCGTGCGCCATCCAACTTCTCACTATAATATGCCACGGGTTTTCCCTCTTGCATAAGAACGCCACCAATACCGAGTCCACTTGCATCACACTCAATCTCAAAAGATTTTGCAAAATTTGGAAGGACAAGAAGGGGAGCTTCGGTAAGGCGTTTCTTCAACTCATCAAAAGCATTTTGTTGGGCCTTGCCCCAAACAAACGGAAGATTCTTCTTGGTAAGTTCATTCAAAGGGCAAGCAATGGTGCTAAAATCTTTCACAAAGCGGCGGTAGAAGCCGGCAAGTCCATGAAAACTTCGGACTTGACCAACATTTGTAGGAGTAGGCCAATTGTGGATGGCCTCCACCTTGGAAGAATCGACTTCAATCCCATTAGCGGAAACCACAAAGCCAAGGAAAACCAATTTGTTTTGAGCAAATGTGCATTTAGGGAGGTTGGCATAAAGCTTCTCAAGACGCTAGATGCATAAGACCTCTCTCACATGTTGCACATGGTCCTCGAGATTTTTGCTATAAATGAGAATATCATCAAAATAGACAACCACACTCTTGCCAATGAGAGGACGCAAGATGTGATTCATAAGACGCATGAAAGTAGATGGAGCATTGGAAAGACCGAAAGGCATAACGAGCCATTCATAGAGACCAAGCTTGATCTTGAATGCCGTTTTCCATTCATCACCAATGGCCATGCGAATTTGGTGGTAGCCACTACGCAAATCGACTTTAGAGAAAATCGTGGCACCACTCAATTCATCAAGCATGTCATCTAAACGCGGAATGGGATGGCGGTAACGGATGGTAATGGCATTGATGGGCGACAATCCATACATATCCGTTGCGTCTCATCCGGTTTAGGCACAAGAATCACGGGAACCGCACAAGGGCTAAGGCTTTCGCGTACATACCCTTTGGCGAGGAGATCTTGTATTTGGCGTTGGATCTCCTTTGTATCTTCGGGATTGGTGCGGTAGGCGGCACGGTTTGGAAGCGGAGCGCCGGGTATGAGGTCGATGCGGTGTTCTATGCCTCGAAGTGGTGGTAGTCCATGAGGGAGCTCGTCGGGGAAGACGTCTTGAAACTCCTGCAAAAGAGACAACAAAGACGAAGGAATGTTGGTTAAGTCGTTAGTCGTCGACAATGGTCCCTTGCATATGAGCACATAGTGCAATATGGTGGATGGGTTCTCTTGGACCTCTCTCCACTCACTTTTGGTGGCTAGAAGGACACTCTTTGTCTCGCTCATATATGGCTTCTGGCGCTCACTATCTTTGTGGTGGGTCGCTCCCTCTCCTCTCATCTCACTATGGTGGGTGCGGAGTTGTGCCCTTGCTAAAGCCTTCGCATTATCCGCGATAATTTGGCTAGGAGTCATCGGGCGTAACTCGAACTTCTTGTCGTTGACCTTGAAGGTGTATGTATTGGAGAGTCCATCATGTATAGCCTTCTTGTCATATTGCCAAGGGCGGCCAAGCAACATGTGGCACACCGTCATGGGTACCACGTCACACTCAATAGTATCCTCATAAGGTCCAATCTTGAAGGTGACGGTGACGGTATGTTGTATCTTGGCGTTGCCCTTGTCACTCAACCATTGGATATGGTAAGGGTGAGGGTGCTTGCGGAGAGTGAGGTTGAGCTTCTCACACAACTCGGTGCTTGCAAGGTTATGGCAACTTCCACCATCGATGATGACCTTGATCGATTTACCTCCAATTCCGGCATGGGTTTGGAAGATGTTGCACCATTGGTCTTCCATAGCTTGAGGTTGTGTTGTTAGCACCCTTGTGACCACAAGTGAGGGACTTGGGTCATGCTCGCATAAGAGAGGGTCTTCTCCACTATCTTCCTCATAAGCTTCTTCATTTGCAACGGCGGCTTGCACAAGGGCTTCATATTCATCCTCATCGAGCGTCTCAATGTCACCATTCTCCATAGTGATCATGACCTTGGTATTCTTGCACTCAAACGATTTGTGGCCTTGGGTGCCACACTTGAAGCAAGTGACATTAGAGGATCCCGTAGATGCCTTAGAGGAGGCGGTGGAGGACACCGTTTGCTTCATGCGACTTTGGATAGTCGGTTTCTTGGATGATGTAGAGGACGCGTCGGGTTTGACACTTGTAGGAGGAGGAGGTGAGGTCGCGAGCTTGGAGGCGAAGTACGTCTTGGGCTTGGAGTACTTGATGTCCTCAATCACTTGGCGCTCGTCCTTGGATGCTTGGTGGACCAACTCAACCAAGTTGGAGTATGGTTGGAACTCCACAATTCTCTTGATGGGGTAGTTGAGGCCATTGAAGAAACGAGCAATGGTTTGTTCCTCGGACTCTTGGATGTTGGCTCGCATCATAGTGAGCTCCATCTCCTTGAAGAACTCCTCAACGGTCTTGGTTTGTTGCTTCAATTGTTGTAGCTTGTTGAAGAGGTAGGTCATGTAGTGCGTTGGGACAAAGCGAGCATGCATCTCTTTCTTCATCTCTTCCCAAGTGTCAATTGGAGGTTCGCCCTTTTCTTCCCTTAGAGTGAGGACTTGTTCCCACCAAGTGTTGGCATAATCCTCAAACTCAAGAGACGCCATAGCCACTTTCTTGGCATCGGAGTAGTTGTGGATGCGGAATATCTTGTCAACCTTGAGTGCCCATGAGAGGTACGCCTCGGCATCTTCTTCACCCTTGAACTTTGGCATGGTGAACTTGAGCCTTCCAAACATGTTCTCTTCATCCTCCAAGTTTCTTCGACGAGGAGGAGCGCCTTCATCTCTTGCGGCTTGAGGAGGAATAGGAGGTCTTCTACGGCCAACCATAGCATTGGGTTGGCATTGAAGGTGGACACTAGCTTCACTTGGTTCACGGTGATGATGTTGTTGAAGATCTTGTCGCGGTTGTTGACGAGGCTCATTGTTGGCCCTTTCATCTTGATCATGTTGTGGGTTTCCTCTTCCACGTTGGTCATGGCGAGGGTGACGTCGGAGATCTCGCCGAGGTGGATCTTGAGGACCTTGGTCTTGGGGTTGGTCGTCACGCCCATGGTGCGCATGGCGATCCGCTTGGTGACGATCTTGTTGTAGAACTTGGTCTTGTGGAGGACGCTCAAGTGGACGAGCATGGCGATGGATTTCTCCGCGCCTAGAGTTGGAGCGAGAGTCTTCATGACGAGCATGTGGGCGATGAGGTCGATGATGGTCTTCATGCCTTGAGGAAGAGCTTGAGGACGAAAGGCCACCATGAGAGTATTAATCTTGTGGAGACCTTGATGATGATGAAGTAGAGCGGTGTCGGCGATGGCGACCCAAGTTAGTGATGGCTCGCTCGAGGCTATCCATGCACCGCTGCATGTTTGCATCATTGGCCGCCATTTGGCCATTCAAGTTGTCCGTAGCTTCACGAAGGAGAGCCAAGTCTTGGTTCACGGTGGAGAAGTTATGAGCCACCTCATCGTATTGCTCATCGATGCGCGTCTCTAAGAGGGCGAGTTGCTCCTTGAACTCTTGGCGTTGTGTCCATAGGTTGTGTTGAGTAGCCAACCTCTCGGTGTTGCGGAGGACTTCTCCATCCCTTGAGTCATCTCCATTCCTATCCATGATGGCAAGACAAGAACTATGTTGTGTATGTTAGTGGAAGGAGACTACCTCGCACTCTTACCAAGGTAAGATAGTATTGAGGCAATCAACGAAGCCAAAAGCAAGATCAAGTGTATCGGGACACACGCAAATCCACACGCAAAAGCTAGCAAATATGGTGTTAGGCGAGTGTTGTGGAAAGCCAAAAGACAAATCCAAGATCGAGTATGTTGTTAAAAGTGGGTGAGGTCCAAAAATCCAAATGTCAATGTGAAGATCACTATAAACACGGAAAAGTTGTGGAACACACACACGGGATAAGCGGGGTTAGTGCAACCAAGAGTGAGCGGAAAAGTGTATGTAAAGGTGCTCGGTGTCACACTAACACAAGGAGAGCCAAAGCTTTGGTTGCAAATAAAGAGACAACAAGATTCAAACGCGGCCTCTCTTCTCTTCTCTCGTTTGCTTAAAAGCTTATGACTCTTTTGTACACGGTAGCACTCACACTCTTTTGTATCTATGGTGGCACTTGCACACTTTTGTATGTATGGATATATGGATGTATGGACGTATGGTGCTACTTGCACTATTTTTGTGTTTTTGGGGCTTTTTGACGCACTATGTTAGCGTTAGCCTCGCTTTTGCTATCTTGCCACACGAGTGTTTGCTTGGATGCTTTACTCAACACGACACACACACCTCACAATGCGGGTCCACGTGCAATGTCTCGCAACACTAAACAAGCAATGCTCGATGGGATAGATTGCAAAAGGAAGAGGGTTACAAGGGAAAACTGCAAGTTATACCTGCGATGATGGTGGTGGTGGTGGTGGTGGTGGTAGCCGAAGATCGAGCTCGGAGAAGGGCGCGGAGCTGCGCCCGGTTTGGATCCGGTTTGACCGGATTTTGGACCGGCGAATCCGGTTGCCACCCGGTTGACCGGGTGCTGGGCCGGCTGGTCCGGTCTGGGGTCCGGTTGACCGGGTTTCTCAACCGGGTTTTGCGTTTCTCTCTCCTGTTCTTCCCCAAACCAAAACCAAAAGAGCAAATCGATGGGAAACGATGGAATTGGAGGCTCAAAGTTGGGGAAAAAGTAGATCAAGCACAACAACACCAGATCCACGGACCAAAACCACTCAAAACGCAACCAAATCACAGATCGGTCAAGAGGCACTTTGGGGATTTTGCGGAAAATTTTCTAGAAACGAAATCGGGTGGGTGGAGGGTCAAAATCGTGGTAACCAAGAGCTTCTGATACCATATGATGAGATCTAAGATCCCGGGAGTGGCCCGATCTCGCGATTTGACCCCGAAGACCAAGGGAAGAGGTGGGAGAACGCGAGGAACACGAAGAACACGAAGAACGCCGGCACTCACGCATGCACACCAACCCGATACACCCGATACTTACCCCCGTGGCTCGATGGACCACGCCAATAGAATCTCCTGGAAGAGGCACGCGGCAGAATTCCCGGAGAGAGATTGGGGTTGGAGAAGAAGAGATTGATGAGGGAGAGACAGTAGCTTGTACTAGAATCTCACTCAACAATATCCAAATCAACAACCAGGATTCCTTGATTACAGAGGGATGGTAACCCTAGGGAGACTAAGCTCAAAGTTAGGTTTGAGTTCAAAACAAGTCTGAGGGGTAAAGGAGGGGTCCAGGCTACTTATATAGGCATACATGGCCAGCAAGGGCGAAAAGGTACGCGAATGGATAACTTAGGCAGTTTGGTGAGTCATTCCCGTCAAATCCGGTTTGGAATCCGGTCAGACCGGGCCTACGACCGGGTGGTCCGGTCCTGGGTCCGGTCGACCGGGCGCCAACCGGGAACTTGCGAAGTTTCCGGTTTCCTTCCGGTACGATGGAGCTGCGCCCGGTTGGGCGCCCGGTTGACCGGGCCAGAGACCGGGTGATCCGGTTGTGGGTCCGGTCCGACCGGGTCCTAGACCGGCCAGCGTTCTTCTCTTCCTTTGAGCGCTTCGAGTGACGTCGTGTCCAGCTTCATGATCATCTCCATGTCCCGCTGATACGTCTCCGACGTATCGATAATTTCTTATGTTCCATGCCACATTATTGATGATATCTACATGTTTTATGCATACTTTATGTCATATTTATGCGTTTTCCGGAACTAACCTATTGACGAGATGCCGAAGGGCCAGTTGCTGTTTTCTGCTATTTTTGGTTTCAGAAATCCTAGTAAGGAAATATTCTCGGAATTGGACGAAATCAATGCCCAGAGTCTTAGAATTGGACGAAGCTTCCAGAACACCCGAGAGCCGCCAGAGAGGGGCCACAGGGGGCCCACACATGGGGCTAGCGCGGCCAGGCTAGGGCCCGCGCCCCCCTGTTGTGTGGCGGCTCCGTACCCCCTCCGACGCTGCCTCTTCGCCTATATAAAGGTCCCTGACCTAAATCTTCGATACGAAAAAGCCACGGTACGAGAAACCTTCCAGAGCCGCCGCCATCGCGAAGCCAAGATCTGGGGGACAGAACTCTCTGTTCCGGCACGCCGCCGGGACAGGGAAGTGCCCCCGGAAGGCTCCTCCATCGACACCACCGCCATCTTCATCACCGTTGCTGTCTCCCATGAGGAGGGAGTAGTTCTCCATCGAGGCTCGGGGCTGTACCGGTAGCTATGTGGCTCATCTCTCTCCTATGTACTTCAATACAATAATCTCATGAGCTGCCTTACATGATTGAGATTCATATGATGATGCTTGTAATCTAGATGTCATTATGCTGCTCAAGTGGATTTTACTTATGTGATCTCCGGAGACTCCTTGTCCCACGTGTGTAAAGGTGACAGTGTGTGCACCGTGTGGGTCTCTTAGGCTATATTTCACAGAATACTTATTCACTGTTATGAATGGCATAGTGAAGTGCTTATTTATATCTCTTTATGATTGCAATGTGTTTTGTATCACAATTTATCTGTGTGCTACTCTAGTGATGTTATTAAAGTAGTTTATTCCTCCTACACGGTGTAATGGTGACAGTGTGTGCATCGTGTTAGTACTTGGCGTAGGCTATGATTGTGATCTCTTGTAGATTATGAAGTTAACTATTGCTATGATAGTATTGATGTGATCTATGCCTCCTTTCGTAGCGTGAAGGTGACAGTGTGCATGCTATTTAGTACTTGGTTTAGTTGTGTTGATCTGTCGTGCACTCTAAGGTTATTTAAATATGAACATCGAATATTGTGGAGCTTGTTAACTCCGGCATTGAGGGTTCGTGTAATCCTACACAGTTAGTGGTGTTCATCATCCAACAAGAGAGTGTAGAGTCTAGCATCTATTTATTTATTATGTTATGTGATCAATGTTGAGAGTGTCCACTAGTGAAAGTATAATCCCTAGGCCTTGTTCCTAAATACTGATATCGCTGCTTGTTTATCGTTCTCTACCGCATTCAGATCGTCCGCAATATTACCACCATCAACCACACGCCAGTCCTGGGCAGCAAAGCACTTTTCTGGCGCTGTTACTACTGCTCATACTTATTCATACCACCTGTATTTCACTATCTCTTCGCCGAACTAGTGCACCTATTAGGTGTGTTGGGGACACAAGAGACTTCTTGCTTTGTGGTTGCAGGGTTGCATGAGAGGGATATCTTTGACCTCTTCCTCCTTGAGATCGATAAACCTTGGGTGATCCACTTAAGGGAAACTTGTTGCTGTTCTACAAACCTCTGCTCTTGGAAGCCCAACACTGTCTACAAGAATAGAAGCTCCCGTAGACATCAAGCACTTTCCTGGCGCCGTTGCCGGGGAGGAAAGGTAAAAGGCACTCATACTCCGGTTCCAGGTAACTAAGTACTTTTCTGGCGCCATTGTGTGTGTGCTCGAAGCTATTTCCTTTAGATCCTGCAATTGCATCTTTTTGTTTCTTGTTTACACTAGTTAGGCATAATGGAAAACAACAAAAATATGAGAGATCTTTATGAACTTTATCTTGAATTAGGATATGATGTGTTTGAAGAGAGAATTAAAAATCCCATGGAACTTTATATGCATGCTAATGGGAATGTTATTAATATGAATGCTTTGAACACTATTGTTGCTAATGCTATGGAAAATTCTAAGCTTGGGGAAGCTGGTTTTGATGAGCATGATCTTTTTAGTCCCCCAAGCATTGAGGAGAAAATTTTCTTTGATGATATTTTGCCTCCTATTTATGATGATTATAATGATAGTAGCCTTTTGGTGCCGCCTGTTATGGAGGATAAATTTGATTATGATTACAATATGCCTCCTATATTTGATGATGAGAATAATAATGATAGCTGCTTTGTTGAATTTGCTCCCACTACAACTAATAAAATTGATTATGCTTATGTGGAGAGTAATAATTTTATGCATGAGACTCATGATAAGAATGCTTTATGTGATAGTTATATTGTTGAGTTTGCTCATGATGCTACTGAAAGTTATTATGATAGAGGAAAATATGGTTGTAGAAATTTTCATGTTACTAAAACACCTCTCTATGTGCTGAAATTTTTGAAACTACACTTGTTCTATCTTCCTATGCTTGTTACTTTGCTCTTCATGAACTTGTTTATTTACAAGATTCCTTTTCATAGGAAGTGGGTTAGACTTAAATGTGTTTTGAATTTGCTTCTTGATGCTCTCTTTTGCTTCAAATACTATTTCTTGCGAGTGCATCATTAAAACTGCTGAGCCCATCTTAATGGCTATAAAGAAAGAACTTCTTGGGAGATAACCCATGTGTTTATTTTACTACAGTAATTTGGTTTTAAATTTGTGTCTTGGAAGTTGTTACTACTGTAGCAACCTCTCCTTATCTTATTTTTGTTGCATTGTTGTGCCAAGTAAAGTCTTTGATAGTAAGGTTCATAGTAGATTTGGATTACTGCGCAGAAACAGATTTCTTGCTGTCACGAATCTGGGCCTAATTCTCTGTAGGTAACTCAGAAAATTATGCCAATGTACGTGAGTGATCCTCAGATATGTACGCAACTTTCATTCAATTTGAGCATTTTCATTTGAGCAAGTCTGGTGCCTCAATAAAATTCGTCTTTACAGACTGTTCTGTTTTGACAGATTCTGCCTTTTATTTCGCATTGCCACTTTTGCTGTGTTGGATGGATTTCTTTGTTCCATTAACTTCCAGTAGCTTTGAGCAATGTCCAGAAGTGTTAAGAATGAATGTGTCACCTCTGAACATGTAAGTTTTTGATTATGCACTAACCCTCTAATGAGTTTGTTTCGAGTTTGGTGTGGAGGAAGTTTTCAAGAGTCAAGAGAGGAGGATGATACAATATGATCAAGAAGAGTGAAAGCTCTAAGCTTGGGGATGCCCCGGTGGTTCATCCCTGCATATTTCAAGAAGACTCAAGCGACTAAGCTTGGGGATGCCCAAGGCATCCCCTTCTTCATCGACAAATTATCAGGTTCCTTCTCTTGAAACTATATTTTTATTCGGTCACATCCCATGTACTTTACATGGAGCGTCTGTTTGTTTTGTTTTTGTTTTTGTTTGAATAAATGCTTGTGTGGGAGAGAGACACGCTCTGTTGGTTCGTTTGAACACATGTGTTCTTAGCTTTTAATGTTCATGGCGAAGGTTGAAACTGCTTCGTTAATTGTTATATGGTTGGAAACGGGAAATGCTACATGTAGTAATTGGTATGATGTCTTGAATAACTTGATACTTGGCAATTGTTGTGCTCATGTTTAAGCTCTTGCATCATATACTTTGCACCTATTAATGAAGAAATACATAGAGCTTGCTAAAATTTGGTTTGCATAATTGGTCTCTCTAAGGTCTAGATAATTTCTAGTAAGAGTTTGAACAACAAGGAAGACGGTGTAAAGTCTTATAATGTTTACAATATGTCTTTTATGTGAGTTTTGCTGTACCGGTTCATCCTTGTGTTTGTTTCAAATAACCTTGGTAGCCTAAGCCTTGTATCGAGAGGGAATACTTCTCATGCATCCAAATCCTTGAGCCAACTACTATGCCATTTGTGTCCACCATACCTACCTACTACATGGTATTTCTCCGCCATTCCAAAGTAAATTGCTTGAGTGCTACCTTTAAATTTCTATCCTCTACCTTTGCAATATATAGCTCATGGGACAAATAGCCTAAAAACTATTGTGGTATTGTGTAACACCCCATTTTTCAAAACCTGCATATTTCTCCAAGTTAAAAATTTGAACCAACAAAAAAAATTTTATTTAACACTTGTGATTGAGTGTAGGTTAGAATCCTTGCCTGGGTTAACTCAAATATTTTTGTTTGGTATGTTATGTGTGTCACCCACCCTTAGGTAAATTTACACACCCCTCTTTAATTTTTAGGGTTTGATCCACTTATGTGAATGGCACCACCTCTAATGCACCTTGCCCCTCAGAGACCCTAACCCTAGGGTGGTAAGCACCACATTTGGATGGGAGGAACACCCTACTCTCTTCTCTACCCCACCACCATTTCACCTAGGGTTGCACTTTAAACACCATGATCACCTTTTTATTGTCATTTTATGAGTTCACAATTGTGCACATGATCCCTTGTCACACTTGGGCACATGCACTTGGCATGATCTCTCTCTTTTTCACCCCTGCCCCATTCTCTTCTCTCTTTTTTCTCTCTTGGGTTTTGGCCGAGAGATAAGAGGGGAAACCTCCCCCTCTCTTTTTTTTCTTTCTCTCTTCCCTCTCTTTTTCTTCTCTGCCTTGGACCGTGGCCGACGCCACTCCCCTCTCTCTACCTTGGCCCAACCCTGGCCCTCTCTCTTTTTCTCTCTTCTCTCTTCTCTGGCCCAAAGACCACCAGCCCATTTCTCTCTCTCGCTCACGCCAGAAAACCCTAGCCCGCGCGCCAGTCAAGCGACATGATGGCGCGGAGCCTCGCTCGACGCGCAATCACGCCTCGTCTGCAGCGCGGCGCCTCGACTCCCTTCCTTGCTGACTCCACACGCCCGACGTCACCGCGGGGCCCACGCGTGACGCCACCACCCGCTCGCCCGTTGGCCGTCGCCACCGCCCATGCCACTGCCTCGCCTCCCTCTGCCTATATAAACCCCCCCAGAGCCACGCCTCCCCCTTCAGCTCCCACCTCCACTACGCCGCAAGGCTGTTCCCCTCCCTCTCTGGCTGCTCGAGCAGCTGCTCGAGCCGCTGCCACAACTGCTGCTGCCACCCGACGACGTCGCCCGGTGATCACCGTGAAGGTGACGAGGAGGAGTCGTCGACGACGCCGTTCTCCTGCCACTCCGCACTCCCCTACACCACCAGCACCTCCTTCTGCCTCGCCTAACCTCCTCTGCTGCCCTCTGTTCCACAGATCCGCAGCCAGGAGATGACGAAGGTGACGCACCGGCGACACCTGTGACGCCGACGCCGCCAAGCAAGGCGACGCCGACGCCGCCGAGCCACGCCAGGACGCCCACGAGCTGCACACCTGCGCCACCTCACCGCCTGCATCGATCCACGCCATCGCCAGCCGCCGGTAAGCCCCTGGCCGCCCCCTTTCTTCCTCCGCGCCGGCGAGCGCCTCAGACGTCGCGCACGCGCCAGATCTGGGCCGTCGGATCCAGATCTGACGGGCGCATGGCGCATGCACGGCCACGTCGGCGTGCATGGCCACGTCGGCCTGCCTGGCCCGCCACGGGCCCCGGCCTTTTTCTCTTTTTCTTTTTTTCCTGGCCACCGGAGAGCCCCACTGGGCCGGCCCATCTGCACAGCACATGCACGGCCCAGGGCGTTCCAGCCCATTTCATTAATTTGAAAAATTGTTAAATAGAAACTAAAAATTGAAAACTAACCAGTGTACTGTTTTGCTTATAAAAGTAAATTGGTAACTCGGATTGAGGTGATTCCAATTGCATTAGAACCGGTATGAAATTACCTTTCAGTTGCCACTGGCCTTGTATTTTTAGGATTTTTGTGCGATTTTTAATAAATGAAACATGATCTCTGTTTCTGGTTAGTATTTTGGACCTTAAAAATTGAAAAATAAATATTTTTTGAATGATTCCAATTGGGTTAGTCTTACTTTGTTACTGTGCATCCAGGAAAAATACCAGTAGCCTCTGTTAGTAATTTTTCATCTCTGGTTATAAGTGCATGTGTGTCACATAAAATGATAGGTCTATAGTTTGATGTTTATATTCAAACCTTGATACTTCTTGTTTATAAAAATGGCCAAGTCATGTTTTGTTACTGTCAAACAACTCCCCTGCATATTTTCCTCTTTCATTTATTTATTCTTGTTTCTTGAATTATGAGTTGATTGTATGCATCGTTTACTTTTGCGACGCTAGATACAAACGAGGGAGAAGTGGAAGGGGAGGACTTTGGTGAAGAATTTGAAGAGGACCAGGGACAAGCCAACCAAGGCAAGCCATCTTTGAACTCTGAATGATGTGGGTTGGATGTCATTTGTTGATGTCCCTAAGCATCTTATCTATTTTATGTGATGATCTCACTATGTTGGTCCATGTATGGTTGTAATAGGAATAGTTCCTTGTGGTGGTTCTTCATCTTGGTTCACATATGAAGGGATGCATGGTCACGGCCGTGCTACTCCCTTGGGTCCTCTTGAGTGCTCAACGTGAGCATGAACCATTCCGAATTAGATGATCACACCAACCCCCACTTTGTGAATAGAGGTATTAAAGTCGTGACGTTTGGTGTAATTCTCACAATGAGAGAAGTATGCCGTGTACCCTCTTGGTGGTTGAAAGAGTGATACACCTACCCCACCCAAGATGTATAATAACACCACCAAACCTGAAAGTTGATCCACCCTATATTATCATCTTACACGCTTACCTTAAGCAAGTGAGATCCTTTTCTTCTGACATACACATATACCCTCATGGCATGATGGTCGGCATCTCGGCCATGGTGCCCTAGTAGTTCCTTCTCGTGAAACTATAGGTTGGGAACCCCTCAAGGTTTACCTTGTTGTAAATGTTTATGAAAACCTTGGGTGAGTTAACCCAAGTGTATGGTTTTTGAAAAACAAATGATCTTGATAAAGATGTGTGGGAAAGTGGTGTATGAAGGTTGGTTGAGCAACCAAGGTGTTGGGGAAAAAGAAGTGTTTTCTAAAAAGGGGCACTGCGTACATGTGTACACCGGACCAACTTTTATTCGCGCAACCACATTATCCGAGGTGGGCACGGGCGTAGTCCGTAGTTCGTTGAAATTGGCATGAGCACCCTTCACAACTCTCTAGGGAGGGTCACGAGGACCTCCGACGCCGGGTTGCGCTCTGAAGGAGGCAATACACTGTAGTTGTCTATAGCCGGACGATTACTGAGGGTCTTCTGTCGTGGCGCCGGAGATACGCTCAAAAGGAGGTATCTTTGCCGGGGTGCCGGGAAGGGGTAAGCCCGCAGGGAAGGACTTGTGCCAAGGGATACGGGCGAAAGACTATGACTGGTTATCCGAGTCTCGCATACTTTCGTATGACGATCCGGGGATGATCCCGGCGGATTTATCAGTTCTTGTGGGGAAAGTGCGCAAACTCTGCAGAGTCAAATCTATTCGAATAGCCGCGTCCGCAGTCATGGACGGGTTGAAATGGTCTACCTTTATCGGGGCTTGCATTTTGATTTGAGCAAATGTCTTGAAAGAAAGTGTTGTGTGGATGTGTACCGATGAGGTACGAAAAAAGGGCGTGTGTTGACCATATGGAGATGGTCGTGGGAAATGGAGACTAATCGGGGAACCCTTTCCTAGATGGTTCTTGAGAGGAACTCTTCTTTAACAAAGATATAGAGATGTCATAGGATTTCCCTCGCATATTCATCACTTGAGATGAAAGAATGCAACTCTTCTTTAACAAAGATATAGAGATGTCATAGGATTTCCCTCGCATATTCATCACTTGAGATGAAAGAATGCAACTCTTCTTTAACAAAGATATAGAGATGTCATAGGATTTCCCTCGCATATTCATCACTTGAGATGAAAGGATGCAACTCTTCTTTAATAAAGATATAGAGATGTCATAGGAAAATCATAGTGTTCCCTTCACTTGCGGAGTCGGGATGCTATGTAAACAATTATGGTTGGAACATGCTATATCCACAAGAGAAACTACTTCTCTTCCACATGCTGTATCCACAAGAGAAACTAGTCTTACTCTCTTGTCTCCTTTAGTTAGATTGTGTTGTACCCCTCTTATGATGGTTTGCGAGTACAATTCCAAATGTACTTACGGCTTTGTCCCTGGCTATTAACTTGGCTAGACTATGAGGAGGACTATGAAGACGATGGAGGATATCATGATGACTATGCGACCTAGGACGCTCTCCAAGTCAGACGCCTGTAGGTCTAAGGCATGACTTGGGCCCGACGACGTTGATGTGTATCCGCTGCTGTGTTTTGCGAACTAGCCCGTCGAGGCATTTATGTAAGCCTGGGTCATGTGACCCCGCTTTGTAAGACTTATTTATTCGGTACTGTAATGGATGATGTAATTCTGGATATTCAGTTCGGTTATGCGCTCACGGTGCAATGATCATGGGATCGTGAGTTGAATGCATAACAGGGTATTTCGGACAGCTAGTCCGGGGTCCCCACAGAGCTGGTATCAGAGCCATCCTGACCTTAGGAAGCCCTAGTTAGCATGGACGCAAAGTTAGTACCAAACTATTTTCTATATCAAAAATGAGATGACTATTTGCTAAAATAATGCCTAGTCTCTCCCCTAATTTCTTTTAGATTAAATATTACTTGCATTAATCTTTAATGTTTTACATTACGCACTTAAAATTTTGCACACTTTGAACATGATACTAATTATGAACTTAAAAATTTTGTGTAGATGGATCCACCGATGTTCACTGAGAGCATCCAGCTTGGCTTCAAGAAGCCTCCCTACCTGTTTGAGACCGCCCTCGTCGAGGTGTCACAGGCCGTTGGACGTCTGGCACCCGAAGTGAAGGGTGGACAGATGGAGAGCACCAAGGACGGCGAGATGTCCTGGATGGTGGTTTGCACACTTCGCGGCTCTCATGTGAAGCAGCTTGAGGAGATTGAGGTCCAGGTCTTTGACCGCACATGGGAGGATGGACTTGTGAGGGTGCTCCAAGCAGCCCTCTCCCGCCTTGTCTTTCACCACCGTGTCGAGTTGGAGGCCATGGGACTTCCTCACGCCTTCTTGGGACGCCGCAATGAGGAGGGGGTTCCTACTATGATCCCCTACTATTGTCCCCTTGGGCGCCAAGTGTGTCAGTTGGAGAACTTGCTGTTCAAGACTCAGCTCAGCCTTGACTCCAACCGGATGGAGAACGAGGTGTTGAAGCATGAGATGGAGGGGCTCAAGATGGAACTGAAGTTGGCCAAGCTCAAGCATCGCCGCCAACAAAAGAAGACCCTCCGTACCCGCGAGTCCAACTACATGCTTAAGGTCAAG
The DNA here is from genome assembly GCF_019359855.2 of Lolium perenne. NCBI lineage: Eukaryota > Viridiplantae > Streptophyta > Magnoliopsida > Poales > Poaceae > Lolium > Lolium perenne. Next base: position 101,218,634 of record NC_067244.2, on the reverse strand, counting down.
GTTATGCACCTCAAGGCTGCCCTCCGCGACGCCGAGGAGAAGCTCGAGGATACTCAGGACGACGGCGAGGATATCCGCAAGGAGCACACCGCCCTTATTAGCGATGATGAGGACTACATAGAGGAGGAAGGACTCGATGGGCTTGACGACGAAGATGAAGATGACCACGCCTTCATCAACGACGCGGCCGAGGAACCCGCACCCCTTCGCACCGTGGAGGCTACTACGGAGGAGGAGGAGGAGGATACCGAGGAGCCTCCGTTTGATGGCCCTTCCGCACCACTTGATGACTTCTAGGCGTCCACTCGCGACTTGTTTTATGCTAGGATGTCCCTTTTGTATGGCGTACGTTGAATTGGTCCATGTGTGACCCTTATGGATGTGAACTTGATGCTTTTGGGTGGAACCAACGATGATGTTTGATTGTTGCTATTCGTGTTGCTATGATTTGCTACTCTTTTTCCAAATTTCTTTTCTTATGCATGCATGTTCCTTCCCCTTGGCAAAGTACTTGAACTTCGAACATCCCTCTTTCCCGTCATCTCATGACCATGGCTACCCTCTTTACCTCCTCAGATGGTTGAGACTCGCCATGGAGGTTCCACTTCCGGAAACCCACCACCACCACCTCCGGATCCCAGCATGGCTCAGATCCTACGCCTCTTGATGGAGGATCGCCAGCGTGCCCGCCAGGAGAGTGAATCTAACATCGCCGCGCTTCGGCAAATCGCCCAAGCAGCCGCGGGAAACCGCAACAATGAAGATGGAGAAGGACACGGCGAAGAAGCGCCAAGGTCACGCCTTCGGGATTTCCAGAACACCAACCCACCCGTGTTCTCCAAGTGTACCGCTCCCCTCGACGCAGACGATTGGCTCCGCACCATTGAAAACAACTTGGAAGTCGCTGCTGTGGGAGACAATGAGAAAGTTCTCCTCGCCACTCACTTCCTTGCTGGACCTGCACGAGCATGGTGGGAGAACGTCAAGGCCATGCAAGCTCCTGATCATGTCATTAACTGGGAAGAGTTCACTGCCAAGTTCCGCAAGGCTCACATTCCAACTGGGTTAATCAAGATGAAGAGGGATGAATTCTTCAACCTGAAGCAGAACAACTCCAATGTGGTGGACTACCTTGACAAGTTTAACACCTTAGCAAGGTACGCCCCTCAAGACACAGACACCGATGAGAAGAAGCGTGACCGTTTCATGAATGGCCTGCAAGAGGAGATCCAGAGTATCCTTGTGGCTGTACCCTACCCAGATCTGGAGGCGCTAGTGGATGCCGCCATTATGGTGGAGTCTAAGCGCAAAGCGGCCATTAAGACCAGAAAGCGCAAGATGCTACAGCAACAGGGTGGGCCCAGCAACCCCAAGTACCGCAATCCGCCCCCATCAAGACCCGCCAACCCACCCCAGAGGAACCTTTCGCCAGCACCAACTTATCGCTCCAACAACTACGCCCCCAATCGTTCAGCCCCGCAGCCCCGTCCTGGAGGTTTCAATACCAACCCCCGCCCCAATCCGCCAGCTCGCCCTCAAGGCGATGGGTGTTTCGCTTGTGGGAAGCCTGGACACTTCTCTCGCGAGTGTCCTAACAAGATGAGGACACCTCAACGCACCAACGCCCCAAGACCCCCTCAAGCTCAAGCTAGGACTGCGTCAGGAAAGAAGCCAGTCGTCAAGAAGCAGGCCAATGCCGCCCATGGACATCTGAACCATGCCAGCGCTGAAGAGGCGGAGGAAGCTCCGGATATCGTGATGGGTACGTTTCTAGTCAACTCCACTCATGCCCGAGTCCTTTTTGATTCCGGCGCATCTCATTCTTTCGTTACCGAACCGTTCGTTAAGAAAAGTGGGATGAAACCGACTGCCATGAGACGCCTCATGTTAGTTCAAATCCCGGGATCCACTGCTAAAACCCGGATGTCTTGTCTAAACGTTCCGATAGTCATACAAGGGGTACCCTTCCAATCTGATCTTATTGTTTTAGGAGCACAAGGTTTAGAGGTAATTCTTGGAATGAACTGGATGATCAAGTATAAGGGACACATTGACTGCGTCCAAAAATCTATTACCTTAACCAATGATCAAGGCCTACCAGTAAAATACACCGCCACCATACACTCATCCAAAGCCTTCTGCAAGAAAAGCATCTCTGGACCCAACCTCGAACAAGTTCCTGTTGTCTGCGAATACCCCGATGTTTTTCCGGAAGCATTGCCCGGTATGCCCCCTGACCGATGTGGGGACCCCGGACTAACTGTCCGAAATACCCTGTTATGTATACAGTTCACGATCCCATGATCAGTGCGCTGTGAACACATAACCGAACTGATATCAAATTACACCATCCATTACAAAGCGGAATAAGAAAATTACAATAAGGTCTCATGACCATTACTTACATAATAGCCTCGAAGGGCCTAACTAAACATCAGAGTAGCATCATCACTTCAACAGCGCGGAGCCCAAGTCATCTGCCATAAACCCTACAGGCAACTGACTGGGAAGACGTTCCTAGTTCGCATAGACGTCACCGACTTCTTCTTTATCCGTCGTGTTCCTCCAAGTCTGGCCAAGTAAATAGCCAGGGACAAAGCCGTGAGTACATTTGGAATTGTACTCGCAAACCATCAAGAAGGTACTTTGCAAGAGTGCAAGATAACAAGTGCTAATCTAGATGACAAGAGGGAAGAGATAATTTCTCTTGTGGAAATAGCAGGTAGAAGAGAAGTAGTTTCTCTTGTGGGTATAGCATGTAGAAGAGAAGTAGTTTCTCTTGGGGATATAGCATGTAGAAGAGAAGTAGTTTCTCTTGTGGATATAGCATCCCGACATCTTAGAAGAAGGGGATACTCAAGGGGTTCTATGACATCTCTATATCTTTGTTGAAGAAGATACTTCAAAAGAGTTCTACAACATAAAACACTAGGGAGGGGGTAACCCAATTTGTTTCCTTTCCGACCATCTCCATATGGTCAACCAATCCATTCCCGTACCCTTCCGGTACTCCGAAAACAAGTTCCTTTCTTTCATTTTCCAAACAATTTTTTTTTTGTAAACCAAAAACTCATCAGGCTAAGCAACAGCCATTCCAACCGTCCATGACCGCGGACACGGCTATTCGAATAGATTTGACTCTGCAGAGTTTGCACACTTTCCCCACAAGATCCGCGAGTTTATCATGTGGGCATCATCCCCGCATATCAACTATGCCATGACAAAAACTCGGACATAGCCTTTCGCCTATTCGACTTAGCACGGGATCCTACCCTATGGAGTATGTACCTCCCCGGCACCGTGGCAGCTCACCTCACTTTGAGCGTGGCTCCACCGCCAAGCCAGGAGACCCATAGTGTCTTCCGGACGGGTCAGCCCCGAAGGCCTCCCGTTATACTATTGTCTCCACCAACGACAATCCGGATTCAGGGGTAACCTTACCCTTATATAGTTGTGCGGTGTCCCATGTTAAGAAGAACAAACTACGAGCTAAGCCCCGTGATGTAGCCCGACCTACGGTCTTCGCTTCATCATGTGCTTCAACGACAAGAACCACACTCAAGGCCGAGGTCACGGAGGCATGGAAGAGAAGAAGGAAGAAGAGCGCCCGAGGTCGCCAAGAAGAGACGGCGCATGAAGCACGACTGCTCGGATTATCCGCCCCACTAAGGCCGGACAATCCGCCCCCCTATGTGTCCAAGTCAATTCGGGCCAAGTCCCATGTACCCCCCTTGTATGCCTAAACTACCCCTCTTTAGTGGCTCCCTATATATAGGCTCCCACCTCCCCCTTCATTAGAAAAGGAATGAACTTGAGAGATATAGGCTCATGCCTCCACCATCCCTTTGGGATTAGGGAAACCCCCTCCTTAGATTTACCCAAATCTATTGTACAAGGCACTCCTTATATGATTAGTCTCTCACACTCGTGATTCAACCACCGGTCTCTCACTCGTGTGATTCTACCGATCGTATACCGATCTTCCTCTCGGGGATTCTACCGCGTGTCTCTCCCTTGAGAGATTCTATCGGGATAGTGGTTCGGGCTATCGGGAGTAAACCGGAATTGTATCGGGTTGGTGTGTGTTTGCGTGTGTTCATCGTGTTCATCGCCGTGTTCTTCGTGTTCTTCCTCTCCCCCGCCTTTCCCTCGGTCAATTCGTGAGATCGGGCAACCCACGTCGCCTTAGGCCGCATCATATGGTATCAGAGCAAAGGCTGCCACGAATTTGACCCTCGAATCTCTCCAATTTCGCCCAAAAATTTTCTCCAAAAAAAAAATTGCCCCAAAAAATAGCTCGAAAATTGATCTCCGGATTTGTTGCGTTTTTTGTGGTTTTGATCCACGGATCTGGTGTTATTGGTGTTGATCTACACTTCCCCCAATTTTCAGCTTCTAATTCCATCAATTTCCGCTCAGATCTGAGCATTTTCGTGGCCAGTTTTCTGCTGTTCTTCGTGCTGTAGAGTTCATCCCCATCCGGTCAACGTCGACCAAGACCACCGCAGCACGCACCTCGGCCGCCCCTGGCCGCAACCGTACAGGCCCCAGCGTCCGCCCGCCCGCAAAGCCCTGCTCGGCGCCGCCTCCCGCACTGGCCAGCAGCGCTCGCCCCATCGCCGCGTGGCCCAGCCCGCCCTGGCCTTGCACCACCGCGTGCACGCTCAACAGCCCACGCCGCGCCGCCCACCACCAGCTTCCGCCCGCGCGCAGCAGGCCGCATCAACGCCCGCACGCCTGGCTCCCTTCTTTCCGGCCGCTCGCCACACCCAGCCGCGCCGCTCGCACCTTGCCTCCTGCGCGCTGCCAACCACCAGCAAGCGCTCAACCGCCGTGGCCGACAGCCGCCGGCCAAGCCCCACGCTGCTCCTCATCCACCTGGCCCGCCCGCCACCGGCCCAAGCCGCCTGCGCTCGTCCTCCCTCGACCCCGAGCCACCAGGCCACGCTGCAGCTCGGCCAGCCGCCGGCCGCTCCAATCGCTCCACGCGCGCGACGCCGCCAAAGCCATCCACCACGCGCAGCTCCGCCCCAACCTGCCCGCGCGTCCCGCTCACCTCGCCCAGGCTGCCAGGCACGTCCGCAAACCACGCCGTACCGCACCAGGCCGCCAGCAAGCCGCCGCGCGCCGCTCGCCCCAAGCACGGCCCGCCCCGGCTGCAATTCATCTCACACAGCGCTCAATCCCACCATCCTACTCGATCCAAGCACTGCAGTACACTCTCGCGCAAGGCCAATTACTCCAATCGCTCAAGCACTACAGCAGCAAGCCTTGATTCCATTCAATCTGCAGAAAAGAAAATTGGCCGGTACCTCCGCCCCAGCCTCCGCCCGTGGTACCGCTTAGGGTCCGAGCACCCTGGACACTTTGGCTCCAAAACGTTGATTATCCGGTACCTCGACCGGTACCACTTCCGGTACTACCGCCCAGCTCAGTTTTGACGTCTATTTTTGCCCCAAATTTTGACAACTTTCCGGATCCCGTTTGACTCCAAACTTTAACAGCCATCTCACAATATTGTGACTCTAATTTTGACACCTTTTCCGAAATTTTTGGAACCCAACTTTTGACCGCTCGTTTTGACCCAACTTTTCGGGCATTGACTTAATTTCCCGGTTTCCGATTTGGAGTGCCTTTGATCCGTGAGAACCGCTTCCGCGCCTACATCAACACCGCGCCAACGGCATCGGCACCCCGGATTCCGGCGCATCTTCGACACCATCGTCATCACCATCATCGCAAGTTCGTGTGCTTGACACCGCCTAACCTTTTCATCTAGGTATAACTTGCACCCCTTACCCCTTGTAGCCCCGTTTCTTTCTTTGTGTACCTATCCCATTGAGAGTGGCTTTCCGAGCGTTGCGAAGCATTGCACAAGTGTCACGACCGTGAGAGGGTGTGTGTGTGCGTTGTGTTGAGCGAAGCTCCGAAGCAAGCTCGGTGAGAAAGATACACAAAAGAAGAAAAAGTGTGACATATACATAGAGAAAAAGAAAGCTTCTAAGCATAGAAAAAAAAAAGTGAAAAAAAAGAGAAAAGAAAAGAAAAAAATAGAAAAGAGTGTGTGTCCACCGATACCGAGAAGTGCAAAGCTTGTGAGCACTAAGAGAGATAAGAGAAGAGTGGCCCTTGTGCAAATCTTGTTGCTTCTATCTTGTGCAACCAAGCTACGGTCTCTCTTGTGTTGGCGTGACACCGAGCATATAGTCTTCGTTAGGACCATCTTTGTCACTTGCTCACTTCCTTGGTCGCGCTAACCCCATTGTTCTCCGTTGTGTGTGTTTCCGTGTTTCCTTGACATAGATCACCACTTTTGACATTTGACTTTGGATCTTACCCACATTTGACAATAGACTTTTCCGTTGATCTTTTTCGTTTGCTATCCACCCCTTACCCACCACATATAGAGTTATTAGCCTTTTGCGTGTGCTTTGAGTGTGTGTGTGAGTAACCCCGATACATTTCGACTTTGCTCTTGACTTGAACCATTTTTCCGATACTTTCTTGAAAGGTGGGATACTTGTGTAGTTTTCCTTCCACCATACATATACACCTATCCTAGTGAGATATACATGATGACCCCACAAGAGCAAGCCGAGATGAGAGCATACTTCGCCGAGCTAGATGCTCGAGAAGCCCAAATGACACCCAAAGAAAAAGCCGAGTGCAACGCATACTTCAAACACCTTGAGAGCAAGAGTGATACACCCCATGAGTCGAGTGAGGATGTTTCGATTTCTAACAACTTAACCTCTACTCCGCTTGTGTTGTCTTCCTCTTTGCTAGGTTGCTCGGACATCGACGACGCCATTGCCATGGAGATGAGGGACTCCACTATATGTGAGATGAGCTACTCCACTATATGTGAGATGAGTGCATCCACTATATGTGAGATTGAAAGCCACCACTTCGAGCATGAGTGATACACCAAGTGAGATGAGAGTGGTAGTTGATAGGTCATGTGAGGCCATTTTCAACTCTAACATCTTACCCTCTACCTCTAGTGTGTTTCCTTGTGTCTCATTAGGTTCCATGGATGACGAGACACCGATCATGGAGAAGATGTACATGGTGCATGAAGATGATGATATCACACCATGCTTGTTGCTTGAACATGAACATGGAGGCCACATCGAGCCTACCTCTTCCACAACACCTATCTCATATGAGCGGGACTACAAAGGTACCTATATGGGTGTTGATGATGCCATGATCCCACTAGTGGACATGATGACTTATGAGTGCATGCATGATCTTGATGATACAATTGCTATGTCATATGCTTCTTTCACTCTCCCTTGTGATACTTGTGCCAACATTGTTGATCATGTGGAATTAGTTGCTTATGATAATATGTCCATGCCATGCTATGAGAGTTTCACTTTCTCTCCTATTGCTTGCAATATGTCGAACAATTGCTCTTTCCCATGTATTGCTTGCAATGAAAATGATAATGCTTGTGTTGTGACAACCTTGATGAACAATTGCTCTTTCCCTAGGTTGGTCAACAACAATGATGAAATTTTGAAAATGTTTTGTGCTACATGCTTGCAATATTCTCCCATTAATGCAACCAAAATGATGAACAATTTCTCTTTCCAATGCTTGGCTTGCAATAGTGTTAATATGCTTGTAAATGAGATTGCCCACATAGCTCTCTCAAATTTTGGAGACTTTGCATATATCCATGTTGCGCATGTTCCTAAGTTTTCCCCGCATATTCACCATGTGTACTATAATATCTTGCTTACCGCTAATGGTGATGTGCAAAAGCAATGGCGCATCATGATGGATGATGTGTTCATATACCATGCACACACGTTGTTCTTGTTGTCTAACATGTGTGTAGGTACCCAAACCCCAATGTCAACCTCGATTGAGCACGAGTTGACAAAACGAGCTCTTGAGAGCATGATACAAGTGAGCTCCAATGAGTGGTTTCGCCCGCACACTTCAACTACACAAGATCTCTCAATGAGAGCACACCGACACTTTGATAAGGTGACCTCCTTCTACTTGCGCCCTCTTCCTAAATCCATTGAACTTTGGCTACGCTTTGATTGCTCCTTTGCTTTTCTTGTGCTATTGATAGGGCCCTTGACAAGTGAAGGGACATTCAAGCGTTGGTGTCATCTACCTCCTCTACACATTCATGAAGACTCATCGTCGAGGACGACTCTTTTTCAAGTGGGGGGAGATGATGTAGCCCGACCTACGGTCTTCGCTTCATCATGTGCTTCAACGACAAGAACCACACTCAAGGCCGAGGTCACGGAGGCATGGAAGAGAAGAAGGAAGAAGAGCGCCCGAGGTCGCCAAGAAGAGACGGCGCATGAAGCACGACTGCTCGGATTATCCGCCCCACTAAGGCCGGACAATCCGCCCCCCTATGTGTCCAAGTCAATTCGGGCCAAGTCCCATGTACCCCCCTTGTATGCCTAAACTACCCCTCTTTAGTGGCTCCCTATATATAGGCTCCCACCTCCCCCTTCATTAGAAAAGGAATGAACTTGAGAGATATAGGCTCATGCCTCCACCATCCCTTTGGGATTAGGGAAACCCCCTCCTTAGATTTACCCAAATCTATTGTACAAGGCACTCCTTATATGATTAGTCTCTCACACTCGTGATTCAACCACCGGTCTCTCACTCGTGTGATTCTACCGATCGTATACCGATCTTCCTCTCGGGGATTCTACCGCGTGTCTCTCCCTTGAGAGATTCTATCGGGATAGTGGTTCGGGCTATCGGGAGTAAACCGGAATTGTATCGGGTTGGTGTGTGTTTGCGTGTGTTCATCGTGTTCATCGCCGTGTTCTTCGTGTTCTTCCTCTCCCCCGCCTTTCCCTCGGTCAATTCGTGAGATCGGGCAACCCACGTCGCCTTAGGCCGCATCATATGCACGAGGTCTAAGACCCCGTGTGTGGCCCGATCTTGCGGTTGACCCGAAATCCAAAGGAGGGAGAGAGGGAGAACGCGAAGAACACGATGAACACGAAGAACACGATGAACTCACGCACGCACACACCAACCCGATACAATTCCGGTTTACTCCCGATAGCCCGAACCACTATCCCGATAGAATCTCTCAAGGGAGAGACACACGGTAGAATCCCCGAGAGGAAGATCGGTATACGATCGGTGGAATCACACGAGTGAGAGACCGGTGGTAGAATCACAAGTGTGAGAGACTAATCATATAAGGAGTGCCTTGTACAATAGATTTGGATAATCTAAGGAGGGGGTTACCCTAATCCCAAAGGGATGGTGGAGGCATGAGCCTAATTCTCTCAAGTTCATTCCTTCCTAATGAAGGGGGAGGTGGGAGCCTATATATAGGGAGCCACTAAGGAGGGGTAGTTTAGGCATACAAAGAGCATAGTGGGATGGTTTATATTATGAGCTTCATAGTGGGGACGGCGGTGTCGGCGTAGGCATGGCGATAGTGCCGTCTTCCTCCGGCGTCAAGCAGGGTGGCAGTGTCGGCCACTCCGTGGCGGTAGTGCCGGCCTTCCTAGACGCGTCTCCTTCTTCCGTCTCCTCTTCCATGCTTCCGTGACGTCGGACTTGAGCGTAGTTCTTGATGATGACCATGATGCGGATAAGACCGAAGGTCGGGCTGCATCATCTCCCCCCACTTGAAAAAGAGTCGCCCTCGACGATGAGTCTTCATGAATGTGTAGAGGAGGTAGATGACACCAACGCTTGAATGTCCCTTCACTTGTCAAGAGCCCTATCAATAGCACCAGAAAAGCAAAGGAGCAATCAAAGCGTAGCCAAAGTTCAATGGATTTAGCAAGAGAGCTCAAGTAGAAGGAGGTCACCTTAGCAAGATGTCGGTGTGCTCTCATCGAGAGATCTTGTGTAGTAGATGTGTGGGGTTGAACCCATTCATTAACGCTCATCCACAAGTCGCGTGTACCTTCACACAACAAAGACCGAGCAAAGTATATGTGTGCGTGATAGAGGAGCATATCATCAACGACATGTCCATTCATGTTCACAACACCGTTAGCACAACACAAATATATCAAGAATAACGCATATGCAAGGTCAATGTGTAAGAACTCCGTATGGACATCTTCCAAATGCGGAAACACAAAATCTCCAAATTGTGAGACGACTATGATGTCCATCTCATGTAGAAACTCATGTGCATTATTGCACTCAAGGCATCGGAAAGAGAAATTGTTCAACCTCCTTGAAGCAATAAGAGGAGAATTTGGCAAAAACACATAAGGGAGAGTGTCCAAAGTATCATCAACATGTGTGCACACAAACCATTGGAAAGAGAAATTGGTCCTCATATTTGTTGCAACACATGACATATCATCCAAAAAGTTCACCAAGTAAACATTTGCACAACCGTGCGTGCCAACAAACCAAATAAAAGAGAAATTGGTCGACTTGTTTGAGGCAACACCAACGGTAAGAATCACATCATCATGCTTGCAAAAGAACCATAAGAAAGAGAAATTGTTCGGCATGTTCAATGCAAAGCATGGGAAAGGTATTAGAGCCGGGTTCAATCTTGTACTCACTTGTATTATGCTCTCAAGAGCTCTCTTTGTCAACTCGTGCTCAATTGAGGTTGACATTGGCATTCTTGTACCTACACACACAATAGGCAAGGCAAAGAACGTGTGTGCATGGTATATGAACACATCATCCATCATGATGGTCCATTTCTTTTGCACATCACCATTAGCGTTAAGCAAAGCATCATAATAGATATGGTGAATATGCGGAGTATACATGGGAACATGCTCAACATGGATATATGCAAAGTCTCCAAAATTTGAGAGAGCTATGGGGGCAATCTCATTTACAAGCACATTAACATTATGGCAAACCAAGCATTGGAAAGAACAATTGTTCAACATTTTGGTTGCATTAATGGGAGAGTATTGCAAGCATCTAGCACAAAACATGTTCAAGTTTGTATCATAGCATGGCATGGTCAAATTGTCACAAGCAACTATTGCCACATGATCAACAATGGTGGTATCACAAGTATCACAAGGGAAAGTGAAAGAAGCATATGACATAGCAATAGGATCATCCAACTCATGCAAGCACTCATAAATCATCATGTCCACTAGTGGGATCATGGCATCATCAACACCCATATAGGTACCTTTGTAGTCCCGCTCATATGAGGTAGGTGTTGTGGAAGAGGTAGGCTCTATGTGGCCTCCATGTTCATCTTCAATCAAGCATGGTGTGATATCATCATCTTCATGCACCATGTACATCTTCTCCATGATCGGCGTCTCGTCATCCATGGGACCTAATAAGACACAAGGAAACACACTAGAGGTAGAGGATAAGTTGTTAGAATTTGAAATGGCCTCACATGACCTATCAACTACCACTCTCATCTCACTCGGTGTATCACTCTTGCTCTCGAAGTGGAGGCACTCATCAAGCTCACATATAGTGTTCCAATGGACACAAGGAAACATGTTCAAGCTCTGATACCATATGATGCGGCCTAAGGCGACGTGGGTTGCCCGATCTCACGAATTGACCGAGGGAAAGGCGGGGGAGAGGAAGAACACGAAGAACACGGCGATGAACACGATGAACACACGCAAACACACACCAACCCGATACAATTCCGGTTTACTCCCGATAGCCCGAACCACTATCCCGATAGAATCTCTCAAGGGAGAGACACGCGGTAGAATCCCCGAGAGGAAGATCGGTATACGATCGGTAGAATCACACGAGTGAGAGACCGGTGGTTGAATCACGAGTGTGAGAGACTAATCATATAAGGAGTGCCTTGTACAATAGATTTGGGTAAATCTAAGGAGGGGGTTTCCCTAATCCCAAAGGGATGGTGGAGGCATGAGCCTAGGTTCTCTCAAGTTCATTCCTTTTCTAATGAAGGGGGAGGTGGGAGCCTATATATAGGGAGCCACTAAAGAGGGGTAGTTTAGGCATACAAGGGGGGTACATGGGACTTGGCCCGAATTGACTTGGACACATAGGGGGGCGGATTGTCCGGCCTTAGTGGGGCGGATAATCCGAGCAGTCGTGCTTCATGCGCCGTCTCTTCTTGGCGACCTCGGGCGCTCTTCTTCCTTCTTCTCTTCCATGCCTCCGTGACCTCGGCCTTGAGTGTGGTTCTTGTCGTTGAAGCACATGATGAAGCGAAGACCGTAGGTCGGGCTACATCACCCCGTCCCACCCCAGGGTAATGTGGTTGTGCGGGTTAATTGTCACGGGTGAATACTTAGGCGCCAAAGTTTTCGAAAACAAGATTTTCTTTTCAACCACCTTTGCCAAGATCCTTTCCTTTCATAAACACACGCTTGGGTAAGTCCAACTCCCCCAAGGTTTTCAAAAATTCTTTTCAACAAGGTATTTTTCCAAGGGGGTTCCCAACCTATAGTTTTATGAAGGAACTAAGAGTCACAATGACATGATGCTAGCCATCATACCACTAAGGGGATGATAATTGAGATGTTAAAGGGATCATACATACTTAGGATAAGCATGTATAGGGACAACATAATTAAGATGATTCAAACAGGGGTCATGATGTTAATCATCATACCACTAAGAAGAAGACAACATGGATATGGTCAAGGGGGCATACATGCTTAGGGTAAGCATGCATAACATCAACAAGGGGGTTCACATACTTGGGAGCAAGTATGCAAAGCATCAACCAGGGGTTCAACATACTTTGGGAATAAGTATGCATAGAGTAGAGGATCAAAAATCACACATGATACCAGGAACCAAGTATATAATGGAGCAATGAGCACAACAAGAAGGATAAATAGCAAGAGATCAAAAGATGGCTTGCCTTGGCTTATTTGTCCCCGGACTTCTTCAACTCCATAAATATAAGAATTCCAACAATATAAATAATCTTCTCATCCGATTCCTCTTCTTCTTCTTCTTCGGAATTGTTCGCATCTATCGCCGGAAAATATAAAAGGAACACAATCAATCACATTGCATCAACAAGACAACATTCAACAATCAACAACTAACCATGCAGCCAAGGTATAACCTACTAAGGACTTATAGATACCACAAAACAAATTTAAGAGTTTTAATTTAGAAAACCCCATTTATTTACCTAGTAAAGGCATGAGTGCATCACAACTTAGCAATTGCCTCTCTCGGTTATCACCATGGTATAAACCAATTATCCCCTGGTAGATAACATCATGAAGAGGACAAGAGCATTAGTTTGGCATCACAAACATTCACAACATAATTTCAAACATTTTTGGAAAAGTAGGAATCAGTTTTCCTAATTTAATTTGCTCACTTAATACTATACACAAATAGGAAGCAAACCATGTACCACATCATTTGAAAACTTAAGCAAAACAAAAGAGCTAAAGTTAGGTTGCAGAGGTTTTGTTTTGCAAGCATAAAACAAAGGTTGCCCATCTCTACTAAAAAGAGTTGGTCAAGGGTTTTAAATAAACCGAAAAGTTTTGCTTCAACAATGCATGTCACACATAAATATTACTAACAGAAACAAATATGTATGAACAGAGACTAATAATATTTTTCCCAGATAGCCAGTACTAATACAAGACTAACCCAAAAATATTAAACCTACAATTTTAGGAATTTCTTTGAATCTGACGGTACAGAAAACAAGATCTGTAAGCCATAAATCGTAGAAAAATCCTAAAAATATGAGGCCACTGGCATTTGAAAGATATTTAAACAGAGATTCACACACAGTTGGATTTGGGTTCAAATTGCTTCTGAAACTCTTACATATGGATTTGTAGGACTACTGCATGTTTTCTTAATCATCTCAAGCAAGTTTCACACCTTTATCTGTTCTGTAACATTTGCTTTCTCTCTGGAGTTACAGAACAGATAAAGGTGTGAAACTTGCTTGAGATGATTAAGAAAACATGCAGTAGTCCTACAAAATTGGAATCACTCAATTTGGTTCAAAACTGGATTTTTGGTGATTTAAAAGCTAACAGCCATGTCTGCAGAACACACAGAACAAGTTTAATTCACCAAACATCATACACAAATCACAAAAATATGAGGTCTGCTGCATCTGAAAGGTATTGAATAGGTGGTTCTTACCCAGTTGGTTTCATTCAAAAATTCGTTTCCAAGCTCCTGGTTTAATTCGACAAAGTCAGATCTGACCAGATCTTGATCTGTGAACCATTTCAATTTCAGGAGGTCATTTGAAGTGAAACCAACGCCAAAATGAAGGTACTGGAGAGGGCTTTCACCCACAGTTGAGTTTGCTCAAAAAGGTTTTGTAAAATGGAAGAAATCTAACAAACAGTGATTATGCATGTTTATAGAACTTTATTTACCATGCAAAATCCGTAACGAATTTGAGGATGAGACCAACGCCAAGTTGTAGATATTTTCAATACCTATCTGCAGAACTTTGAATCACTCGATTTGGATTGGCAAACGAGATTTGGCGGATTTTACAAGTTTGTACCAGAATCTGAAACAGCAAGATACAGAAATTACTGCAAGGTTTTGGACGAACTTTGCTCAAGAGTTTCAGATCTGAGGATTGCTCAACCTTCTCCATGCTTGGATCAACATGCACCTGCATCAAGATCCAATCTTGTGAGAGGAGAAAGGAGAAAGAGAGCTGGATTCATCAAAGATTAGGGGAGAAGAGAGTGAGAGAGATGCTCTCATGGTGAGGGGAAGCTTGAGGGAGGAGGGGAGCTGCATCTTGGTGGCTTTCCATGGCCATGGCCGGCCAAGGTAGCTAGGTGGAGTAGGATTTCGTGGGGGAGAGGTAGGAGAGGAGTGTGGGGGAGTGGAGGAAGGAGTGGAGAGTCAAAAATGAGAAGCAAAGGAGGAGGGGGTGGCCGGCCAAGCTCCTTTTATAGAGGGAGGATGGTTGGCTGCCTCCTCATTGATTGGGCTGGTCGGGAGGCTGCTCATTTAGTGATTGGGTTAGGTGGGAGGCAAGGCTTGTAAGAGAAGAAAGTGGAGATGAAGAAATTTCAGCTCATGCATGCCAAGAGCTTGGCATGGCCGGCTACTTCTTGATATTACAAGAGGACAAGCAAAGTGCAATACCATTTCATGCATGTCGGCCAAAGTTGAGTGTAGGGGATGATTAGCCAAAAGTGGCTTGGGGATGTATTCAAATTTGGGAAAGAGATGACAATAAAAATTGGTGCCCATGTTGAGAAATAAAGTACTTTGATCAAATTGTCAATTTGGCCAAGAGATGATGGTGGTGATGATGGTTTAGATAACGGTAGAGCAAGGCTAAGAGAGATGGTGAGTGAAGTAACCATATACTCACAAGGATGAATATATTGACATCAATCATCAATTCATGAGGTCAATGTGATGATGGAAAGAATAGAGGATTGAGATGGGTATGATGAAATATAAGTTGCTCTTCAAATAAGAGGTCAATTGGGAGTGATTTGAAAGTATCAAATGACCATCTTCATGAGCAAGAATTGGGGGATGAGGGGATACAATGTGGTAGATCAGAGATGTGCATAAGATGTGCAAGAGTTGCTATTTGAAATAGAATTCATTTGAAAAGTATTTGATTCACCTCAATTGTCTAGGGACAATTGGTAATGAACTCAAGTGGAATGGAGTTTGAAAATGTTGAGAGAAAACTAGTTGGAACATAGGAGTTCAAAATATTCTACTTACTTTCTAAAGTAAAGTAGAGTTTTTCTCAAATGTGAAATAAGCAAGAGGAAAACAAGAAATGGTGTAGGTACCATAAACAAGCTTTTTGTTAAAAAGAAAACAAAATAGAGAGTAATGTTTTAGAAATCATTAGTTGGTAGAAATGGAATGGAAAACAAAACCCATTTCAGTTCCTTGTTTTCTTTGAAGAAATACCTTGAGAAGATTTAATGAAACTAGAAGTAGTTTTGTGATCAAAACTAGAGAAGGAAAATCAATAGGATTTTTAAGAGAGAAAACTAATTTAGGGAGAAGTGTTCTCAAGGGTAGATGATGGCTACAAAATGTACCCACCATTCCCACTCTTGGTTTTGTGAAGATTAAACTTGAATAAAGACAAGAGGTAAAATTGAAGGAAGTGATCTAGAGTTGAATCATTGAATAGGATACAAGATCAAGTTGAATACATGAGCTGCAAGGATTGACTGAGACATGCAAGACGTGGAGGTTAAAGAGGGTGTTGCATAGATGGGGTCCATGCACTGAGATCACCAATAACAGTGGTGAGTGCTTAAAGATCAATTGCCAAAGTCTGGACATTTTAAGCCTGTCAACACAGATGGTCGACATGGCCTCAAAACCGACAAGGATGAGTGGGTATAAGAGAGGGGTGTAGCTAGGGGTAGACGATCCCAAATTTTGGATTCAAGGATGGTTTGAGCTAGACTAACACAAATAGGAATATCAAGATGGCACACTCATGTTGCCATCAGGAGAAGAGTTTGATGTAGTAAAAAGGAAAAAAAATTTCCTAAGTCACACATGTGTTTTATTAGGTGAGTTGTTTGTCTGACCACTAGAGGTGTTGTTATTTGAGGTAACTCAAGACAAAACTCATCAAGCAAAACAAGACAATTCATCTACCAACAGATCAAGGCAATTCATCACAACAAACAGATCAAGGCAGTTCATCTAATTAATCTTTAGAAAAAGTTTTTGTTCCCCCTAATTTTTGCAATAAGGACAATTAATCAAGGTTGAAAAAGTTGGGGTGTTACAGATCTTCCACCCTTAAAATAATCTCGTCCCGAGATTACTGAGTGCAGAACTAGAGGTGTTGTAAAGCTTAATGAAAGTTAGACTCCATTCTACTGTCGGCGTGCCGTTGTTGAGAGGGTCGCAACTTCAGCTTCTGAGAGACATGATAGATTCCTGCCGATGGCGAGCTTCATGAAGAGGTTGACTACTCCATGCAGGTGTTGGATCTGTAGCTTCTTCACGATCATGGCGGAGGTTCAAGACTGTGGGAGAGTTAGTGCACCCAGTGGTGCTTGAGCAGGGTTGAAAACTTTTTAGAGTTAGCCTAAATTTAGTGGAAGACGAAGTCTTCCACCCTTAAAATTGTTCATCGGGGAGGGGGCGTTAAAAACTGTAAGCTTCGGCCACGAGTCTTGTCGGTGCCTTCGAAAGAGTCATCAATCTCTCATCTTGAGTTGAACATCTTCAGGGGGAGGGGGCGATGTATAGTCCATAGCTTCGAGGGGAGTTAGTGCATCCCACGTTCCCAACGGTGTTTTAGAAAGGTAGAAAATTTTAGGGTCAGCTCCAATTTTTAGTGGAAGACAGAGTCTTCCACCCTTAAGATTTTTCACCGGGCTTTCCGAAAAACTCAGAGCTCCTTCCGTGTAGTTCTGTCTGGGGCTTCTGAAGAAGTCGTCGACCTTCCGTACTTAGTTGAAGAATCTTCAGGGCGACGTGTGGACCACAACTTCAAGAGGCACTCACGGTGTTAACTGAGCCATATGGGACGCGCGGCGAGTTAGTAAGTTGATGAAACACCTAGTTGGTATCCATATGAAGCAGCAACAGAGGTCGCCGAAGACAATCTTCAGTTTCGGGTCGGTGCTGACTTATACCAGTTGGTGAGCGGGTTAGTTGCACCTATTCTTGAGTTCTTGAGGTATCTTCAGGAGCTTCACTTGGCGAGGACCAGATGAACCATGTGATGTAGCTTGGCTTTGACGCTAATGTTCTCTCATCTAGTTAGACAGTGTGTTAGGGGGCGTGGTTTTCAAAAAGATATCCTCGAGGTTAGCGCGATTATATACCAAGGTTAGACCAAGTTAGTAAGTCTTCTGATAGAGGTGCAGTCACTCTTGAAGGTAGGGGCTTCTGCTTTCTTGATGAAGTGGAGATGCTTCAGCGGATCTTGAAGGTATTGGCTTTTGCTTTGTTGGCGTAGTAGAGATGCTTCAGATAACCTTGAGAGTAGTCGGCGTAGATAGGGGTCTGAGTTAGTTTCCCTGACGGTTGAAAAACAACTACTAACGGGTTTAGAGTTAGAGACCCAACTAACTAGCAGTTAGCAACACATCGGCGAGGCAAACTTTAATCCTATCATGGCATGTGACACCCATACAACCATAACCAGAAACAAAATACCACTAACAGAGGCTACTGGTATTTTTCCTAGATGTGCAGTAACAAAACAAGATCATCACAATTGGAATCATTCAAAAATATTTATTTTTCAATTTTTGAGACTCAAAATACTAACCAGAAACAGTGATCAAGTTTTATTTATTAAAAATCGCACAAAAATCCTAAAAATACAAGGTCAGTGGCATCTGAATGATAATTTCATACTGGTTCTAGTGCAATTGGAATCACATCAATCGGAGCTACCAAACTATTTTTATTAGCAAAACAGTACACTGGCAGATTTCCATTTTTAATTTCTGTTTTACAAATTTCAAACAATTAAAAAGGACGGGAACGTCTAAATAGCAAGACATACATGCACACAACAAACAGATACAAACACTCAAGGCAGCACACTAGGGAACTACAAGCAATCATCAAACCAGACATGGTACTCTAAGTACCCAGAAATTCCTAATGCGCGGGGTTAGCTCAATCAAAGCGATTGAGTTTGTCCTATCCATCCTATAGGTTTGGGGCTGGTCACGTATGCTGACATCTTCATCTTGCTGACATTGGCTTCAACTTGGATCCTTGTAGCAGTTGGTAGTGAAGGGGCCGGGTGTTGAGTCATTGATGTTGAGGCGGAGGAGAAAACAGTGTAGAACTTCTTGTCTCGACATCCCGGAAACATGAGGTCTTTGAAGAGGTAGCTGTTGAGGTGCTCCAGAAGTCGATATCTTCTCGTGGCTGGCCTAAAAATTACTAGTCAAGAAACTGAGGACTTGATCCCAGACGACTGCAAAAAGGTGCAAGTCCACGGAGGAACAAGGTCAGATTTTTGACAGACTTTGGTGATAACCAAAGACATGTTCTTATTATTCTTTTATCTGCACACTAAGTCGGCCTCCAATCTTCAATAGTTGTTGTTAGAGATACGTGAGACTTCATAAAAAGTTGATCCATCTTCGACTTCGAGTCTCCGGGTCTGAGTTGGGGGCATCGTCCAATATGTAGGTTTGAAGTGGATGAGACAATAGAGTAAGGATTTTCAAACCTTTTTATAAAGCGGAGAGGTAAGAATTTAGAAGCTTTGAATAAATAAGAGGAGTAGAAGCTATGCTTCCGACTAAAGAAATAATTTATTTCGTAAATAGTTTTTCCCCAAGTACTTGTTTTCTAGCTAACGTCCATGCTAACTAAGATCTCCTACAGTCAGGATAGCTCTGATACCAGCTCTGTGGGGACCCCGGACTAACTGTCCGAAATACCCTGTTATGTATACAGTTCACGATCCCATGATCAGTGCGCCGTGAACACATAACCGAACTGATATCAAATTACACCATCCATTACAAAGCGGAATAAGAAAATTACAATAAGGTCTCATGACCATTACTTACATAATAGCCTCGAAGGGCCTAACTAAACATCAGAGTAGCATCATCACTTCAACAGCGCGGAGCCCAAGTCATCTGCCATAAACCCTACAGGCAACTGACTGGGAAGACGTTCCTAGCTCGCATAGACGTCACCGACTTCTTCTTTATCCGTCGTGTTCCTCCAAGTCTGGCCAAGTAAATAGCCAGGGACAAAGCCGTGAGTACATTTGGAATTGTACTCGCAAACCATCAAGAAGGTACTTTGCAAGAGTGCAAGATAACAAGTGCTAATCTAGATGACAAGAGGGAAGAGATAATTTCTCTTGTGGAAATAGCAGGTAGAAGAGAAGTAGTTTCTCTTATGGGTATAGCATGTAGAAGAGAAGTAGTTTCTCTTGGGGATATAGCATGTAGAAGAGAAGTAGTTTCTCTTGTGGATATAGCATCCCGACATCTTAGAAGAAGGAGATACTCAAGGGGTTCTATGACATCTCTATATCTTTGTTGAAGAAGATACTTCAAAAGAGTTCTACAACATAAAACACTAGGGAGGGGGTAACCCAATTTGTTTCCTTTCCGACCATCTCCATATGGTCAACCAATCCATTCCCGTACCCTTCCGGTACTCCGAAAACAAGTTCCTTTCTTTCATTTTCCAAACAATTTTTTTTGTAAACCAAAAACTCATCAGGCTAAGCAACAGCCATTCCAACCGTCCATGACCGCGGACACGGCTATTCGAATAGATTTGACTCTACAGAGTTTGCACACTTTCCCCACAAGATCCGCGAGTTTATCATGTGGGCATCATCCCCGCATATCAACTATGCCATGACAAAAACTCGGACATAGCCTTTCGCCTATTCGACTTAGCACGGGATCCTACCCTATGGAGTATGTACCTCCCCGGCACCGTGGCAGCTCACCTCACTTTGAGCGTGGCTCCACCGCCAAGCCAGGAGACCCATAGTGTCTTCCGGACGGGTCAGCCCCGAAGGCCTCCCGTTATACTATTGTCTCCACCAACGACAATCCGGATTCAGGGGTAACCTTACCCTTATATAGTTGTGCGGTGTCCCATGTTAAGAAGAACAAACTACGAGCTAAGCCCCGTCCCACCCCAGGGTAATGTGGTTGTGCGGGTTAATTGTCACGGGTGAATACTTAGGCGCCAAAGTTTTCGAAAACAAGATTTTCTTTTCAACCACCTTTGCCAAGATCCTTTCCTTTCATAAACACACGCTTGGGTAAGTCCAACTCCCCCAAGGTTTTCAAAAATTCTTTTCAACAAGGTATTTTTCCAAGGGGGTTCCCAACCTATAGTTTTATGAAGGAACTAAGAGTCACAATGACATGATGCTAGCCATCATACCACTAAGGGGATGATAATTGAGATGTTAAAGGGATCATACATACTTAGGATAAGCATGTATAGGGACAACATAATTAAGATGATTCAAACAGGGGTCATGATGTTAATCATCATACCACTAAGAAGATGACAACATGGATATGGTCAAGGGGGCATACATGCTTAGGGTAAGCATGCATAACATCAACAAGAGGAGAAAAGGTACAAGTTGGTGGGTCAAACCCGACGAATCCGGTCACAGGGCCGGTCTGACCGGGCCTGGGACCGGCCCATCCGGTTCACAACCGGATTCTGGACCGGGCGGTGACCGGGCGAGGCTTCGGGAGCCCCGGGATTGCGTCCGGATGGCACCGGTCGTCGTTCCGATCGAAAACCGGCCGAGCCGGTCAGGGGGCCGGTCAACCGGGCCTGTGACCGGGTGGGCCGGTCAGGGGGCCGGTCAACCGGGCCTGTGACCGGCCGGCCTCCATCCTCCCGCTTCTTCTTCCTCTTCCTTCCTTCTTCCTTCATTCTTCCTTCCTTCTTCTTCTTCTTCCTTCTTCCTTGCACCATGATGAATGGCTCCTCTTCCCTTCCCTCGCTTCCTTGCACCATGGGTGTTCCTCCTCTCCGGTCCTCGATGACTCTTGTACCTAATGACATATAACATGCCGACATGAGGTAGCATTCCATTCAAGGTATCTACGAGGTCGAGTATCGAGAGGAAGGAGTTCACCTTGACGCGTGTAGCGTGGGTTAGGGTTGAAGGTCCACTTGGGGGACTCTTTGGCCATGGTGTAGCGTCGACGATAGGCGGGGTTGCACTTGACGGTCTTGAGGCGGAGGTGTCCGAAAGCCACCCCGCATCATCTCCCCCCCCTTGGGGAAGAGTCGTCCTCGACTCTTGTTTCTCCTCATCGAAGAGGTAGTCCATGACGGTTGTCCCATGTAGAGTTGGGTAGTCGCGGTCGAAGAAGAACTTGGAGAAAAACCACTTGCGAAGGGAAAGCTCCAAGAGGCATTTGGCAAAAATGGGAACCAAAAGAGTGTGGGTGTATCCAACATGTGGAAAGGCAAAAATTTGTGCATGTAAGAGTTGTATGGTGTCAAAAATGTGTGGTGTAGCATTGTCCCAAACAAGTGGAACAAACAAAAGGCAAGTGTCGGCGGCAAAATTTGGGGCAAAATTGTTATGTGCAATGGCAAAGCGATGGAGACTTCGAACTTGGGAGAGTATGGTTGGCTTGAGCCGAGTATGGGTGTCCTCAAGTGTGAAAGAATCCATTGCAAATGCCAAAGATGAAATGAGAAATCCAAAGAAGAGCAACTTTTTGTGTGACATGTGGCACAAGATGCATAAGGTGTCTCTCACATGTATGACATGGTCCTTGAGAT
This sequence comes from Lolium perenne, assembly GCF_019359855.2. Taxonomy (NCBI): domain Eukaryota; kingdom Viridiplantae; phylum Streptophyta; class Magnoliopsida; order Poales; family Poaceae; genus Lolium; species Lolium perenne. The sequence continues at coordinate 101,196,446 of NC_067244.2, read as the reverse complement.
TCTCGGAGTGTATGATGATAACATCAAGGCATACAACAATCATTGTGCCAACAAGATGTTTCAAGATAAGTTGCATAAGAGGCAAAAGGGGCGACGAGGAGTTGGACCAAACCGGAAACTCGACAAGGCAAGTCGGAAACACATGAGGGCGAAGGCTTGTGGGAACATACCCTTTGGTGTGATTCCCGCGGGTTAGGTCCTTGTTGGGGTAGCTCTCAATTGCGCGTTTCGTGAGCTCATGCTCCGTAGCGGTGGAAGTTGTCATTCGGGTACCTATACACACAATGGATAGAACAAAAAGCGTGTGTGCATGGTAAAGGAACACATCATCCATCATGATGTTCCAAGACTTGTGCACATCACCATTAGTGTCAAGCAAGATAGTATGAAATGCATGGCGATAGTGCAAACGGCATGAAGGTGCATGCGTGGCATGTGGGAACTCATGATCATCAACAATGGAGAAGGCTATGGGGGCCATCTCATGGACAATGAAATAAGCATTCTTGCATACCAAGCATAAGAAAGAGCAATTGTTCACAATCTTGGATGCAATGATCATGGAATGGTGTAAACATTTGGGGCAAAGCATGCGGAACATGTTATCATTGTCATTATCATTGCAAGCAATACATGGTAAAGAGCAAGTGGTTGACATATTGCAAGCAATGGTGGAAAAATTGAAGCTCTCATAGCATGGCATGGTCATGGTATCACAAGCACTCAATTCCACATGATCAACAATGTTATCAAGCAAAGCATCACATGGGAAAGTGAAAGTAGCATGTGACGTAGCAAATGGGTCATCAAGATCATGCATGCATTCATGAGTCATCATGTCCACTAGTGGGATCATGGCATCATCAACACCTATGTTGTTACCTTTGTAGGCCGACTCATTTGAGGTAGGTGTTGTGGAAGTAGGAGGATCCATGTGGTCGACATGTCCATCTTGGAGCAAGCATGGTGAGATATCATCATCTTCATGCACCATGTACATCATCTCCATGAGCGGGAACTCGTCCTCCGTGGAACCTAGTGCAACATAAGAAGACACAAACGAGGGAGAGGTTAATGTGTTAGCCAATGCGATGTCCTCCATGGACCTATCATCTACTTCTCTCAACTCGCTTTGTGTATCACTCATGTCCTCCAAACGGAAGCACTCAAACTCGCATATGGGGTGGAAGTCACTCAACTCACTATCACTCTCACTCAAGTGGGCTAAGTGGCTCTCATCCTCACATGGGATTGGTACCAACTCATTAATGAAGCATAGGGGAGTAGGCTCGACTTTCTCATCTCCATGCGCCTCCTTGGTTGAAGGGAAATTCCCATGCTCAACCATCTCAACTCCATGCGCCTCCGTAGGTGAAGGGAGAATCCCATGGTCACCATGTTCAACTCCATTGCCTCCTAAGTCGTCCTCAAGTGGTGGCATCTTGGAGACTTGTGCATTGAGCTCGTCGAAGTAGAGCTTCTTGGCGCTTGGCGTTGTGCATTGCCATGCCACATGACCCTTGGCCTTGCACACCTCACATAGGAGATTGGGACATTCCCGTGGAGGGTGGCCTTGTTGCTTGCACTTGTAGCATCGGAGTCCATAGGCATGTGACGAGGTAGGGGCCATTGTGGTGGTGGCACAAGAGGTAGAAGTCGCCTCATGAGGAAGGTATGCGCGATGTGCACTTGCCATCCTTGGAGTGGTAGGCACTCTATCATAGTGTTTGTCGCCTTCATGTCGAGGCTCTCGTCTACGTGCATCATCACCATGGCTTGAGTGGTGTCGTCGAAGACTCGTGGAAGATGTTGGTCGATGGCGATCATGAAGTGGCTTGTGGCGGCGAAGCTCATGTGGTGACGTATGTCGATGACGGTCCTTGCCATGCCTAGATGATGGCTCATGCGACTTGGCATGTTGCTTGCGGCACCTTGTGGAGATTGGAGAAGAGTGTCGATGACGCTCATGATGGGGACGCTCTTGATGCTCCAAATGGTGTACTTGAAGTCGACGATCTTGTGCATAAGCACTCTCATGGTGGCGCCTCGTGGAGCTCGAAGAAGTGTGTCGATGGCGATCATGTTGGGGACGCTCTTGATGATCCATATGATGGTGCCATCGTGGAGGTCCTCCATCTTCATATGTAGCTCCAATGGCCAAGTGGTGGTACTTGGGAGCATCGTCGTTGCTCCTTGTGGAGACTAGGTTAGGTTCCGCCATGGTGTCGATGTCGTAGGCGTGGCGTTGCTCCACCAAGTCGTCGATGTCATAGTCGTGGCGTTGCTCCACCATATCGTCCATGCTTGAGGAGCCATTGTCGATGTAGAGCTCCTCGATGTCGTCCTCAAGGTGATGCTCCACTATGTCGTCCATGTCGATGGTGCTTGGGGAGCCATGGTCGTTGTCGAGCTCCTCGATGTCGGATATGTCGGTGATGCTCGCGGAGCCATAGTCGGTGTCGAGCTCCACATGTTCCTCCACATCCGCGGTGCTTGAGTAGGTGTCCTCCTCGGAGTGCTCCGTGTACTCCTCCGTATCCTCATCTTCGCTATCCATGTTAGCACGATGGTATGTATATGGTGTATATGTTAGTGGAAGAACACTACCTCGCAATCTTACCGTGGTATGATAAGATCGGGGCGATCCAACAAGCCGAGGGTTAGAACAATTGTATCGGGCACTCACACAAAGACACACGCAAAAGCTAGCAAATATGGTGGTAGGTGAGTGTGGTGGAAAGCCAAAAGACGAAATCCGAAATCAAGTGTATTGTCAAGAGTGGGTGAAATCCAAAAATTCAAATGTCAAAGCGATGATCACTATAAACACGGAAAAGATGTGGAACGCACACACGAGATGAACGGGGTTAGTGCGACCAAGGAATGAGCGGAAAAGTGTAAGAAGCCCTTAAGCAAGGGTGCTCGGTGTCACACTAACACAAGAAGAGATCAAAGCTTCGGTTGCAAAGGAAGAGACAACAAGATTCACACGTGGCCTCTCTTCTCTTATCTCTCTTTTGCTTAAAAGCTTATGACTCTTTTGTATATGGTGGCACTTGACACTCTTTTGTATTTGGATATATGGGGGCACTTTGCACACTTTTGTATGTATGATGGCACTTGCACTCTTTTTGTGCTTTTCTTTCTTTTTCACGCTCTATGTTAGCGTTAGCTCGCTCTTGCTATCTTGCCACACGAGTTTTGCTTAGAAGCTTGACTCCACACTACACACACCTCACAATCGGGGCCACGTGCAATGTCTCACAACACTAGATAAGCAATGCTCGATAGGATAGATCGCAAAAGAAGAGGGGTTACAAGGTGGGGTGCAAGTTATACCTAGATGTTAGGCGGTGTCGGAACACACAACTTGCGATGAAGGTGGTGATGTCAAGAGTACGTTTGCAAGTCCGGGGTGCCGAGGATGTCGTCGCTTGCTTCAGAGCTGTGGGTTAGTTTCACAAACAAGGCACTCAAACCGGAACAAGCAAACACAAGTTAGCGGAAGAAAACGGTCAAAGTAGCTTGGCGGTGGTGGCGGTGGTATGCCGGTGGTGGTGGTGTCGATGCTCTTGCGGATGCGGCGTTGTTTGTTGGGGCCGCGGTGGTGTTTGCCGGTTGTTGGGGATGATGGCGGTGCTTGCCGGTGGAGGAGAGGAGTGGCGGTGGTTGGCGGTGGAGGTGGAAGGGTGGCGCCCGGTCCAGGGGCCGGTTGGGCCGGACCTGGGACCGGCCTGGCCGGTCACACGGCCGGTCGACCGGGTTCTGGGCTGGCCCGGCCGGTCTGCAGCCCGGTTGACCGGATTCTCAACCGGGACGCAGTTTCTCTCTCCTGTTCTTCACGAAAACCAAGCCAAAACGACCAAATCGGAGGGGAAACGATGGAATTGGGGGCTAAAAGTTGGGGAGATAGTAGATCAAGCACTCCAACACCAAAACCATGGACCAAAACCACTCAAAACGCAACGAAATCGCAGATCGGTCAAGAGGCAAATTAGGGCTATTTTTGGGAATTTTTTTGGGGAAAATTTTTAGAGACGAAATTGGATGGGTGGGGGGTCAAATCCGCGGAAACCAAAGGCTGCTGATACCATATGATGTGGTCTAAGACCCCGTGTGTGGCCCGATCTCGCGGATTGACTTCGAAACCAAGAGGGGAGATGGGAAAACGCGAGGAACACGAAGAACACGACGAACACGAGGAACTCCGAGACTCACGCACGCACACCAACCCGATACAATCGATACTTACCCCGTGGCTCGATGGACCACGCCAATAGAATCAACCCGGAAGAGACACGCGGTAGAATTCCGAGCGGAGAGATTGGTGAGGGAGATGAATCTAGGAGTGGGAGAGAGAGTGGGTAACACTAGAATCTCACACACCCAATCCAATCATCCAACATAGGTAGCCTTGATACAAAGGGGATGAAACCCTAGGGAGACAAAGCTCATCTTCATGTTTAAGCTATCATCTTGTCTAAAGAGGTAAGGTGGCGACCTGGGGGCTTATATAGGCATACAAGGCAGCATGGGTCGAAAAGGTACAAGTTGGTGGGTCAAACCCGACGAATCCGGTCACAGGGCCGGTCTGACCGGGCCTGGGACCGGTCCATCCGGTTCACAACCGGATTCTGGACCGGGCGGTGACCGGGCGAGGCTTCGGGAGCCCCGGGATTGCGTCCGGATGGCACCGGTCGTCGTTCCGGTCGAAAACCGGCCGGGCCAGTCAGGGGGCCGGTCAACCGGGCCTGTGACCGGGTGGGCCGGTCAGGGGGCCGGTCAACCGGGCCTGTGACCGGCCGGCCTCCCTCCTCCCGCTTCTTCTTCCTCTTCCTTCCTTCTTCCTTCATTCTTCCTTCCTTCTTCTTCTTCTTCCTTCTTCCTTGCACCATGATGAATGGCTCCTCTTCCCTTCCCTCGCTTCCTTGCACCATGGGTGTTCCTCCTCTCCGGTCCTCGATGACTCTTGTACCTAATGACATATAACATGCCGACATGAGGTAGCATTCCATTCAAGGTATCTACGAGGTCGAGTATCGAGAGGAAGGAGTTCACCTTGACGCGTGTAGCGTGGGTTAGGGTTGAAGGTCCACTTGGGGGACTCTTTGGCCATGGTGTAGCGTCGACGATAGGCGGGGTTGCACTTGACGGTCTTGAGGCGGAGGTGTCCGAAAGCCACCCCGCATCAGCATACATGCTTAGGGTAAGCATGCATAACATCAACAAGGGGGTTCACATACTTGGGAGCAAGTATGCAAAGCATCAACCAGGGGTTCAACATACTTTGGGAATAAGTATGCATAGAGTAGAGGATCAAAAATCACACATGATACCAGGAACCAAGTATATAATGGAGCAATGAGCACAACAAGAAGGATAAATAGCAAGAGATCAAAAGATGGCTTGCCTTGGCTTATTTGTCCCCGGACTTCTTCAACTCCATAAATATAAGAATTCCAACAATATAAATAATCTTCTCATCCGATTCCTCTTCTTCTTCTTCTTCGGAATTGTTCGCATCTATCGCCGGAAAATATAAAAGGAACACAATCAATCACATTGCATCAACAAGACAACATTCAACAATCAACAACTAACCATGCAGCCAAGGTATAACCTACTAAGGACTTATAGATACCACAAAACAAATTTAAGAGTTTTAATTTAGAAAACCCCATTTATTTACCTAGTAGAGGCATGAGTGCATCACAACTTAGCAATTGCCTCTCTCGGTTATCACCATGGTATAAACCAATTATCCCCTGGTAGATAACATCATGAAGAGGACAAGAGCATTAGTTTGGCATCACAAACATTCACAACATAATTTCAAACATTTTTGGAAAAGTAGAAATCAGTTTTCCTAATTTAATTTGCTCACTTAACACTATACACAAATAGGAAGCAAACCATGTACCACATCATTTGAAAACTTAAGCAAAACAAAAGAGCTAAAGTTAGGTTGCAGAGGTTTTGTTTTGCAAGCATAAAACAAAGGTTGCCCATCTCTACTAAAAAGATTTGGTCAAGGGTTTTAAATAAACCGAAAAGTTTTGCTTCAACAATGCATGTCACACATAAATATTACTAACAGAAACAAATATATATGAACAGAGACTAATAATATTTTTCCCAGATAGCCAGTACTAATACAAGACTAACCCAATTGGAATCACCCAAAAATATTAAACCTACAATTTTAGGAATTTCTTTGAATCTGACGGTACAGAAAAGAAGATCTGTAAGCCATAAATCGTAGAAAAATCCTAAAAATATGAGGCCACTGGCATTTGAAAGATATTTAAACAGAGATTCACACACAATTGGATTTGGGTTCAAATTGTTTCTGAAACTCTTACATATGGATTTACAAGTTTACTGCATGTCTGTAACATTTGCTTTCTCTCTGGAGTTACAGAACAGATAAAGGTGTGAAACTTACTTGAGATGATTAAGGAAACATCCAGTAGTCCTACAAAATTGGAATCACTCAATTTGGTTCAAAACTGGATTTTTGGTGATTTAAAAGCTAACAGCCATGTCTGCAGAACACACAGAACAAGTTTAATTCACCAAACATCATACACAAATCACAAAAATATGAGGTCTGCTGCATCTGAAAGGTATTGAATAGGTGGTTCTTACCCAGTTGGTTTCATTCAAAAATTCGTTTCCAAGCTCCTGGTTTAATTCGACAAAGTCAGATCTGACCAGATCTTGATCTGTGAACCATTTCAATTTCAGGAGGTCATTTGAAGTGAAACCAATGCCAAAATGAAGGTACTGGAGAGGGCTTTCACCCACAGTTGAGTTTTCTCAAAAAGGTTTTGTAAAACGGAAGAAATCTAACAAACAGTGATTCTGCATGTTTACAGAACTTTATTTACCATGCAAAATCCGTAACGAATTTGAGGATGAGACCAATGCCAAGTTGTAGATCTTTTCAATAACTATCTGCAGAACTTTGAATCACTCGATTTGGATCTGCACACGAGATTTGGCGGATTTTACAAATTCGTACCAGAATCTGAAACAGCAAGATACAGAAATTACTGCAAGGTTTTGGACGAACTTTGCTCAAGAGTTTCAGATCTGAGGATTGCTCAACCTTCTCCATGCTTGGATCAACATGCACCTGAATCAAGATCCAATCTTGTGAGAGGGGAAAGGAGAAAGAGAGCTGGATTCATCAAAGATTAAGGGAGAAGAGAGTGAGAGAGATGCTCTCATGGTGAGGGGAAGCTTGAGGGAGGAGGGGAGCTGCATCTTGGTGGCTTTCCATGGCCATGGCCGGCCAAGGTAGCTAGGTGGAGCAGGATTTCGTGGGGGAGAGGTAGGAGAGGAGTGTGGGGGAGTGGAGGAAGGAGTGGAGAGTCAAAAATGAGAAGCAAAGGAGGAGGGGGTGGCCGGCCAAGCTCCTTTTATAGAGGGAGGATGGTTGGCTGCCTCCTCATTGATTGGGCTGGTTGGGAGGCTGCTCATTTAGTGATTGGGTTAGGTGGGAGCCAAGGCTTGTAAGAGAAGAAAGTGGAGATGAAGAAATTTCAGCTCATGCATGCCAAGAGCTTGGCATGGCCGGCTACTTCTTGATATTACAAGAGGACAATCAAAGTGCAATACCATTTCATGCATGTCGGCCAAAGTTGAGTGTAGGGGATGATTAGCCAAAAGTGGCTTGGGGATGTATTCAAATTTGGGAAAGAGATGACAATAAACATTGGTGCCCATGTTGAGAAATAAAGTACTTTGATCAAATTGTCAATTTGGCCAAGAGATGATGGTGGTGATGATGGTTTAGATAACGGTAGAGCAAGGCTAAGAGAGATGGTGAGTGAAGTAACCATATACTCACAAGGATGAATATATTGACATCAATCATCAATTCATGAGGTTAAGGTGATGATGGAAAGAATAGAGGATTGAGATGGGTATGATGAAATATAAGTTGCTCTTCAAATAAGAGGTCAATTGGGAGTGATTTGAAAGTATCAAATGACCATCTTCATGAGCAAGAATTGGGGGATGAGGGGATACAATGTGGTAGATCAGAGATGTGCATAAGATGTGCAAGAGTTGCTATTTGAAATAGAATTCATTTGAAAAGTATTTGATTCACCTCAATTGTCTAGGGACAATTGGTAATGAACTCAAGTGGAATGGAGTTTGAAAATGTTGAGAGAAAACTAGTTGGAACATAGGAGTTCAAAATATTCTACTTACTTTCTAAAGTAAAGTAGAGTTTTTCTCAAATGTGAAATAAGCAAGAGGAAAACAAGAAATGGTGTAGGTACCATAAACAAGCTTTTTGTTAAAAAGAAAACAAAATAGAGAGTAATGTTTTAGAAATCATTAGTTGGTAGAAATGGAATGGAAAACAAAACCCATTTCAGTTCCTTGTTTTCTTTGAAGAAATACCTTGAGAAGATTTAATGAAACTAGAAGTAGTTTTGTGATCAAAACTAGAGAAGGAAAATCAATAGGATTTTTAAGAGAGAAAACTAATTTAGGGAGAAGTGTTCTCAAGGGTAGATGATGGCTACAAAATGTATCCACCATTCCCACTCTTGGTTTTGTGAAGATTAAACTTGAATAAAGACAAGAGGTAAAATTGAAGGAAGTGATCTAGAGTTGAATCATTGAATAGGATACAAGATCAAGTTGAATACATGAGCTGCAAGGATTGACTGGGACATGCAAGACGTGGAGGTTAAAGAGGGTGTTGCATAGATGGGGTCCATGCACTGAGATCACCAATAACAGTGGTGAGTGCTTAAAGATCAATTGCCAAAGTCTGGACATTTTAAGCCTATCAACACAGATGGTCGACATGGCCTCAAAACCGACAAGGATGAGTGGGTATAAGAGAGGGGTGTAGCTAGGGGTAGACGATCCCAAATTTTGGATTCAAGGATGGTTTGAGCTAGACTAACACTAGAGGTGAGTTTGATGTAGTAAAAAGGAAAACAATTTTTCCTAAGTCGCACATGTGTTTTATTAGGTGAGTTGTTTGTCTGACCACTAGAGGTGTTGTTATTTGAGGTAACTCAAGACAAAACTCATCAAGCAAAACAAGACAATTCATCTACCAACAGATCAAGGCAATTCATCACAACAAACAGATCAAGGCAGTTCATCTAATTAATCTTTAGAAAAAGTTTTTGTTCCCCCTAATTTTTGCAATAAGGACAATTAATCAAGGTTGAAAAAGTTGGGGTGTTACAACCGAGACATTGAGTTCATCATAGAACTACTCCCAGGAACTGCCCCCATAGCACAGAGACCTTATCGTATGAATCCCCAAGAATTGATCGAGTTGAAGCGACAGTTGGATGATCTGTTGGCCAAAGGTCTGATCAGGCCAAGTGCATCACCATGGGGATCGCCTGTGATCTTCGTGGACAAGAGAGACGGAACCATTCGCTTGTGTGTGGACTATCGAAGACTTAATGAAGTAACCATTAAAAATAAGTACCCTCTACCCAAGATCGATGATTTATTCGATCAGATGAACGGAGCAAAAGTTTTCTCCAAAATTGACCTTCGCACCGGGTACCACCAACTCAAAGTAAGAGAATCCGACATTCCCAAGACTGCTTTCACCACCCGTTACGGACTGTATGAGTACACCGTAATGTCGTTTGGACTCACCAATGCCCCTGCCTACTTCCTGAACCTCATGAACAAGGTCTTCATGGAATACCTAGACAAATTTGTGGTAGTGTTCATCGATGACATTTTGGTCTACTCTAAAACTGAGGAAGAGCATGAAGAGCACCTGCGACTAGTCTTGGGTACCCTTCGGCAACACCAACTTTATGCAAAGTTTAGTAAGTGTCAGTTTTGGCTCAAGGAAATTGGATTTCTTGGCCACGTCTTGTCTGCTGGAGGACTCTCTGTTGATCCCTCTCTGATCAAGTCCATTGTGGACCGGCAACCCCCTAAGAATGTTACAGAAGTAAGGTCTTTCCTCGGATTGGCGGGATACTACCGCAAGTTCGTTGAAGGATTCTCAAGCATCGCCAAGCCAATGACTCTTCTGCTTAAAAAGGGTAAGAAGTTTGAATGGACAGAAAAATGTGAAGAAAGTTTTCAAGAACTAAAAAGGCGACTTGTATCAGCCCCCATCTTGACCATGCCCGACGTCACCAAGGACTTTGTGATCTATTGTGATGCTTCCAAAATTGGTCTTGGAAGTGTCTTAATGCAAGAGGGAAAAGTAATCTCTTATCTCTCTCGACAGCTGAAACCACATGAAGCCAATTACCCCACCCATGACCTGGAATTAGCCGCCGTGGTTCATGCTCTCAAGACTTGGCGCCACTATCTCATAGGAAATAGGTGTGATATTTACACCGATCACAAAAGCCTTAAGTATATCTTCACCCAGAGAGAGTTGAACATGCGATAGAGAAGATGGATAGAGCTCATCAAGGATTACGACCTTAGTATCCATTACCACCCCGGGAAAGCTAATGTAGTTGCCGACGCCCTCAGCAGAGAACCATGTTCCCTTAACTTTCGTTTGAAAGTCAAGCAACCCATGCTTTATCAAGAATTCGAGGAATTCGGATTAGAATTGGTTAGCCATGGATTCCTTGCTGCCATGGAAGCCAAACCCACCCTTCGAGATCAGATCAAGGAAGCCCAAGTTGGGTATAACAGTATTGAAGGGATCAAGCGCCGCATGGGCAGGGAAAAGCTAGAAGGATTTTCGATAGACCCCAACGGAGTACTATGGTACAATGGACGCCTCTGCGTACCCAATATCCCTGATTTGAAGAATCTTATAATGGAGGAGGCCCATAATACTCCCTACTCTATTCACCCTAGAGGATCTAAGATGTACCAAGATCTAAAAGACACCTTTTGGTGGCATGGAATGAAGCTGGATATTGCCTTCTTTATCGCCCGATGTGATGTCTGCCAGAAAGTTAAAGCTGAGCACCAACGCCTTGCCGGATTGTTGCAACCTCTGAAGGTACCCGTATGGAAATGGGAAGAAGTGGGCATGGACTTTATCACCGGACTTCCTAGATCTAACCGAGGACATGATTCTATCTAGGTGATAGTTGATCGTCTCACTAAAGTCGCTCATTTTCTGCCTGTCAAGACCACCGATCGCGGAAGCGCGTTAGCCGATCTCTACATCTCCCGTATAGTTAGCCTTCACGGTGTTCCCAAGGTTATCGTGTCGGATCGAGGCACCCAGTTCACCTCTCGTTTCTGGCACAAGCTTCACGAGGCTATGGGCACCAAGTTATCATTCAGTACCGCCTATCATCCCCAAACCGGAGGACAGACCGAAAGGGTAAATCAGATCCTTGAGGACATGCTTCGAGCTTGCGCTCTTGCTTACGGAGCCAAGTGGGAAGATTGCCTGCCCCTCGCAGAGTTTTCCTATAACAACAGTTATCAAGCCAGTCTTCGGATGGCCCCTTTTGAAGCCCTCTATGGGAGAAGATGCAGAACCCCTCTCAATTGGACCGAAACCGGAGAAAGTCAGGTGTTCGGACCAGACATACTTCGGGAAGCAGAGGAGCAAGTCCAGTTCATTCGTGACCGGCTGAAAGCTGCACAGTCCCGCCAGAAGAGCTACGCTGACTCCAAGCGTCGAGAATTAACTTTCTGCGCCGGGGATTTCGCCTATCTCCGGGTAACTCCTCTCAAAGGGATGAAACGTTTCCATGTTAAAGGCAAGCTTGCGCCTAGGTACATTGGTATTTTCAAGGTGCTAGGACGAAGAGGAGAAGTATCTTACCAGCTTGAATTACCTCCGGAGTTGTCAGAGTTCCACGACGTCTTTCATGTCTCCCAACTTCGAAGATGCCTCCAAGCACCAAACAAGGCTGAAGTTTTTAAGGATATCGATTACCGTGCCATCGACCTCAATCACGACTTAACCTACAGAGAGAACCCTATCCGTATTCTGGATGAAGCCGTTAGGGTCACCCGCCGGAGGAAGATTAAATTCTTCAAGGTCCAGTGGAGCAACCACTCCGAGGAAGCCACATGGGAAAGGGAGGATTATCTGAGACAAGAATTTCCACACCTGTTCAAGCTCTTAGCCGTGGAATCTCGGGACGAGATTCTTTTAAGGGGGGAAGGTCTGTAACACCCCATTTTTCAAAACCTGCATATTTCTCCAAGTTAAAAATTTGAACCAACAAAAAAAGTTTTATTTAACACTTGTGATTGAGTGTAGGTTAGAATCCTTGCCTGGGTTAACTCAAATATTTTTGTTTGGTATGTTATGTGTGTCACCCACCCTTAGGTAAATTTACACACCCCTCTTTAATTTTTAGGGTTTGATCCACTTATGTGAATGGCACCACCTCTAATGCACCTTGCCCCTCAGAGACCCTAACCCTAGGGTGGTAAGCACCACATTTGGATGGGAGGAACACCCTACTCTCTTCTCTACCCCACCACCATTTCACCTAGGGTTGCACTTTAAACACCATGATCACCTTTTTATTGTCATTTTATGAGTTCACAATTGTGCACATGATCCCTTGTCACACTTGGGCACATGCACTTGGCATGATCTCTCTCTTTTTCACCCCTGCCCCATTCTCTTCTCTCTTTTTTCTCTCTTGGGTTTTGGCCGAGAGATAAGAGGGGAAACCTCCCCCTCTTTTTTTTTTCTTTCTCTCTTCCCTCTCTTTTTCTTCTCTGCCTTGGACCGTGGCCGACGCCACTCCCCTCTCTCTACCTTGGCCCAACCCTGGCCCTCTCTCTTTTTCTCTCTTCTCTCTTCTCTGGCCCAAAGACCACCAGCCCATTTTTCTCTCTCGCTCACGCCAGAAAACCCTAGCCCGCGCGCCAGTCAAGCGACATGATGGTGCGGAGCCTCGCTCGACGCGCCATCACGCCTCGTCTGCAGCGCGGCGCCTCGACTCCCTCCCTTGCTGACGCCACACGCCCGACGTCACTGCGGGGCCCACGCGTGATGCCACCACCCGCTCGCCCGTTGGCCGTCGCCACCGCCCATGCCACTGCCTCGCCTCCCTCTGCCTATATAAACCCCCCCAGAGCCACGCCTCCCCCTTCATCTCCCACCTCCACTACGCCGCAAGGCTGTTCCCCTCCCTCTCTGGCTGCTCGAGCAGCTGCTCGAGCCGCTGCCACCACTGCTGCTGCCACCCGACGCCGTCGCCCGGTGATCACCGTGAAGGTGACGAGGAGGAGCCGTCGACGACGCCGTTCTCCTGCCACTCCCCACTCCCCTACACCACCAGCACCTCCTTCTGCCTCGCCTAACCTCCTCTACTGCCCTCTGTTCCACAGATCCGCAGCCAGGAGATGACGAAGGCGACGCACCGGCGACACCCGTGACGCCGATGCCGCCAAGCAAGGCGACACCGACGCCGCCGAGCCACGCCAGGACGCCCACGAGCTGCACACCTGCGCCACCTCACCGCCTGCATCGATCCACGCCATCGCCAGCCGCCGGTAAGCCCCTGGCCGCCCCCTTTCTTCCTCCGCGCCGGCGAGCGCCTCAGACGTCGCGCACGCGCCAGATCTGGGCCGTCGGATCCAGATCTGACGGGCGCATGCACGGCCACGTCGGCGTGCATGGCCACGTCGGCCTGCCTGGCCCGCCACGGGCCCCCAGCCTTTTTCTCTTTTTCTTTTTTTCCTGGCCACTGGAGAGCCCCACTGGGCCGGCCCATCTGCACAGCACATGCACGGCCCAGGGCGTTCCCGCCCATTTCATTAATTTGAAAAATTGTTAAATAGAAACTAAAAATTGAAAACTAACCAGTGTACTGTTTTGCTTATAAAAGTAAATTGGTAACTCAGATTGAGGTGATTCCAATTGCATTAGAACCGGTATGAAATTACCTTTCAGATGCCACTGGCCTTGTATTTTTAGGATTTTGGTGCGATTTTTAATAAATGAAACATGATCTCTGTTTCTGGTTAGTATTTTGGACCTTAAAAATTGAAAAATAAATATTTTTGAATGATTCCAATTGGGTTAGTCTTACTTTGTTACTGTGCATCCAGGAAAAATACCAGTAGCCTCTGTTAGTAATTTTTCATCTCTGGTTATAAGTGCATGTGTGTCACATAAAATGATAGGTCTATAGTTTGATGTTTATATTCAAACCTTGATACTTCTTGTTTATAAAAATGGCCAAGTCATGTTTTGTTACTGTCAAACAACTCCCCTGCATATTTTCCTCTTTCATTTATTTATTCTTGTTTCTTGAATTATGAGTTGATTGTATGCATCGTTTACTTTTGCGACGCTAGATACAAACGAGGGAGAAGTGGAAGGGGAGGACTTTGGTGAAGAATTTGAAGAGGACCAGGGACAAGCCAACCAAGGCAAGCCATCTTTGAACTCTGAATGATGTGGGTTGGATGTCATTTGTTGATGTCCCTAAGCATCTTATCTATTTTATGTGATGATCTCTCTATGTTGGTCCGTGTATGGTTGTAATAGGAATAGTTCCTTGTGGTGGTTCTTCATCTTGGTTCACATATGAAGGGATGCATGGTCACGGCCGTGCTACTCCCTTGGGTCCTCTTGAGTGCTCAACGTGAGCATGAACCATTCGGAATTAGATGATCACACCAACCCCCACTTTGTGAATAGAGGTATTAAAGTCGTGACGTTTGGTGTAATTCTCACAATGAGAGAAGTATGCCGTGTACCCTCTTGGTGGTTGAAAGAGTGATACACCTACCCCACCCAAGATGTATAATAACACCACCAAACCTGAAAGTTGATCCACCCTATATTATCATCTTACACGCTTACCTTAAGCAAGTGAGATCCTTTTCTTCTGACATACACATATACCCTCATGGCATGATGGTCGGCATCTCGGCCATGGTGCCCTAGTAGTTCCTTCTCGTGAAACTATAGGTTGGGAACCCCTCAAGGTTTACCTTGTTGTAAATGTTTATGAAAACCTTGGGTGAGTTAACCCAAGTGTATGGTTTTTGAAAAACAAATGATCTTGATAAAGATGTGTGGGAAAGTGGTGTATGAAGGTTGGTTGAGCAACCAAGGTGTTGGGGAAAAAGAAGTGTTTTTTCTAAAAAGGGAGCCTTTGCGTACATGTGTACACCGGACCAACTTTTATTCGCGCAACCACATTATCCAAGGTGGGCACGGGTGTAGTCCGTAGTTCGTTGAAATTGGCATGAGCACCCTTCACAACTCTCTAGGGAGGGTCACGAGGACCTCCGACGCCGGGTTGCGCTCTGAAGGAGGCAATACACTGTAGTTGTCTATAGCCGGACGATTACTGAGGGTCTTCTGTCGTGGCGCCGGAGATACGCTCAAAAGGAGGTATGCTGCCGGGGTGCCGGGAAGGGGTAAGCCCGCAGGGAAGGACTTGTGCCAAGGGATACGGGCGAAAGACTATGATTGGTTATCCGAGTATCGCATACTTTCGTATGACGATCCGGGGATGATCCCGGCGGATTTATCAGTTCTTGTGGGGAAAGTGCGCAAACTCTGCAGAGTCAAATCTATTCGAATAGTCGCGTCCACGGTCATGGACGGGTTGAAATGGTCTACCTTTACCGGGGCTTGCATTTTGATTTGAGCAAATGTCTTGAAAGAAAGTGTTGTGTGGATGTGTACCGATGAGGTACGAAAAAAGGGCGTGTGTTGACCATATGGAGATGGTCGTGGGAAATGGAGACTAATCGGGGAACCCTTTCCTAGATGGTTCTTGAGAGGAACTCTTCTTTAACAAAGATATAGAGATGTCATAGGATTTCCCTCGCATATTCATCACTTGAGATGAAAGAATGCAACTCTTCTTTAACAAAGATATAGAGATGTCATAGGATTTCCCTCGCATATTCATCACTTGAGATGAAAGAATGCAACTCTTCTTTAACAAAGATATAGAGATGTCATAGGATTTCCCTCGCATATTCATCACTTGAGATGAAAGGATGCAACTCTTCTTTAATAAATATATAGAGATGTCATAGGAAAATCATAGTGTTCCCTTCACTTGCGGAGTCGGGATGCTATGTAAACAATTATGGTTGGAACATGCTATATCCACAAGAGAAACTACTTCTCTTCCACATGCTGTATCCACAAGAGAAACTAGTCTTACTCTCTTGTCTCCTTTAGTTAGATTGTGTTGTACCCCTCTTATGATGGTTTGCGAGTACAATTCCAAATGTACTTACGGCTTTGTCCCTGGCTATTAACTTGGCCAGACTATGAGGAGGACTATGAAGACGATGGAGGATATCATGACGACTATGCGACCTAGGACGCTCTCCAAGTCAGACGCCTGTAG
Source organism: Lolium perenne (assembly GCF_019359855.2). NCBI lineage: Eukaryota > Viridiplantae > Streptophyta > Magnoliopsida > Poales > Poaceae > Lolium > Lolium perenne. The sequence goes on along the minus strand of NC_067244.2, from coordinate 101,180,160 downwards.
GTCTAAGGCATGACTTGGGCCCGACGACGTTGATGTGTATCCACTGCTGTGTTTTGCGAACTCGCCCGTCGAGGCATTTATGTAAGCCTGGGACATGTGACCCCGCTTTGTAAGACTTATTTATTCGGTACTGTAATGGATGATGTAATTCTGGATATTCAGTTCGGTTATGTGCTCACGGTGCAATGATCATGGGATCGTGAGTTGAATGCATAACAGGGTATTTTGGACAGCTAGTCCGGGGTCCCCACATATTGAATATGTACTTATGCACTTTATCTCTTATTAAGTTGCTTGTTGTGCGATAACCATGTTCCTGGGGACGCCATCAACTACTCTTTGTTGAATATCATGTGAGTTGCTATGCATGTCCGTCTTGTCTGAAGTAAGGGAGATTTACCACTCATTTAATGGTTAGAGCATGCATAATGTTAGAGAAGAACATTGGGCCGCTAACTAAAGCCATGATCCATGGTGGAAGTTTCAGTTTTGGACAAATATCCTCAATCTCATATGAGAAAATTAATTGTTGCTACATGCTTATGCATAAAAGAGGAGTCCATTATCTGTTGTCTATGTTGTCCCGGTATGGATGTCTAAGTTGAGAATAATCAATAGCGAGAAATCCAATGCAAGCTTTCTCCTTAGACCTTTGTACAGGCGGCATAGAGGTACCCCTTTGTGACACTTGGTTAAAACATATGTATTGCGATGATAATCCCGGTAATCCGAGCTAATTAGGACAAGGTGCGGGCACTATTTGTATACTATGCATGAGGCTTGCAACTTGTAAGATATAATTTACATAACACATATGCTTTATTACTACCGTTGACAAAATTGTTTCTTGTTTTCAAAATAAAAGCTCTAGCACAAATATAACAATCAATGCTTCCCTCTGCGAAGGGCCTTTTCTTTTACTTTTATGTTGAGTCAGTTCACCTATTTCTCTCCATCTCAAGAAGCAAACACTTGTGTGAACTGTGCATTGATTCCTACATACTCGCATATTGCATTTGTTATATTACTCTATGTTGACACTATCCATGAGATATACATGTTATAAGTTGAAAGCAACCGCTGAAACTTAATGTTCCTTTGTGTTGCTTCAATACCTTTACTTTGAATTATTGCTTTATGAGTTAACTCTTATGCAAGACTTATTGATGCTTGTCTTGAAGTACTATTCATGAAAAGTCTTTGCTTTATGATTCATTTGTTTACTCATTGCATTTACATTGTTTGGATCGCTGCATTCATTACATATGCTTACAATAGTATGATCAAGGTTATGATGGCATGTCACTCCAGAAATTATCTTTGTTATCGTTTACCTGCTCGGGACGAGCAGAAACTAAGCTTGGGGATGCTGATACGTCTTCGACGTATCGATAATTTCTTATGTTCCATGCCACATTATTGATGATATCTACATGTTTTATGCATACTTTATGTCATATTTATGCGTTTTCTGGAACTGACCTATTGACGAGATGCCGAAGGCCAGTTGCTGTTTTCTGCTGTTTTTGGTTTCAGAAATCCTAGTAAGGAAATATTCTCGGAATTGGACGAAATCAATGCCCAGAGTATTAGAATTGGACGAAGCTTCCAGAACACCCGAGAGCCGCCAGAGAGGGGCCACAGGGGGCCCACACATGGGGCTGGCGCGGCCAGGCTAGGGCCCGCGCCCCCCTGTTGTGTGGCGGCTCCGTACCCCCTCCGACACCGCCTCTTCGCCTATATAAAGGTCCCTGACCTAAATCTTCGATACGAAAAAGCCACGGTACGAGAAACCTTCCAGAGCCGCCGCCATCGCGAAGCCAAGATCTAGGGGACAGAACTCTCTGTTCCGGCACGCCGCCGGGACGGGGAAGTGCCCCCGGAAGGCTCCTCCATCAACACCACCGCCATCTTCATCACCGCTGCTGTCTCCCATGAGGAGGGAGTAGTTCTCCATCGAGGCTCGGGGCTGTACCGGTAGCTATGTGGTTCATCTCTCTCCTATGTACTTCAATACAATAATCTCATGAGCTGCCTTACATGATTGAGATTCATATGATGATGCTTGTAATCTAGATGTCATTATGCTAGTCAAGTGGATTTTACTTATGTGATCTCCGGAGACTCCTTGTCCCACGTGTGTAAAGGTGACAGTGTGTGCACCGTGTGGGTCTCTTAGGCTATATTTCACAGAATACTTATTCACTGTTATGAATGGCATAGTGAAGTGCTTATTTATATCTCTTTATGATTGCAATGTGTTTTGTATCACAATTTATCTGTGTGCTACTCTAGTGATGTTATTAAAGTAGTTTATTCCTCCTGCACGGTGTAATGGTGACAGTGTGTGCATCGTGTTAGTACTTGGCGTAGGCTATGATTGTGATCTCTTGTAGATTATGAAGTTAACTATTGCTATGATAGTATTGATGTGATCTATGCCTCCTTTCGTAGCGTGAAGGTGACAGTGTGCATGCTATGTTAGTACTTGGTTTAGTTGTGTTGATCTGTGGTGCACTCTAAGGTTATTTAAATATGAACATCGAATATTGTGGAGCTTGTTAACTCCGTCATTGAGGGTTCGTGTAATCCTACACAGTTAGTGGTGTTCATCATCCAACAAGAGAGTGTAGAGTCTAGCATCTATTTATTTATTCTGTTATGTGATCAATGTTGAGAGTGTCCACTAGTGAAAGTATAATCCCTAGGCCTTGTTCCTAAATACTGCTATCGCTGCTTGTTTACTGTTCTACTGCATCTGTACTGTCCGCAATATTACCACCATCAACCACACGCCAGTCCTGGGCAGCAAAGCACTTTTCTGGCGCTGTTACTACTGCTCATACTTATTCATACCACCTGTATTTCACTATCTCTTCGCCGAACTAGTGCACCTATTAGGTGTGTTGGGGACACAAGAGACTTCTTGCTTTGTGGTTGCAGGGTTGCATGAGAGGGATATCTTTGACCTCTTCCTCCCTGAGATCGATAAACCTTGGGTGATCCACTTAAGGGAAACTTGTTGCTGTTCTACAAACCTCTGCTCTTGGAGGCCCAACACTGTCTACAAGAATAGAAGCTCCCGTAGACATCACCCGCTGCTCCTCTCCTTCCCTTGACCATGGTGTATCCTCCTCTCCGGGGTCTTGATGCGCCTTGTACCTAATGACACATAGCACATCGGCATGAGGTAGCATTCCGTCCAAAGGGGTACCGAGATCAAGGGTGGTGAGGAGCGAGTTCACCTCATCGTGTAGAGCTTTAACTCGAGCTCGTGTCATTGGTCCACTTGGGGGACTTATTGGTCTTGGTGTAGCGTCGTCGGTGAGCGGGGCTACATCACACGAGCTTTGCACGTGTAGTCGGATCGTCAAGCATGAACTCCACCAACAAATCGACGCTATCATACTCTCATCGAAAGATCGGACACCTTTGCCCTATCAAGTGGTATCAGATTTCAGGTTGCTTGGTGAGATTTTACTGTTTTCCTAGTGTAGATTGCATTTGCCATCATACCCATAAACCACGAAAAAGCCAAAAATACAGTTAGGGTTTAGATCATATCGTCCCATAAACCCCCCTGCCACGCCTTGCATTGTCTTTTCAGTTTTGCATAGTTGAATTTGTGTCTGCATCTTCGTGTCGAGTTGCTGGTCTTAGCATCTAGTTCCTTTAGAGTTTCGAGTTCTGGTCATATTAGTCACGCCGCCACCGGCCGCTCGCACCATACGCAGATCACTGATACGTCTCCAACGTATCTATAATTTCTGATGTTTCATGCTTGTTTTATGTATATTGTCACATGTTTTATATGCATTATATATCATTATTATACATTTTCCGGGACTAACCTATTAACAAGATGCCACAGTGCCAGTTCCTGTTTTCTGCTGTTTTTGGTTCCAGAAAAGCTGTTCGGGTAATATTCTCGGAATTCGACGAAACAAAAGCCAAACCTCCTATTTTTCCGAGGGACAAACGGAGCCAGAAGGGAAAGCCAGGGGAGGCCCACGGCCTCCTCCCCATGTAGCCGCGCGGCCGGGCCCACAGGCGCGCCGGCGTGTGGGGAGCCCACCTCGGGACTCCACCGACATCGCCCCTTTGCCTATTTATTCTCCCACGACGCGAAAACCCGAGATATATCGATCATACTCCAGAAAGACTCCCGGAGTGCCGCCGCCATCGCGAAACCTAGTTTCGGGGGTCAGAAGTTCCTGTTTCGGCACCCTGCCGGGACGGGGATCGACCACCGGAGGCTTCTCCATCGACGCCACCGCCTCCATCATGCTCCGTGAATAATTCCCCCATGGACTACGGGTTCTAGCAGTAGCTAGTTGGTACTCTCTCTCCCATGTACTTCAATACAATGATCTCATGAGCTGCCTTACATGATTGAGATCCATCTGATGTAATCGGTGTTGTGTTTGTTGGGATCCAATGAATTGTTACATTATGATCAGTCTATCTATAAGGTTTGTGAAGTTATTGTTGCTGCAATCTTGTTGTGTTTAATGCTTGTCACTAGTGCACGAGTGGCATGATCTTAGATTTAAGCTCTATAATTATTGCTTAGATTGTATCTACAAGTTGTTTGCACATGTCTATGTCCGGAACCCGAGGCCCGAGAGTGACAACAACTAGGATAACTAGAGGGGATGGCTTAGTTATAAGGATCACATGTTTTCACCAAGTGTTAATGCTTTGCTCCGGTGCTCTATTAAAAGGAGTACCTTAATTAACAGTAGTTTCCCTAGAGGCCCGGCTGCCACCGGCTGGTAGGACAAAAGATGTTATGCAAGTTTCTCATTGCGAGCACGTATGACTATATGGAAAACATGCCTACATGATTAATAAACTTGATGTTCTGTCTTAATGCTATAATAATTATGTCAATTGCCCAACTGTAATTTGTTCACCCAACACTTGTTATTGGAGAGTTACCACTAGTGTAGATAGCTGGGAACCCCGGTCCATCTTTCATCATCAAATACTCACTCGGTCCTATATGCCATTAGTAGTATCAATTATTTTCTTGTGCCATTGCCTCTGTGTTACTGCTACTGATGCTCCTTTTGCTTCATTTTCTATTTTCATGTGAGCATCATTAAAATCTTCTGCGCCTAGCTGAAAGGCATTAAAGAAAAGCGCTTATGGGAGACAACCCATTGTTTTATTTCTGTAATTTTTCTTTTATTTGAGTCAAGGAGCTTGCTTACTTCTGTAACTACTCCTTTGTATCTTTATTTTATCACTATAGCTAATGTTTTATTATGTTCTTGCAATGTGTCACTACAGAACTAAAGTGGATTAAAGTTTTTTGAGTACTAACCCCTCTAATGAAGTTTATGAGAAGTTTGGTGTGGCAGAAGTTTTCAAGGGTCAAGAGAGAAGGGTGATATAATGTGATCAAGAAGAGTGAAGAGCCTAAGCTTAGGGATGCCCCTGTGGGTCACCCAAGCATATTTCAAGAAGACTCAAGCGTCTAAGCTTGGGGATGCCCAAGGCATTCCCTTCTTCATCAACAACTTATCAGGTCATCTCTAGTGAAACTATATTTTAATTCTTCCACATCTTATGTGCTTTACTTGGAGCGTTTGTGTGCTTTTATTTTTGTTTGTTTGTTTTTGTTTCCTGAATAAAATTGGATCCTAGCATTATTGTGTGGGAGAGAGACACACTCCGCTTTTTCATTTGAACACTTGTGTTCTTAATTTATTATTCATGTTCATGGCGAAAGCTGAAAGCCTCAGCATTGATTGTTATTTGGTTGGTTCAGAAAATGTTGCATGTGGTAGTGGTGTAATGAAATACTTGCATAATCTTGTAGATCATTGAGCTTTGATAACCTGATTCTTTGCAAACGTTTTGAGGTATTTAGATGGTAAAGCTTGCTGGTTAAATAAGTTAAAATCAGTAGTGGATTGTTGTCTTTAAGCTTGTGCCGTACTATAAACTCTACTTAAATGGTTGAAGGTGTAGTTGGACTTGATAGCTTTCCATGTCTAAGGGTTCATCGTAATAACTAAGTTGTGCCGAAGGTCGAGGGATCTAGCGGGGTACTTGTGCCACCGTGAACGGCCCTCCTTGGAGTGAATTTTAATCATGCTCTTAATGTTGAACCTGCTAGTTGTTTGCAATAAGCTTGTGAGTTCTTTTTGACTAATGTTAAGCTACGGTTTTTGGCACTTCCACCATCCAAATTTGCTAGCCTCTCCGGTACTGTGTATTGCCTTTTGCTCACATTGGGAGTTGTGCATACTTCGCCAGTACATCCAAACCCGTGGGAGGACTTTCTCTTGTTCTCCTACACATAAGCCCATACATCTTCCTCAAAACAGCCACTATACCTACCTACCACAACATTTCCATAGCTGTTCTGAGATATATTTCCATGCAACTTCCATTTTACATTACATGACTTGTTGTCATTTATTATTTATATATTGCTTTCCATGATTCTATACAGCTGATGTGTGGTTTACCCATGTTACGCTAGATCATTGTACATCTTGCTACACTGGCAGAGGCATACAATTTTATACATCATGTTTTGTTCATTATGAGTTATTTGTACAAAAAAGTGTGTTGTCATACTAGGATGTTGCCCCTAAAAGTGAAAAGAGCCATCGAGGCCATCGAAAAGAGAAACAGAAAAAAATATAGAAAAAAGAAAAAAAAGAATAAAGAAAAAGGGGGCAACATTACTATCCTTTATCCACACTTGTGCTCATGTTTTAGCACCTGCAGTATTCATAGTCATCATTTGTGCTCATGTTTAGCACCTATAGTCCATGTGAGAGAGTTTTCATGTTTTACTAGTATAACTATGTGGGGAATTTACACTATAGAACTTGGGTTGTATATTCCAATGATGAGCTTCCTCAAAAGTGCTCTAGGTCTTCGTGAGCAACCAAGTTGGATGCACCCCCACTAGTTCCATTGGAGAGCTTTCATACACATATAGCTCTATGTGCATCTGTTGCATGGCAATCACTACTCCTTACATAGCTTCGATTACAAGACCTCTTGTCTAATGATCACTTATAGCTTTGTGAGACTTTCTTCCATTGGCCTTCCAAACCCCCATTAATGTTCTTTTTGCCATAACATCCTGGTGCCAATACCAAATGCTTGCGCTCACCGGTTGAGTAGGCTTCAAAACAGTTGATTCATGACGTTCATGTTTATTTTTACTTGACTGAATCCTTCTATGTTGTGAAAATTTACTTGATGCCTGGAATGAAGGATAGAACTCCTACGCTGGATATTTACAACAACTTTAATGAACTTTGTACGGTTTCATGTCTTTAAAGCAATAGTTCATGAAAACTTTTAGTTTGTTTAACTCTTGCATTATCATCTCTTATATCAACTATAGACATTTGCTTTGAATAATTTGATCTCAGTTCACATGCCTTACATCATTATTGGATCGGGATTATGTTGATAGCATGTCACTTCAGAAATTATTTTCTTTTTATCGTTTACCTACTCGAGGACGAGTAGGAACTAAGCTTGGGGATTCTTGATATGTCTCCAACGTATCTATAATTTATGATGTTTCATGCTTGTTTTATGTATCATTGTCACATATTTTATATGCATTATATATCATTATTATACATTTTCCGGGACTAACCTATTAACAAGATGCCACAGTGCCAGTTCCTGTTTTCTGCTGTTTTTGGTTCAAGAAAAGCTGTTCGGGCAATATTCTCGGAATTCGACGAAACAAAAGCCAAACCTCCTATTTTTTCGAGGGACACACGGAGCCAGAAGGGCAAGCCAGGGAGGCCCACGGCCTCCTCCCCATGTAGCCACGCGGCCGGGCCCACAAGCGCGCCGGCGTGTGGGGAGCCCACCTCGGGACTCCATCGACATCGCCCCTTTGCCTATTTATTCCCCCACGACGTGAAAACCCGAGATATATCGATCATACTCCAGAAAGACTCCCGGAGCGCCGCCGCCATCGCGAAACCTAGTTTCGGGGGTCAGAAGTTCCTGTTTCGGCACCCTGCCGGGACGGGGATCGACCCCCGGAGCATTCTCCATCGACGCCACCGCCTACATCATGCTCCGTGAGTAGTTCCCCCATGGACTATGGGTTCTAGAAGTAGCTAGTTGGTACTCTCTCTCCCATGTACTTCAATACAATGATCTCATGAGCTGCCTTACATGATTGAGATCCATCTGATGTAATCGGTGTTGTGTTTGTTGGGATCCGATGAATTGTTACATTATGATCAGTCTATCTATAAAGTTTGTGAAGTTATTGTTGCTGCAATCTTGTTGTGTTTAATGCTTGTCACTAGTGCACGAGTGGCATGATCTTAGATTTAAGCTCTTAGATTGTATCTACAAGTTGTTTGCACATGTTTATGTTCGGAACCCAAGGCCCCAGAGTGACAGCAACTGGGATAACTGGAGGGGATGGCTTAGATATGAGGATCACATGTTTTCACCAAGTGTTAATGCTTTGCTCCGGTGCTCTATTAAAAGGAGTACCTTAATTAACAGTAGTTTCCCTAGAGGCCCGGCTGCCACCGGCTGGTAGGACAAAAGATGTTATGCAAGTTTCTCATTGCGAGCACGTATGACTATATATGGAAAACATGCCTACATGATTAATAAACTTGATGTTCTGTCTTAATGCTATAATAATTATGTCAATTGCCCAACTGTAATTTGCTCACCCAACACTTGTTATTGGAGAGTTACCACTAGTGTAGATAGCTGGGAACCCCGGTCCATCTTTCATCATCAAATACTCACTCGGTCATATATGCCATTAGAAGTAGTATCAACTATTTTCTGGTGCCATTGCCTCTGTGTTATTGTTACTATTGCTCTCATATTACTGCTGCTTTCACATCACCCCTGTTACTAGTGCTTTTCCAGGTGCAGCTGAATTGACAACTCAGTTGTTAAGGCTTATAAGTATTCTTTGTCTCCCCTTGTGTCGAATCGATAAATTTGGGTTTTACTTCCCTCGAAGGCTGTTGCGATCCCCTATACTTGTGGGTTATCAATCACCGCCATATACACCCACCATATACTTCCGCCACTGCAATATACACCCACCATATACTTCCACCACTTCCATATACACCCACCATATACACCCACCAGATCGTTTCCGCCACAGCCATATACATCTGCCATATACCCTGTCTCCTACCGCGACACAGATTCGTGTTGTTTCTCTGTCGCGACAGAGTCCATGTAGAATTAGGTTTTATTGTTTTTCCTACTTAGCTGTTACCTTCTAATTTCGTCTGTGCTATAGAAAAATTTCCGTGAGATAAGTTTCGGCCGCCAGTAAAGAATTGGATGGAGAGCAAAAAAAAAAAGTCTAGAAACGCCTCCGAATTTTTTTTTTTGGCTACATTGGTTTTTCACTTTGGCGATCACTTTTCGCCACTGGCCGTTATAGCGACATTTTTTTGGCGCCTGCGCGCTTTTCGGAGCACCTCCGAAATTTTGACAAATTTTTTTCTGAGGCTATACTGTTTTTAGACCTCGGGGATCAGTTTGAGACACTTGCCATCATAGTGATTTTTCGCACCTCGCGTCGCCACATCATCGCCACCTCATCACTGCTAGTTGCTTGTGTGCCGCGCCGTGACCTCGTTAGTGTTCTAGGCTCGCGTCTCTAGTACGGTCTAGCCTAGGACCAGCACAGTACCGTCGTTGAGCATACTTTCAATACTGCATTGCTGTTTTGACAATTGCTGTTTTGCTACCATATTAGCCTTCCTACAGCTCTACATATTGTCTCCACGTGCACTGTGTTGACACCTGGTAATCGCTTTGGCAATCTTTGAAGACGCTGATCCTTGCTGGTTGTTACGTCACCTTCCTCCTGTTTGGTAAGAACTTGTAAGAGCTTTGTATTTTGCTTGACGAATTGCGCGTGAACCACCATATTCCGTAGTTTGTAGGCATGTACATTTTTTCTTTTTGTGTACTAACCATGTCAGGACCAGTTGATCCGGCCGCTGTTGACCCGGCCAAGATGACTAGTGAGGCGTTGCATGCTCGCTTCACCCACCTTTTGGGCGGGCATGCACGTGACGTCGATGCGCGCATTGGTGATGTGGACGCCAAACTCACCGACGCGCTGGACAAGCTGGATGGCCTCGAGACAGCTTTCAACTCCAAGCTCGACGCCAAGTTCCAGCAGCTATTGACTTGGTTGCCGCCACCGCGCGACAACGTGCGATGACACGCACGCCGCGTTCCTCGTGCGATGTGCCTGCGGGTACCGCCCCTGCTGCTGCAGCCGCCCATGACGCGCCTTCTGATGAAGGATACGAAGACTATGAAGGGGATGCGGACGAACAGGTCGAGGAGAACGTGCTGGATGGCGAGGAAGTCGAACAACTTGCACCTGGTCGTCCACGACAACTGAACCGCAACGCTCGCCCACCTCCACGTCCGGTATGTAATGATGATGATCATGTTGCTAAGCTGAAACTGAATATTCCACCATTTGAGGGTAGATATAATCCTGATGCATATCTTACATGGGAATTGGAGGTAGAACAACGCTTTGCATGTTTAAAATACCCTGATCACTTGCGTGTTAGTGCTGCTACTTGTGAGTTCAAAGATTTTGCTTCTATTTGGTGGTCTGAATATTGTAGAGCACATCCAGCAAATATTCCTGCTACATGGGTTGGGTTAAAACTTGCTATGCGTACTCGTTTTGTTCCTCCACATTATCAACGTGATTTGCTGAAAAAATTGTCTCGCTTAGAACAAGGAAAAAATTCCGTAGAAGACTATTATCAAGAATTGCAAACTGGCATGATTCGCTGTGGTATTGTAGAGGATAATGAGGCTATGCTTGCACGTTTCTTTGGTGGTTTGAATAAAGAGATTCAGCATATTTTAGATTATAAGGAGTACAACACTATTACTCGCTTGTTTCATCTTGCTTGCAAAAGCAGAACGTGAAGTGCAGGATCGTCAACCACCATGGAGAAGAGCTAATGTTTATGCAGGTCGTAGATTATCATGGTCTCCGCGACCATCAGCACCACCATCTCGTGGGGCTGCACCAGCGCCTACTACCTCCAAGTACATCACGCCTGCATCACGAGCACCACCGGCTGCTACTCCACCACCATCTGCTGGTCCTCCTCGGAGTTCATCTTCGATGGCCTCCACGGGGAAGACGCGCGACATTCAATGTCGCAAATGCTTGGGATTTGGTCATATAGAGAGAGAATGCAGAACCAAGCGTGTGATGTTGGTGCGTGAAGATTGAGAATATGATTCTGCAAGTGACTTTGATGAAGATACATTGGCCCTTATTGCTGCACGTGATGGTGCCAATTCTGATTCTGAGAGAGAGATGGAGGTAATGGAAGCTGACACTACTGATCAGTACAGGAGCTTAGTTGCACAGTGTGTCTTGAGCATGCAATTGAGCAAAGCTGAGCATGATCAACGCCACAATCTGTTCCAAACACGAGGCGTTGTAAAAGAGCGAGTTATACGGATCATCATTGATGTAGGGAGCTGCAATAATCTGGCTAGCGTTGACATGGTGGAGAACTTTCTCTCCCTACAAGACAGCGCACACATCCATACTACATTCAATGGTTTGAGAGCTCTCGGAAGCTCAAGGTAACAAGAACTACACGTGTGCATTTTACTATTGGTACATATTCTGATTTTGTTGATTGTGATGTTGTACCTATGCAAACTTGTTCTTTGTTACTTGGTAGACCTTGGCAATTTGATAGAGAATCTGTTCATAATGGTAGAACTAATCAGTATTCTCTTATGCATGATGGAAAGAAAATTGGTCTCAAACCTATGACTCCTGAACAAATAGTAAAAGATTATCTTGCTAGAGCTAGTACAGTAAAAAACGAGGAGAAACATAAGAGTGAAAATCAGATTGTTGCTGCAGATTTTGTGCCACATAAGACTAATACTAAATCTGATTCAAACCATGCTACTGAAATTCGTTTGAAAATCCTTGTTTGCTTGCTAGAAAATCTGATATTGCTGAATTTGATGTGAACACTACTCAATGCTATGCTATCATTTGCAAAGAAGTTCTGTTTTCATTTGAGGATATGTCTCCTTCTTTGCCACCTGTAGTTGCTAACCTTTTGCAGGAATTCATTGATGTGTTTCCAAAGATGTTCCACCTGGATTACCACCTATTCGTGGGATAGAACACCAAATTGACTTGATTCCAGGAGCTTCGCTGCCCAACCGTGCACCATATCGTACCAATCCTGAAGAGACCAAAGAGATTCAGCGACAAATTCAGGTTCTCCAAGATAAAGGTTACAATCGTGAGTCTCTTAGTCCATGTGCTGTCCCTATTATCATGGTACCTAAGAAGGATGGTTCTTCACGCATGTGTACTGATTGTAGAGCTATTAATAATATTACCATTCGATACCGTCATCCTATACCTCGTTTAGATGATATGCTTGATGAATTGAGTGGTTCATTATGTTCTCTAAAGTTGATTTGCATAGTGGTTACCACCAGATTCGTATGTAATTAGGAGATGAATGGAAAACAGCGTTTAAAACTAAGTTCGGTTTATATGAGTGATTAGTAATGCCTTTTGGTTTAACTAATGCACCTAGTACTTTCATGAGACTGATGAACGAAGTTTTACGTGCTTTTATTGGACGTTTTGTGGTGGTATACTTTGATGATATTCTGATTTATAGCAAATCTTTGGAGGAACATTTGGATCATTTACGTGATGTTTTCAATGCTTTACGTGATGCACGTTTGTATGGTAATCTTGAGAAGTGCACCTTTTGCACCAATCGAGTTGCGTTTCTTGGCTATGTTGTTACTGCGCAGGGAATTGAAGTTGATCCAGCCAAGATTGAGGCAATTGAGAGTTGGCCGCAGCTAAAGACGGTCACACAAGTGAGGAGTTTTCTTGGCCTTGCTGGTTTCTATAGGCGCTTTGTGAAAGATTTTGGATCCATTGCTGCGCCGCTGAATGAGCTTACAAAGAAGGATGTGCCCTTTGCGTGGGGCGATGCACAACAAGACGCCTTCATGATTCTGAAAGATAAGTTAACACATGCTCCATTAGTCCAACTTCCTGATTTCAATAAGACTTTTGAGCTTGAATGTGATGCTAGTGGGATTGGTTTGGGAGGTGTGTTATTACAAGAGGGCAAACCTGTTGCATATTTTCGTGAAAAATTGAGTGGGCCTAGTCTAAACTATTCTACTTATGATAAAGAATTATATGCGCTGGTTCGGACATTAGAAACTTGGCAACATTATTTATGGCCTAAAGAATTTGTTATACATTATGATCATGAATCTTTGAAGAATATTCGTAGTCAAGCTAAGTTGAATCGTCGCCATGCAAAGTGGGTTGAGTTTATTGAGTCTTTTCCTTATGTTATCAAACAGAAAAAGGGTAAAGATAATGTTATTGCTGATGCTTTGTAGCGCCGATATACTATGCTATCTCAACTTGACTTCAAGATTTTTGGATTAGTAACCATAAAGGAACAATACTTGCATGATGCTGATTTTAAATATGTGTTCTTGAATTGTAAAGATGGTAGAACATGGAACAAATTTGTCCTCAATGATGGATTTGTGTTCCGTGCTAACAAGCTATGCATCCCAGATGGTTCCGTTCGTCTTTTGTTGTTGCAGGAGGCTGATGACCCACAAGTATAGGGGGTGCATCGTAGTATTTTCGATAAATAAGAGTGTCGAACCCAACGAGGAGCAGAAGGTGTTGACAAGCAGTTTCGATGAAGGATTCACTGTAAATGCTCACAGACAAGTATTCATGGGGTTTTGATATAGCAGATAAATAAAGTACGAGTAAGTAAAATGCGAGAGAAATAATTGCAGCGAGTGGCCCAATCCTTTTTAGCACAAAGGACAAGCCGGTTTGTTTACTTATAATGACCAAACGTTCTTGAGGACACACGGGAATTTAGTCTAGTGCTTTCTCTTCATATAGCTGATTAATCTTCATTGTTTTGATAAGTGTTGTGTGGGTGAACCTATGCTAATGCACCGCCCTTCCTAGGACTAATACATACTTGTGATTATACCCCTTGCAAGCATCCGCAACTACAAGAAAGTAATTAAGATAAATCTAACCACAGCCTTAAACTCTGAGATCCTGCTATCCCTCCTGCATCGATATACCAACGGGGGTTCAGGTTTCTGTCACTCCGGCAACCCCGCAATTGGCAAACGAATACAAGATGTATTCCCCTAGGCCCATAAAGGTGAAGTATCATGTAGTCAACGTTCACATGACACCACTTGAAGAATAACACCACAACTTAAATATCAAACCATTGAATATTACCCAACATAATTCACTACTAACATTTAGACTTTACCCATGTCCTCAAGAACTAAACGAACTACTCACGAGACATCATATGGAACATGATCAGAGGTGATATGATGATGAATAACAATCTGAACATAAACCTTGGTTCAATGGTTTCACTCAATAGCATCAATAACAAGTAGAAATCAATACCGGGAGAGTTTCCCCTATCAAACAATCAAGATTCAACCCTAGATGTTACAGCGGTGACGATGTGCAGCGGTGGAGATGGCGGTGATGATGATGAAGATGATGGTGATGATGATCCCAATGATGTCCAGCTCGATGACGGTGACGATGGCGTCGATTTCCCCCTCCGGGAGGGAATTTCCCCGGCAGATTTCAGCCTGCCGGAGAGCTCTTTTCTCTCTGGTGTTTTCCGCCCCGCAGAGGCGGTTGTGACTCTTCGCGACTATCCCCTGGAGCTTAGGTTTTCGGGACCAAGAAGTACACGAAGGAGAGGCGGCCAGAGGGGGCTGTGGGCCCCCTCCCCACAAGGCAGCGCGACCAGGCCTGGGCCCGCGCCGGCCTAAGGGGGGCCATGGCGGCCCTCCTCGACTCCTCCTTTTGGCTAGCTCCGTCTTCTGGAAAAATAAGATTTTCCGTGTAATTTCCGTCAATTGTTGGTCTTCCGAAATATTGCATTCTGACGGTGCTTTTTCCAGCAGAATCCTGACTCCAGTGCGCGATTCTCCAATAACCATGAAACATGCAAAATAGATGAAATAAAATAAGTATCATCTCTAAATATGAAATATATCAATGAATAACAGTAAATTATGATATAAAATAGTGATGCAAAATGGACGTATCAACTCCCCCCAAGCTTAGACTTCGCTTGTCCCCAAGCGAAACTGAACTCGGTAAACAAGACCACATGTTTATGGAGTGAAGAGTCGATAAACCAAATACGGACAAGAAGCATCATATTAATTCACACAAGACATTCTAGTAAACAACTTCCCCATATAATTCATCTTGAAACAAGTAGAAGGTAATCACAAATAAAGGTGCATAAGAAATCATAATTGGTGATGGCAAACTTCGTTCTTGGTCAGAGAACAGATAACAGGTTGTACATATCTATCGAGCAGCGCTCTTATATTAAAGCTTATAGCAAAACTTGCATACTCAATCATGATAATCTCCTCATGATCATTGATAACCTTCAAAGCTATATTCATTCAGATAAAACTTGTACTAAACAAGGAAGAGTAAAAGGCATGATTAAACAGGTCACAATATAAATGGTTTGATCACAACAACTCAATTGCTTGCTTAAGATGGAGGGAAATAGGTTTACTGACTCAATATAAAGTAAAAGATGGGCCCTTCACAGAGGGAAGCAGGGATTAAATCATGTGCTAGAGCTTTTTCAGTTTTGAAATCATATAGAGAGCATAAAAGTAAAATTTTGAGAGGTGTTTGTTGTTGTCAACGAATGGTAGTGGGTACTCTAACCCCTTGCCAGACAGACTCTCGAAGAGCGGATCCCATGATTTTTATTTATGGATGACACTCCTTCCAACCTTTTTGCTTTCACAAGCCATGGCTAACCGAATCCTCGGGTGCCTCCCAATCATTCACGTACCATAAAGGAGTGTCTATTTATTTTAGTTTTATTTAGAGATGACACTCCTCCCAACCTTTGCTTTCTCAAACCATGGCTAACCGAATCCTCGGGTGCCTTCCAACAATCTCATACCATGGAGGAGTGTTTATTTGCAAAATTAAGTTGCTTACTGATGAATCAGAGCAAAACATGTGAAGAGAATTATTAATGAAAGTTAATTAATTGGGGCTGGGAACGCCGCTGCCAGCTCTTTTTGCAAAATTATAAGATAAGTGGATGAAGCCACTAATCCATTAATGACGGTCTGCCTAACAAGATTGAAAGATGAAACACCACATACTTCCTCATGAGCTATAAAACATTGACACAAATAAGAGGTAATAACTTTTGAATTGTTTAAAGGTAGCACATGAAGTATTTACTTGGAATGGCAGGGAAATACCACATAATAGGTAGTTATGGTGGACACTGATGGCATAGGTTTGGGTTAAGGTTTGGATGCACGAGAAGCATTCCCTCTCAGTATAGGTCTTTGGCTAGCAAGGTTGATTAGCAAGCATGAGGGTTGAGGGAAACAAACAAATACACATGTGATAGAAACAATCATGCATCTTCCTTGTAAGCACGAACAATTTTAACTTCAGAATACTAAGCTAAGAGCTAACAAGAAAGAGAGATAATGAAACAACATATCTACATGTATTTCCTCTTTTCTATTTAAACTTAAAGTGTTTTTGCTATTGACCAATGCTAAGTTTGCCAAAACCAAATAGACTCAATGCTCCCAAAGTGATACCAATACTAACAACAAGATCAATCATATAGTAGAGATTGCAAACTAAAATAAGATGTGCAATATGTAAATGATAAGACTTCTCATTAATATTCCATCATGATAACTCACACCAAGGGATACATAGACAACCAACTAAAGAGAGATAGTTCCACACTGCAACCCATCTTATATGATAACTTCCCTACTCATGATATGACACTACTTGATAGTAAAAAGTAAAAGATAGTGATGATGTGATACCGCGGCACTCCCCCAAGCTTGGAACAAACCAAGGGGGTGCCAATACCGATGATGAAGTACTCCCTCGGCGGTGGTGGTGATGAATTCTTGATAAGCTTCTTAACAAGCTCCTTTAGCTCATCAATCTCGTACGTGAGGTTGCGGATCATCTCCGAATTGTGCTCGACGCGGTTAAGAAGTATATCCGATGGCGAGTCCCAACTCTTAGAGTTGTTTCCCCACTCTTCAGCTTCAGGCTTCATCCTTCCTGCAGTGTTAGAACGATCTATATCCCAATTGCTAGGCAACACTGCCTTGGGAATCCTTTCAATTTGACTATTGTAAATTAGATTGTGGAAGGGGTTGTAGGTGCCTGCATGAGATGTCTTTGGAGCTAGGTAGTGACGTGGAACCTTTCTTCCGGTGCGAATTCTTGCGCACTTCTTGGTACTGAAAGGGTTTTCCACCACCTCGATGCTTGCGATGGTGGCACACGGGTATGCACGCGAGTCTTCCTCCACTTCTTCTTCGTCTTCTTCCTTGACACTCTCATCCACCTCTTTCCACTCGGGATCTTGAATATCTTCATCCGAAATCCCCTTGCCCTTGTTGTTGGAGACCATGGTGCTTCTAGATCAAAGACAGATCCTGGCAGAAAATAGCTCGAAACAAAACACGTCGAGAAAACGATATACGGACCTCCAGGGGTCAGGGGGATTATATAGAAGAAATTTTTAAGACAGAAGGAAAGTACCAGGTCGAACCAGAGTCGGAGAGGGACAGCGAGGAGCTGTCCTCATAGGGCGGCGCGGCTATGCTGGGGCCCGCGCCGGCCTATGGGGGCACGCCCTCGTGCGTCTCCTCCACTCCGTTTTGATCTCTTAATTTTTCATATTTTCCAAAAACAGCAAAAACATTGTTCGGAAAGTTAAACGCGGACTTTTATTACCAGTACTGTTACCTATTCAAAGTCGAACTCTGCAGAACTGTCAAATTGGCCTTTGATGAAAGCTTCCGGAGTCACCACTTGAATAACATCAACATCTTCATTATAAGAATCTCCAGAGATATAATGCTTGAGTATTTGTCCATTCACCACTTGTGTGGCATCGTGTAGCACCCTACCTTTTAATAAAGGCAAGATACCTGTGTATAGTGCTATTCTCGGGATCACTAATAGCACACACATTATAAAATATAGTAATCATTGCAGTAGTATCAAATTACTACATCGTTGATCCAGAGGCTAAATTAAAACCTTACAAATTGCATAGTCACATGGACTAGCTCAAATAAAATGTTCAGAATAAACACAGCGGAAAGTAAAACAGCAATGAGCCTTCATCATCTTCATGTGCCACATGCAGTCATGTTGGAATGTAGACTCGAGATCCTACCACGTACTTTTCCTTAGAAAATCCTGCACGTTTGAATATGCAGCCCCACGAATGGAGGTCAGTACAATGATGTACTGGCAAATGACACTTATATGGTGGCAGTTTTTAGGCATGACTATCTACATGATATTTGGCTAGTGGAGTTTAGGCAAATTTGCATAAAGCCAATTTATCCTATATTTTATTTAAAACAAAACATTTTGAAAATCTTTGAATGACATTATGAAATAGCACCATGGTTAAATCCTCCATGGGTTTTAGAATAATCACATGGTTACATCTCCCATGAGTTTTCGAAGGTAGATACACAATTTTAAATACATTCAGAAAAGGTGATGAGATTCTTCCGTACATTCCTTGCCTAGAAGCTCAAATTGTCCATAACCGGGGACACGGCTAAGATCTTAGGTTTAACTCTCGAGAGGTTGTGCACTTTCACCTTACGACCCACCCTTCCCAAGAGAAGAATGAGACAAGATCTTTCAGTAGAAGAATTCAACCATACAAACTAGACCCGTTCCCTTGGCCGTCGCCTCCACCCACTGTATAGCCACAAGTTGAATCCTCACAACTTAATTAATCTTGGCAGAGCCCATAATACCATAAGGTTGCACTGGAAGCTATCTAAAACATGGACGACATGGTAATCTCTTTAATCCTGGGTGGCCAACCACAAGTGGAACTCACAAGCTTAAAACCCCTTACAGGTAGTAAACCCCCACACGATCCCATGGTGAAAACCAGGTGTGCAGTCAAAAGCGACCACTCTACAACATGCGAACTCTCAGGGATTCACCACTTTAGCCCACTAGCTACGACTAGGAGTGTGGACCTGAGCAGCCGCCCACCAATCAACCAATCCACCCAGGTGTTTCATTAAGGTTTTTAATTTTAAATTTTGAAACACTCACAACCAATAACGATACAGCATTTGGCATTTGATGTTGCAAAGCAATTATTGAAGGATCCTAGCAATGGGTTCAGGAGTAGCTACACACTACTAGGGTTTGCTAAGCATAGCATAATACTTTACTTTTGAAAATCAAAACCCTACCATGCACTAGTTTCAAAACTCTAATGCATAAATAAAATAAGTAGGATTTGAGTGTCACTTGCCTTTTTGGTAATTGAAGATCGTTCAGTTCTCTCAACAAAACACGTCGCTCTTCACACGAACTATAAGAAAAATATATAACACAACATAAACACACCATTCAACAACAACAACAAAATCAAACAAGGCAAATAATAAGTTGTTATTCATTGTACTTTAGTCATCGGACAAAGAAGATATGGCATGAGGCATGGCTTGCAAGATATGGCTTTGGGAGATGGAATGGTCAAGTCAATTACTTAGAAAGAAATAAATATTATCTAAACCAAATGCTTAGAAGGAAAATGTTGACAAGGAACTAAGGTCAAAAGTTGTTTCCTACATAAGTGGGTAATTGGAATGATCCATGTGATAAAATCACATGAGTCTCAAATAGCGCAACTCAAAATACTAGTAGGTAGGGTGTGACAACACTTACTAAGATAGTATGAGTTACACATAGGCTTGGGTATGGATTTATGATATATTGAATTACTCAATTAACTCAATTGTTATTTGAATAACATGGACTAGGATAATATCATTTGAACATATGATGATTGTGTCTAAGAGATTTGATAGATGGGCTTGACTAAAGGATTCACTTTTGCAGACATGAACCTTGTTTAAAATAATTAAGGACATGCATCTATAATGAAAATATTCAAATCCTCATGTTTAAATTTGAATAGTCGAAAAAGGGTTGAACTAAGTTTGGTGTTTGTGTAAGTGGAACAGAGAGCATCAATATGATCCATTTGCAAAAAGAATCACTTGATTTGGGTTTATAGAAGTTGAGTTATGTCAAAATACTCAAATTCACATATTCAAATTTGAATATTTGAACATTACTCGAAAGTCAGATTTAAAATTATATTTGTGTTCTAAACATTTTTATGAGACCAGCGGTATATTATTCGCCAACTTTGGATGTGTAATTATTTTTCTATAATTTTTACAAGATTAAACATGTCGCGGTTAAAATTTAATGTTGTACGAAAAGTTGTCAGAAAAAGTTTCTCGGATGGAAAAACTTTCTACACGAAAGTTGTAGAAAATTGTATTACAAAATCAACGCAAAAACTAACATCTAAAACGAAGCACTAAATCTAAAGATTTGGAATTTCAAAGTTTGACATAAGGTATGAGCTAGCACGCACAAGAATCGATCGATTGGTCTCAGCAAAACAATGGGCCGCATGGTTGGGTTAAGTGACCTGTTTGCAACCACTGGATCTAAATCGTGTGATTCATGTGAGAGAGAGAAAATAAATTAGGAGCACTCACGTACGTAGATGGATAGATTGCTGGAACAGCTTCGTGCGATCATGGCGGCTCGGAAAAATAAAAGACGTCGTCGTCCGGTGGTCTCCGTCAGCTGCAGGTGGTCGACGTGATGCGGAGGAAAGAGGCGAACTCGCTGATATCCACGGCATCGCCTCGGAGGTCCTTGGCGGCCAGCGTTTCTCGGGCGAAGATGGTGCGGCTCGTTCGCATTGTTCCCGTGGTCCTGTGTGCGGATGGTGCGACGGCGGCGCGGCCAACTTGGACGATGTGATACACGATCATGTCCAGTAGAGACGCGACGGTGAGTGGAGTTCACAAATAAATGGAATAGAGCTAAAGATCAACGTACGTGGCGTACCGGTCCGATGAACTCCGCTGACATCGTGGCCAGCAGCGATAACATCATGCCAGAGCATGTCCTGGAGGTAGCCCTCGACGAGGAACGTCTTCTGATGCAAGGATTTGACGAGATGATCACCGAGAGCGACGTAACCTAGCGATGAACTCGAGTTTGTGGCTGATGTTGGCATGGTCGGTGTGTGTTGTATAGGGCATCTCAGTATGAACTTTGTGAACGAAAGTGGTGGAGAATAACAAGGGACACACGGTGCTCTCCTTGGTTCGTATTGAGATGGACTGCGGAGAGAGATCGGGAGGTGTATGCCGTCGGGCGGCATTCGGGGCGCCAGTTTTGTTTGGGAAAAATAAGACAACTAAATACCAAATTGATTCCCTGAACGGATGCTTCATTGCATTTGGAATAACTTTCGTGTTTATGGTGAATGGAACGTCGACAAGAATTAATGGGAAAGGAGAGGGAATTGAACTGCCATGAAGTCGTGCTCTGTACGTGGAGATGTCCTGGGAGGTGGAAGAAGACTGGTCGAGCGCTCGATGGCCAGGTCGGCCGGATCGATCAAATTGGCCCGAGTTGGTCTAGTTGGGCTGGCCGCTGGGCTGAAAAAAAGAGGCTGGGGCAGCCTGGGCTGGGACGTGGTGTGCGGGGCAATCTGGGCCGGTCGGCTCGGCTGGGCGGCCAGTTCTATTTTTTTTTCTTGTTTCTTTTATAAAATGAGTTTCGTAACTTCAGTTTGGGTGAAATAAATTTATAAAAATTTGTAAAAAAACAAAATACTGTTTTAGGACACTAAGTGACCTGTTTAATATCCATTTTGTAAAATAAAATAATTATTTTATACACTTAGCCTATATGGCTACTTGGACATTACTTTGCAAATAGAGTTTTCTCGGTTTTGTTTTTCTCAAATAAAAATCCATTAAGGATTTGAAAACCTTGAAACCAAAAGTATTTTGAAACCAACATTTTGGAAATACTTTTAAATAACTTCAAAAAGTTTTAATTCTTTGTGAATTTTCAATCAAGTGCAAACAATCAAGTACTAAATTTATTTTTATTTTACATTCCGAAATTTAGAAAATTTCGGGATGTGACAGACTACCACCCTTAAAAGGATCTCGTCCTCGAGATTTGAGAAAGGCTAGAAAGCAAAGGTTTTGGGTTCTCTTCTAATAGGTTCATACTCACTATTGCTTATTTTCCGAACATCTCGAGGATATTTCGGAGCATAACCTTGGGATTTTGAAAACGTTAGACTAAACCATATGCGGTTATACCATCAACGGTATCCATTCCTATGTGGGTACTCATCCTGATGAGATCTAAGATCCCGGGAGTGGCCCGATCTCGCGATTTGACCCCGAAGACCAAGGGAAGAGGTGGGAGAACGCGAGGAACACGAAGAACACGAAGAACGCCGGTACTCACGCACACACACCAACCCGATACACCCGATACTTACCCCCGTGGCTCGATGGACCACGCCAATAGAATCTCCTGGAAGAGGCACGCAGCAGAATTCCCGGAGAGAGATTGGGGTTGGAGAAGAAGAGATTGATGAGGGAGAGAGAGTAGCTTGTACTAGAATCTCACTCAACAATATCCAAATCAACAACCAGGATGCCTTGATTACAGAGGGATGGTAACCCTAGGGAGACTAAGCTCAAAGGTAGGTTTGAGTTCAAAACAAGTCTAAGGGGTAAAGGAGGGGTCCAGGCTACTTATATAGGCATACATGGCCAGCAAGGGCGAAAAGGTACGCGAATGGATAACTTAGGCAGTTTGGTGAGTCATTCCCGTTAAATCCGGTTTGGAATCCGGTCAGACCGGGCCTGTGACCGAGTGGTCCGGTCCTGGGTCTGGTCGACCGGGCGCCAACCGGATTCTTGCGAAGTTTCTGGTTGCCTTCCGGTACGATGCAGGGAAATCCGGTTGCCGCCCGGTTGACCGGGCCTGGGACCGGATGGCCCGGTTGTGGGGCCAGTCTGACCGAGTCCTGGATCGGCCAGCACTTCTTCCATTCCTTTGAGCGCTTCGAGCGACGTTGTGTCCAGCTTCGTGATCATCTCCATGTCCCGCTGTTCCTCTCCTTCCCTTGACCTTGGCGTGTCCTCCTCTCCGGGGTCTTGATGCGCCTTGTACCTAATGACACATAGCACGTCGGCATGAGGTAGTATTCCATCCAAAGGGGTGCTAAGATCAAGGGTGGTGAGGACCGAGTTCACCTCATGATGTAGAGCTTTAACTCGGGCTCGCGTCATTGGTCCACTTGGGGGACTTGTTGGTCTTGGTGTGGAGGTGTCCGAAGGCCACCCCGCATCATCTCCCCCCCTTGGGAAAGAGTCGCCCTCGACTCTTGTGCCTCCTCATCTTCATGATATGGCGATAAGTCCGCAACGTTGAACGTGTTGCTCACCAAGTACTTGGAGGTTGGGATGTCGATGACGTAAGCGTTGTTGTTGATGCGTTTGAGGACCTTGAAGGGACCATCTCCTCTGGGCTTGAGCTTCGAGTTGCGTTCATGAGGGAATCTTTCCTTCCGGAGGTGGATCCAAACGAGGTCGCCTTCTTGAAATATGCGTTCCTTCTTCTTGGCGTTGAGGCGGGTAGCTTGACGAAGCACATGTTCTTGAATGGTTGCTCTTGTTTCTTCATGTAGTTTCTTCATGGCGGCGGTGCGCTTGTCGAAGTCCATGTTCGTCCGCTCATGAAGGGGAAGTGGTAGTATGTCGAGTGCCGTGAGCGGCTCGAAACCATAGACGACCATGAAGGGACTCCTTGATGTTGTCGAGTGTTTGGCGCGGTTGTAGGCGAACTCCGCGTGTGGAAGGCACTCCTCCCATGACTGCAAGTTCTTCTTCACGAGGATGCGTAGGAGAGTGGAGAGGCTTCGATTGACCACTTCCGTTTGGCCGTCCGTTTGCGGGTGTGAGGATGATGAGAACAAGAGCTTCACTCCAAACTTTGCCATGAGGGACTTCCAAAGATAGCTCATGAACTTGACGTCTCGATCCGACACAATGCTTGCCGGTATTCCGTGTAGGCGAATGTGGTGACCCTGCATACCACTGCATGTTGTAGTATGCCAGTCGTTGATATAACATTCACGAAGTACCATTCCGCAAATATTACATCCCTCAGAGTAGTACAACAGAACATAGCAGGTCCATAACTCATTCATTTATTATTACAAGCATAATGCACATATCGTCTTGGAGCTCCTCTTGGGTCCTAAGAGGAATACTCCTGGGTTCGAGGCGAACCCAACTTAACTTACAATATAGAAGTCTCATTAAGTTATACATTTATTTCCTCGAGCAGCTATGTACTAAGAGTTCGCACTGCTCGGCTACTACTACTACTCGGTGCTTCTAGGCTTGATCTCCTCCGGAAGCTTCCCCGGTTCCGTAGACTATGAGGTAGTCTACGCCTTCAATACCTCCCGAGAGGTCTGGTTCTTCATAGCCGATGATCTCGGCTCCTTCAGAGTTGTCGTAGTCCTCCTCCAGAAGGTTCAGACAATCTAAGCAAGGGATTTAAGAGTGGGATGAGTACGAGCGTACTCAACAAGTTCATTATAGATAAGAGGTGTTTAATGCACTAGCTACAATATTAGACCAGAAAGTCTAATACCAATGCAGGTTTTGATAAACATTTCTTCAAGAGGTTGCTTTTATTTCAAAGAGCTATGTCCATCAGTCTTCACCGGTTTACTAGAACTTCATGGAGCTCCTTTCCGGCCGCGTTCGCAGTTCCATATCCCGGAACAGGGAGTGACAGGTCACGGTTCTTTACACTCTGCAGAGGTGTGTTGCTTTACCCATAAGAGATCTTAACCTTGGTGCCAACCGGGCAGCTCTCCCGTCCACACTTCCTATGGTGTGAGGCCCGGTAAGGTCTAGCCAATCATGTTCCTCCGCTACCTCGAACACCCACCCTTTGTTGCATGCCCCGACCCTGGGTTCACGCCGGTCCCATTATTCCCGTAGATTTCAGGGTGGACCGCGACCACGACGTCAATGCAGGGCTCTACCATACATTCCTACGCCGGTAGCTGCAACCCATCATAGACCGCAATACCGTGGGGACTTAGGACTCCCCAGCCTCACCGCTTGCTCCTTCGGGCGACAAGTGTACTACGGACAATGCCGTGGGGACTTAGGACTCCCCAGCCTCACCGCTTGCCCCCTTGGATTACAAGTGTACTACGGTAAAGCGCATCCGTTGATGAACGAGAGGTGGAAACACGTTTGACTACTCCGTCCCACTCCGGATCTTATGGTTAACACGGGTATTACGGCACAAGAATCACTGGACGACATTTGTTGTTTAATCCTAGATGGATATAAACCCTTGCAATGGAACCTCCACCATATCAACACAATCCATGGTTCCATTGCCCACCACATAGTCATATTAGTGGTTTTGGTTTTTATGCAATAGTGATAAACATAGTACTTTGCAAGTAATTTGATAAAAATACTCAAATGACATGAGCAAGTGATGAACTTGCCTGAACACTGCAAAGTTTTGCAGTTGGATGGTGTGGACTGACCCTTGTCCTCTGGTTCTGAAAAATAGCATCATTGTCCGATAAGGGCAATGGTTAAAGAAGCAATTATGCATGATTCCAGTTTTAGGGTTTGTTCCCCCCTTCTGATGGCGTTATTATTTCATGTGAGAGGTTAATACTAAGAATAATTTGGGAATACTCTATTTAAAGTAATATACAACCTTGAAATGTTGTCAAGGTGTTTTTAAAGTCCAAATGTATTAATGGACTTATTTTCATTATTGAAAATAATATGTGTGATTTAAATGATTATTTCAATCATCAAATTAAGACTTATTCTTAGTTATCTTCAAAAAATTCTCTTTGATATTTTATTTAGATAGAGAATTTTATGCTGATTAATTTTCATATTTTTAATTATTTTTTTAGAGCTTTTAAACATTTCTTATGTAATTTTAAAGTTTCTGTTTTTAACTAATTTTGTGAAATGACCATAATGCCCTTGGGCCCCACCTGTCAGGGTGGCCCAACGGGTTAGGTCGCACCCGAGCCACTCTGTTGGCTCGGTCGGCCCACTCGCTCTCTCCTCTCTCCTCGCACCGTGTTAACACCAGAATTTGACCGAGTCAGAGGTAGGCCGCGATCGAGATTGGGCTTGAAGAATATACATAGAGGAAATACGTGAACCGGCCTTATACACGAAGACTGGGCAGTTTGCCCTTGTATCTATAAATATAGTAGGATACGTGTCGGTTAGTTAGAGTTTGGCTCGTGCACGGTTGGGATTATTCCCACGTTAGAAAGTCTACGGACTATAAATATGTATCTAGGGTTATCAAGAAAGACAACAATCACGTTCATCACAAACCAATCTTGGCGCATCGCCGACCCCTTGTTTCGAGGGTTTCTTCCGGGTAAGCATCATGCTGCCTAGATCGCATCTTGCGATCTAGGCAGTATACGTTTATTCGTCGTTCATGCGTTGCTCGTACTGAAGCCTTTTTGATGGCGAGCAACGTAGTTATCATAGATGTGTTAGGGTTAGCATTGTTCTACCGTGCTACATGCTTCCGTCCATGCAACCCTTAGACGTCTAGCCATCCTTACACCTTTCTTAGGTGTAAGGGCGGCACCTTTCTTGATCATTGTTTAGTAGATCCGATCCGTTATGATTGCTCCTTGATTCTTCAGGGATTAGTTTAATATCTGCATAATTAGGCCTTACAAACGGGTTGAAGGATCCAGTGGTACGTAGGGTGTGGTTTGCTAACCCTAGACAAGATGTTCCGAGGATCAACTTAATGTCTAGGGTCGGTTTATTATCACCGTGCGTAGCTGCCAGGCTCAATCATGAGTAGGATGTTCCGATTATGTGGTGAAAACCCTAAATCGTCGTAGGTTGTTTTAGCTACATATTGATCAAGCAGGACCACCATGTGATCGTAGACCTCATACGAACCATGGGTGGATCGGCTCCTTGAGCCGATTCACAGGACAACCTGAGAGCCGATCGAGGCTCGTATTTAATGTTTACATGTATGCCATGCAGGAAACTAAACGAAGCAAATCCATTACCTTCCTGATCAGGTATAGATCAGGTGGCACGCCCTTGCACCAGCATCGGGACGTGTGTACCAGAAGCTTTGCGGGCCGTCGCTCGGAGGGACCAGGGCCAGCCGCAGCCCTAAGTTGTTCCCGGCTCTTCGTGTTGCCAGCCGTAGCTCGCCGGTGAGTTTCGGACACCAACACATTCTGGCACGCCCGGTGGGATAGTCTTCGACATCAACTGCATCGCCATCTACATCTGAGATGGCGGAAGGTACTCCAGTCCCGTATGAGGATCTGCCCGAGGAGCTCAAGAAGAAGTATGACGACGTCAAAGCTATCCTCGAGGCCGACCTCATCGGCTCTTTCCACAGGACTCGCTCGCATGGCATCAGGTGGAGAGGGTTCACACCTGAAGGCGCGCTCGACGGAATTGACCTGTCCACCCCTTCAGAAGAACGCACCAGGTCCTTGCGTCAGGAGATCAATTTCATGGTAGCTCATTCGCTACACCGCCATTACGAGAGCCTGGTGAACACTTTGGAGCGTGTCGCCCTTCGGGTGCTCCATGAAATCTTGAGGCATCGGTACTCTCCGTCGGGACCTGCTCTAGGGACTCACCAAGGAGAGCTACCACTCCGAGCCGACCACCGCTGCCGTTCGCGGCGGCACAGAGGTGCCGAGTACACCGGCATTCGTCATCTACAAGATCGGTGGCGATCCTAGCGACTACCGATTCTTGTATGAGGCGCCTAAGGAGATCCCTCACGGATACACGTGCACATACGTGCCGGACGAGCGATGGGCACTCACGAACCAGGCACAACGGCGGGGACTTCCGGAACAGCAGGAGGAGCTTCTGGATCAGATCTTGAGAAGCAGACGTGGCTAGCTAAGTATGCCACTCCGACGAACGTCCAGAGCCCAACTCCTGTAGCTAGCTCAGATCTTGAGAAGCAAGCGTGGCTAGCTAAATATGCCACGCCAGCGAATCTTCAGAGCTCCACTCCTGCAGCTAGCACCGCGGATCAGATCAGCACGATCTTGAGAGACCAATTCGGCATGGTGCCGAAAAGGAGGACAATCGGCTATTCCAAGCCGTATCCCAACGACTACGATTTGATCCCACTACCACCCAAGTATCGGCTCCCTGAATTCTCCAAGTTTAGTGGGTCGGATGGCTCCAGCTCTATCGAGCATATAAGCCGATATTTGGCGCAGCTGGGCACGATCTCAGCTGCAGATGCACTACGCGTGAGGTTCTTTGCACAGTCCCTCACAGGATCGGCTTTTGGGTGGTACACATCGCTGCCACCAGATTCGATCCGGACTTGGAAGCAGTTGGAAGAGCAATTCCACATGCAGTATCACTCAGAAGCTTCCGAGACTGGCATTGCCGATCTAGCACAAGTACGTGAGAAGCGCGGAGAAACAGTGTCAGAGTACATCCAGCGCTTCAGGACCATGAGGAACCGATGTTATTCGGCTCGTTTGACCGAAAAGGAAGCAGTCGAGTTGGCGGTGGTGGGTCTCGCCTCACCGATCAAGGATATGGCTTCCCAAGCAGACTACCCTTCACTGGCGCACATGGTTCAGAAACTGTCATTATATGAGCAGCGCCACCCAGAGTTGTACCAGGACAAATTCAAATGTGCAGTAGTCCTGGTTGAGACAGAAGAAGATCAAGGGTCTGCGGGAGATCAAGAGGTAGCAGTGGCTGAATGGACTCGGGGGGCAACCCCCGTATCCTGCAAATGGGTTAAGCCACCAGGTCCGGCCAGAGGGTTTGATTTTGACGTAACTAAAACTGAGCAAATTTCTGACCTCTTACTTAAGGAGAAGCAACTGAAGTTACCTGAAGGCCTCAAAATCCCCACGGGACAGGAGCTGAACGGAAAGCCATACTGCAAATGGCATAACTCGTTCTCCCATACCACCAACGACTGCAGGGTGTGGCGTCAGCAGATCCAAATGGCGATAGAACAAGGACGTCTAATTTTCAACCAGTACGCCATGAAAGTCGACACACACCCCTTCCCCGCCGTTAACACGGTGGAGTACGCTTACCCCGAAGGGTGCCAGCCAGGTTTCTCGTTGAGCATCAACATGGTCGAGCCTGGGCACCACTCTGGTAAGGACAAAGGCGAGGGCAGCCGCTCTCGTAGCAAGGACAAAGAGGAAGCCGCTCCACGCGATCAGCTCCGGCACGATGGCAAACGCTACATCACAGAGGGAGAAGTGAAGAATGTGCGATATCAACGACCTCTCTCTGATCATCTCCTCGACAAATACGTGAGTCAGTACGACCAACGCCGGCGGTACAACAGCGACGATGGAAGGGATCGTCTAGCTAGCAGGGACGCCAGGAGACATCGTCGGCATGATCGCGATGAGGAGAGATACGAGCGCCGTGCCAAGGAAAGGTCAAGAGAACAAGACAACGTGGACAAGCACTGGGACTGTCCTTTCTTCAAACACTGCTGGGATTCAGGAATGAGCCGATTGCCTACAATCTGCAACTGCCCAGAATGTAGACAGAAGAAGAAGGGTGCAACAGACGTGTCAGTGTTCAAACGTCTTGGGCCTCTCCCATCTAGGAACAAGCCAACTGAGTCCTCTCGGGAAGAAGACCTCGAGGAGTTGGAAGATGACTATGAAGAAGAAGAGGACAAGTACCACCGGCCAAGGTGGTGCCCTGATGGACTCAGCCGTTCCCAAAAGCGTAGGGTTCAGCGACTGCAGGGTTTGGAGGAAGCCGAAAGGTTATACCTGCACACGCTAAGGAAGGCGCGGCCCGATCTGGCCGCGAAAATTCAACGAACCCTAGACGAAGAGGGTCGACCACAAAAGATGGAGTGGCGCCCCAAGCAAAGGAAAGCCGATGATGAGACATCGGCTAGTACAAACATGGTGTTCATCCTTCCAGCGGAGTTTTGTGCTCCAGGATTAGACGAAGCACACTGGCACAACTTGATCGCGACCCACGGCCGGTTATCTTTGAGAAGCCACGTGAAAGAAGTTACGAGACACACGAAGGCCCTGTACTTACGAGGTTATATCAATGGGCAGCCTGTCAATAGGATGCTGGTGGACACCGGAGCGGCAGTCAACATCATGCCATACTCCATGCTACGTCGGTTGGGACGCTCTAGCTCGGATCTGATCAAGACCAACGTGACACTGAGCGATTTCAACGGCCAAGCATCTGATGCACAAGGTGTTCTGAAAGTGGATCTGACCGTAGGGAGGAAAACCATCCCTACGATGTTCTTCATTGTCGACAGCAAGAGCACTTATGCTGTCCTGCTAGGGAGAGATTGGATCCACGCCAACTGTTGCATTCCATCTACGATGCACCAATGCTTAATACAGTGGGATGGAGACGAAGTAGAAGTCGTCCATGCAGACGATACAGCCGAGGTTTCAATGGCTGGCATGAACGTTTGGGAGACGGAAGGCCAAGAGCCACTCTCAGGCATCACTTTGGACGACTGCGAGTACATCGACGTGTCAAAAAACGGGGTGAGGCCGGTCTTATCCACTGGCCTGACCGTGTAACAAGAACAAAGTCTATGAACGTACATGGGAAGGCCGATCCTTGTGATCGGCCCCAAAAAATGAAAAGTAATGATCTTGTCTCAAGCATGTCACGTAGTCATAGTGAAGCACGAACAAGATGTAAACCTCTTTTGAGCAATGCAATCAAGATGGGGGCCGATTCCAGCAATCGGGCCATATTATCCTTGCCATACGTTTTGCCTGTGTTCAGCGTCGATCTAACAGGTGACGGAAAGCTAGGGTATGGGTTTACATCGGCTTGTGAGCTCAAAGAAATCGGCATTGGTCATGTCTGCAGAGCCGATGTTCAGGACTAGTTCTTTGGATAACTGCAGAGCCGATATCTGCAGTAACCTGACAGATTCGGCTCGGGGGGCACATAATCAGAGGAACATGTGGGATACATGGGCAGTGAAATGTGAGGGGCCGATAGGAAAATCGGCCAGTAAAAAAAAATTGTACATTTCTGTACATGCAAGTCATAGGGAAACTTGAGGAGATGCACGAATAAAGGTACAGCCGATGCAAAGACATCGACTTCAGAATAAAAGCCGATGCATAGTCATCGACTTTAGAGACACAAGTTCAGCAAAACATTTGACAGTTTACACAGAAAGGCTCTACTGAAGAAACGCGCTGAGGGCGTGAAGAGCGTCAGCACGGATACGATCCACCTCGGCGATCTCAGCCTCGTCGTCCTCGTCTTTGCCCGTCACCAATTGACTGCTCAGGGCACGGATGTCAGCCAGATCGGTCTTCAGATTGGCTGTGAGACCCTTTGCTTCCTCTTGAGAGCGGGCAATAAGGGCTTCCTTGTCCTGAATAAGCTGCTTGGTCACTCTGACCCTCTCTTCAAGGTTCTCCAGTTCCTTACGCAGGGTCTCGAGCTCGGCATTATTGGCAGAAGTGTCAGTTTTGGCGTCTAAAGCAGCCTTTTTCTCGTTGAGCCGTTGACACTTGTCTGCAATATCGGCCCTTAATGGAAGCTGGGCGTGGCGAAGATTGATTCTTTGACGAGCTGACTGCACCCTTGACTTGAAGACCGACAGCGTCACAGCTGGCCAGAGCTTCACTTGCAGTGTCACAGGGAGATGGGGCTGGATATCTTCAAGGATGCCCTTGACTTCTTCAGGATTCTCAACCAGGGTCTCAACTGAGGAGGAGAGCAAAGCCTTGAGACGATGGAGGACTGTGTTAGGACTTGGCTCTTCCCCTGCCTTGGAGGTAGCTGGCTCGATGGATTCAGGGTCAAACGTCAGCAAGTTTGAAAGGTCACAACCCTGACACAACAAACAAGAACAGCATTAGTATACAGCGAAGAAAGGGATAGAGCCAAGGAAGTGGAGTGTACCTCTCCCAAGGTGGGAGGAACAGCCGATGTCGTGACAATCGGCTTTTCCGTGGGCTTGGCTAGGTTAGCCACTTGATCAGCCCCGCGCATTGAGGTTGCCAGGTCTAGCGTGACGGATGGCATCAGTACCTCTTCAACGTCCTCACTAGAAGTCTCATTAATCTGCAAAAGAAATGGTGAGCCGATCCAAGTAGCAATGGGACAGCATGAAATGTGAACCAGTGAGGTAATTACATTTGAAACCTCTTGGCTTGGCGAGGAAACCTGGGGGTCTTTGCGAGCCCTTTTGACGCATCGACGCTTCACGCGTGACCCTGTTTTAACTGGAGCCTGGGGAGCAGTAGGCTCGGGAGTCGACCTTTTCTTAGAAGCCGGCGCTGGCGAGGCCGTCTGGCTTTGTGTGGTAGACCTCTCGGAATTACCCGAGCTCGAATCCCTCTGGCTGGACTCTGCTTCCCCGCTGGAGTTCTCTTCGGTGGAAGTCTGTAGAAAGAAGTACAAGCATGTTGCAGAAGACTGGGAGGGCAGATAAATATGGTCAAGGCACACGTCAACTTACGTGCAAGCTTTCTTGGGCAGGAGCTTTGCGCTTCAGGGTCTTTCTGGCAGCCACCTTCCTCACTGCCGTTCTCGCCTGAGTTGAGGCTCGGGGGGCAACTGTCCCCGAAGATGCTTTACTCTTGGGAGCCGATTTCGGTGAAATCGGCTGACTCTGCATTATGACCTTCTTCAGGGGTGGCGAGCTCTGGCAGAAGAGAACCACTGGGGCCGGAGGAAGAAATTCGAACGGGGAGCCATCGGCTTGCGTGGGCTCTGGGCCATCTTGTTGCTGCCAGGAGATAGAGTCAGGTTGCAGACAATTACCATGAGTCATTGCAAGAAATTTATAAGTAATGGTACCTGGTCTGCAGGAACGTCATACTCGGCATCAAGTTGTCTCAGCAACGGTCCTAGAGCTCTCCTGAATGCGTGGGTCTTCCACATGGACCACCAAGTCTCGAAACCATCGGTAGTGAAGGTGAAATGGAGGTTGTGGGGAATTGGAACGGCCAGAGCATCAAAGAAGGTATAACACCTTTGGCCAGTGAGGATGTCAGGCAGTTCAGCTCTGCTTGCTGTCAGGTGGTGTAGGAAGAAGTGTGGAGGCACTTGCCCGAGACCAAGCTGTCGGGCTAGTACTACCGGTTGGTAGGACTCATAACTAGGCTTGATGATCCGGTTTGAAGTACTCATGCCAGCGTCATCGGCAAAGTTATCCAATCGGAAGGAGACTGGGTTCTCAAAGTTCTCCGATTCAGTATAAGGAAACAACAGGGGGTTGTCCAAGCCTTGGAAGAAAATCTTAAACCACCCTGCTGCTTCCTTAGGGATCAGCCTGCTGCCTGGGAGACCGTACAAAGCTTGGCCATAGCTGGTGCATCGGATCTCCTTTCCATTAGCATCTGGGAAGGTGCAGGTGGCCAAAGGTGGGAAGTCTGGGATCTGGTTCTGAAAGTACAGCTGAGCCCATAACTGAATAAACCACCAGGGGCCTCCAGTTTTAACTGTCTTTTGAGAGAACAGTTTGACAGACATCAGTTGAAGAGATCGATAGACCTCTCCAAGAAACAGTTTGCCAAGGCCAAGTTGGGTGCCTTTGGCAAGTTCATAGGCCAGGGAAAGGTAATTCTTGGTGGGGGCGAGTGATGGGCCACAGAATATGAAGTGCTCCAACCAAAAGTTCAGGAAGGCTGTGTGTTCTCTCTCTGTCACGGGGCCTTTGGTTTTCATATAACGATTGAGGTAGGCACCCCAGCTGGTACACTCTTTTTTAGAGGAAAGGGTGAAAGGAACTTTCGGCAGTTTAAATGCAGAGGGGCTTGGGGATGCAATGTCTAGGCCTGTGATCATGGCCACATCCAGCAGAGTTGGTGTCATGGGGCCATGGCCAAACATGAAGCAGTTCAGTGCATCAGACCAGAAATAGCCGATGGTTTTCAGAATATTTTCATTCTTCTCGAGGGGATACAATGATAATGACAAGGCATCGGCTATCCCTATGGCTTCCCAGGTGGCATAGTGGGATTTGGACACTCTATTGTACCATGCCACCCAACCCTCAGGAGGATTAGGCCAGGCTCGCAGGCAGTCGGCCCAGGAAGACAGATCTAAGTTCTGGTTCATGAAGGGGATTCTGTTAGCCTCACATGAAATTAAGAGAGCGGGACTCTCGGAAGAACGGGGACCGAGGAACATAGAATTTGCGAGAGAAGGATGTGGCAGCAGGATGTCTGAAACCTAAAATTAATAACGGAAAAGAACATTAATTCAGGTGTTTGCTATTAATCCTAGCGTTGGTTCGAATGGCGAGAGGCGATTAAGGATTACCTTCAGACCGGAGACCATGGCGTTGGTATTGGATGATTCCGCCATTGGATGCGCTGTGAAGTTGGGGCGGCGCGGTCGAGATCTGAGATGCGGGTGGCCGTGAGTTGGAACTGCTCGGGCGGCGATTTGGGGATCTGAGTTTGCTTTCTCAGACGAAGGTCGCAGGTTACCGTTTGGGGGGGCAGCTGGGTCGGTCTTGCTCGCGTTTTATGGTAGAGGCCGATGCGATGCCATCGGCTCTTTTGGGGGATCGTTTGACTTTGACTATCGGCAAAAAGTTGATTGGAAATACTTCTTCATTAATAGAAGGAAGGTTTTTTACAATGAAGAGACGATTGCTCAAGAAAGGAGGAACAAAAGAAGAGCCGATTGCTCGAGTGCTACTAATCCTACTCTACTAATCCTCGCTGCCTTCGTCGTCGGCATCGTAGCTGCCGCCGGCGCTGCTTCCGGAGAATTCCTCGTCGCTGCTGCCCCAGCCCTTGGCCGGAGCTTCTTCCTCCTCGTCATCATCATCATCTTCGCTGTCCGCCCAAGCGCGAAAGCGCTTCGCCGGCGGGTACCCAGCGGAGGAGGAGGAGTCGTCTTCCTCCTCTCCTTCCTGTTCCTCCTCTTCTTCCTCGTCTTCTTCTTCCTCCCCCTTGTCGGAGGAAGTGGGGTTCCCCCAGGAGTGGAGGTCGTCCTCGCTCTCGCTCTCCAGCTCCCCTTCAATGAGGAACTGGAGGTCGCCCTCCCCATCAGTCAGGGGCAGGTCGCCATCTGATCCGACGAGGGCTTCTGGCGGGCCATCTGGCACGAAGTCGAAGTCCCACTCTGGCTCTGACATCGGCTCACTCGGGGAAGAAGATTGGAAAGAGAGGCCGGAGGAGACGGAGGAAGAAGAAGACATTGCTACAGGAGAAGAGGGTTTTTTGGTGCCGATAGCTAGAACAGAGGAGGGGGATGAAGAGGCGAATCGTTCGGCACGGTTAAATAAAGGGGATATAGTGGGGATTCAATGCCACAGCAGTTTCCGAGGAGGTTGTCGTGGTATCGTCACGGCATATGCCATAGGGTGGCTAATCGAAGTGGTTCCTGAGGGATCTCACGGCGGTATCCGGATGCGGGTATGGGCACGAGCGACACGGCGACGTACCCAGGTTCGAGGCCCTCCGATGGAGGTAAAACCTCTACTCCTGCTATGAGTGTATATGATGATCACACAATACAATGGTGCTCCTAGAGCTGTGTCCATTTGCTCTGAGAGGCTAAGGGAGACGATGGTCTCTCTCACGGGGCAGCTACGCCAGGTGGGTGGAAGCAATAAATGATCGATCCCCTGCACGAGAGGGGGTAGTGCGGCTTATATAGGCACCAGCACTTTACATATAAGAGCCTATAGTTTACTGGCCGGCTTGGCCGGCTCCGGCTTCCGCTCCTCCCCGAGGCGGTGACGTCAGGAGCCGTTGAGGCATCGTGGCCTGTCCCATCCGGCTGCCACGGTCAGTGGTATGGAGAGGAGGTGTCCCTGTCGCCGTCAGCCACTGTAGCCAGTACGGCCCGTCGCAAGCCATGATGGCCTGTCCGGCGCGTGGCACTATTGCTCCACAGTGCCCCGCGCTTTACGGAAGATGAAGTCAGCGTGCACTTTGGGAACCCGGATCACCAACCCGGTTCCTTCCAGTGCAAGACTCGCCAGCCTCGAGTCGGTCTGAGGTACAAACCCCAGTCGGATATGGCTTGTAGAAGCCGGCCCAGCTACAGCACTGGTAGCCGCAGCCAAGCCGACTAGGACCTAGAGCCAGCCGGCTTCCGGACCAGCCGACCACGGCGCCAGCCGGCTGCTCCTCAGCCGGCCTTTGCCGCGAGCCGGCCAGTGGCCAGCCGGCTGCTCCGCGTCCATTGCCCTATCCGGGGTCTTCCCCCCGACATTAGCCCCCGAAGCTGGCAAGGTCCTGCGTTTAGAAGGACCTAGGCAGGTTTTCCTGGCTTCTCGAATATATTTGACGGCACTTGGAGGGGCCGACTGAGAATTTCCATTCAGCCGGCTGCGCCCTCATCCGGCTCGTTCCTGCCGGCTGCTTCTAGCCGGCCGCTTTTTATACTTGTACAGTTTTTGCTTTCTCGCAAGATCTGATGGCGCCTCCGCCTTGCTGACGGATTTTGGTTCGAGTGGAACTTATTGTCCGGCTCCGGCTTACGGCGCGCCGGAGTCTCCGCCGCCTCGGGTCCTGCGCCCGACTTGACTGGTCTGACGCCTGGCCCGGCGGTCGGTTCGTCTGGTCACATCAATGTCTCCCCGGATCCGGTGCGGTAGTGGGCGACGTGGTGTGGCCGTTTCTGATAACCGTCGTGGTCGTGGGAGGAGTTACGGCGCAGTAAATCCGGGGACGTGGCCCACGACCGCCACTTGGAGGCCAACCGCCCGCGGCAGGAGGCTATAAATGCCGCGGGGGAGGCATCGAGGCGGCCACTTGCCTCTTTCTTCCTCCTCGCGCTCCTGCTCCCATCGCTCTCCTCTTCGCGCTCGAGCTCGCTGCTGCTCCGGCGAACGCCCCCCGCTGGCGAACTCCGGCGAACGAATCTCCACCGATCCGCCGCCGCCACTCCGTCAATCCGGCGCCACGGGGCCGCACGTTTCGACGGAGCGTCCTCAGCCGCCGTTGTCGCCGCCGCGGTCGCAAGGCTCTTCCTCGCCGTTTCGCCTCTCTTGGTCATCTTCTTCCTCAACCTCGACAATGGCGTCTCCCAGCGGATCGTGGAGGGGCTCATACATGCGGGAGGACGACATCGAACGACTGGTGCGCCTCCGGCGGATCCCGCAGTCGGTGATCACGCGGGTGCCCGGCGAGGAGACGGAGCCCGCGCCGGAGCCCGGCGAGCGCGTCGTCTTCGGCGCGCACCTCGATCGCGGGCTGGGCCTGCCGGCTTCGACGTTCTTCCGGCAGTTCCTCGACAACTTCGGCCTGCAGCCGCACCACCTGCCGGCCAACGCGTGCGTCCTCCTCAGCTGCTTCGTGGCGTTCATGGAGGCCTACGCCGGCTTGTGGCCCGACATCGACTTTTGGAGCCGGCTCTTCTACTTGAAGGCGCAAACCAACGACGGCCGCCTGCGAGCCTGCGGCACCGCCTCGATCTACACCCGGCCTAGTACGCCTTTCCCCAAAATCCCCACCGTTGACTCGGTGAAGAACTGGCAGATGTCGTTCTTCTACGTGCGCAACGAGGGGGAGCTCGTCGACCGGATCAACTTGCC
Organism: Lolium perenne; assembly: GCF_019359855.2. Lineage (NCBI taxonomy): Eukaryota > Viridiplantae > Streptophyta > Magnoliopsida > Poales > Poaceae > Lolium > Lolium perenne. The sequence continues at coordinate 101,142,500 of NC_067244.2, read as the reverse complement.
GGAGTTCAACCCGACCCCTCCAGTCGGCCGGATCAACTGGAGCTACAACGCCCGCTCGTCGAATCAGGACGCTGAGGTGAACCTGCTTTGGGATTTCCTGGCGACAGCCGTCGATGGTGGGCTGACTGCCGAAGATCTCCTCTGCACCATCGCCGAGCACCGGGTGCTGCCGCTCCAGATGCGCACCCACAAGATCGGGCACATGTCCGGCCGGTTCGACCCGAACCGGACGTCCAAGGCGCCGCTCACCAAGGCCCAGGTGGCCAGCCGGGTGAATAACATCACCAAGGCGAACCTGTCGGAAGACTGGAACTACGGGCTGGCGCCCCACGACAGGGACCATCCACCGGAGCGGGTAAGCCTCGTGTCTTTGCCAATTTCCGGCTTGCGGCTGCGAGGCCGACTTCCTTTTTCTTCTGCCGACTTCCGGCTTGTTATTTGCTCATGCTTTTTCTGTCTTTCTAGCTCTTTGAGCGCCAGAACGCCGAGGACAGCGACCTGGCGACGAGGAGGTGGACGCCGGATCACGTCGATCCGGCTGACCAAGCCGGCGACCAGGCCGGCGACGACGACTCTTGCGGCGCCCTGATCTAGGCGGCCAGGGGGAGCACAATCCGCCCCCTTCACCGGAGCAGCAGGAAGACGAGGAGCCGGCGACGTCCGGCACGGGGCCAATCCCCGCCGTGCCTCTGCGCACGAGGCCGCCCAGCACCACGGCGACTTCGGCGCCCAAGGGCACGAAACGAGCCGGCTCCACCGCCGCCTGGGAGGCGAAGGCGAAGAAGCAGCGCCGGCAGCAGCCGAAGAAGGTCCCGGAGCAGGCCGGGTGAGTTCTCTCTCTCTCTTTTTTGTTTGATTCCTTTTCTTTCCTTACTTTTATGCTTATCTTCTCTCTGTTTATCCGGCTAGGGCCCCTATCAAGTTTGCCCAGGGCGGCGGCTCCCGGCAAGCTCCGCGCGTTGTGTCGCCGCTTCCGCGCCGAGGAGGGAGCGAGACGCCGCAGCCTTCCTCGCGCGCACCTACGCCGCCGCTGCCGCAGGGCGCCTTCCTTTGCCGTGCCGCGGCCTCGGCGCCTGACCGCGGCACGCGGGTTGAGCCAACGCGGCAGCCGACGCTGGACGACATGTTCCCGCGCCGGACACCTCTTCTGGACCCGGCCCGGCTGGGCCGGCGGGGCATGCCGCCCTCAACCGGAGCTGAGCCGGCGGGGCTGCTCCCAGAACCGGCGCTGGCGAGGGCCGCGCCGCTGCGGCGGAGCCGGCACCAGGCCCAGCGTGGTGGAGCTGGATGGGAGCCGGAGGGGCACCCCGAGCGCCGGAGATGACTGCGCCGGCGGGCCATCCGCCACGCCCGGAGCGACGCCACCGCCGCAGCCGACGACGGAGGAGCCGGCCAGGCAGGAGCCGGCGAGGGACGAGCCGGTGCGCATGGAGGGCGCCGACTCGCGCGCGCTGGTGAGGACGGGGACCTCATCGGCGTCGCCGCAGGGCCTGCATGTGGCCAAGGGCGCACTTCTTCTTCAGGTGCCGTCCGCCTCCGACTCCAGCCTCGGCTCGGCTGCCACCATGGAGCAGGCGTGGCTCCGCGCCGACTCCTACGAGGTGACCAGCCGGGAGGGGAACCCCGGCCAAGCGTCGGTGGAGATGTTCTTCTCCAGCCTGCAGGCCAACCTCAAGGCCAGGGCAGCCGAGGCCGCGGCTAACGTTGCCAAGGTGGAGGAAGCCGGCAAGGTAAGCTTCGCTTGTTTTTGATCTGATTATTATCCTGGTAGCCCTCCGAGGCATGGGCCGGCTGCTTGGAGCCGGCACGGGTTTCGCCTGTTCGACTGACTTTCTCTTTTCCTTAGGCTGTGATGGATCGGCGCACCACTCTATATAATCGCGCCGTCACCCATTACCACAAGGCCAAGCTGGACCGGGCCGACTTGGCCCGCGAGCTGGAGACCGCCAAGGGTAAGCTCTTGCTTCTTTCGACTTGATGTCTTATTTTCTTTTTAATCTTGGTTGGCTGACATTTCTTTCCAGCCGCCTCGCAGTTGAAGCCGCCAAGGTCCCGCAGCTGGAGTCGGATCTCCGAGCCGCTCGCGCCCAGTGCGCCGAGAGCGAGGAGGCGGGCCGATCCGCCGCCGGCAAGCTCAAGCTGGCTGAGCAGGAGCTGACGCGGCTGCGCCTGCTGGAGCAGAACCACCTCGCTGAGCTCAACTCCCTCAGGACGGCGGAGAAGGAGAAGGTGGATGGTCTGAGCCGGCGGCTGACGGAGGTGGAGAAGCAGCGGCTTGCGCTGCAGGAGGAGGTCACCGCTAAGTCCACAGAGCTGACGGCTACCGCCAAACGCTGGACCGACGAGTTTAGCGCGCTTGATCGCGGCTTGGCGGGTGAGTGCATCTCTATGTTCCTTTCCCTTTGCCGGCTTTCGGCTGTCGACTGCCGGCTTTCGTTGGCAGCCGGCAGCAGAAACTTCTGATTTCTTCGCTATCCTCATCTTCGGGCTGGTGGCAGTCGGTTCTTGCCGGCTGCCGCCAGGCCTTTCCTTTTGGCTTAGAACTTCGAAAATTTGCATTTTTCAGCTTATTTCGGCTTCGATGGTTTCTGACTTGCTTCTTCTTGCAGCGGCCTTCCCAGAGACGCAGGACGCGGCTTTAGCAGCCGTTGGCGTCGCGCGCGACTCCAGGAGGCGGGAGACCGGTGAGGGCAGCTCGGAGTACTTCTCCATGGAGGACCACATGGCGTCCATGGCTGCCCGCATCGAGCCCATCACCAAGCTCGGCTGGGAGCTTCGGAAGGCGGCTGAAGAGCTGGTGCCAATGCTGTGGCCTGAAGAGGCGGTGCCGCAAGATATCTCCGGCCTCATCTCTTCGATGGAGCGGGCGCCGGACCGCTTCCTCGACTGGAAGGAGTCGGCCACGCGCGCTGGTGCCGACATGGCGCTGTCCTTCGTCCTCTCTTGGTACAACGAGGTGGACCTGGGGCAGCTTGAGTTCCGGCGAGCCGGCGTGGAGGACAAGCTCCCGGCCGAATACAAGGCCGCCCGCCTTGCTCGAGCCAGCACCATCGCCGACTTCGTCGACAAGACCCTCTTCGTCGCGGATCCGAACCCTCCTCCATCCGATGAGGACTACATGGAAGATGAGGAGGCGGAAGACGAGCCCGAAGTCGATCCGGCAGCCGGCTCCGCGGACGCTCCTCCGGCTGGCCCTTCTCCAGCCGCGTCTTAGTTTTACCTGTCTTTCCAGTTGTTCTTTTGCCAAGACAATTTTATTAAATCCCCGGGATGCCGGGTGCACATGTATGAATGCTATCGTCTTTTAATTAAGTCACACTTTAATGTGTTTGTTAATCATTTGTGTGCCGAGTTGCTTTCTTTCGACTCGTTCGCTTTTTCCCATCCGCCCCACTCTTTGGCTGTGCTCTTGTCGGTCGCACGTCCGACTTGCGATCCGTCGCCGGATCAAGAGCGGGCCGCTAGGTGAGGCCGACAGTATTTCAGTCGAACGAGCTGAATTCGGCAATCCGGCACTTTTATGAAAAGTTGCAAGTCAACTCGCTCTTACTCTTTCCCTTAGTCGTTTTTCGCGTGCCGGCTCCCTAGGCCTTACTCCCGCCAGCCGGACGGCGGGTTGCGATGCAGCCTGGATCGGAAGCCGGCTGTCGGAAACCGGATCACGTTACCGAGCCGACCGCGTGAGAGGGTTCAAGCCAATTGGCGAAACAAGGTAAAGTACGCGAAAAACTTGTCGGAAACGGCGCTCTCGGCGCATGCTTTTTCATAACTCACAAAAGGGATACAAGGGATACATACATTCCTGCTCTCATGTGTAAAATGGGCGGAGTAACCTGACATTCCAGGGACGTTTAGTCTCCTCGTCAGCCTTGTCCGGCTTGTTTTTCTTAGCCTCTTGGGCATCTATGAGATAGTAGGAATCATTGCCTACTGCCTTGCTCACGATGAAGGGACCCTCCCATGGGGATGATAGTTTATGCTGTCCGGCTGTCCGCTGGATCAGCCGGAGCACTAGGTCTCCTTCTCGGAATGCTAAGGGCTGGACCTTCCGGCTGTGATAGCGTCGGAGGCTTTGCTGGTAGATAGTAGATCTAGACTCAGCCAGCAGCCGGGCCTCTTCGACCAGGTCAACTCCATCTTCGCGAGCTTCTTTGGCTTCGGCTTCTGTGTAGAGCTTGATCCTTGGCGCGTCATGCTCGATATCAGTCGGCAAGACGGCTTCGGCCCCGTACACGAGAAAAAATGGTGTGAAGCCGACTGAGCGGTTTGTCGTCGTGCGCAAGCTCCACAGCACATTGGGCAGTTCTTCAATCCAGCAGCCAGCTGCTCGCTCGAGCGGCTCCACCAGCCGGGGCCGGATGCCGGCTAGGACTAAGCCGTTAGCCTTTTCCACTTGTCCGTTGGACTCTGGGTGTGCCACAGAAGACAGGGCCATCCGGATCCCCATTTCCCCACAATAGCGAGAGAAGATGCCTTGGGAGAAGTTGCTGCCGTTGTCGGTGATGATGGTGTGGGGGTAGCCGAATCTCACAATGATTTCCTTGAGGAATGTGACGGCTGTGGAGCCGTCCAGCTTCTTGATTGGCTTGGCCTCGATCCACTTGGTGAATTTGTCAATCATCACCAAGAGGTGTGTCATGCCGCCTCGCGCTGTTTTGAACGGGCCCACCATATCCAAGCCCCATACGGCAAATGGCCATGTGATGGGGATGGTTTTCAAGGCAGAAGCCGGCTGGTGTCTTTGCTTTGCGAAGCGCTGACAGCCGTTGCACTTCTTCACCAACTCTTCTGCGTCTCTGAGCGCAGTCGGCCAGTAAAAGCCGTGCCGGAAGGCTTTGGCCACTATGGCCCTGGATGAGGCGTGATGTCCGCACTCTCCTTGATGGATTTCCCGTAGGAGTTCAATCCCTTCAGCCGGCTCGACGCACCGCTGGAACACCCTACTTACGCTGCGTTTGTACAGCTGGTGGTTGATGATGGTATAGGCCTTGGCCCTTCTCTCAATCTGCCTGGCCTGGACTCTATCATCAGGCAGCACACCATCGGTGAAGTAGGAGAGGAATTCTTGTGCCCATGAAGGTACGCATCTTATCTCGAATACGCTGACCAACAGGGCCTCCTGCGTGGGAGCTTCCGGATTCGACTGCATGGTCGCCGGGTTCGGCTTGCTAGCCGGCGGGTTCGGCTTGCTAGCCCCCGAGTTTGGCGATGAAGCCCCCGGGTTGGACTGAGAAGTCCCCGGGTTCGGCATGGTAGCCGGCGGGTTCGGCTTGTTAGCCCCCGACTTGGGCGATGAAGCCCCCGGGTTCGGCTGAGCAGCCCCCGGGTCAACCGGCACGAATATTGAATCCGAGTCCGGTGACGGTATGATGGACGGCTTCTTGAGGACCGCCAAGGCGACACCCGGCGGAATGGCTTGCCGGGTTGAGCCAATCTTGGATAAGGCGTCAGCCGCCTCGTTGTTTGCTCGTGGCACATGGTGGAATTCGCAGCCGTCGAAGAAGCCGGATAATTGTTGGACATGGAAGCGGTATGAGGCCATGTTGGCGTCCTTCGCGTCCCAGTCGCCAGATGCTTGTTGTATGACCAAGTCGGAGTCGCCGAAGCAGAGTATGCGACGCACGCCAATCTCCTTGGCCAGCTTCAGCCCATGAATGAGCGCTTCGTACTCCGCCACATTGTTGGATGCGGCGAAGTGGATCTGCAGGACGTAGTCCAGCCGGTCTCCCTTGGGAGAGGTGATGACGATGCCGGCTCCCAAGCCGTTGCGCATCTTCGAGCCGTCGAAGTGCATCTTCCAGTGTGTGGAATCCGGCACAAAGCGGCGAGTGCGCATCTCAGCCCAGTCGACGAAGAAGTCCGCGAGGATCTGCGACTTGATGGCTGTGCGTGGCTCGTAGAGGATGGTGTGGGCGGCTAGCTCCAGGGCCCACTTGGCAACCCGGCCGTTGGCATCCTTGCTGCCTATGATTTCCGCCAAGGGCGCTGTGGCAACCACCTTGATGGGGTGCTCTTGGAAGTAGTGCTTCAGCTTCTTGGCCGCCATGTAGACGCCGTAGGTAACCTTCTGGTAATGGGGGTAGTTTTGCTTCGACTGGGAGAGCACTTCGCTAAGGTAATAGACTGGGCGCTGGACCAGCTGCTCCCTGCCGGCTTCTTTGCGCTCCACCACCAGGACAACGCTAACCACTCGGTTGGTGGCTGCGATGTACAACAGCATCGGCTCCATTGAAGCCGGCGTTGCAAGGATCGGCGCGGTTGAGAGCACGCGCTTCAAGTCACGGAAGGCCTCATCCGCCTGTGGTGACCAGACGAACTTGTCCGCCTTCTTCATTAGTTGATACAGGGGCAGTGCCTTCTCCCCCAGCCGGCTGACGAAGCGGCTCAGGAAGCCGGGCAGCCGGCGAACTTACGGACGTCCTTGAGGCCTTTGCGGCAGTTCCATCTTCTCCAGGGCACCGATCTTGTCCGGGTTGGCTTCGATCCCTCGCCTGAGACGAGGTAGCCAAGGAGCTGGCCAGACGGCACGCCGAATGTGCACTTGGCCGGGTTGAGCTTCATCCGGAATCTTCTCAGATTGGTGAAGGTTTCTCTCAGGTCATCAAGGAGGGTAGTCGTCTCCTTGGTCTTTACAACGACATCATCCACATATGCGTGAACGTTTCTGCCGATTTGATCCTGCAAGCATTTTTGCATGCACCTTTGGTAGGTGGCGCCTGCATTTTTCAAGCCGAACGGCATAGTCGTGTAGCAGTAAGCCCCATACGGGGTAATGAACGAAGTCTTTATTTGATCATCCGGATTCAAAGGAATCTGGTGGTAGCCTGAGTAGGCATCTAGGAAAGACAACAGTTCACAGCCGGCAGTCGAGTCTATGACTTGATCTATGCGTGGCAGGGGGAAGGGATCCTTTGGGCACGCCTTGTTCAGGCTGGTGTAGTCGATACACATGCCAGGAGCCGTTCTTCTTCAAAACCAGGACCGGGTTCGCCAACCAGTCCGGGTGCAGCACTTCCATGATGAAGCCGACAGCTAGGAGCCGGGCGATTTCTTCACCGATGGCCTTCCTTCGTTCTTCGGCGAAGCGCCTGAGGGGCTGCTTCACCGGCTTGGCTTCAGGCCGGACGTGGAGGTGGTGCTCAGCCAACTCCCTCGGCACACCCGGCATGTCTCTTGGAGTCCATGCGAAGATGTCCCGATTCTCACGGAGGAAGCTGGTGAGCTCGCTTTCCTATTTCTTGCTCAAGCCGGCACCAATGGTGACGAACTTGTCCGGCTGCGCCGGGTCCAGTAGGATCTTCTTGGTGTTGTCGGCCGGCTGGAAGTGAGTCGTCCCAGCCGGGTTGCCCGCAGCCGGCATGTCTGTCTGCGCGGCTTTGGCGAGGGCGACGGCGTCGTGGATGAGCTGCTTCTCGGTGGTGATGACCAGCGTCTGGGCCATCTTGGAGCTCTGCGTGGCGCAGTCCATGGAGCGGCGATAGTCGCCGGCTACGGTGATGACCCCCTTGGGGCCAGGCAGCTTCATCTTCAAGTACCCATAATGGGGCACCACCATGAACTTGGTCAGGGCCGGCCTGCCCAGGAGCGCGTGGTAGGGACTCACGAGGTCCACCACCTCGAACTCGATTCTCTCGGTGCGGAAGTGGTCCGGCTTCCCGAACATCACCTCCAGCGTGATCCGGCCGATCGGCTGGCAGCAATGGCCTGGCACGATGCCATGGAAGACGGTGGGGGTGGGGCGCAACTCGGCCTCCTGGATGCCCAGCTTGCGGGCGGTGTCGCGGTAGAGGATGTTGATGCTGCTGCCGCTGTCGATGAGGACGCGCGAAAAACGCACGCTGCGCCGGGTTGTGCCGATGGTGGGGTCGAGGACCATGGCGTAGCTGCCCGGCTTCGGCAGGACAGCCGGTGTGTCGCGGCGATCAAAAGTGATGGCCTGCTCTGACCATTTTAGGTACTGGGGGACCGGCGGTATGACCGCGTTGACCTCGAGGGAACGGCGTTCTTGGCTCGTCCTGTCCTCGGGCTCGGAGGTGAAGATGATGTAGGTGGCGTCTTCGGCCAGATATCGGCCGCCATGGTGCACTTGGTTAGCCTCGTGGTGCTCGAGGTTGGCGTTCTCTGCGCCGGCTTGGCCACCCGGCCCGCCGGCTGGTGGGGGCGGGGGTGGAGGCGGTAGAGGTTCACCGCTTGTCAGCCGCTTCATGAAGTGGCAGTCGCGGGTGAGGTGGTTGGAGGGGTTCTTGCCGCTGTGGTACTTGCACGGCGAGTCGAGCATTTGCTCAAAGGTGTACTTCGGCTTCCACTGCCGGTCTTGCTTCTGGCGGCGGCTGCCGCCTGCCGCGTTGTCTGCCACGGCGGCTACGTGGGCGGAGCCGTACCGGCGGTCCGGCTGGTCGCTGTGACGCTTGCCGCGGTAGTTGTCCCGCCGGCTGCCGTGCGAGGCGCCCTCGGCCGGCTTTTTGTTGTCCCTTCTGGTGGGGGCCGGCGAAATGTCAGCCGGCGCCTTGCCGGCTTCCTCAGCCAGCGCGTACTTGTCGGCGATGGCCATCAAGGCGGCCATCGACTTGGGGTCACTGCGGCGCAGCTTGTGCCACAGCATGGTGTTGGGCCGACAGCCTCCCATGAAGTAGCTGATGGCCTGGATCTCGCGCACGCCCTCGCAGGAGTTGCGCATCTCGCACCAACACGTCAGGTACGCACGATCCGTCTCGTGGGGGCCCTGCTTGCACATCTCAAGCTGCTGGGGGCGACCCGGCCGGCGATAGGTGCCGGTGAAGTTGCTGATGAAGGCCACTTCGAAGTCGAGCCAGCCGTTTATGCTGCCGGCTGGCAGGTTGTTGAGCCATGTGCGGGCGGAGCCGACCAGCATCAGGGGGGAGTAGCGCACAGCCCAGCGCTTGTTGCCTTTGGCGATGCCGACTGCGGTGGAGTAATCCTGCAGCCAGTCCTCCGGCTTGGCGGTGCCGTCGTACTTGGGGGTGTCGCGGGGGAGCGTGAAGCCCTCGAGCGTGGGCTCGTTGGCGATACGGGGCCCGAAGCACTTTGGGCCGGCTGGAGCTTCTTCTTCCGCAATGCGGGATTCGACCAGCCGGTCGAGGCGATCTCGGGCGTCGGCGGGCTCAATGCGCGGGCCCAGCCGGGAGTGTGCCGGCTGGCGTGCGCCGCTTGCTTCTGGAGCCGGCCGGTGATGACGGCGGGGCCCAGAGTCTTGCTCCTGGTTCCGGCTTGGAGGGGGCCGGCTGCGGCTGATGCCGCTCGGCTGGTGGCTTGGCCGGCCCGAGCTTGCGTGCGTGGCCCGGGAGTCACGGTGCCGGCTTGGTGCTGGGGAGGAGGACTCGGCCGTGTCCCTGGCGCCTTCCCTGTCATTGCTGCGGCTCCACGAGCGTGAGAAGCTCTGGGGCATTGACATACACAGGGTCGGCGATCTGCTGTTGGCTGCGTTGAGCAGCTCGATCACCCGCAGTGCAGCGGCGTAACTCTTCGCCTTCGAGGCGGTTCAGCTCTTCCGCGGCGGCTTCTGCCGCGCGCATGTTCTTGTCGGGGGTGTTGTAGACGGGGAGCTCCGCGGACGGAGCCGGCGAAGGAGCGCCGTCGCGGGCGATCTCAGCGCCAAGGTCGCGGCCCCTGCGGCGGATATGGCCGGCTCGGCTTGGCTCATCGCCGCCTGGAGTGAGGCCGTGGGCGCGGTTGTATTCGCGCTGGGTGATCTCCATCTGGCGCTTAGCAGCAGCCCGGTTCTTCGGTTTGCTTGAGGAGGAGCTGGCGGTGCGCCTCCAAGTCCGCCTCGATGGCGGTGGGGTCGGCACCAGGCGTGAGCGGGGTGCTCAGTTTTGCCCGGACTGCATCCAGCCGGGACGGTGGTGGTGGCGCTTTCGGGCCGGAGCCGGAGGCGTTGGGGTCGATGTTGCGCTCCAAGTTGGGGCCGCGCATGCGCGGGTTCTTGGTGGGGAGCTCGTCGCCAGCCATCATGACTTGCACGACGGCGGGGCTGGCGGGAGCGCTGCTGCCGGCTCGCGGAGGAGGGCTTGCGCAGCGCAGCACCTGCCGCGGGTAGCGCGGCGGTGCGACGGTGGCGACGTAGATGTCGTGGCCGCCGAAGGAGATGATGCTGCCGCCGGCTGGGAAGGGCCGGTCAGCGAAGCAGCCAGCGTTGTCGCTGACGCAGTTGAGGGAGCCGAATCTCCAGATCAAGCCTGAAGCGACTCGCTCGCCGGTGGTGATGGTGAGGCCCGTCCGGATGAAGACACCGGCCGAGGATGCTGAAGGCCCCACGGTGGGCGCCAAATGTCGTGGTATCGTCACGGCATATGCCATAGGGTGGCTAATCGAAGTGGTTCCTGAGGGATCTCACGGCGGTATCCGGATGCGGGTATGGGCACGAGCGACACGGCGACGTACCCAGGTTCGAGGCCCTCCGATGGAGGTAAAACCTCTACTCCTGCTATGAGTGTATATGATGATCACACAATACAATGGTGCTCCTAGAGCTGTGTCCGGCTGCTCCTGAGAGGCTAAGGGAGACGATGGTCTCTCTCACAGGGCAGCTCTGTAGGTGGGTGGAAGCAATAAATGATCGATCCCCTGCACGAGAGGGGGTAGTGCGGCTTATATAGGCACCAGCACTTTACATATAAGACCCTATAGTTTACTGGCCGGCTTGGCCGGCTCCGGCTTCCGCTCCTTCCCGAGGCGGTGACGTCAGGAGCCGTTGAGGCATCATGGCCTGTCCCATCCGGCTGCCACGGTCAGTGGTATGGAGAGGAGGTGTCCCTGTCGCCGTCAGCCACTGTAGCCAGTACGGCCCGTCGCAAGCCATGATGGCCTGTCCGGCGCGTGGCACTATTGCTCCACAGTGCCCCGCGCTTTACGGAAGATGAAGTCAGCGTGGACTTTGGGAACCCGGATCACCAACCCGGTTCCTTCCAGTGCAAGACTCGCCAGCCTCGAGTCGGTCGAAGTACAAACCCCAGTCGGATATGGCTTGTAGAAGCCGGCCCAGCTACAGCACTGGTAGCCGCAGCCAAGCCGACTAGGACCTAGAGCCAGCCGGCTTCCGGACCAGCCGGCCACGGCGCCAGCCGGCTGCTCCTCAGCCGGCCTTTGCCGCGAGCCGGCCAGTGGCCAGCCGGCTGCTCCGCGTCCATTGCCCTATCCGGGGTCTTCCCCCCGACAGAGGTGGTGCCCAAAGAAAAAATCATGATGAAGGATAAGTTGAAAAGGCAAGGCATCATGATGAAGGATACTGCGACGGTTTTTTGCTCTGCCACGACATGACCCGACGAAGGAAAAGCAGAGTGATTTTGGAATTGTTAATTCCAAAACCAGGGGGGCATGTGTTATCACCAGAATTTGACCGAGTCAGAGGTAGGCCGCGATCGAGATTGGGCTTGAAGAATATACATAGAGGAACTACGTGAACCGGCCTTATACACGAAGATTGGGCAGTTTGCCCTTGTATCTGTAAATATAGTAGGATACGTGTCGGTTAGTTAGAGTTTGGCTCGTGCACGGTTGGGATTATTCCCACGTTAGAAAGTCTACGGACTATAAATATGTATCTAGGGTTATCAAGAAAGACAACAATCACGTTCATCACAAACCAATCTTGGCGCATCGCCGACCCCTTGTTTCGAGGGTTTCTTCCGGGTAAGCATCATGCTGCCTAGATCGCATCTTGCGATCTAGGCAGTATACGTTTATTCGTCGTTCATGCGTTGCTCGTACTGAAGCCTTTTTGATGGCGAGCAACGTAGTTATCATAGATGTGTTAGGGTTAGCATTGTTCTACCGTGCTACATGCTTCCGTCCATGCAACCCTTAGACGTCTAGCCGTCCTTACACCTTTCTTAGGTGTAAGGGCGGCACCTTGCTTGATCATTGTTTAGTAGATCCGATCCGTTATGATTGCTCCTTGATTCTTCAGGGATTAGTTTAATATCTGCATAGTTAGGCCTTACAAACGGGTTGAAGGATCCAGTGGTACGTAGGGTGTGGTTTGCTAACCCTAGACAAGATGTTCCGGGGATCAACTTAATGTTGGTTTTTAGGCCTTGTCTAGGGTCGGTTTATTATCACCGTGCGTAGCTGCCAGGCTCAATCACGAGTAGGATGTTCCGATTATGTGGTGAAAACCCTAAATCGTCGTAGGTCGTTTTAGCTACATATTGATCAAGCAGGACCACCATGTGATCATAGACCTCATACGAACCATGGGTGGATCGGCTCCTTGAGCCGATTCACAGGACAACCTGAGAGCCGATCGAGGCTCGTATTTAATGTTTACGTGTATGCCATGCAGGAAACTAAGCGAAGCAAATCCATTACCTTCCTGATCAGGTATAGATCAGGTGGCACGCCCTTGCACCAGCATCGGGACGTGTGTACCAGAAGCTTTGCGGGCCGTCGCTCGGAGGGACCAGGGCCAGCCGCAGCCCTAAGTTGTTCCCGGCTCTTCGTGTTGCCAGCCGTAGCTCGCCGGTGAGTTTCGGACGCCAACACACCGAAACCCTAATCCCCTTCTCCTCTCTGGCGATCTCCTCGTCGCCGCCCCCTTCTCGGAATTTCTCCGGCCTACTCAGGCCGTCGCCGCCGGCGAGATCAGGTGGATCTGAACCGCCTTTCGACGGCGGACACGGTGGTCCGCATCGATTTGGCTTTCACCGCCGTTCCTGCTCGCCCCCAACCCTGCTGCGCCTCAACCGCCTGGATCCGTGAAGATCCGCCGTTCACCGGCGTCCCTCGCGCCGTGGCGCCGCTGTGATGAAGCTGGCGTTGTGGCGAGGTGGTGGCCTGGCTCGGCTTGGCCTGGCGCCGCTGTTAGCCCGGCGTGTGCCGCCGTGCCGCCAAGGTTGCGCGTCTCTGCTTCGCCTGTAAGTGGCTTCCTCTCTTTCTTCTTCCTCTACTCCTCCTCCTAGCTGAGCTACGGCTGTCTCACTGCTGCTGCCTACATGTGCCATGGCTTCTAGATAATGTGCTTGCTCTACTGCTATGCGTATGCTGCTTGCTGTGCTGCTTCTGCCATGCTTGCCCTAGTCTATGCTCGTGTGCAAAGCTTACTGTGGCTTGTGCTTCCTTTGTTTCTAGTCTCTGCTCACCCTTGGTTTTGCACCTGCTATAATTTGTCTAGATGCTCATCTGAGCATCACTAGCCATTGGTGTTGCTTACTGGCTTGTGCTGTGATATGCTCTGCCCCCTTAGTTCATTACTGTGAGTGATTCTTGCTGTTTAGCAAGAGATAGTGTTGTTTGTGTGGTGATTATTGAGTTCTGGCTCATGGTAGGCTTGTTCTTGCTTAATTGTTGACCATATACATCAATTCCTTGATGATATGCTTCTGGATACAATTATAAAATTGGTTTATGTGTTAGCCTGTGATGCAATTGTTGCTTAACTGTGGCTGTTTAATTCATATAATTTCTATGTGATGCCATTAATTGATTCTAGCATGCATTGGCATGCCCTAGCAGGCTCTGGTGATCAATTGTTCACCACTTGCTTTTTGATAGCATGCCTGCTTACTGTCTGTGCCTATTTGGTGCTCCCTTTGGTGTCTGTGTGACACACATACCTGTGCTGGTGTGTGCTGTGGTTGGCTCAAGCAATGGCTGTTGCTTGCAGTGATCACTTGGATCCACTGCAAGGCTCTGGTGTATTGATTTCTTGTGTATTCATTTATCTGTGTTGTTGTTCTTGGCTAAGTGGATAAATGATGTGAGCTGCTCTGCAGTGAGGATCATATGAGTGGATTTGGTAAAGCTAGAGGGATGCCAATCATTTATTGGGAACCCTAGCTCCATTTGAACCCTTCTGGGTAATGATATATGTGCTGGAAATGTTGGCTGTGGGTTGAGGTGGCCTTGACAGCCATTTGGTGCTGTCATGGTAGCTCCCCCTTTCTCTGTGACTTGCTGTGGTGAATTGTTGCTTACTGGCCTGACCATATTTGGTTGCCAGATGCTTTTGATGTTGACAAACCTGGATAGACACATAATAGTCTATCATGTCTGATGGTGTAGTGGCCATATGTGCTAAGTAAATCTGGCTAGCTAGATAGGATCAACCCTTGTTGGATTTCTTTGTTTATGTCACTGGTTTGGCATAGCCAATGTTCCCAGGTTGCTTTCCTATTGGTTGTCCTCTTGCTTCCTTGCACCAATTTGGCTAGTAGCCAGATGATGACTCACATATAGGGTATCTACCCACTTTGCTTCCTGTGACTTGTGCAAATGATGAATTTGTATGAGCAAAACCCTGCTTGCTCATGATGTGTGGTATACCTCACTCCAGCTCCTAGAAATGGGTGTTGATGTAGAGGATGGCTTCTGGGTGGTTGGTTTGCTTTGGTGATGAGCTGGTGCTTGTCCTGCTCCTCCTTGTGAGCTTGTGAAGCTTGATTTGGTCCTGTGGTGGATTTTGGACAGGTTGAACAGCTCTGGCTGTTCTTCCTGTTCTTGCTGTTCTTGGTGTTCTTACCCTTTGGAGATTCTGCCGATGAGCTGCTAGGGTTTCTGGCTATGAAAAGGTTTTATATGAACCTTTGTTGGCTCCTCTGGTCGACAGCTTGGCCTGGCACCAATCTGGTGACTCTCCTGGTTGTGTGTGTGTGCTATTGTACATGCACAGTGCCTGGTGAGCAGGCAGTGTGTGTGTGTAAGCCTGATGCTGTGCACTTGGTCTTGGAGAGGATCAGCTCGGCTGATCTTTGTTCATATCCTCTCTGTTTCATTTCTTTGCTAACCTGCCAAGTGGCATTGCCACTTGGCATAATATTGTGTTGGTTTTTTATGTGTGCAGGTTTCAAGCAATTGATCAAGATGATCCTGAAGATGATCAAGTCCAAGATCAAATGAGGACTACTTTGTAGTATTTAGGATAGATTCATTCCTTTGTAATCTTTTCTTTTATTTTCTTTTCTATTTTTTTCCAATTTGTGTAATGTGTTGTAATAATTCATATTACTATTCTGGATATTGTAAATGACATTGTATTGTGTGTGATTATCAATAAAGCTCCCATTTTCCTTAATGAGCTTTATATAATTGTTGCATTATTTATAATCTTGATTAATGATAATTGTTTATTAAATTATCTCAAGTTTGAATTATGTGATATCCATTTGATGTTTGAATTTGAAATTCAAATTCAAATTTGGTTTGAATTCAATCATGCAACTTAACTTTTAATTCAATCATGCAACTTAAGATTGCAATGCAATATCTCTTCCCTCTCCTCAAAACCCTAATCTAGTTAAGTAAGAACAAGTTCATCGCACTCTCGAAACCCTAACCCTGTAGGATGTCGAGAGAGAAACCTGTTCCCCTTCGATGCAGTTTTGTTTTAAAAGCGCGAAATTTCCCCGTAATTTACAATGCAATGCACATCCCTTTCTAAAATCTACCCCTCGATCGTCTCTAAACCTGGGACATTACAGCCTTTCCCCCTTAAAGAAAACTTCGTCCCGAAGTTGTGGTTGTAATACCTGAAGAGTTCGGGGTATGTTTTCCTCATGTCTTCCTCCTTTTCCCAGGTGGCTTCCCTCTCGGGATGATGCTTCCATTGTATCTTGCAGTATTTTATGGCTCGATTCCTGAGTTGTTTCCAGTTCTCCTCGAGAATCTTCGCTGGCTTCTCGATGTAGGTCAAGTCTGGTTGTAACTCGAGCTCTTCATGTGATACTGGTTCATCTGGGGTCTTCAAACACTTTCTGAGTTGCGACACATGGAATACATTGTGAACTTGGGATAACCTTCCCGGTAGTTCCAATTCAAAGGCTAACCCTCGGTTTTGACTCAGAATCTTGAAAGGTCCGATGTACCTAGGGCTTAACTTTCCCTTTACTCCAAATCTCTGAAGTCCTTTCATCGGGCTCACCTTGAGATATACCATGTCTCCAACTTGTGGCTCCCATGTTCTTCTCTTCTGATCGACGTAACTCTTTTGCCGACTTTGGGCTATCTTTAACCTATCTCTGATAATGTCAATTATTTGTTGCTTTTCCTTGACATAATCAGGATTGAACTCTTTGCTTGCTCCGGCTTCATACCAACATATCGGTGATCTACACTTCCTCCCGTATAAAGCTTCGAATGGTGCCATCTTGATGCTGCTTTGATAGCTATTATTGTATGAAAACTCTGCTAGTGGTAAGTGTTCCTCCCATGATCCTCCGAAGTCTAGGGCATAAGCCCTAAGCATATCCTCTAGGATCTAGTTAGTTCTCTTCGTTTGTCCACCTGTCTGAGGATGATAGGCGGTACTATAGTCCAACTTGGATCCTAAAGCTTCGTGTAGTTGCTTCCAAAATGCTGACGTGAACACGGATCCTCGATCCGACACGATCTTCTTAGGCACTCCATGTTTACTCACGATCTCTTTGATGTAAAGATCGATGAGTTTTTCTCCTTTATCCTGCTGATTTAACGCTAAGAAGTGTGCACTTTTCGTCAACCGGTCCACGATTACCCATATCATGTCCTTCTTTTTATTGGTCATGGGTAGTCCGGTGATGAAATCCATTCCTATCTCCTCCCATTTCCATTCTGGAATGGGTAAAGGTTGTAACTTTCCTGCCGGACTTGGATGTTCAGCCTTCACTCTTTGGCAGGTATGGCATTCCGCCACGAATTGTGCTATTTCTCTTTTCATGTTGTTCCACCAGAATAATTCCTTTAGATCCATGTACATCTTTGTACTTCCCGGATGTATGGAGTATGGTGTTTGGTGGGCTTCCCGGAGTATCACTTCCTTGATTTCAGCAATATCCGGAACACAAATCCTCTTCTGGAACCATAATGATCCCGATTCTCCGCGGTGAAATTCTGATGGTCTTCCTTCATCTATCCTTCTCATCTCCTCCACGATGAATGGATCGTCCAACTGACCCATCATTATCTCATTCTTCAAGTTAACATTTAGCTCATCGGCTACTTGTAAAGCCGATAGTCCTTCATGAGCTTCTTTCTCCCAAAGTTGTATTTGGGCTTGGCTTATTTCCTTCCTCAACTCTGGTGATAACTCTTGTTCCACTCCTCTAGTGCTCTTCCTACTCAAGGCATCTGCTACAACATTGGCCTTTCCTGGAGTATAATTGATGGTCAAATCATAATCCTTGATCAGTTCAAGCCATCTTTTCTGCCTCATATTGAGTTCCTTTTGAGTGAAGAAGTACTTGAGACTCTTATGATCCGTATAGAGCTCACACTTGGCTCCATAGAGAAAATGTCTCCAAGTTTTGAGTGCAAATACAACTGCTGCTAATTCTAAGTCATGTGTTGGATAGTTCACTTCATGAGGTCTGAGTTGCCTCGATCCATAAGATATTACCTTCCGATCCTGCATGAGTACGCAACCCAATCCATGCTTGGATGCGTCACAGTACACTGTGTAGTCCTTGCCAATTTCAGGAACTGCTAACACCGGTGCTGTGGTGAGTTTCTCCTTCAGAGTTTGAAAACTCTTCTCACACTCCTCTGACCACACGAATGGTGTGTTCTTTCTTAACAGCTTCGTCATTGGTCCTGCTATCTTGGAGAATCCTTCAATGAATCTCCGATAATATCCTGCCATTCCTAGGAATCCTCGGATTTCCTTGACAGTCTTGGGTGCTTCCCATTCTAGAACTGCTGCTACCTTGCTCGGGTTAACAGCTATTCCATCTTTGCTAATGACATGACCCAGAAATTCCACTTGATCTAGCCAAAATTCACACTTGCTAAACTTGGCATAGAGTTGATGTTCTCTTAGTGTTTGCAACACTAACCTCAGATGTTCAGCATGTTCTGCTTTGTCTTTGGAATAGATCAAGATATCATCAATGAATACGATGACAAACTTGTCTAGATATGGCATGAAAATCTTATTCATGAGATTCATGAAAATTGCTGGGGCATTGGTTAATCCAAAAGGCACTACAAGGTATTCATGATGTCCATACCTTGAGACAAAGGCTGTTTTCGGAACGTCTTCTTTCTTGATCTTTATCTGGTGATAACCGGATCTTAGATCAATTTTGGAAAAGACTCCCGCGCCTCTAACTTGATCGAATAGATCTTGTATTCTTGGAAGTGGATACTTGTTCTTGATTGTAACATTGTTCAAATTCCTGTAATCTCCGCACATCCTTCTACCACCATCTCTTTTATCTACAAAGATCACAGGTGATCCCCATGGTGAAACACTCTCTTGTATGAATCCTTTATGTTCCAAGTCATCCAATTGCTCCTTAAGTTCTTTCAACTCCTTAGGCCCCATCTTATATGGTGCTTTAGCAATCGGAGCTGTTCCTGGAATTAGGTCGATAGTGAATTCTATCTCCCTATCTGGTGGCATTCCCGGTAATTCCATAGGAAACACATCCTGGAATTCATTTACTACAGGTATATCCTCCAATTTCACCTCCTTCATGCTGTTCAGCTGTAGCTCAACTTCAATCTGTGTATGCTTGTCACCTTGGTAGATCAATCTACTTCCATCGGGGCTTTTCAAAGATATAGTCTTGTTCACACAGTCGATCAATGCTCCGTTAGCTTCTAACAAGTTCATACCAAGAATGACATCAATGTCCTTCATCGGTAAAATGAACAGGTCTGCGTCAAACGCGCACTTATTGATCATGATGACTTGTTTTTGTTTGGTATGGGTTAATATTATCGTTCCCCCCGCGGAAAGTATAGTTATGGGTGTATCTAACTTAGTGCAACTAATCCCATGTTTGATGATGAATTGCTGAGAAATGAATGATGTAGTTGCACCAGTATCAAGAAGTACTTTGCCAGGATGAGTGAGTATCTGGAGCGTACCTATCACCGCCTGATCGGAGTTGACCACCTCCTCCAGGCTGGTGCAGTTCAACTTGCCGAAGGGTTTCTTGTTCTTCCAGTTCCCTCCGTTATTCCCTCCTTGGCTTCCTCCTCCTCCTGACTGACCTCCTCCAGTATTTCTCTTGGGGAAGTCCTTCAGCATGTGCCCCTCCTGGCGACAACCAAAGCATATGATCCTTGGCTTCTTGCAATCCTTGGCAAAATGTCCTGTGAGTCCACATCTTCTGCAAACTATTTGATTTGCAGTCTGAAATGCTTGGTTCTTCCTGCTACCGTAGTAGTAGTTGTTGTTGTTGTTGTTGTTGTTGTTGTTGTTGTTGTACCTTGGCTTGAAACTCAAGCTGGTATTGGGCTTGTTACTTACAAACCTCTTAGGCTCAAACTTGGCTTTTTTCCTCTTCTCCTCTTGCAGCTGTTTAAAGTCATCTTCAAGAGTGATGGCTGCATCCACCAACTCTTGGAATTCCGTTGCTCTCATCATTCGGAGCTGTACCTTGAACTGGGGACTTAACCCCCGCAAGAACCTCTTCTTTTTCTTGTCCTCGGTGTTGACTTCTTCAACAGCGTACCGGGACAACTTTGAAAACTCCCTGACATAAGTCAGGATAGCTTTATCCTTCTGCTCGAGACTTTCAAATTCTCGATGCTTCAGTTCCACAATACTTTCAGGGACATTGGATTCCCTGAACTTCCTTGCAAACTCCTCCCAGGTGAATACTTTTCCAGCCGGATAAACGGCTACGATGTTGTCCCACCATGATGCGGCAGGTCCACACAACAAGTGTGTAGCATAACGGACCTTCTCCTGGTCGTTGCAACCAACAGTGTTGAGCTTTCGCTCGGTGTCCATAAGCCAGTCTTCTGCGTCCATTGGCTCGGGCGCGTATGCGAAAGATATAGGCTTAGTGTTCTGGAAGTCTGATAAGGTGACTCCCTGATTCTCGGGTCTTTCCACCCGGTTCTGTTGCAGCAGCTCCTGGAAGAATTTATTCTGCTGCTCCAACGTTACATGTTGTCTCTCTTCCATCATCTGCATGTACTGGACAAAGTTCTGCTGCGTCATGGGTGGTGGTGGTGGAAACTGATTCCTGGCTGCTTCGTCAGCCTCTTCCTTCTGTTTCGCCTCGCGCTCCATGCGCTGCGCTTATGTCTCCTCTCCTACCGGTCCCAACATAACCCCCTAGTTCTGCAACACAAGATGATACTCATAATTACTCCATGCGCAAGTTTTCTGAGCTCAACTTTGTGCATAGAAATAGTCACGCAATGGAAATCAAGAAGCAAATCCAAATCATACAAAACATATACCATGTATTTACATACTTAAGTGGTCTTATTACAATACTCAAGTCGATGTGAGTATGAAAACTCACTTATTAAAGTATATGTACAAATTTCTATAAATATTACACACTACAATACACGTGGTACTTGTGTATAGTAGTCTTGCCTCCCTTGGTGGTCTCTAGTCGATCTTCACTCCCGATACATCCCAGGCTTCCATCCGGTCAAACGTGTCGTCCTCCTGACAAAACCTGGAACATAAGGTCTCCCCGTCGGCTGGTAGTCGGAATCAGATGATGATCCTAGGGAGAAATCAGTGTTCACGAACTGGTCATTCAGTGCATCATAGTCCACCCATCGGGTGTACTCCCCTGTGGCTCACTACAAGAAATGTGCCATAATATGACGTTTTTTTTATGACTGGAAATCAAAATGTCATAGGTTTATGACGTTCCTAGCTTTGACCGTCCTTGGCCACTCCGGGGGGGCAAAACCCTAGAAAATCGTGACGTTATTGGGCAAAAACGTCATTGGCAATTTAGGTCAAAACGTCATTAGCAAAATTAAGTGGCCTACGACGTTTTTCCAATGCCGATTGCGACAAATCAATAGCGTCATTGGCATTTGGCTCAATACAGTGGTATGTGTTTGGCTGCCATGTCATCCATTTTGCCTATGTGTCCCTTTTCGGGTCCCACGCGCCTCACACGTGTCACTTTGGAAGCAAGCGGCTTGAACTAACTGACATGTAGGACCAACTGATACTTGTGGGACAAAGGCGTCTTGTTATTTTTTTTCTCTGTGCCGTCCACCATTTTAATGGGCTGCTGGTGATATCCTCCTCTTTTGGGCTGTCCTCTACTAGGCTGCTGGCTGCTGGCCTACCCCACGGCGGCCCATCCGGGGGTTGAATTGCTGGCCCGACGGCCCATCCGGGGGTTGAATTGCTGGCCCGACGGCCCATCCGGGGTTGGAGTGGCTCCCGATGGAAATAACTGGCAAAAATTGCGCTTGCGGGGACTCGAACCCTCGACCTGGCGCTGCCGCACTACCACTCCCTACCGCTTTGCTACAATAGTGTTGTTGACACAAGTATGGTTATCCATGTATATAGACATGATAGACTAATCAGTTGTCTTAAAAATCCCTCCACCTCGACCAAAATCCCTCCGACCAGGTGCATCTAGCTAGGGTTCCTCCTCCGACCAAAATACCTCCGACCAGGTGCATACGTTGCATGGCGGCGCGATTCCCAGCCTGCTCGGGCAGTTCTTCTAGGTCAGGAGCGTCGTCGCGTCGCCGCCGGCGGCCGGGCACGCCCATCCCGTATCGGCAGCGGCCATTCGATTATGAGCCCGCCGACGTATGTGACTGTGGCGAGAAGATGCCGCAATGGATTTCTTGGAGTGATCCTAAACAGCGGAGA
This sequence comes from Lolium perenne, assembly GCF_019359855.2. Taxonomy (NCBI): domain Eukaryota; kingdom Viridiplantae; phylum Streptophyta; class Magnoliopsida; order Poales; family Poaceae; genus Lolium; species Lolium perenne. Next base: position 101,120,968 of record NC_067244.2, on the reverse strand, counting down.
AGATACCGGAACTGCAAAATTCGCTCGGTTCGTCTTCGAGCACGCCCCCGCCCCCATTCTGAATTTCGCCCGCCGTCTTCTGAAGTTTCTTTTCTACTATGGCTTACTTATCCTCTTTTGTTCTTCATCTGTCGATTGCTTTCGGTGGAATAGGGTGTAAAGTGTTTAAGTGGATTGATGATCCGCTGGATGCACGTCACAAAGAGTTAGTTCGTGATCTGCGTGATGCTGTTTGGGATCGAGATGAAGAAATTGAGAGGCTCCAGGTAGAAATTGAGAGGCTCCAGGAAGAAAAGTTTCTGCTTGCTGCAAGGAAACAGAGCAACCCTGAACCAAAGAAAATGGGAGGCTTCATGGTTTGGGTGCTATCTGTAGCTTTTGTCATCTGTTGTACCTGGGTGATGTGTAGGAACTGAAATTAGGGTGAATTCAGTGATCTGTTGGTCAGGAGGAGAAGAAGCTAGAGTATATGCTAGAGTTATTGTGTTGTAATTCCAACCATTTGTCTGTTCGTGCCACAATGTTTAGTTCCTGAATTTGAACCATGTCTATGTATGTGTGCAATTCTGTTCAGTTGAAAATGTGTTACGTTGAAAATGAGTTACTGTTGAAAATGTGTAGCAGCTACTTTTGCACGGCGGCGCCGCCATATATGGTCGCCGGCGTCAGCCAAGCACGGCGCCGCCGCCCATATATGGTCGCCGGCGTCAGCCATGTATTGAAAAAATTGGGCATGGATTCCCCTAAAAATTGGGCATGGAGTCCCCAAAAAATTGGGCACAAATTCTGGGAACAAATAGCTGACATATTCAACATAAATTCTGGGAATATTGAACATAAAAATTGGGCACTGGGATACGGCAATTATCTTGGAGAACCCTTCACGAACAGGGCTATCTCGTCCGGAGTTCTATGGCTTTTAGGGGAAATGAGTAGGAAACGGCCCGTTTCACCACATAGTTTGTCGGAACGAGGCCATATTTGGCACGTGCGTGGGCCTTACGATGGGAAGCAAGGCCCCGGTCGCGGATTTCCAATCCGAACCACGGGCGACGGTTTTTCCATTTTCGGGGTGCCGGAAGGGCTTTTTTTGTGAAGCAGCTACATGGCGCGCATTTCAGTATCGCGCGGGACCTCCGCGCGGCGGTAGGATACCTCCTACGCACCACCTATCACATGCCGTATGCGCGCGGAAGCCATCAGGAATCCCACCCGCTTCTGCGGTGCCCCGCCGAATCCGCCGGAAACCGTCCGGATCTGAACTGGGCGACACTTTCCTTCGCTCAATAAATGGAGGGAAAAATGTTTTTAGGTCTAGGACGCGTCATTTTATGTGCTAAATGTTTTCCGTTTCGCGCGTTGGCGGACGGGTGCACGCGCGCGCCCGGTACGGCCATACCGCATGTCCCGGCGGCCCCGTTTTGCGCAGTTGGCAAAGCAAACGGAGCCAAAAAATCGAGCGGAGCCGCGTGGCGTCATTTTATGTGTCCTGGTAACCACTGCAAAAGACGGAACTGGGATACGGCAATTATCTTGGAGAACCCTTCACGAACAGGGCTATCTCGTCCGGAGTTCTATGGCTTTTAGGGGAAATGAGTAGGAAACGGCCCGTTTCACCACATAGTTTGTCGGAACGAGGTCATATTTGGCACGTGCGTGGGCCTTAGGATGGGAAGCAAGGCCCCGGTCGCGGATTTCCAATCCGAACCACGGGCGACGGTTTTTCCATTTTCGGGTGCCGGAAGGGCATTTTTTTGTGAAGCAGCTACATGGCGCGCATTTCAGTATCGCGCGGGACCTCCGCGCGGCGGTAGGATACCTCCTACGCACCACCTATCACATGCCGTATGCGCGCGGAAGCCATCTGGGAATCCCACCCGCTTCCTGCGGTGCCCCGCCGAATCCGCTGGAAACTGTCCGGATCTGAACTGGGGCGACACTTTCCTTCGCTCAATAAATGGAGGGAAAAATGTTTTTAGGTCTAGGACGCGTCATTTTATGTGCTAAATGTTTTCCGTTTCGCGCGTTGGCGGACGGGTGCACGCGCGCGCCGGTACGGCCATACCGCATGTCCGGCGGCCCCGTTTTGCGCGGTTGGCAAAGCAAACGGAGCCAAAAATCGAGCGGAGCAGCGTGGCGTCATTTTATGTGTCCTGGTAACCACTGCAAAAGACGGAACTGGGATACGGCAATTATCTTGGAGAACCCTTCACGAACAGGGCTATCTCGTCAGGAGTTCTATGGCTTTTAGGGAAATGAGTAGGAAACGGCCCGTTTCACCACATAGTTTGTCGGAACGAGGCCATATTTGGCACGTGCGTGGGCCTTAGGATGGGAAGCAAGGCCCCGATCGCGGATTTCCAATCCGAACCACGGGCGACGGTTTTTCCATTGTCGGGGTGCCGGAAGGGCTTTTTTGTGAAGCGGCTACATGGCGCGCATTTCAGTATCGCGCGGGACCTCCGCGGCGGTAGGATACCTCCTACGCACCACCTATCACATGCCATATGCGCGCGGAAGAGATCTGGGAATCCCACCCGCTTCTGCGGTGCCCGCCGAATCCGCCTGAAGCTGTCCCGATCTGACTGGGGCGACACTTTCCTTCGCTCAATAAATGGAGGGAAAAATGTTTTTAGGTCTAGGACGCGTCATTTTATGTGCTAAATGTTTTCCGTTTCGCGCGTTGGCGGACGGGTGCACGCGCGCTCGGTACGGCCATACCGCATGTCCCGGCGGCCCTGTTTTGCTCTTTTGGCAAAGCAAACGGAGCCAAAAAATCGAGCGGAGCCGCGTGGCGTCATTTTATGTGTCCTGGTAACCACTGCAAAAGACGGAACTGGGATACGGCAATTATCTTGGAGAACCCTTCACGAACAGGGCTATCTCGTCCGGAGTTCTATGGCTTTTAGGGGAAATGAGTAGGAAACGGCCCGTTTCACCACATAGTTTGTCGGAACGAGGCCATATTTGGCACGTGCGTGGGCCTTAGGATGGGAAGCAAGGCCCCGGTCGCGGATTTCCAATCCGAACCACGGGCGACGGTTTTTCCATTTTCGGGTGCGGAAGGGCTTTTTTTTGTGAAGCAGCTACATGGCGCGCATTTCAGTATCGCGCGGGACCTCCGCGCGGCGGTAGGATACCTCCTACGCACCACCTATCACATGCCATATGCGCGCGGAAGCCATCTGGGAATCCCACCCGCTTCCTGCGGTGCCCGCCGAATCCGGCTGAAGCGTCCAGGATCTGAGCTGGGCGACACTTTCCTTCGCTCAATAAATGGAGGGAAAAATGTTTTTAGGTCTAGGACGCGTCATTTTATGTGCTAAATGTTTTCCGTTTCGCGCGTTGGCGGACGGGTGCACGCGCGCGCCCGGTACGGCCATACCGCATGTCCCGGCGGCCCCGTTTTGCGCAGTTGGCAAAGCAAACGGAGCCAAAAAATCGAGCGGAGCCGCGTGGCGTCATTTTATGTGTCCTGGTAACCACTGCAAAAGACGGAACTGGGATACGGCAATTATCTTGAAAAACCCTTCACGAACAGGGCTATCTCGTCTGGAGTTCTATGGCTTTTAGGGGAAATGAGTAGGAAACGGCCCGTTTCACCACATAGTTTGTCGGAACGAGGCCATATTTGGCACGTGTGTGGACCTTAGGATGGGAAGCAAGGCCCGTGTCGCGGATTTCCAATCCGAACCACGGGCGACGGTTTTCCCATTTTCGGGGTGCCGGAAGGGCTTTTTTTTTGTGAAGGGCTACATGGCGCGCATTTCAGTATCGCGCGGGACCTCATGCGGCGGTAGGATACCTCCTACGCACCACCTATCACATGCCGTATGCGCGCGGAAGACATCTGGGAATCCCACCCGCTTCTGCGGTGCCCGCCGAATCCGCTGCAAACTGGTCCGGATCTGAACTGGGGCCACACTTTCCTTCGCTCAATAAATGGAGGGAAAAATGTTTTTAGGTCTAGGACGCGTCATTTTATGTGCTAAATGTTTTCCGTTTCGCGCGTTGGCGGACGGGTGCACGCGCGCTCCCGGTACGGCCATACCGCATGTCCCGACGGCCCCGTTTTGCGCAGTTGGCAAAGCAAACGGAGCCAAAAAATCGAGCGGAGCCGCGTGGCGTCATTTTATGTGTCCTGGTAACCACTGCAAAAGACGGAACTGGGATACGGCAATTATCTTGAAAAACCCTTCACGAACAGGGCTATCTCGTCTGGAGTTCTATGGCTTTTAGGGGAAATGAGTAGGAAACGGCCCGTTTCACCACATAGTTTGTCGGAACGAGGCCATATTTGGCACGTGCGTGGACCTTAGGATGGGAAGCAAGGCCCGTGTCGCGGATTTCCAATCCGAACCACGGGCGACGGTTTTCCCATTTTCGGGGTGCCGGAAGGGCTTTTTTTTGTGAAGGGCTACATGGCGCGCATTTCAGTATCGCGCGAGACCTCCGCGCGGCGGTATGATACCTCCTACGCACCACCTATCACATGCCGTATGCGCGCGGAAGACATCTGGGAATCCCACCCGCTTCCTGCGGTGCCCCGCCGAATCCGCTGCAAACTGTCCGGATCTGAACTGGGGCCACACTTTCCTTCGCTCAATAAATGGAGGGAAAAATGTTTTTAGGTCTAGGACGCGTCATTTTATGTGCTAAATGTTTTCCGTTTCACGCGTTGGCGGACGGGTGCACGCGCGCTCCCGGTACGGCCATACCGCATGTCCCGACGGCCCCGTTTTGCGCAGTTGGCAAAGCAAACGGAGCCAAAAAATCGAGCGGAGCCGCGTGGCGTCATTTTATGTGTCCTGGTAACCACTGCAAAAGACGGAATTGGGATACGGCAATTATCTTGAAAAACCCTTCACGAATAGGGCTATCACGCCCGGAGTTCTATGGCTTTTAGGGAAATGAGTAGGAAACGGCCCGTTTCACCACATAGTTTGTCGGAACGAGGCCATATTTGGCACGTGCGTGGACCTTAGGATGGGAAGCAAGGCCCGTGTCGCGGATTTCCAATCCGAACCACGGGCGACGGTTTTCCCATTTTCGGGGTGCCGGAAGGGCTTTTTTTTGTGAAGGGCTACATGGTGCGCATTTCAGTATTGCGCGAGACCTCCGCGCGGCGGTAGGATACCTCCTACGCACCACCTATCACATGCCGTATGCGCGCGGTAGCCATCTGGGAATCCCTCCCGCTTCCTGCGGTGTCCCGCCGAATCCGCTAGAAACTGACCGGGAGGATTTAAACTGGGGCCACACTTTCCTTGGCTCAATAAATGGAGGGAAACATGTTTTTAGGTCTAGGACGCGTCATTTTATGTGCTAAATGTTTTCCGTTTCGCGCGTTGGCGGACGGGTGCATGCGCGCGCCCGGTACGGCCATACCGCATGTCCCGGCCCCGTTTTTGCGCAGTTGGCAAATTAAACGGAGCCAAAAAAATCGAGCGGAGACGACATTCTAGCTAGGAGAATCCTTCACGATCGAACTGCCACGTTCGGAATCTTGATGTATATAGAATGGGATAAAGCTTGCATATGCCTTATGATAAGCATATAATTAGTGTGTGCAAGAGACATATATTATTTGACCTAATTAACCAAACATTTTCTGATTTTTTTTATATAATTTAATTATTAAGGATTCTAGGAGTTTCATATATCCCTATATTATTATCATTAAAGGAATGAAGGTGACACACGTTTAATTACATGATATTCTGTTTTTATAAATATTTTAACCTACACCAAATTATATGCATTATTGCGCATTTAATTATTATTGTTTTGCACAAAAAAGCCCCAAAAATTCCCTCCAAAACCCCAAAACCCCAAAACCCTCCAAAACCCCAAAACTCTCCCGCCCAGCTTCTCCCGCCAGCATCTCAAAAAAAAAAAAAGCTTCTCCCGCCAGCTCCAGCGAAATGTTTTGAATCCGCCCGCCACTAACCTAAGCTGGAAAGGAGGGCAAATGTCCGAAACGCCACTAACCTAAGCTGGAAAGGAGGGACATTTCAGTCAAATCCCGTACGAGCTCCCTCAATTCCCCAATTCCCCTCCCACTCCGGTGCGATGCGAACCCCAATTCCCCTCCCACTCCGCTCATCCCCACCCGCCGACGGCCACCGACGAGCGGCGCTCCGACGAGCGGACGAGCGGAGAGCTACCCGCCGACGACGGCCGCGCGTGCGTAGACGCTCGCCACAAGATCTTCGTGCGAGTTCCCTCCTCAACCCGACCCCTCGCCCCCACTTCTATGGCCTTTTCTTGGCCTGCTTAGGGTTTCGTCGGCCATGGCTAGGGTTACGGTTTGCTTGGCATGGCATGGTTAGGGTTAGGGATTTCGTGGCATGGCTTCTTTCCTTGGCTTGTCCAGGGTTAGGGTTGCTCGGCCTGTCATGGTTCTTGCTGCAACCAGTCCATGGTTGCTTCGGATCTTGCTTGGCATGTTCTTGCAGCAACAAGTCGATGATTGCTGCGGATCTTTCATGGCTCAGGCTCTGAAGTTTTTAGATTTGGTTTTACGGTACCTATATGATTACCTGCTGCCGATCTTGCTTGCTATATGCAAGCAGTCCATGTTTGCTTCGGATCTTGATTGGCATGTGTCTTGCTGCAACCAGTCGATGATTGCTGCGGATCTTGCTTGGCTCAGGCTCTGTAGAATTTAGATCTGGTTTACTGCAGTCCCTATATGATTACCTGCTGCCGATCTTGCTTGCTGTATCCAACCAATCAATTAGTGATGCGGATCTTGCCTCGCGTGGGTCTCGCTGCAACCAGTCCATGATTGTTGGGGGATTTTACTTGGCTTGGGCTCTGTAGATTGTACATCTAGTTTACTGCAGTCCATATATGATTAGCTGCTACAGATCTTTCTTGCTGCAACTAGTACATAATATGATTACCTGCTGCGGATCTTGCTTGGTACAGATCTTTACCAAGGCATGCCCTTTTATATTTCGTCGATGAACATTTATATTGCCCTTTTATCCCGTGTTGATGAAACTTCTCCCAAACAAAGTTTGGGAGCCCTGTTTATCTGTACATGCCTACAGCTTTTTTCTCGTGTACATGTCTATTGTTGTATTAAGGGATATGTCTAATGATTATAACCTGTTATCTTCTTAGGTAATACTATCAAGGTCTGACCTACTTCAAGGAGCAAGGTGAACCAGGTGATTGTTGATCCACATGAACCTATGTTGCTTGGTTCTTTAATTGCATCCATATGTTGTATCTGCTGTCACTAATTGTTATTCTTTTCGTGCCAGCACATATCCAACCCATCAACATCGTGCATGGCAAAGACTGGGAAGAAGCGGTGGCTGGTATGCGGCTTCATCCTAACATCATTGTGTCTAATTGATGCTTTTAATCGGGTGCTGGGGTTTTTTGGCTCTGTCTGAATATTTCTGTACCCTAGGATTAAATGAAACTAAAAGTTGAAAATTGCTATGATTAAACAATTTACCTTAGTTGTTCGAGTTGGCTTGCTTCTATGCATTTCAACCATCAATCTAATGGTTACATATTTTTCTCATACATGTAAAGAAGCGCCCCTCACCGAGATAGAGAAGGACAGGGCTAGGACAATGATGCGGAACAACCGTGTCTTACAATCCCTGGGTCTCCCCGCTGTAGTGTCAATTTTTAGGAAGTCACATGGTGGTCGAGGTGGAGGTCGTTCCACACTTTCAAATGATGAGTCATCTGCCATAACACAAGGCGAGAGCTCAGATTATCATCCGAGCAATGACCAATTGGTTGACCAGGAGGATGGGGAGGTTGAAGGGAGTATAGGGGAACACATTGAGAAGGTGCATTCTGCTTATCATCTTTGGAGCGCTGGCATTATTTGTATCTGTTTTCTTATTTCTGTTTTGCTATAACCTGTGATGTAATGCCATTTTGTTTTGCTATTTTTGCGAGGCATTGAAGGATCCCAAGAGTAGAAAGAAAAAGGCTTCTGTTAGAAAGACAAGCCCAGGGAGGAGGAGTAAGAGGTTGCAAAAGGAACAAAGTTCAATGCCTCCTGTTAGAGTGTTTGCTGATGCTCCAGGAGGGGGAAAGAGGCATCTGGAACCTGTTGCTGAAGTTCCTTCCAAAAGAGTCACCAGGAGGACATCAAGTGAAGCGTCTGCAACCAACAATGAAGATACTCCGCCCCGCAACAATCGCAGAAGCTCACCGCAGATTGATGAAAGGATCGATGAAGCAAGCACTGTTCGCTGGGACACAGTCCTACTGCATCTGATGTCATGGTCCATCAGCACTTTGATTCTGATGGTTTTCTTGATCCTGAGGATGATGAAGGCAAGTTTTTGTTGGACAGCTGTCCACACTATCTACTGCCTTTTTTGTTTATCTTTATAAACTCTTTTGGTTGTGGGTGCTGCTTTCTGACATGATCTTTGTATGTATGCTATTCAGGTGGAACCACTGCTGCAGGTGGCCGTAAAAGGAAGGGCACCGGGCTGGAGCGGATTTGCAAGGGGATGGGAGTCAAGCTTACCATTGAGATTCCTCCAGGGCTGAAACGTCCTGAGAAGCCTTTGCCTGCTGCCAAGTTTGCATCGGAGGGTGGAATGCTTGCAAGAGGCCAGATGCCGCTCCTTCCGCATTTCAAGTTGTACAAGAGGGATGAGAATTTGTTGGCCGACTTCGTTGGAAAGATGGGGGTAATCTTCTTCATCACCAGTTCATTTGTTAGATGATAGGAGTGCTTGCTTGATTGTTCATAGTTCATGATAACTAACCTCGTCCTTGCCCTTGTTTGCTTTGTAGGCAAATTTCAACATGGACACAGAGTCGGAAGACATCCAGAAGGCTTGCTATGACGTACTGCGGAAAGTGTCGAAGAACAGGCGCTACATCCTGAAAAGGGACTACTTCGACAAAGTACCAGCAAATGAAGTCAGCATCAAGTCCCCTGTTAAGGATGTCTCAGATGAAGAATGGGAAGCTCTAACTGCTCTGTGGGTAACCCCAAGACACAGGGTATGTTCTTTGCTTCAGTTGCAGTCATTAGTGCTTGCATGGTAGACATGATGCTCATCGTTATAGTGTGCACATTGCTGAATATCATGATTGTGCCCTTCTGCAGAACACATGTACCAAGAACAAGGACAGTCGTCTTTGCGGTCAAATTTGGCCAAAGATCGGCTCTCGTAGCTATGCTGCTCATCTGTATGCAACTGTAAGAACACTCTTACAGAATTTCCTTTTGCATCTTTCTCTTGTCTCCACAAGCTTATGTTCTGATTCTTGGTGAACATCATTTCCAGAGGGAGGAGCGCAGAGGTGAAGAGCTAGATGCAGTCGACATCTTTAAGGCGACCCATCACAGCAAGAAGGATGGTTTCTCTGAGGAAGCTCTAGCTGCAATAGTAAGTGACTTGTTCATTTCACTTTTGTGAACCATTCTTGGACCTGCGCGTTTCCTGAATTGATGAATCTTTTGGAAATGGATCTCCAGGCTGATATGGAAGCTGAGATGGCTATTCCTGTGCCAGAAGGTGCACCGCCAAGGTCTGCAGTCGCTGTTGTTGCAAAGGTTCTTAGCAAGGAAGCCAAGCACAGCACTTTCCTGAAGAATGCTGGACTTCAGCCCAGTTCCACTGTCAAGCTCAACAAGCCCACCGCAGCTGCTGTATCGGCGCATGTTCATGACCTGGAAGCACGGTGAAGAGGTCCCGGGAGGAAGCTGAACAGATGAAGCGGCCAGTTCTTTGCCATCATGGAAGAAGCTGCTGCCCAGAAGGAGAAGCAAGCGGCAAATGAAGCCGCACAAGCTCAGCGTGACAAGGACTACATGGAGCTCCTCAAGCGGACTGAGGAAAGTGATAGGAGGCTTGCTCACATGATGTCCATCTTCGGAGCATCTGCGAATTAGCTCCTGCTGCTGGTTGTATCCCTTTTTTGTGTCCCGCCATGGAACTTGGTCATATCCTGGCAGCGTGACAATAACTTCTTACTGTGAATCTGTGAACTTCTTACTGTGAATCTGTGAACTTCTTACTGTGAATCTGTGAACTTTCTTGGCATGTTGGTGAATCTGTGAACCTGGTCATTTCTTCTTTGTCACTCGTCGTGAAATTTGCAGATTTGAAATGTTGTCTTTTATATTTTGTCGTTGAATTTCCTAATTTAATATATGCACTGTTGGGCTATTGTGGGCTCTTAAAAGGCCAAGGCCCAAAGTAGCCTAGAAATATATGGGCTCTTAAAAGGCTAGAGCCCAACAAATAATTAATTGCATTTTCGAAAAATGGGAGTTGAAAAGGCCAAAAAAGGCCGAAGCCCAAAAAACTTGCAGGACCGTAAAAAGGCCAAAGCCCATAACTTTTATGGACCCAAAAAGGCCAAGGCCCAATATCTTTATGGACCCCAAAAAGGCTGTGGCCCAAAACCTCTGTGGACCCTATAAAGGCCTAGGCCCAAAATCTTAATGGACCCTAAAAGGCCAAGGCCCAAACCTGTAATGGGTCCTAAAAAGGCCACGGCCCAAAACTGTAATGGGTCCTAAAAAGGCCACGGCCCAAAACTGTAATGGGTCCTAAAAAGGCCACGGCCCAAAACTGTAATGGGTCCTAAAAAGGCCACGGCCCAATGGAAATTGGCCCAGGCCCAGTAAGTAAAGCAGCTAAAAAGGCCGTTGAAAAAAAAAAAAGCTAAAAAGGCCGAGGTAATTGGGCCAGTTACGGGCCAAGGCCCAACAAAGCCGAAAAAAATAATCAGAACTAATGGGCTCAGCCCATATAAGGAGCTGAATGGACCGGGCTGAATTCAAATAACGACGTTTCTAATTCGTCACAATTTTGCCACGTCGGATTGCCACGCTGGACTCGGGCGAGTGCCCATGACGTTTTGGGAACGTCATGCAGTCAGTGACATTTTAAAACGTCACAAAGCTCTACGACGTTTTCAAGTGGAACGTCTTAAGCACTCACTGCTGACTCCCAGCTTTCGACGTTTTGAAAGTTGTCACAATAACGTCACAAGTAGCCATTAGTGACGTTTTAGTGACACCTTTATTTCGTCAACTTATGGCAGATTTCTTGTAGTGGCTCCATCATAGGTGTTTCCAACATTCGTATCCGACTCAACCTGTGTCGGATACCCTCCATCTTCTTCCCCATTCCACGGATAGCTCTGGTGCTGGGTCGTGGCATCCTCATTCATCTCTCCGTCATAATACACTGAAGTACTATGAGTTCCAGTATCAGACCCCCAACGCCAACCCGTGGAGTTCTCTATAGGAGTCACGGAACGCTGATTGTTTCCGGATTCCTCTCCACCCTCATATCCTCTATAGGAACTACGAAGATAGTTCCCAGGTGTAACGGGTGTAGTTTCTCGTTCAGGGTGGTCAATACTAATATAGTCACCAGCTGAGTAAACTGGTGTGTGCACCTCATTCTCCATAGGTTCCTTCCCCTTAGTCTCCTCCTTGGGTTCAGTAAACTCCTCTAGCATTGTATCAATTGCTCCCGTCAAATGACGGTTCAACTGAAAGAACAATGATAGTAAGTTGCGGCTATTGTCCATGTATTTTGCAGCTTCTGCTGGTTTGCGTTTTGCATATTTGAAGTGGTTAAGCATGGGATCATCTTCCTCCTCCATATGAGGAATGTGTGTGAATTCAGAACCCATAAGCTCTTTCGTCTTATGCTCCCGAATATCGGTTATGGCTCTCATAACGGCTATATGGTAGGCTGTGTTGGTAGTTCTGGCCTCACCTGCTGGCATTACTACGCTCATTCCCAAAGATTCGGGAAGTCGCAGCCCTACCCTACACTCTGCCAATACAGTACCATCGTAGTACATGTATTTCTTTACTTGGATCTGGGGATCACACCCAAATTCAAGTAACATGGCACGAAGAATATCTGCGAGTCCTCCTTCATATTCATTCAGTGTGGAATCCATCACTTTCACGTTTTGTCCCGGACGTGAACTTGCCATTGTTGGCTGTAGAAATAGAAAGAATATAAGATTAGTAATAATGCATCATAATTGAGATAATAAAGAATTATCGCACTAAAAGATATGATTGTTGTATTCTCAATTGAATATACACCATATTTTTAGAGAATTCTTTACTAGTCCTATTTGACTCCTAACGTTCGGTCCCATTTACTAGGTTCCAACCTAAGGTCAAAGCTTTTGCTCTGATACCAACTGTGGTGACCCTGCATACCACTGCATGTTGTAGTATGCCAGTCGTTGATATAACATTCACGAAGTACCATTCCGCAAATATTACATCCCTCAGAGTAGTACAACAGAACATAGCAGGTCCATAACTCATTCATTTATTATTACAAGCATAATGCACATATCGTCTTGGAGCTCCTCTTGGGTCCTAAGAGGAATACTCCTGGGTTCGAGGCGAACCCAACTTAACTTACAATATAGAAGTCTCATTAAGTTATACATTTATTTCCTCGAGCAGCTATGTACTAAGAGTTCGCACTGCTCAGCTACTACTACTACTCGGTGCTTCTAGGCTTGATCTCCTCCGGAAGCTTCCCCGGTTCCGTAGACTATGAGGTAGTCTACGCCTTCAATAGCTCCCGAGAGGTCTGGTTCTTCATAGCCGATGATCTCGGCTCCTTCAGAGTTGTCGTAGTCCTCCTCCAGACGGTTCAGACAATCTAAGCAAGGGATTTAAGAGTGGGATGAGTACGAGCGTACTCAACAAGTTCATTATAGATAAGAGGTGTTTAATGCACTAGCTACGATATTAGACCAGAAAGTCTAATACCAATGCAGGTTTTGATAAACATTTCTTCAAGAGGTTGCTTTTATTTCAAAGAGCTATGTCCGTCAGTCTTCACCGGTTTACTAGAACTTCATGGAGCTCCTTTCCGGCCGCGTTCGCAGTTCCATATCCCGGAACAGGGAGTGACAGGTCACGGTTCTTTACACTCTGCAGAGGTGTGTTGCTTTACCCATAAGAGATCTTAACCTTGGTGCCAACCGGGCAGCTCTCCCGTCCACACTTCCTATGGTGTGAGGCCCGGTATAAGGTCTAGCCAATCATGTTCCTCCGCTACCTCGAACACCCACCCTTTGTTGCATGCCCCGACCTTGGGTCCACGCCGGTCCCATTATTCCCGTAGATTTCAGGGTGGACCCCGACCACGACGTCAATGCAGGGCTCTACCATACATTCCTACGCCGGTAGCTGCAACCCATCATAGACCGCAATACCGTGGGGACTTAGGACTCCCCAGCCTCACCGCTTGCTCCTTCGGGCGACAAGTGTACTACGGACAATGCCGTGGGGACTTAGGACTCCCCAGCCTCACCGCTTGCCCCCTTGGATTACAAGTGTACTACGGTAAAGCGCATCCGTTGATGAACGAGAGGTGGAAACACTTTTGACTACTCCATCCCACTCCGGATCTTATGGTTAACACGGGTATTACGGCACAAGAATCACTGGACGACATTTGTTGTTTAATCCTAGATGGATATAAACCCTTGCAATGGAACCTCCACCATATCAACACAATCCATGGTTCCATTGCCCACCACATAGTCATATTCATAGTTATGAAATTAGTGGTTTTGGTTTTTATGCAATAGTGATAAACATAGTACTTTGCAAGTAATTTGATAAAAATACTCAAATGACATGAGCAAGTGATGAACTTGCCTGAACACTGCAAAGTTTTGCAATTGGATGGTGTGGACTGACCCTTGTCCTCTGGTTCTGAAAAATAGCATCATTGTCCGATAAGGGCAATGGTTAAAGAAGCAATTATGCATGATTCCAGTTTTAGGGTTTGTTCCCCCTTCTGATGGCGTTATTATTTCATGTGAGAGGTTAATACTAAGAATAATTTGGGAATACTCTATTTAAAGTAATATACAACCTTGAAATGTTGTCAAGGTGTTTTTAAAGTCCAAATGTATTAATGGACTTATTTTCATTATTGAAAATAATATGTGTAATTTAAATGATTATTTAAATCATCAAATTAAGACTTATTCTTAGTTGTCTTCAAAAATTCTCTTTGATATTTTATTTAGATAGAGAATTTTATGCTGATTAATTTTCATATTTTTAATTATTTTTTTAGAGCTTTTAAACATTTCTTATGTAATTTTAAAGTTTCTCTTTTTTAACTAATTTAGTGAAATGACCATAATGCCCTTGGGCCCCACCTGTCAGGGTGGCCCAACGGGTTAGGTCGCACCCGAGCCACTCTGTTGGCTCGGTCGGCCCACTCGCTCTCTCCTCTCTCCTCGCACCGAAACCCTAATCCCCTTCTCCTCTCTAGCGATCTCCTCGTCGCCGCCCCCTTCTCGGAATTTCTCCGGCCTACTAAGGCCGTCGCCGCCGGCGAGATCAGGTGGATCTGAACCGCCTTTCGACGGCGGACACGGTGGTCCGCGTCGATTTGGCTTTCGCCGCCGTTCCTGCTCGCCCCCAACCCTGCTGCGCCTCAACCGCCTGGATCCGTGAAGATCCGCCGTTCACCGGCGTCCCTGGCGCCGTGGCGCCGCCGTGATGAAGCTGGCGTTGCGGCGAGGTGGTGGCCTGGCTCGGCTTGGCCTGGCGCCGCCGTTAGCCCGGCGTGTGCCGCCGTGCCGCCAAGGTTGTGTGTGTCTGCTTCGCCTGTAAGTGGCTTCCTCTCTTTCTTATTCCTCTACTCCTCCTCCTAGCTGAGCTACGGCTGTCTCACTGCTGCTGCCAACATGTGCCATGGCTTCTAGCTAATGTGCTTGCTCTACTGCTATGCGTATGCTGCTTGCTGTGCTGCTACTGCCATGCTTGCCCTAGTCTATGCTCGTGTGCAAAGCTTACTGTGGCTTGTGCTTCCTTTGTTTCTAGTCTCTGCTCACCCTTGGTTTTGCACCTGCTATAATTTGTCTAGATGCTCATCTGAGCATCACTAGCCATTGGTGTTGCTTACTGGCTTGTGCTGTGATATGCTCTGCCCCCCTTAGTTCATTACTGTGAGTGATTCTTGCTGTTTAGCAAGAGATAGTGTTGTTTGTGTGGTGATTATTGAGTTCTGGCTCATGGTAGGCTTGGTCTTGCTTAATTGTTGACCATATACATCAATTCCTTGATGATATGCTTCTGGATACAATTATAAAATTGGTTTATGTGTTAGCATGTGATGCAATTGTTGCTTAACTGTGGCTGTTTAATTCATATAATTTCTATGTGATGCCATTAATTGATTCTAGCATGCATTGGCATGCCCTAGCAGGCTCTGGTGATCAATTGTTCACCACTTGCTTTTTGATAGCATGCCTGCTTACTGTCTATGCCTATTTGGTGCTCCCTTTGGTGTCTGTGTGACACACATACCTGTGCTGGTGTGTGCTGTGGTTGGCTCAAGCAATGGCTGTTGCTTGCAGTGATCACTTGGATCCACTGCAAGGCTCTGGTGTATTGATTTCTTGTATATTCATTTATCTGTGTTGTTGTGCTTGGCTAAGTGGATAAATGATGTGAGCTGCTCTGCAATGAGGATCATATGAGTGGATTTGGTAAAGCTAGAGGGATGCCAATCATTTATTGGGAACCCTAGCTCCATTTGAACCCTTCTGGGTAATGATATATGTGCTGGAAATGTTGGTTGTGGGTTGAGGTGGCCTTGACAGCCATTTGGTGCTGTCATGGTAGCTCCCCCTTTCTCTGTGACTTGCTGTGGTGAATTGTTGCTTATTGGCCTGACCATATTTGGTTGCCAGATGATTTTGATGTTGACAAACCTGGATAGACACATAATAGTCTATCATGTCTGATGGTGTAGTGGCCATAGGTGCTAAGTAAATCTGGCTAGCTAGATAGGATCAACCCTTGTTGGATTTCTTTGTTTATGTCACTGGTTTGGCATAGCCAATGTTCCCAGGTTGCTTTCCTATTGGTTGTCCTCTTGCTTCCTTGCACCAATTTGGCTAGTAGCCAGATGATGACTCACATATAGGGTATCTACCCACTTTGCTTCCTGTGACTTGTGCAAATGATGAATTTGTATGAGCAAAACCCTGCTTGCTCATGATGTGTGGTATACCTCACTCCAGCTCCTAGAAATGGGTGTTGATGTAGAGGATGGCTTCTGGGTGGTTGGTTTGCTTTGGTGATGAGCTGGTGCTTGTCCTGCTCCTCCTTGTGAGCTTGTGAAGCTTGATTTGGTCCTGTGGTGGATTTTGGACAGGTTGAACAGCTCTGGCTGTTCTTCCTGTTCTTCCTGTTCTTGGTGTTCTTACCCTTTGGAGATTCTGCCGATGAGCTTCTAGGGTTTCTGGCTATGAAAAGGTTTTATATGAACCTTTGTTGGCTCCTCTGGTCGACAGCTTGGCCTGGCACCAATCTGGTGACTCTCCTGGTTGTGTGTGTGTGCTGTTGTACATGCACAGTGCCTGGTGAGCAGGCAGTGTGTGTTTAAGCCTGATGCTGTGCACTTGGTCTTGGAGAGGATCAGCTCGGCTGATCTTTGTTCATATCCTCTCTGTTTCATTTCTTTGCTAACCTGCCACTTGGCATAATATTGTGTTGGTTTTGTATGTGTGCAGGTTTCAAGCAATTTATGAAGATGATCCTGAAGATGATCAAGTCCAAGATCAAATGAAGACTACTTTGTAGTATTTAGGATAGATTCATTCCTTTGTAATCTTTCCTTTTATTTTCTTTTCTATTTTTTTCCAATTTGTGTAATGTGTTGTAATAATTCATATTACTATTCTGGATATTGTAAATGACATTGTATTGTGTGTGATTATCAATAAAGCTCCCATTTTCCTTAATGAGATTTATATAATTGTTGCATTATTTATAATCTTGATTAATGATAATTGTTTATTAAATTATCTCAAGTTTGAATTATGTGATATCCATTTGATGTTTGAATTTGAAATTCAAATTCAAATTTGGTTTGAATTCAATCATGCAACTTAACTTTTAATTCAATCATGCAACTTAAGATTGCAATGCAATATCTCTTCCCTCTCCTCAAAACCCTAATCTAGTTAAGTAAGAACAAGTTCATCGCACTCTCGAAACCCTAA
The DNA here is from genome assembly GCF_019359855.2 of Lolium perenne. Classification (NCBI taxonomy): domain Eukaryota; kingdom Viridiplantae; phylum Streptophyta; class Magnoliopsida; order Poales; family Poaceae; genus Lolium; species Lolium perenne. Next base: position 101,103,931 of record NC_067244.2, on the reverse strand, counting down.
CCCTGTAGGATGTCGAGAGAGAAACCTGTTCCCCTTCGATGCAATTTTGTTTTAAAAGCGCGAAATTTCCCCGTAATTTACAATGCAATGCACATCCCTTTCTAAAATCTACCCCTCGATCGTCTCTAAACCTGGGACATTACAGTGAACAATTTCCCTGAAAAACAATGTAGCAATGTGTGAAGCATCGTCGGTCTTGTGGCAAGGTATGAAATGAGCCATCTTAGAGAACCTATCCACTACCACAAATATGGAATCATGACCATGCTTAGTGCGAGGCAATCCTAAGATGAAATCCATGCTAATATCGGTCCATGGTGCATATGGAATAGGCAATGGTGTGTAAAGACCATAAGGATTGGAGGTAGAATTAGCTTGTAAGCAAGTTGTGCACCGGCGGCAAAGGCGTTCCACATCGCGGTACATTCTTGGCCAATAGTAATGGGTTGAGAGCATGGCATATGTCTTCTATCGACCAAAGTGTCCCATAAGACCACCTCCATGTGACTCTTGCAAAAGCAATTTTCGAAGGGAAGACTCGGGAATGCAAATCTTGTTAACTTTAAACAAGTAGCCATCATGCAAATAGAAATCATCCACTCCTCGTTCAACGGAGCATTTCTCAAATATGGGAGCAAAGAAAGAATCGGAAGGATAGAGTTCTTTGATCTCTTCAAGTCCCAAAACATGAAAATCCAAACGAGTAAGCAAAAGGGTGTTTTTGCGGGAAAGAGCATCCGCCACAACATTGTCCTTGCCCTTCTTGTATTTGATTACATATGGGAAGGACTCAATGAACTCGACCCACTTTGCATGTCGTTTGTTCAAGTTGTGTTGGCTTTTCAAATATTTCAAGGACTCATGGTCGGAATGAATGATAAACTCTTTTGGCCAAAGATAGTGTTGCCAAACTTCAAGAACACGAACCAAAGCGTAGAGCTCCTTGTCATATATAGGATAGTTGAGGCGTGCGCCATCCAACTTCTCACTATAATATGCCACGGGTTTGCCTTCTTGCATAAGAACGCCACCAATACCGAGTCCACTTGCATCACACTCAATCTCAAAAGTTTTTTCAAAATTTGGAAGCACAAGAAGGGGAGCTTCGGTAAGGCGTTTCTTCAACTCATCAAAAACATTTTGTTGGGCCTTGCCCCAAACGAACGGAACATTCTTTTTGGTAAGCTCATTCAAAGGGCAAGCAATGGTGCTAAAATCTTTCACAAAGCGGCGGTAAAACCCGGCAAGTCCATGGAAACTTCGGACTTGACCAACATTTGTAGGAGTAGGCCAATTGTGGATGGCCTCCACCTTGGAAGAATCAACTTCAATCCCATTAGCGGAAACCACAAAGCCAAGGAAACCAATTTGTTTTGAGCAAAAGTGCACTTGGGGAGGTTAGCATAAAGCTTTTCATGACGCAAGATGCACAAGACCTCTCTCACATGTTGCACATGGTCCTCGAGGTTTTTGCTATAAATGAGAATATCATCGAAATAGACAACCACACTCTTGCCAATGAGAGGACGCAAGATGTGATTCATGAGACGCATGAAAGTAGATGGAGCATTGGAAAGACCAAAAGGTATAACGAGCCATTCATAGAAACCAAGCTTGGTCTTGAATGCCGTTTTCAATTCATCACCAATGGCCATGCGAATTTGGTGGTAGCCACTACGCAAATCGACTTTAGAGAAAATCGTGGCACCACTTAACTCATCAAGCATGTCATCTAAACGCGGAATGGGATGGCGGTAACGGACGGTAATGGCATTGATGGGGCGACAATCCATACACATCCGTTGCGTCTCATCCGGTTTAGGCACAAGAATCACGGGAACCGCACAAGGGCTAAGGCTTTCGCGGACGTACCCTTTGGCGAGGAGATCTTGTATTTGGCGTTGTATCTCCTTTGTGTCTTCGGGGTTGGTGCGGTAGGCGGCACGGTTTGGAAGCGGAGCGCCGGGTATGAGGTCGATGCGGTGTTCTATGCCTCGAAGTGGTGGTAGTCCATGAGGGAGCTCGTCGGGGAAGACGTCTTGAAACTCCTGCAAAAGAGACAACAAAGACGAAGGAATGTTGGATAAGTCGTTAGTCGCCGACGAGGGTCCCTTGCATATGAGCACGTAGTGCAATATGGTGGATGGGTTCTCTTGGACCTCTCTCCACTCACTCTTGGTGGCTAGTAGGACACTCTTTGACTCACTCATATATGGCTTGTGGCGCTCACTATCTTTGTGGTGGGTCGCCCCCTCTCCTCTCATCTCACTATGGTGGGTGCGGAGTTGAGCCCTCGCTAAAGCCTTCGCATTATCCGCGATGATTTGGCTAGGAGTCATCGGGCGCAACTCGAACTTCTTGTCGTTGACCTTGAAGGTGTATGTGTTGGAGAGTCCATCATGTATAATCTTCTTGTCATATTGCCAAGGGCGGCCAAGCAACATGTGGCACACCGTCATGGGTACCACGTCACACTCGATGGTGTCCTCATAAGGTCCAATCTTGAAGGTGACAGTGACGGTATGTTGTATCTTGACGTTGCCCTTGTCACTCAACCATTGGATATGGTAAGGGTGAGGATGCTTGCGGAGAGTGAGGTTGAGCTTCTCACACAACTCGGTGCTAGCGAGGTTATGGCAACTTCCACCATCGATGATGACCTTGATCGATTTGCCACCAATTCCGGCACGGGTTTGGAAGATGTTGCACCATTGGTCTTCCATAGCTTGAGGTTGTGTTGTTAGCACCCTTGTGACCACAAGTGAGGGACTTGGGTCATGCTCGCATAAGAGAGGGTCTTCTCCACTATCTTCCTCATAAGCTTCTTCATTTGCAACGGCGGCTTGCACAAGGGCTTCATATTCATCCTCATCGAGCGTCTCAATGTCACCATTCTCCATAGTGATCATGACCTTGGTATTCTTGCACTCAAACGATTTGTGGCCTTGGGTGCCACACTTGAAGCAAGTGACATTAGAGGATCCCGTAGATGCCTTAGAGGAGGCGGTGGAGGACACTGTTTGCTTCATGCGACTTTGGATAGTCGGTTTCTTGGATGATGTAGAGGACGCGTCGGTCTTGACACTTGTAGTAGGAGGGGTTGAGGTCGCGAGCTTGGAGGCGAAGTACGTCTTGGGCTTGGAGTACTTGATGTCCTCAATCACTTGGCGCTCGGCCTTGGATGCTTGGTGGACCAACTCAACCAAGTTGGAGTATGGTTGGAACTCCACAATTCTCTTGATGGGGTAGTTGAGGCCATTGAAGAAACGAGCAATGGTTTGTTCCTCGGACTCTTGGATGTTGGCTCGCATCATAGTGAGCTCCATCTCCTTGAAGAACTCCTCAACGGTCTTGGTTCGTTGCTTCAATTGTTGTAGCTTGTTGAAGAGGTCGGTCATGTAGTGCGTTGAGACAAAGCGAGCATGCATCTCTTTCGTCATCTCTTCCCAAGTGTTAATTGGGGGTTCACCCTTTTCTTCCCTTAGAGTGAGGACTTGCTCCCACCAAGTGTTGGCGTAATCCTCAAACTCAAGAGACGCCATAGCCACCTTCTTGGCACCGGAGTAGTTGTGGATGCGGAATATCTTGTCAACCTTGAGTGCCCATGATAGGTAAGCCTCGGCATCTTCTTCACCCTTGAACTTTGGCATGGTGAACTTGAGCCTTCCAAACATGTTTTCTTCATCCTCCAAGTTTCTTCGATGAGGAGGGGCGCCTTCATCTCTTGCGGCTTGAGGAGGCATAGGAGGTCTTCTACGGCCAACCATAGCATTGGGTTGACGTTGAAGGTGGACACTAGCTTCACTTGGTTCACGGTGATGTTGTTGAAGATCTTGTCGAGGGTGTTGACAATGCTCATTGTTGGCCCTTTCATCTTGATCATGTTGTGGGTCTCCTCTTCCACGTTGATCATGGCGAGGATGGCGTCGGAGATCTCTTCGAGGTGGATCTTGAGGACCTTGGTCTTGGGGTTGGTCGTCACGCCCATGGTGGGCATGGCGATCCGCTTGGTGACGTTCTTGTTGTAGGACTTGGTCTTGTGGAGGACGCTCAAGTGGACGAGCATGGCGATGGATTTCTCCGCGCCTAGAGTTGGAGCGAGAGTCTTCATGACGAGCATGTGGGCGATGAGGTCGATGATGGTCTTCATGCCTTGAGGAAGAGCTTGAGGACGAAAGGCCACCATGAGAGTAGTAATCTTGTGGCGAGCTTGAGGATGATGAAGTAGAGCGGTGTCGGCGATGGCGACCCAAGTTGGTGATGGCGCGCTCGAGGCTATCCATGCGCCGCTCCATGTTTGCATCATTGGCTGCCATTTGGCCATTCAAGTTGTCCGTAGCTTCACGAAGGAGAGCCAAGTCTTGGTTCACGGTGGAGAAGTTGTGAGCCACTTCCTCGTATTGTTCATCGATGCGCGTCTCGAAGAGAGCGAGTTGCTCCTTGAACTCTTGACGTTGTGTCCATAGGTTGTGTTGAGTGGCCAACCTCTCGGTGTTGCGGAGGACTTCTCCATCCCTTGAGTCATCTCCATTCCTATCCATGATGGCCAGACAAGAACTATGTTGTGTATGTTAGTGGAAGGAGACTACCTCGCACTCTTACCAAGGTAAGATAGTATTGAGGCAATCAACCAAGCCAAAAGCAAGATCAAGTGTATCAGGGACACACGCAAAACCACACGCAAAAGCTAGCAAATATGGTGTTAGGCGAGTGTTGTGGAAAGCCAAAAGACAAATCCAAGATCGAGTATGTTGTTAAAAGTGGGTGAGGTCCAAAAATTCAAATGTCAATGTGAAGATCACTATAAACACGGAAAAGTTGTGGAACACACACACGAGATAAGCGGGGTTAGTGCAACCAAAAGTGAGCGGAAAAGTGTATGTAAAGGTGCTCGGTGTCACACTAACACAAGGAGAGCCAAAGCTTTGGTTGCAAAGAAAGAGACAACAAGATTCACACGCGGCCTCTCTTCTCTTCTCTCGTTTGCTTAAAAGCTTATGACTCTTTTGTACACGGTGACACTCACACTCTTTTGTATCTTTGGTGGCACTTGCACACTTTTGTATGTATGGATATATGGATGTATGGATGTATGGATGTATGGTGCTACTTGCACTCTTTTTGTGTTTTTGGGGCTTTTTCACACACTATGTTAGCATTAGCCTCGCTTTTGCTTTCTTGCCACACGAGTGTTTGCTTGGATGCTTTACTCAACACGACACACACACCTCACAATGCGGGGCCACGTGCAATGTCTCGCAACACTAAACAAGCAATGCTCGATGGGATAGATCGCAAAAGGAAGAGGGTTACAAGGGAAAACTGCAAGTTATACCTGCGATGATGGTGGTGGTGGTGGTGGTAGCCGAAGATCGAGCTCGGAGAAGGGCGCGGAGCTGCGCCCGGTTTGGATCCGGTTGGACCGGACTGTGGACCGGCGGATCCGGTTGGCGCCCGGTTGACCGGGTGCTGGGCCGGCTGGTCCGGTCTGGGGTCCGGTTGACCGGGTTTCTCAACCGGGTTTCGCGTTTCTCTCTCCTGTTCTTCCCCAAACCAAAACCAAAAGAGCAAATCGACGGGAAACGATGGAATTGGAGGCTCAAAGTTGGGGAAAGAGTAGATCAAGCACAAAAACACCAGATCCACGGACCAAAACCACTCAAAACGCACCAAATCACAGATCGGTCAAGAGGCACTTTGGGGCTATTTTTGGGGATTTTGTGGAAAATTTTCTAGAAACGAAATCGGGTGGGTGGAGGGTCAAAATCGCGGTAACCAAAAGCTGCTGATACCATATGATGAGATCTAAGATCCCGGGAGTGGCCCGATCTCGCGATTTGACCCCGAAGACCAAGGGAAGAGGTGGGAGAACGCGAGGAACACGAAGAACACGAAGAACGCCGGTACTCACGCACACACACCAACCCGATACACCCGATACTTACCCCCGTGGCTCGATGGACCACGCCAATAGAATCTCCTGGAAGAGGCACGCGGCAGAATTCCCGGAGAGAGATTGGGGTTGGAGAAGAAGAGATTGATGAGGGAGAGAGAGTAGCTTGTACTAGAATCTCACTCAACAATATCCAAATCAACAACCAGGATGCCTTGATTACAGAGGGATGGTAACCCTAGGGAGACTAAGCTCAAAGGTAGGTTTGAGTTCAAAACAAGTCTAAGGGGTAAAGGAGGGGTCCAGGCTACTTATATAGGCATACATGGCCAGCAAGGGCGAAAAGGTACGCGAATGGATAACTTAGGCAGTTTGGTGAGTCATTCCCGTTAAATCCGGTTTGGAATCCGGTCAGACCGGGCCTGTGACCGGGTGGTCCGGTCCTGGGTCCGGTCGACCGGGCGCCAACCGGATTCTTGCGAAGTTTCCGGTTGCCTTCCGGTACGATGCAGGGAAATCCGGTTGCCGCCCGGTTGACCGGGCCTGGGACCGGATGGCCCGGTTGTGGGCCGGTCTAACCGGGTCCTGGACCGGCCAGCACTTCTTCCATTCCTTTGAGCGCTTCGAGCGACGTTGTGTCCAGCTTCGTGATCATCTCCATGTCCCGATGTTCCTCTCCTTCCCTTGACCTTGGCATGTCCTCCTCTCTGGGGTCTTGATGCGCCTTGTACCTAATGACACATAGCACGTCGGCATGAGGTAGTATTCCATCCAAAGGGGTGCTAAGATCAAGGGTGGTGAGGAGCGAGTTCACCTCATGATGTAGAGCTTTAACTCGGCCTCGCGTCATTGGTCCACTTGGGGGACTTGTTGGTCTTGGTGTGGAGGTGTCCGAAGGCTACCCCGCATCACATCCCATAGGTATTCTATTTTACTTGAGTACACTCGATCATGGGGAACTCCTTGTGATACCATCTCATGCGGCATCTGGTGTAAATCCATAATCCAAGGGTATGGCTTCTACCACCCTTAAAAGAAACTTTTGTAGGTAGTCTTAGGTCTTGGCTTTGGGCTAAGCTTATCTTGGATATGACTTGGTACTGGGTCATGGTTTGAAACACCTATGACTTATGACTTCTGAGTTAATGTCCACTAGGCAAATGTTTATTCACATATAGTGAACAACATATCTCTTGTAAGTGACTTGAGTATGCTTTTCCTCATGGTTGGGATTCTAATCCATATAGGATGGTGGTTGATCTAATTTTGACATTGAGGGGTCACTCTTCGGGTCAATAAGGAGACCAAGATGTGTAAACGTCATGACATCTTTCCTCATCTTTGTTTATTGGTATCTTCGACATCCTTCCACCACTCTTCATCTAGTGGCTAGATCTTCAAAATAAATGTAGTCCTACGCTTGGCAGCACTTGCCTACTATAAGGGTATAATATTTCTCCACCCTAAGGTTTAGACTTATTCGCCAACATCTCTTTTGTAGGTATGTATCTCTAGATTTGCAAAGTCAACATTACGAAAGCGAATAATAAGAGTAGTAGGAATGGTGATCAATTCATCCTGCACCCAGATCATTACTCTGTATTTGATTTGTTGAATCTCGTGTTCTAACACTTGGTCAACCTCACAAGTATGATAAAATTTCCATGGAGAATTGAATCAATGTTTCAATCCCCATTATTTAATTATTTTCGAAAATATTTCTATCGATCCTTATCTAGGGTTTTGCGTATCTCACATTCTACGCTTCATCATCTTGATAGGAAACATCTACGTTGGTTTCATTACTGTTGTCTTCATGGAGAGTTGCCGAGAAAACATTCTCTGGGTTGGGTATAGATGAGAATAGATAGAAAGATTCTACAGAAGATTCCTACCCAACACCGCAGATCAAAGCAATTCGGCAAACAACAATCATCTAACAAGCATCAAGCAATATTTTTCAAACACAAGCAAGGTAGTATGGTCATACCTCAATTTGGTAAGATCAATACTTTTTTATTTATCGTTTGTTCACTAAAAGAGAACTAATGGTGGTCTAGTCTATTTCTATATTGGTTGCATCAAGTTTCTATTCTACTCCTTCGTCGGTGTATCTTCGCGTATTGTGTAGTCTGCATCGAAGTCTTTCTTCAAGTTCTTCATTGGTCTTCCATGATACACTTCTTGCGGAGTCGAAGAAAATCACATGAATCATTAGTCTTCATGATTCGAGGACATGGTCATCATTTGTCTTTTCTTAATGGTTTTCAGGGGATAGGCCATCTAAAGAAAAGAGGAAAACACTCTTGAAGATTGAATAGATGAGAGTACAAGATGTTCACAAGGAAAACATATTTTTAATTGAAATAGGATTAGACAAAATTTTCGTCCTAGGGTCTTCCTATTTCTAATCCAAACCTAGGGTCACGATTCTACAGGCAACACTATGCTCTGATACCATTCTGTAGCACCCTACCTTTTAATAAAGGCAAGATACCTGTGTATAGTGCTATTCCTGGGATCACTGATAGCACACACATTACAAAATATAGTAATCATTGCAATAGTATCAAATTACTACATCGTTGATCCAGAGGCTAAATTAAAACCTTACAAATTGCATAGTCACATGGACTAGCTCAAATAAAATGTTCAGAATAAACACCGCGGAAAGTAAAACATCAATGAGCCTTCATCATCTTCATGTGCCATAGGCAGTCATGTTGGAATGTAGACTCGAGATCCTACCACGTACTTTTCCTTAGAAAATCATGCACGTTTGAATATGCAGCCCCACGAATGGAGGTCAGTACAATGATGTACTGGCAAATGACACTTATATGGTGGCAGTTTTTAGGCATGACTATCTACATGATATTTGGCTAGTGGAGTTTAGGCAAATTTGCATAAAGCCAATTTTATCCTATATTTTATTTAAAACAAAACATTTTGAAAATCTTTGAATGACATTATGAAATAGCACCATGGTTAAATCCTCCATGGGTTTTAGAATAATCACATGGTTACATCTCCCATGAGTTTTCGAAGGTTGATACACAATTTTAAATACATTCAGAAAAGGTGATGAGATTCTTCCGTACATTCCTTGCCTAGAAGCTCAAATTGTCCATAACCGGGGACACGGCTAAGATCTTAAGTTTAACTCTCGAGAGGTTGTGCACTTTCACCTTACGACCCACCCTTCCCAAGAGAAGAATGAGACAAGATCTTTCAGTAGAAGAATTCAACCATACAAACTAGACCCGTTCCCTTGGCCGTCGCCTCCACCCACTGTCTAGCCACAAGTTGAATCCTCACAACTTAATTAATCTTAGCAGAGCCCATAATACCATAAGGTTGCACTGGAAGCTATCTAAAACATGGACGACATGGTAATCTCTTTAATCCTGGGTGGCCAACCACAAGTGGAACTCACAAGCTTAAAACCCCTTACAGGTAGTAAACCCCCACATGATCCCCTGGTGAAAACCAGGTGTGCGGTCAAAAGCGACCACTCTACAACATGCGAACTCTCAGGGATTCACCACTTTAGCCCACTAGCTACGACTAGGAGCGTGGACCTGAGCAGCCGCCCACCAATCAACCAATCCACCCAGGTGTTTCATTAAGGTTGTTAATTTTAAATTTTGAAACACTCACAACCAATAACGATACAACATTTGGCATTGGATGTTGCAAAGCAATTATTAAAGCATCCTAGCAATGGGTTCAGGAGTAGCTACACACTACTAGGGTTTGCTAAGCATAGCATAATAATTTACTTTTGAAAATCAAAACCTTACCATGCACTAGTTTCAAAACTCTAATGCATAAATAAAATAAGTAGGATTTGAGTGTCACTTGCCTTTTTGGTAATTGAAGATCGTTCAGTTCTCTCAACAAAACACGTCGCTCTTCACACGAACTATAAGAAAAATATATAACACAACATAAACACACCATTCAACAACAACAACAAAATCAAACAAGGCAAACAACAAGTTGTTATTCATTGTACTTTAGTCATCGGACAAAGAAGATATGGCATGAGGCATGGCTTGCAAGATATGGCTTTGGGAGATGGAATGGTCAAGTCAATTACTTAGAAAGAAATAAATATTATCTAAACCAAATGCTTAGAAGGAAAATGTTGACAAGGAACTAAGGTGAAAAGTTGTTTCCTACATAAGTGGGTAATTGGAATGATCCATGTGATAAAATCACACGAGTCTCAAATAGCGCAACTCAAAATACTATTAGGTAGAGTGTGACAACACTTACTAAGATAGTATGAGTTACGGCTTGGGTATGAATTTATGATATATTGAATTACTCAATTAACTCAATTGTTATTTGAATAACATGGACTAGGATAATATCATTTGAACATATGATGATTGTGTCTAAGAGATTTGATAGATGGGCTTGACTAAAGGATTCACTTTTGCAGACATGAACCTTGTTTAAAATAATTAAGGACATGCATCTATAATGAAAATACTCAAATCCTCATGTTTGAATTTGAATAGTGGAAAAAGGGTTGAACTAAGTTTGGTGTTTGTGTAAGTGGAACAGAGAGCATCAATATGATCCATTTGCAAAAAGAATCACTTGATTTGGGTTTATAGAAGTTGAGTTATGTCAAAATACTCAAATTCACATATTCAAATTTGAATATTTGAACATTACTCGAAAGTCAGATTTAAAATTATATTTGTGTTCAAAACATTTTTATGAGACCAGCGGTATATTATTCGCCAACTTTGGATGTGTAATTATTTTTCTATAATTTTTACAAGATTAAACATGTCGCGGTTAAAATTTAATGTTGTACGAAAAGTTGTCAGAAAAAGTTTCTCGGATGGAAAAACTTTCTACACGAAAGTTGTAGAAAATTGTATTACAAAATCAACGCAAAAACTAACATCTAAAACGAAGCACTAAATCTAAAGATTTGGAATTTCAAAGTTTGACATAAGGTATGAGCTAGCACGCACAAGAATCGATCGATTGGTCTCAGCAAAACAATGGGCCGCATGGTTGGGTTAAGTGACCTGTTTGCAACCACTGGATCTAAATCGTGTGATTCATGTGAGAGAGAGAAAATAAATTAGGAGCACTCACGTACGTAGATGGATAGATTGCTGGAACAGCTTCGTGCGATCATGGCGGCTCGGAAAAATCAAAGACGTCGTCGTCCGGTGGTCTCCGTCAGCTGCAGGTGGTCGACGTGATGCGGAGGAAAGAGGCGAACTCGCTGATATCCACGGCATCGCCTCGGAGGTCCTTGGTGGCCAGCGTTTCTCGGGCGAAGATGGTGCGACTCGTTCGCATTGTTCCCGTGGTCCTGTGTGCGGATGGTGCGACGGCGGCGCGGCCAAGTTGGACGATGTGATACACGATCATGTCCAGTAGAGAGGCGACGGTGAGTGGAGTTTACAAATAAATGGAATAGAGCTAAAGATCAACGTATGTGGCGTACCGGTCCGATGAACTCCGCTGACATCGTGACCAGCAGCGATAACATCATGCCAGAGAATGTCCTGGAGGTAGCCCTCGACGAGGAACGTCTTCTGATGCAAGGATTTGACGAGATGATCACCGAGAGCGACGTAACCTAGCGATGAACTCGAGTTTGTGGCTGATGTTGGCATGGTCGGTGTGTGTTGTATAGGGCATCTCAATATGAACTTTGTGAACGAAAGTGGTGGATAATAACAAGGGACACACGGTGCTCTCCTTGGTTCGTATTGAGATGGACTGCGGAGAGAGATCGGGAGGTGTATGCCGTCGGGCGGCATTCGGGGCGCCAGTTTTGTTTGGGAAAAATAAGACAACTAAATACCAAATTGATTCCCTGAACGGATGCTTCATTGCATTTGGAATAACTTTCGTGTTTATGGTGAATGGAAACGTCGACAAGAATTGATGGGAAAGGAGAGGGAATTGAATTGCCATGAAGTCGTGCTCTGTACGTGGAGATGTCCTGGGAGGTGGAAGAAGACTGGTCGAGCGCTCGATGGCCAGGTCAGCCGGATCGATCAAGTTGGCCCGAGTTGGTCTAGTTGGGCTGGCCGCTGGGCTGAAAAAAAGAGGCTGGGGCAGCCTGGGCTGGGACGTGGTGTGCGGGGCAATCTGGGCCGGTCGGCTCGGCTGGGCGGCCAGTTCTATTTTTTTTCTTGTTTCTTTTATAAAATAAGTTTCGTAACTTCAATTTGGGTGAAATAAATTTATAAAAATTTGTAAAAAAACAAAATACTGTTTTAGGACACTAAGTGACCTGTTTAATATCCATTTTGTAAAATAAAATAATTATTTTATACACTTAGCCTATATGGCTACTTGGGCATTACTTTGCAAATAGAGTTTTCTCAGTTTTGTTTTTCTCAAATAAAAATCCATTAAGGATTTGAAAACCTTGAAACCAAAAGTATTTTGAAACCAACATTTTGGAAAATACTTTTAAATAACTTCAAAAAGTTTTAATTCTTTGTGAATTTTCAATCAAGTGCAAACAATCAAGTACTAAATTTATTTTTATTTTACATTCCGAAATTTAGAAAATTTCGGGATGTGACACATCGCCTTGCAGAGAACTAATTTTAATTGCCTGATGTTGGTGATCTTGTTTGGTTGCATTTGCGCAAAGATCGTTTTCATGAGTTGCGCAAGTCTAAACTAATGCCACGCGCTGCTGGTCCTTTTAAGGTGTTAGAGAAAATAAATGATAATGCCTATAAACTTGAGCTTCCTGCAGAATTGGGTCCGGTTAGTCCTACTTTTAACATTGCAGATTTGAAGCCTTACTTTGGTGAAGAAGAGGAGCTTTCGTCGAGGACGACTTCAATTCAAGAAGGGGGGCATGATGAGGACATCCCATCTATTGATACAACCGTTGTACCTACAGCCACACAAATACAAGGACCAATCACTCGAGCTCGTGCCAAACAACTTAACTATCAGGTACTTTCATTTCTTGGAACTATTCCTCACATACATGAGAATATGATGCTGCCTAAATCAGATATGTTTTTTACTCTTATGAATGATGGACCAAGCATGGATGAGGAGGACAAGCATTCGAGCATGATCACACATGGAGGAGATGGCAGCAAGCATTTGAGGATTGAAGATGACGCCGCAAGTGGAGATTTCAGAACTTTGAAGCCACCATAAGAAGAGATGAAGACATAGACGAAATATAGAGTTTCCCACTTCATAATTTCGTCCATAGCATGTTATGGTGCTGCGTCACCTTTAGTTTTGGGCCAGGCCCATGTTATTTTCGCAGGAATTAAGTCAGCCACTTTTTAGAGCCCGTATTGAAGGGGGAAAGGCCTTATAGGGTTTGGTTCGGCCACCATATGTATGGCTGGCCGAAACCCTACCTTTTTCTCCTTTAAATACCCCCATAGCCGTCACGTTTAGACTCGGATTTTGATTAGATTAAAAGTTAGCCATTGCTGCAACTCTCGTGTACTTCTTTTGAGGCCAACGCCCAGAACAAGACCGACTATTCGGAATCCCACATTTTTCAATAAAGCTTTCATCTTTCATCCGCAATATTCTGATTGCAATATTAGTTCTTACTTTTTCTCAATTTCAGGTAGGAATTAAGACCCTCGTTGGTCAGGCTGATCGCGCATCCGCAAGATCAGTAACTCCCGGAGATTGTCCTAGCGATTGCATTGGTATACGAGCTTTGCACGTGTAGTCGGATCATCAAGCACGAACTCCACCAACAAATCGACGCTATCATACTCTCATCGAAAGATCGGACACCTTTGCTGATGTGGACTAAGTCCAAGGATGTGCCCGATCTTCACGGATTTGGGTGGAACTCGTGGGGGTAGGTGGATGAACGCGATGAACACGAAGAACGCGAGGGGAATCGTGGGGATACAACACACACACGCACACAAACCGGTTTTCCCTCGTAGGCCCGATACACCTACTCGATAGAGGTTGCGAGAAAAGACCTTCCGGTAGAAGTCCCGCAAAGAGATCGACAAATCGAAGCTCGCAAGATCTAGAAGGGTGAAAAGACCGGAAGGTTGATAGAAGTGCAAGCAAAAGACCAAATAGGTAGAAGTGCAAGCAAAAGATCAAACAAACGGTAGAAGTCACCAAAGAGATCTTGACAAGTCGATAAGGAGCCCGGGTGGGTACAAGATCATAGATCTAGGTAGGGTTCCCACAAGGGTGAGCTAAGCTCAGGTTTAATTTCACATCAAGTCTAATCTCAGATCTGAGGCAACCAGCCTATTTATAGGTGGGGGCGAAGGGGTAAGTTACAAGCTGAAAAGTGCTGTTGTGCTGAAGTTCGCTGGGGCGGAAGTTCCGGTCAACTTGGGCGGAAGTTCCGGTCAGGGGCGGAAGTTCCGGTCTGAAGGGGCGGAAGTTTCGGTCGGGGCGGAAGTTCCGGCCAAGTTCCGGCCTTGTTCCGGAATTGCGCCATTGTCCCGCAGTAACATCCAGGGGGGTTTTCGCCGACTTTCGGAACTTGGGCGGAACTTGGGCGGAAGTTCCGGTGGGCGGAAGTTCCGGTCCCTCGGGGCGGAAGTTCCGGCCTGATCCTGTCTTCTGGGCGCTGGAAGGCATCTGGAGGGAATCTGGAAGGCATCTGGGCGGAAGTTCCGGTCCTGGAGGGCGGAAGTTCCGGCCTGGCAGCTGTAGCTCCATCTTCGTCGTTTCCAGCTCTCTCTCCATTGGCTTGGTCTTCATGGCTCGCTTCTTGGTCGATGTACCTGATTGAACATAGGGTATTGGCATGAAGTAGCAAGCCATCCAAAGGGGTGTCAAAAGCATACATGGAGAGGAGCGAATTCACCTCTTGGTGTAGGGCTTGAGCTCGAGCTCGTGTCATTGGACCACGAGGAGGGCTTGTCGGTCTTGAGGCGGTGGTGTCCGAAGGCCACCCCGTATCATCTCCCCCCCCCTTGGGAAAGAGTCGTCCTCGACTCTAACGTCTCTTCATCTCCATGGTATGGCGAGAGGTCGGACACATTGAATGTGTTGCTCACCAAGTACTTGGATGTTGGTATGTCGATGACGTAGGCGTTGTCGTTGATTCGCTTGAGGACCTTGAAGGGACCATCACCTCGGGGCTTGAGCTTGGAGTTTCTTTCTTGAGGGAAACGGTCCTTGCGAAGATGTATCCACACTAGGTCCCCTTCGTTGAAGATCCGTGCCTTTTTCTTCATGTTGAGGCGTGTTGCTTGACGAAGAACTTGTTGCTCGATTGTTGCCCTTGTATCTTCATGTAGCTTCTTCACGGCGGCGGTGCGCTTGTCGAAGTCCATGTTTGTCCGCTCATGAAGTGGAAGTGGTAGTATGTCGAGTGCCGTGAGCGGCTCAAATCCGTAGACGACCATGAAGGGACTCCTTGACGTAGTCGTGTGCTTGGCGCGGTTGTAGGCGAACTCCGCGTGTGGGAGGCACTCTTCCCATGACTTCAAGTTTTTCTTCACGAGGATGCGTAGAAGAGAAGATAGGCTTCTATTGACCACTTCCGTTTGGCCGTCCGTTTGCGGGTGCGAGGATGATGAGAATAAGAGCTTCACTCCAAACTTCGCCATGAGCGACTTCCAAAGATAACTCATGAACTTGACGTCTCGATCCGACACAATGCTTTGCGGTACTCCATGTAGGCGAACAATTTCCCTGAAAAACAATGAAGCAATGTGTGAAGCATCGTCGCTCTTATGGCAAGGTATGAAATGAGCCATCTTAGAGAATCTATCCACTACCACAAATATAGAATCATGACCATGCTTAGTGCGAGGCAAGCCTAGAACGAAATCCATGCTAATATCGGTCCATGGTGCATATGGAATAGGCAACGGAGTGTAAAGACCATAAGGGTTGGAGGTAGACTTAGCTTGTAAGCATGTTGTACACCGTCGGCAAAGGCGCTCCACGTCGCGGTACATTCTTGGCCAATAATAGTGAGTGGAGAGCATGGCATATGTCTTCTCTCTTCCAAAGTGTCCCATAAGACCACCACCATGCGATTCTTGTAAGAGCAAAAGGCGAAGCGAAGACATAGGAAAACAAAGTTTGTTGCCCTTGAACAAGAATCCTTGGTGCAAATAGAAATCATCGATGCCCTTCTCACTAGAACACTTTGCAAAGATTGGGCCAAAGAAAGCATCGGAAGCATATAAATCTTTGATTTCATCAAGACCCAAA
The DNA here is from genome assembly GCF_019359855.2 of Lolium perenne. NCBI lineage: Eukaryota > Viridiplantae > Streptophyta > Magnoliopsida > Poales > Poaceae > Lolium > Lolium perenne. Next base: position 101,087,847 of record NC_067244.2, on the reverse strand, counting down.
ACACTAATATCCAAGCGAGTGAGTAAGAGGGTGAGTTTGCGTGAAAGAGCATCCGCCACAACATTGTCCTTGCCCTTCTTGTATTTGATCACATATGGAAAGGACTCAATGAACTCAACCCACTTTGCATGTCTTTTGTTCAAATTGTGTTGACTTTTCAAATATTTCAAAGACTCATGGTCGGAATGGATAATAAACTCTTTTGGCCAAAGATAGTGTTGCCAAACTTCAAGAACACGAACCAAAGCATAAAGTTCCTTGTCATATATAGGATAGTTGAGGCGTGCGCCATCTAACTTCTCGCTATAGTATGCCACGGGTTTTCCATCTTGCATAAGCACTCCACCAATACCGAGTCCACTTGCATCGCACTCAATCTCAAAAGTTTTGGAAAAGTTTGGAAGAACAAGGAGTGGTGCCTCGGTAAGGCGTTTCTTCAACTCATCAAAAGCATTTTGTTGGGCCTTGCCCCAAACAAACGGAACATTCTTTTTGGTAAGCTCATTCAAAGGGCAAGCAATGGTGCTAAAGTCTTTCACAAAGCGGCGGTAAAAACCGGCGAGTCCATGGAAACTTCGGACTTGAGCAACATTGGTAGGAGTGGGCCAATTGTGGATGGCCTCAACCTTAGAAGAATCAACTTCAATACCCTTAGCGGAAACCACAAAGCCAAGGAAAACCAATTTGTTTTGAGCAAATGTGCATTTAGGGAGGTTAGCATAAAGCTTTTCATGTCGCAAGATGCACAAGACTTCTCTCACATGTTGCACATGGTCCTCGAGGTTTTTGCTATAAATAAGAATATCATCGAAGTAGACAACCATGCTCTTGCCAATGAGAGGATGCAAGATGTGATTCATGAGGCGCATGAAAGTAGATGGAGCATTGGAAAGACCGAAAGGCATAACGAGCCATTCATAGAGACCGAGTTTGGTCTTGAATGCCGTTTTCCATTCATCACCAATAGCCATGCGGATTTGATGGTAACCACTACGCAAATCAATCTTAGAGAAAATCGTGGCACCACTAAGTTCATCAAGCATGTCATCTAAACGCGGAATGGGATGGCGGTAACGGACGGTAATGGCATTGATGGGGCGACAATCCATACACATCCGTTGCGTCTCATCCGGTTTAGGCACAAGGATCACGGGAACCGCACAAGGGCTTAAGCTTTCACGAACATACCCTTTTTCGAGGAGGTCTTGTATTTGTCGTTGGATCTCCTTTGTGTCTTCGGGGTTGGTGCGGTAGGCGGCGCGGTTTGGTAGAGGAGCGCCGGGTATGAGGTCGATGCGGTGCTCAATCCCTCGAAGCGGTGGTAGTCCATGAGGAAGCTCGTCGGGGAAGACATCTTGGAACTCCTTCAAAAGAGACAACAAAGACGAAGGAAGAGTTGTTAAGTTGTTAGTCTCCGAGGATGGCCCCTTGCAAATGAGCACATAGTGCAATATGGTGGATGGGTTGTGGTGCAATTCTCTCATCTCACTCTTGGTAGCTATGAGGACACTCTTCATCTCACTCATATATGGCTTGTGGCGCTCACTTTCCTTTTGGTGGTTCACTCTCTCACCACTCATCTCACTAGTGATGGTAGCTTCCTTAGCCCTCGCTAAAGCCTTTGCATTGTCCGCAATCACTTGGCTAGGAGTCATTGGGCGTAGGATGTATGTCTTGTCGCCGACCTTGAAGCTATAGGCATTTGTGTAGCCATCATGGCTTGCTCTTTTGTCATATTGCCAAGGGCGACCAAGTAGCATGTGGCACACCGTCATGGGCACTACATCACAATCAACGGTGTCTTCATAGGCGCCAATCTTGAAGGTTACGGAGACGGTGTGTTGTATCTTGACATTTCCATTGTCACTAAGCCATTGCACATGGTAAGGATGGGGGTGTTTCCGGAGTGTGAGGTTGAGCTTGGAGCATAGTTCGGTGCTTGCAAGATTGTGGCAACTCCCTCCATCGATGATAACCTTTATTGACTTGCCATTGATTCCGGCTCTTGTTTGGAAGATGTTGCACCTTTGATCTTCATTGGGAAATGCATGGGTTGTCAACACTTTGGTCACCACAAGGGACGGGCTTGCATCATGCACACATAAGACTTGCTCTTGGTCTTCCAAGTCATCATCTTCATGATTGGTTGCGGCTTGTACCAAGGCTTCATATTCGCCTTCACTCAAGTACTCCACATCTCCATCATCTCGAGTTATCATAACTCTTGTGTTCTTGCATTCAAAGGATTTATGTCCTTGAGCTCCACACTTGAAGCATGTGATGTTACTAGATCCCGTGGAAGCTTTGGAGGACATAGTTGATTGATCCGGCTTGAAGCTTGTTGTCTTGAAGGCACTCTTCATTTGCTTAGGAGGATCCTTGGGAGCAATAGCACTTGTGTTCTTGATGCTTGAGGAGGTATTTGTTGCATTGCGCGCGGCGAAGAAGGACTTTGTTTTTGCACTTGCTATGTCTTCTCGCACTTGGCGCTCGGCTCTTGTAGCTTGATGAAGCAATTCAACCATGTTGGTGTAAGGCAAGAATTCCACTATCCTCTTGACGGGAATGTTTAATCCATTCAAGAATCTTGCCATTGTTTGCTCTTCTCGCTCGTCCACATTTGCACTCATCATGGTCATGTGCATCTCCTTGTAGTACTCCTCAACGGACTTGTAGCTTTGCTTGAGTTGGGTAAGCTTGTTGAAGAGGTCGCGTTTGTGATGGTTGGGCACAAAGCGTTTGTGCATGACTTCTTGCATCTCTTCCCATGTAGCAATGGGGTCTAGATCTTCCTTGTCACGCTTCTTGTTCACTTCTTCCCACCAAACATTTGCATACCCTTCAAACTCTAGTGATGCCATGGCCACTTTCTTTGCTTCGGAGAAGTTGTGTATGCGGAATATCTTGTCAACCTTGAGAACCCAAGAGAGGTATGCATCGGGTCTTCTTCTCCGTGGAATTTGGGCATGGTGAACTTGAGCTTCCCAAAGATTTCCTCTTCATTGCGGTCATTGCGCCTAGGAGGTGGTCTTTCTTCACCAATATCTTGACGTTGTTGAGGTGGATGTTGTGGACCTTGAGCATCTCTATTGTTGTTGCTATGTTGTTGACGAGGAGGTGGTCTTCCATGACCTTCATCTTGATCATCATTGTTGTGGCGGCGTCGAGGCATCACACTTTCTTCACTTGATGCTTGGTGATGACTTGATTCTTCATCTCTTGCCCTTGGAGGAGGTCTTCTAGCATGAGGGCGATCATCATGATGGCGGCGATTATCTTGACCTTGAGGGCGTTGAGGACGAACAACATTGATGATTTGGCGCTCTTGGTGCGCTTGCCTTTGTTCCTCTTCAATAAGGCGTTGTCTTCTAGCTTGAGCTTCTTGTGCTTGTTGTTGTCGCTCTTGTTCTTCAAGTGCTTGTTGTTCATTGCGGAGGCGCTCTTGTTCCCTTGCTCGAACTAGCTCTTGATCATGGCAAAGGCGTTCTTGCTCTTGTTGGAATTGAGCATTGAGGTCCTCTTGGTGAAGGCGCTCTTCTTCAAGGCGTTGACGCTCTTGGACAAGTCGAAGTCGAGCTTGCTCCGCTTCTTGAGCTTGTTGGTGAAGCACTTGGACATCCACATTATGGTGGCGTGGGTCTTCATTAGAATCATGGCGAGATGGTGTAGGAGCTCTTGACCTTGAGCTATGAGAGCGCGAAGACCTTGAGTGGTGTCTTCTTTCTTCTTGACGGTTGAGTGTGTGGAGGATATTGTCCAAAGCCGTCTTCATTTCCCTTGTCTCTTGACCTTGTATGGCAAGTGTGGCCTTCAACTCATTGCCTTGAGTTTCAATCTTCTCATTGAGGTCTTGCACTTGATTGTTGAGGTCATTCCTTTGCACTTGAGCTCTTTCTTCATAGCGGACATTGGTATCCTTGAGCATGGCTTCAAATTGATTTAGCTTGGCGTGGACGGCTTGAGTAGCTATCCAATGTTGGTGCCGTGTCATCGGTAGTTGGTTCCCTTCTCCACTAGACATGGTTACAACTAAAACAAGAACTATGTGGTGGGTGGTTAGGAAAGACTACCAAGAATGTCAAAACTTGCAAACCAAAATCGAAAAGGTGTTTCAAAGCGGAGGGAAACCGATATGTATGCACACACACAAAACAAAACTCTATATGGTGTTAGGTATGGATGTGGAAAGCCAAATGGAAGAACCAAACGAAAAGTCTATTGTCAAAAGTGGGTAAGATCCAAAAGTCACAAGTCAAAGGCGGTGATCACAAAAGGCATACACAATGAGGAACACACGCGTGGGACAAAATGGGGTTAGCGCGACTTGGAAAATGAGCAAGAACAAAATGGTCCTAACGAAGACTACTAGCTCGGTGTCACGCCAACACAAGAGAGACCGTGGCTTGGTTGCAAAATTGAGAAGCAACAAAATTTGCGCAAGACGCCTCTCTTCTCTTTTCTCTCTTTTGCTTAAAAGCTTTGGACTCTTTTGTGTATAGGTGTCACTCACACACTTTTTCTTTTTCTTTTTGTATTTTTTTTTTCTTTTTCTTTTTCTCACTATGTAAGGATACTACTATCTATGTAAGTATGTCACACTCTTTTGCTTATCTTTTCACACGAGCTTGCTTCGAAGCTTTGCTCAACACACGCACACCCTCACGGTCGGGACGCTTGCGCAATGCTTCGCAACACTAGAAAGCCACTCTCGATAGGAAAGGTACGCAAAAGAGGCTAGGGCTACAAGTTAGGAGCAAGTTATACCACTTGATGATGGTGGCCGACGATCTTGAACTTGCTATGGTGGAGGTGTCAAGTGAACCGCTTGGATCCTCGGGGTGCCGTCGTCGTTGTCGATGTTGCGGAAGCTTTGTGGTATCTGAAATGGCACTCAAACCGAAGTCCAAACACAAGGGGGTTAGTACCAAAACGAAAAATGAAGGTTGCTGTCAAAATTTTGGCCAGGCCGGAACTTCCGGTCCTGAGGGGCGGAACTTCCGGTCCGGGGGCGGAACTTCCGGTATTTTCGGGCGGAACTTCCGGTCGCAATCAGATCTGCGGGCAGTTCGTCGATTTGGGCGGAAATCCGGGCCGAAATCCTTCGAATTCGAGGAAAATTTGGCACCAAAAGTTGTGGGAAAGTGGGGGAATTGCAGATCAACACCAAAGGCAAGTTTCTATTGGAGCAAAACCACAAATAACTCAACAAATCGAGAGATCGATCCAAGGCCAATTTGGGGCTATTTTTTGGGAAATTTTTTTGGAAAACTTTTTGGGCGAAATTGGTGGAATTGGGGTATGTGGGGGTCAAATCCGTGGCAACCAAAGAGCTGCTGATACCATATGATGTGGACTAAGTCCAAGGATGTGCCCGATCTTCACGGATTTGGGTGGAACTCATGGGGGTAGGTGGATGAACGCGATGAACACGAAGAACGCGAGGGGAATCGTGGGGATACAACACACACACGCACACAAACCGGTTTTCCCTCGTAGGCCCGATACACCTACTCGATAGAGGTTGCGAGAAAAGACCTTCCGGTAGAAGTCCCGCAAAGAGATCGACAAATCGAAGCTCGCAAGATCTAGAAGGGTGAAAAGACCGGAAGGTTGATAGAAGTGCAAGCAAAAGACCAAATAGGTAGAAGTGCAAGCAAAAGATCAAACAAACGGTAGAAGTCACCAAAGAGATCTTGACAAGTCGATAAGGAGCCCGGGTGGGTACAAGATCATAGATCTAGGTAGGGTTCCCACAAGGGTGAGCTAAGCTCAGGTTTAATTTCACATCAAGTCTAATCTCAGATCTGAGGCAACCAGCCTATTTATAGGTGGGGGCGAAGGGGTAAGTTACAAGCTGAAAAGTGCTGTTGTGCTGAAGTTCGCTGGGGCGGAAGTTCCGGTCAACTTGGGCGGAAGTTCCGGTCAGGGGCGGAAGTTCCGGTCTGAAGGGGCGGAAGTTCCGGTCGGGGCGGAAGTTCCGGCCTTGTTCCGGAATTGCGCCATTGTCCCGCAGTAACATCCAGGGGGGTTTTCGCCGACTTTCGGAACTTGGGCGGAACTTGGGCGGAAGTTCCGGTGGGCGGAAGTTCCGGTCCCTCGGGGCGGAAGTTCCGGCCTGATCCTCTCTTCTGGGCGCTGGAAGGCATCTGGAGGGAATCTGGAAGGCATCTGGGCGGAAGTTCCGGTCCTGGAGGGCGGAAGTTCCGGCCTGGCAGCTGTAGCTCCATCTTCGTCGTTTCCAGCTCTCTCTCCATTGGCTTGGTCTTCATGGCTCGCTTCTTGGTCGATGTACCTGATTGAACATAGGGTATTGGCATGAAGTAGCAAGCCATCCAAAGGGGTGTCAAAAGCATACATGGAGAGGAGCGAATTCACCTCTTGGTGTAGGGCTTGAGCTCGAGCTCGTGTCATTGGACCACGAGGAGGGCTTGTCGGTCTTGAAGCGGTCGTGTCCGAAGGCCACCCCGTATCATTTGCCCTATCATAGCCGGTGCCATCCGGGCGCCATCCCGGGGCCCTGGAACCCCGTCCGGTCGCCGCCCGGTCCAGGACCTAGTTTGGACCGGCTTGGCCGGCCCCAGGTCCGGTTGGACCGGCTCCCTGACCGGCCTGCACGAATCGACTCGACCAGATCGGCCCGAAGCGGTTTCACTTGTACCTCTTCGGCCCGAGTTGCCTTGTAGACCTATATAAGTACCTAGGACGCCCCCTTTTACTCTTTAGACATAATTTGAGCTTAAAACTACTTTTGAGCTTTGTCTCCCTAGGGTTAGATCCCCTTTGTAATCAAGGCTACTCTTGTTGAGGATTTGGATACTTGTGAGTGAGATTCTAGTGAACTCCACTCTCTCTCCCTCACCGGTCTTCGTCTCCAACCCCGATCTCTCATCCGGAATTCTACCTCGTGTCTCTTCCGGTTGATTCTATTGGCGTGGTCCATCGAGCCACGAGAGTAAGAATTCGTTTGTATCGGGTTGGTGTGCGTGTGCTTGTTCTTTGTGTTCTTCATCCTCTCCCTCTTTTCCCCTCTTGGATTTGGGTCAATGGCGAGATCGGGCCACAACCTAGGTCTTAGACCTCATCATATGGTATCATCAGCTTTTGGTTACCGCGATTTTGACCCCCCACCCACCCAATTTCGACTCTAATTTTTTTCTTCCAAAAAATCCCCAAAAATAGCCCTAAATTGCCTTTGGATGGATCTGCGATTTTGTTGAGTTTTGAGTGGTTTTGTTCCGTGGATTTGGTGTTTTTAGTGTTGATCTACTATTTCCCCCACCTTTTAGCCCCCAATTCCTTCGTTTCCCTTCGATTTGATCTTGCACCTTCACAACCGCCATCCACTGCGTATTCTCTTCCACGCTAGGCACCTCCTCTTCCCAGATCAGATCATCGAAGTCCTCGCATGAAAGAATGCTGTGTTCATGTCCCCTTCCTTTAGGCAATCCACTCTACTTCATTGTTTAGCCAAGATTTCCGGTTGAGAGAAACACGAGCATCTGGTTGAGAAACCGGTTGATCGGCCCCCAGACCGGACCGACCGGCCCAGTAACCGGTCGACCGGCCCACAGACCGGACCGGCCGGCCTAGGACCCGGTCCGACCGACCTCCTGACCGGGCGCCTTTCCGTGTCCGTCCCGAGTTCGTTTTTCGACTAACACCACCACCACCACCACCAACATCGCAGGTATAACTTGCATTTTTCCTTTGTAGCCCCTCTTCCTTTTGCGACCTATCCTATCGAGCATTGCTTATCAAGTGTTGCGAGACATTGCACGTGGCCCCGATTGTGAGGTGTGTGTGTAGTGTGGAGTAAAGCTTCTAAGCAAACACTCATGTGGCAAGATAGCAAAAGCAAGGCTAACGCTAACATAGTGCGAGAAAAGCCGCAAAAACAAAAACAAAAAAAGAGTGCAAGTAGCACCATATATACAAAAGAGTACAAGTGCCACCATAGATAGAAAAGAGTGCAAGTGCCACCGTATACAAAAGAGTCACAAGCTTTTAAGCAAAAGAGAGAAAAGAGAAGAGAGGCCGCGTGTGAATCTTGTTGTCTCTCCGTTTGCAACCAAAGCTTTGCCTCTCCTTGTGTTAGTGTGACACCGAGCACCCTTGATGAGGACATCCCTACTACACCACTACCTCCGTCATTGATAAATGAAGATGAACCTGATGTGAAGCTCAAGTCCAATGAAGTTCGGATTGGACCAATTACAAGGGCTCGTGCGAAGCTACCTAAACAACATGTGAACTTGCTTCTAAACGATACTTTGATTGATGAGAACTTTATACTGTCTAAGTCCTATTACTTATGTATCATCAGGTATCAAGAGGAGACGAGCATCGCACGAGGAGTAGAGGAGCAGCTGGACATGAAGACGGACGTCAAGATGGACGTGAAGCTGGACATGGAGCTGGACATGAAGATATCGTATGGACGCGCGAGGGAGGAGCGGCAGGCATGCGCGAGAGGAGAATTCGACGTCCAGGCCGGTCCAGCGCCCGGTCAGACCGGCCTCCAGACCGGCGCGCCCGGTCCCTGGCCCGGTTGACCGGGCGGCAGACTGGATTCACCGCGGCGCCAACCGGGCGTCGTACCGGGGCCAACCGGACAGAGTTTTGCGACCTTTCCGGTTGTCGCCCGGTCCCTGGCCCGGTTTAGACCGGCCAGCCCGGTCCCAGGCCCGGTTGACCGGATTCCAGACCGGACTAGTCCGAGTCTGTCTCGACCAGATCTATTATGGTTTGGTTTTACTTGTATCTTTCGACCAGAACTCGTCCCGGACGCCTATATAAGTGCCTTAGACGACCCCCTAGCTGTTTTAGACCACGTTTTAGATAAACCCTAGTTCATAGTTGTCTGCCAAGCAAAACTATTGTTCCCCAACTCTCCAATTCGTTGCGATCTGGAGTTTTATGCTACTGAAAGTTTGTGTGATCTGCTGTTCCATTGGGGATTAGAAGATTGCAATCTACCGCTTCGTGGTCGGTGGCTACGTGCGCAAGTGTGTGGAGTTGCGAATATCTTGCAGGGTTGAGAGTTGTTGCATTGGTATCAAGAATCAATCGAGAGACTTCGTCGGCGTCATACAAGTTATCCTCCTCATCATCGTCGATTCCATCCGCTGCTACCATCGTGTCTTCATCACCACCCGTCGCTTACTGAGAAGATCGGGCCACCACATATCAACCCTTGCTTATGGATACTTAAATTTTTCCGCTCACTTTTTGGTTGCACTAACCCCGCTTATCCCATGTGTGCGTTCCACAACTTTTCCGTGTTTATAGTGATCTTCAATTTGGCACTTGATTTTTGGACCTCACCCACTTTTAACAACATACTTGATTTCAGATTTCATCTTTTGGTTTTCCACCATTCTCACCTACCACTAGATTTGCTAGCCTTTGCGTATGGCTTTGCGTGTGTACCCGATACATTTGGTTGTGCTCTCGGTTCGGTTGATCATCTCAATACTATCACACCAAGGTAAAAGTGTGAGGTAGTCTTCTTCCACTAACATACACAACATAGTTCTTGTCTTTCTATCATGGATAGGAACGGAGACGAAGCAAGGGAGGATGAAGTCCTACACAACACCCAGAGGTTGGCGACCCAACACAGCCTATGGGTGCAATGCAAAGAATTCAAGGAGCAACTCGCCTTATTCGAGACACGCATCGACGAGCAATATGACGAAGTGGCACACAACTTCTCCGTTGTGAACCAAGATATGGCTCTACTTTGTGAAGCTACGGACAACTTGAATGGCCAAATGGCGGCCAATGATGCGAACATGGAGCGGCGCATGGATAGTCTCGAGCGCGCCTGTTGGAGATATGCCCAAGAGGCAATAATAAAATGGTTATTATAATATCTTTGAGTTTATGATAATGTTTACATACCATGCTATAATTTTATTAACCGAAACATTGATACATGTGTGTTATGTGAACAACAAGGAGTCCCTAGTAAGCCTCTTGTATAAACTAGCTTGTTGATTAATAGATGATCATCGTTTCATGATCATGAACATTGGATGTTATTAATAACAAGGTTATGTCATTATGTGAATGATATAATGGACACACCCAATTAAGCGTAGCATAAGATCACGTCATTAAGTTATTTGCTATAAGCTTTCAATACATAGTTACCTAGTCCTTATGACCATGAGATCATATAAATCACTTATACCGGAAAGGTACTTTGATTACATCAAACGCCACTACGTAAATGGGTGGTTATAAAGGTGGGATTAAGTATCCGGAAAGTATGAGTTGAGGCATATGGATCAACAGTGGGATTTGTCCATCCCGATGACGGATAGATATACTCTGGGCCCTCTCGGTGGAATGTCGTCTAATGTCTTGCAAGCATATGAAACGTTCATAAGAGACCACATACCACGGTACGAGTAAAGAGTACTTGTCAGGAGACGAGGTTGAACAAGGTATAGAGTAATACCGATGATCAAACCTCGGACAAGTAAAATATCGCGTGACAAAGGGAATTGGTATCGTATGTGAATGGTTCATTCGATCACGAAAGTCATCGTTGAATATGTGGGAGCCATTATGGATCTCCAGATCCCGCTATTGATTATTGGTCGGAGAGAAGTCTCAACCATGTCTACATAGTTCGCGAACCGTAGAGTGACACACTTAAGGTTTGATGTCGTTTAAGTAGATATGGAATATGGAATGGAGTTCGAAGTTTTGTTCGGAGTCTCGGATGGGATCCAGGACATCACGAGGAGTTCCGGAATGGTCCGGAGAATAAGATTCATGTATAGGAAGTCACTTTCCAAGTTTGGAAATGATCCGGTGAATTTATGGAAGGTGGTTTCTAGAATTATCTGGAAATAAATTACTATGGAAGGTGGAGTCCCGGAGGGACTCCACAAACCCTAACCAGCCAACCAAGTGGGAGGGTGGAGTCCATGGTGGACTCCACCTCCTTGGCCGGCCAAGAAAAGGGGGAAGGGGAGAGTCCCTGTCCCTCTAGGTTTCGTCCATAAGGCAGTTTTTCTGTTGGGGTCTTATTCGAAGACTTTGGGCAAACCCTTGGGGTCCTATATAATGAGGAGGAGAGGGAGGGGGCAGCCCATGGCTTGGCCGCACCACCCCTGCCCCCTTGAGGCCGGCGCCCATGGAACCCCCTCTCCCCAAACCCTAGCACCCCTCCTCCACTACTTCTCCCGCATATGCTTAGCGAAGCTCCGCCGGAGATCTCCATCGACACCGCCACCACACCGTCGTGCTGCCGGGATTCCGAGGAGGATCTACTACTTCCGCTGCCCGCTGGAACGGGGAGAAGGACGTCGTCATCAACACCGAACGTGTGACCGAGTACGGAGGTGCTGCCCGATCGTGGCACCGTGATCAAGATCTTCTACGCGCTTTTGCAAGCGGCAAGTGATCGTCTACCGCAGCAACAAGAGCCTACTCTTATAGGCTTTGGAAATCTTCAAGGGTTAATCTCGTTCATCCCCTCGTTGCTCCCATCTTCTAGATTGCATCTTGGCTTGGATTGCGTTCTCGCGGTAGGAAAATTTTTGTTTTCTATGCAACGTATCCTGACAGTGGTATCAGAGCCGTGTCTATGCATAGATGGTTGCACGAGTAGAACACAATGGTTTTGTGGGCGTTGATGCTCTTGTTGTCTTTAGTTTGAGTACTTTGCATCTTTGTGGCATAGTGGGATGAAGCGGCCCGGACTAACTTTACATGACCGCGTTCATGAGACTTGTTCCTCGTTCGACATGCAACTTGTATTGCATAAGAGGCTTTGCGGGTGTGTGTCTCTCCTACTATAGTGAAGATTCAATTTACTCTTCTATTGACAACATTAGTATCACCGTTGTGGTTCATGTTCGTAGGTAGATTAGATCTCTCTCGAAAACCCTAAACCACTAAAATATGCAAACCAAATTAGAGACGTCTAACTTGTTTTTGCAGGGTTTGGTGATGTGATATGGCCATAATGTGATGATGAATATGTATGAGATTATCATTATTGTATTGTGGCAACCGGCAGGAGCCTTATGGTTGTCTTTAATTTTCATTTTGAGTAGTATTTCAAAGTAGTTGTAATAGTTGCTACATGAGGTGAACAACCATGAAGACGGCGCCATGGACCTTGACGCTACGCCGACGATGATGGAGATCATGCCCGTTGATGATGGAGATCATGTCCGTGCTTTGGAGATGAAGATTAAAGGCACAAAAACAAAAGGGCCATATCATATCACATATGAATTGCATGTGATGTTAATCCTTTATGCATCTTATTTTGCTTAGAACGCGGCGGTAGCATTATAAGATGATCCCTCACATTAATATCAAGATAATAAAGTGTTCTCCCCTCGTATGCACCGTTGCCAAAGATCATCGTTTCAAAGCATCTCGTGATGATCGGATGTGATAGATTCAACGTTCATATACAACGGGTGTAAGCCATGTTGCACACGCGGAATACTTGGGTTTGCTTGACGAGCCTAGCATGTACAGACATGGCCTCGGGACAACAGAAACCGAAAGGTTGAACACGAGTCATATGGATGATATGATCAACATGTTGATGTTCACCATTGAAGCTACATCATCTCACGTGATGATCAGTTTTGGTGTAGTGGATTTGGATCGTGTACCACTTAACAACTATGAGGGATGTTGTATTAAGTGGGAGTTCATTAGTAATTAGATTAAAACATGAACTAATTATCATAAACATAGTCTGAGTAGTATTTTGAATTAATTTTGTAGTATTGGCATCCGTTTTTCTACCATGCGCTAGTCTTGTTATAGAAATAGAAATACTGTTAAAATCTGACAAGAAACTTCACGGACTGGTACCGTATTGTTAAAGAATCAAGAAGTGATTAAGTCCTATAGCAAACTTTTAGTAAACTTCACATTATTGATTCAAAGAGCTATGGTTTCAATTAGTACATAAAGTTATCTTGTCTCCAAGAAACTCGAAGTTCAAATCTGTTTGAAAAGTAAGGAGCTGAAAATTTAGTTTTCAGAAATAATCAAGCTATGAGATATATATGATATCTAAAACCTTATTGCAAGATGATAGAATATAATTTGGTGAGACTACTTAAACTCATAAGTTTTATGGGAATGTACGAAGGTTGAAGACGCAAGGCGTCCCAATAATCCAACTATTGGGGCACTAACAATATTCGCATATCCATGAAGTTATCATCCTTAGTATGCACCGTTGCTAAGACTCGTCGTATCGAAGCATCACGTGATGATCGGGTGTTATAGATTCTACGTGTGCATACAACGGGTGCAAGCCAGATTTGCACATGCGAATACCAAGGTTAAAAATTTATGAGCCTAGCATGTACAGACATGGTCTCAGAAAGTTATCATGATACAATGGATAAAATTATAAGTGAAATTGTTCATCATATTACAAGGTTACTAATAGTGAAATCCAGAACACTTGTCATATGATGATCAACTTCAAAGTAAGAACCTCAAGGTTATTGGTATTTGACCAACAAACCAAGAAGTTATTGAAGTTGATGTGTTTTTCTGAATAATGAGGAAAGTTAAAAGAGAAACTACAAAAGATTATTGGCAGAAAGAAAGAAAAGACTAGAATGTCTAGCTCAGGTGTATATAAATGATATACATGTTATGGTTGTATTCCTAGTTAGGTCTCACAATGAAATTCTTGGGTATTTGTACCATATTGGTTGGTATGAAGTGTCATACAAAACAACGCAATACAAGAATACAATGGCCTAAGTGACTGACAAGGAATATGATAGGAATGCACGTCTAGAACAAAAATAAAGTGTTATTATGTTCGTTGTTGGCATTATATCTAGCCCTTAGAATTTATAATAAAGAACTTAATAATTGTTATTTTGCTCTGGTCAAATGAAAACAATGAGTTGTTCAAATTATGACATTACTCCATGTACGATGGATAAGTTATTATAAATCTTAATGGTGAAACACATACACATAATACTGACGCTAAAATGCCATAAGGCAAATGATTTGAATTCCACTTATTTGTGGAACCGCCATTTAGGTCATGTTAGAAAGGAACGCATGAAGGAACTCCATGCAAATGGATTTTTGGAGTCATTTGATTTTTTGAATCGTTTGGCGCTTGCAAATCTTTTCTAAAAGGAGAATGACTAAAATACCGTTCATAGGCCAAGAGTTGAACGGGTAACTAACTTAGTGAAAACATACATGATGATGTATGTGGTTCACTGGGCATAGTTGTGTGCGGGAGATTCTTCTACTTCATAAAAACTTCAAACAATGAATTGAGTATATATATGTGGATATATTCAATAAGGAAGAAGTTTGAAACATTTGAATGGATTCAAATAAATTTCAGCATGAAGTGGAAATCATCGTAATAGAAAAGTCAAATATCTATGATTGGATCATGGTGAAAATATTTGAATTACGAGTTTTAAGCGAACATCTAAGAGAGTCATGAAATTGTTCTACAACTCACATTTCTTGGAGTATCATAATGATGATATAGTATCCGAGAGATGTATCCAAACATTGTTGGATTAATGATGAGATAAAATATTATGACGCCATTATATTTTTGTGGATTATGCTTTAGTGACTACTGCTTTTACACTGAATAGAGCATCATCATGATCCGTTGAAATGACACCATACAAGTTATGGTATGGGTATAAACCCTAATAGTCTTTTCTTTAAATTTTGGTCTAAGAGTTTACAACCAAAATCGGATGAATGTCTTTGTTGGTTATCCCAGAGATTCAATTGGGAATTCTTCCCACGAGACAAAGACAAAAGTGTTTGTCAATGTTTCTTATTTCCGAGAAATTGTTTCTAGTGAAGTATTTAAGTGGGAGGACAATATAATTTGATAAAGTTTATGAACCTGAGCATAATGATCAGAGTAGCGCAGCATCGGAATTGGTTCCGGAAGCGGCCACGACGATCATGGCTCCCATGACTACAAAGTGTTTTAGCCATGGAGATCGAAGTACATATTGAACCTTGTAGGTATGGTTTACTTTGTGATCAAATAAATGATTTGTGGACAAAAGATTGATTTTGAACAATGATAAACCAACTTCAAACAAAGAAGTTATGATGGGCCCTGACTCCGTTAAAATGGCTATACGCCATGAAATCCAAGATAGATAAATACTTTTTGAAAGTAAATAGATCTATAAAATTGATGGACTTGGATGAAATATCCTTGAAGAAGCTCGACTTGTCGAAAAGTTGTTTACGACAAAGTTCAAAGAGTTGACTACGATAAGATTAGATCTTCCGTAGCAATGCTTATATTCTATGTGGATTATTCTAGTAATCACTACATATTTCTTTTATGAGATATGCTAGTAGGATGGAAAAATACATTACTTATCAGACGTGAGTATTAAAGGTGTATACAAGATACAACCAATTGTTTTGCTAGTCCGTGGAATACTAGATAGGTATACAAACTTCAATTGGATGAAGTGAGTATCACGGAGTTGGAATCTTCACCAGATGAAATAGTCAAAGAGTTTTTGATTTCATCAGAAACGATGAAGAGGCTTGCATTTGCAAGAAATTAAGTGGGAGCGCTGAGACATATTTATAATACTTTATGTAGATGACATATAGCTGGTTATAAATGATGTAATTATATACTTGATTAAAAAGATTTCATTGAGAAATTAACTTCAATGAAAGGATATGGACTAAAACAAATTTAGTGTCAAGATCTATGAAGATAGATTGAAACACATAATAAGTTTAAGTCAAAGTACATAGAATGGATATTGAAGTAGTTCAATATAGAAATATTAAGAAAATGTTCTTGTCATGTGAAGGTTTAAACAAGACTTGAGTGTATCTGACACTCGATGAGTAAAAACACATGAGTGATTTTAGATCATGAATAATATGTACATAATCAGATATCTTGTGCTCTAAAAGTTAGGAGCATATACCAGAATGATTCATGTGATGATCATTAAAAAACAGTAAGAATATTCTTGAGTACTTAAGAAGAACCAAGAATATATATATATATAGTTTTTGTATGAAGAAATGACAAACAAATCGCTGTAAAGTGTTGCACCGATATTTGTTTTCTCACATATGAAAATAAAATTTCAATTTCAAATTAGACTAAGTGTTGTTTAAAAGGTAGCACAATGAGCTAGAAGTTGTCTATGCTAGATTTAGAAGAGTTCTAAATATTGTGACGGATTCTACAAAAGAAGGCAGAGTATGTCATTGTTTTGACAATGACAAAGGATGTTAAGTCAAAAGGTTCTTTTAGAACTTGGTGTAGTTCCGACAGAGTCAGAACTTTGAAGCTATATTGTGTGTGACAATATTAGTGACATATTTCAGACCGCGGAATTAAGGTTCCACCAGAAGACCAAACATATTTAATGCCGACTCATTTGGAAATGAGTGATGCGTTGAGACGCAAATGAATTACAAAATACATACGGTTCTGAGCATGTCAAATCCGTTGACTAAAACCTCTCCCGTGAGCAAAACATGATAAAGCACCGGAAGGCCAAGGTGTTATATCTTTACAAATGTAAACTAGATTATTGACTCTAGTGCAAGTGGGAGACTGTTGGAGATATGCCCAAGAGGCAATAATAAAATGGTTATTATAATATCTTTGAGTTTATGATAATGTTTACATACCATGCTATAATTGTATTAACCGAAACATTGATACATGTGTGTTATGTGAACAACAAGGAGTCCCTAGTAAGCCTCTTGTATAAACTAGCTTGTTGATTAATAGATGATCATCGTTTCAAGATCATGAACATTGGATGTTATTAATAACAAGGTTATGTCATTATGTGAATGATATAATGGACACACCCAATTAAGCGTAGCATAAGATCACGTCATTAAGTTATTTGCTATAAACTTTCGATACATAGTTACCTAGTCCTTATGACCATGAGATCATATAAATCACTTATACCGGAAAGGTACTTTGATTACATCAAACGCCACTGCGTAAATGGGTGGTTATAAAGGTGGGATTAAGTATCCGGAAAGTATGAGTTGAGGCATATGGATCAACAGTGGGATTTGTCCATCCCGATGACGGATAGATATACTCTGGGCCCTCTCGGTGGAATGTCGTCTAATGTCTTGCAAGCATATGAAAAGTTCATAAGAGACCACATACCACGGTACGAGTAAAGAGTACTTGTCAGGAGACGAGGTTGAACAAGGTATAGAGTAATACCGATGATCAAACCTCGGACAAGTAAAATATCGCGTGACAAAGGGAATTGGTATCGTATGTGAATGGTTCATTCGATCACTAAAGTCATCGTTGAATATGTGGGAGCCATTATGGATCTCCAGATCCCGCTATTGGTTATTGGTCGGAGAGAAGTCTCAACCATGTCTACATAGTTCGCGAACCGTAGGGTGACACACTTAAGGTTTGATGTCGTTTAAGTAGATATGGAATATGGAATGGAGTTCGAAGTTTTGTTCGGAGTCTCGGATGGGATCCAGGACATCACGAGGAGTTCCGGAATGGTCCGGAGAATAAGATTCATGTATAGGAAGTCACTTTCCAAGTTTGGAAATGATCCGGTGAATTTATGGAAGGTGGTTTCTAGAATTATCTGGAAATAAATTACTATGGAAGGTGGAGTCCCGGAGGGACTCCACAAACCCTAACCAGCCAACCAAGTGGGAGGGTGGAGTCCATGGTGGACTCCACCTCCTTGGCCGGCCAAGAAAAGGGGGAAGGGGAGAGTCCCTGTCCCTCTAGGTTTCGTCCATAAGGCAGTTTTTCTGTTGGGGTCTTATTCGAAGACTTTGGGCAAAGCCTTGGGGTCCTATATAATGAGGAGGAGAGGGAGGGGGCAGCCCATGGCTTGGCCGCACCACCCCTGCCCCCTTGAGGCCGGCGCCCATGGCACCCCCTCTCCCCAAACCCTAGCACCCCTCCTCCACTACTTCTCCCGCATATGCTTAGCGAAGCTCCGCCGGAGATCTCCATCGACACCGCCACCACGCCGTCGTGCTGCCGGGATTCCGAGGAGGATCTACTACTTCCGCTGCCCGCTGGAACGGGGAGAAGGACGTCGTCATCAACACAGAACGTGTGACCGAGTACGGAGGTGCTGCCCGATCGTGGCACCGTGATCAAGATCTTCTACGCGCTTTTGCAAGCGGCAAGTGATCGTCTACCGCAGCAATAAGAGCCTACTCTTATAGGCTTTGGAAATCTTCAAGGGTTAGTCTCGTTCATCCCCTCGTTGCTCCCATCTTCTAGATTGCATCTTGGCTTGGATTGCGTTCTCGCGGTAGGAAATTTTTTGTTTTCTATGCAACGTATCCTGACAGCGCCATCAACAACTTGGGTCGTCATCGCCGACACCGCTCTACTTCGTCATCATCAAGCTCGTCACAAGATTACTACTCTCATGATCGCCATACGTCCTCAAGCTCCAACTCAAGGAATGGAGACCATCATCGACCTCGTCGCCCGCATGGTCGTCATGAAGACTCTCGCTCCAACTCTAGGCGAGGAGAATTCCATCGCCATGCTCGTCCCCATGAACGTCCTCCACAAGAACAAGTTCTACACCAAGATCATCATCAAATGGATCGCCATGCCCACCATGGGAGTGACGACCAACCCCAGGACAACGTCATCCACAACATGGAGCTGGTACCTCATCGTGAGCCACATGTCGATGCTCAAGACCAAGGTCATCAAGATCAACCTCGGCGTGATTTCCGAAATCATCCTCGCCATGACCAACGTGGAAGAGGAGACCCACAACATGATCAAGATGAGATGGCCAACAATGGGCGTCAACAACAACCTCGTCAAGATCTTCAACAACATCATCATCGTGAACCAAGTGAAGCTAGTGTTCAACTTCAACGCCAACCCAATGCTATGGTTGGCCGTGGAAGACCTCCTCTACCACCTCAAGCCGCAAGAGATGAAGGCATCCGTCCTCGCCGAAGAAATTTGGAAGATGAAGAGAACATGTTCGGAAAGCTCAAGTTCAACATGCCCAAGTTCAAAGGTGAAGACGATGCCGAGGCCTACCTCTCATAGGCACTCAAGGTTGACAAGATATTCCGCATCCACAACTACTTCGGTGCCAAGAAAGTGGCCATGGCGTCTCTTGAGATTGAGGATTATGCAAACACTTGGTGGGAGCAAGTACTCACTCTAAGGGAAGAAAAGGGTGAACCCCCAATTGACACTTGGGAAGAGATGAAGGAAGAGATGCAAGCTTGCTTTGTACCAACACACTACATGACCGACCTCTTCAACAAACTCCAAAAACTGAAGCAAGGCACCAAGACCGTTGAGGAGTTCTACAAGGAGATGGAGCTAACTATGATGCGAGCCAACATCCAAGAGTCCGAGAACCAAACCATCGCTAGATTCTTCAATGGCCTCAACTACCCCATCAAGAGAATTGTGGAGTTCCAACAATATTCCAACATGGTTGAGTTGGTTCACCAAGCTTCCAAGGCCGAGCGCCAAGTGAATGAGGACATCAAGTACTCCAAGTCCAAGTGATACTTCGCCTCCAAGCTCGCTACAACAACACCTACAACAAGTGTCAAACCCGTCGTGTCCTCTACACCATCCAAGCAACCGACTATCCAAAGTCGCATGAAGCAAACAGTGTCTTCCACCGCCTCCTCAAAGGCCTCTACGGGACCCTCTAATGTCACTTGCTTCAAGCGTGGTGCACAAGGCCACAAGTCCTTTGAGGGCAAGAATACCAAAGTCATGATCACTATGGAGAATGGTGACATAGAGATGCTAAGTGAAGGTGAATATGAAGCTCTTGTACAAGCCGCCGTCGCCAATGAAGAAGATTATGATGAAGAAAGTAGAGAAGACCCTCTCTTATGTGTGCATGACCCAAGCCCTTCACTTGTGGTCACAAGGGTGCTAACAACTCAACCTCAAGCTATGGAAGACCAAAGGTGCAACATCTTCCAAACCCGTGCCGGTATTGGTGGCAAGTCGATAAAGGTCATCATCGATGGAGGAAGTTGCCATAACCTTGCAAGCACCAAATTGTGTGAGAAGCTCAATCTCACACTTCGCAAACACCCTCATCCTTACCATGTCCAATGGTTGAGTGACAAGGGCAACGTCAAGATACAACATACCGTCACCGTCAACTTCAAGATTGGACCCTATGAAGACACTATTGAGTGTGACGTGGTGCCCATGACGGTGTGCCACATGTTGCTTGGCCGCCCATGGCAATTTGACAAGAAGGCTATACATGACGGATACTCCAATGCATACACCTTCACGGTCAAGGATAAGAAGTTTGAGCTACGCCCAATGACTCCTAGCCAAATCATCGCGGACAATGCGAAGGCTTTAGCGAGGGCACAACATCACAACCACCATAGTGAGTTGAGAGTAGAGGGAGCGGCCCACCAAAAGGAGAGTGAGCACCACAAGCCATACATGAGTGAGAGAAAGAGCGTCCTCCTAGCCACCAAAAGCGAGTGGAGAGAAGTGCAAGAAAACCCATCCACCACCTTGCACTATGTGCTCATTTGCAAGGGACCGTCATCGGAGACTAACGACTTAACCAACATTCCTTCGTCTTTGTTGTCTATTTTGAAGGAATTTCATGATGTTTTCCCCGACGAACTACCTCATGGACTTCCACCGCTTCGGGGCATAGAGCACCGCATCGACCTCATACCCGGCGCCCCGCTCCCAAACCGTGCCGCCTACCGCACCAACCCCGAAGACACAAAGGAGATTCAACGCCAAATACAAGATCTCCTCGCTAAAGGGTACGTTCGTGAAAGCCTTAGTCCTTGTGCGGTTCCTGTGATTCTTGTGCCTAAACCGGATGAGACGCAACGAATGTGTATGGATTGTCGCCCCATCAATGCCATTACCGTTCGATATCGCCACCCCATTCCACGTTTAGATGACATGCTTGATGAGTAAAGTGGTGCCACGATTTTCTCTAAAGTCGATTTGCATAGTGGCTACCACCAAATCCGCATGGCAATTGGTGATGAATGGAAGACGGCATTCAAGACCAAGCTTGGTCTCTATGAATGGCTTGTCATGCCATTTGGTCTTTCAAATGCTCCATCAACTTTTATGCGTCTCATGAATCACATCTTGCGACCTCTCATTGGCGAGAGTGTGGTTGTCTATTTCGATGATATTCTCATTTATAACAAAAATCTCGAGGACCATGTGCAACATGTGAGAGAAGTCTTATGCATCTTGCGCCATGAGAGGCTTTATGGAAACCTTCCCAAATGCACATTTTCCCAAAACAAATTGGTTTTCCTTGGATTCGTGATTTCCGCCAATGGCATTGAAGTCGATTCTTCGAAGGTTGACGCCATACATAATTGGCCCACGCCTACCACCGTTGGTCAAGTTCGAAGCTTCCATGGACTTGCCGGTTTCTACCGCCGCTTTGTGAAAGATTTTTGCACCATTGCTTGCCCTTTGAATGAGCTTACCAAAAAGAATGTCCCGTTTGTGTGAGGCAAGGCTCAACAAAATGCTTTTTATGAGTTGAAGAAACACCTTACCGAAGCTCCCCTTCTCATCCTTCCAAACTTTGCAAAAACTTTTGAAATTGAGTGTGATGCAAGTGGAATTGGCATTGGTGGCGTTCTTATGCAAGATGGAAAACTCGTGGCATACTATAGTGAGAAGTTGGATGTCGCATGATACGGGGTGGCCTTCGGACACCACCGCCTCAAGACCGACAAGCCCTCCTCGTGGTCCAATGACACGAGCTCGAGCCCAAGCCCTACGCCAAGAGGTGAATTCGCTCCTCTCCACGTACTCCTTTGACACCCCTTTGGATGGCTTGCTACTTCATGCCAATACCCTATGTTCAATCAGGTACATCGACCAAGAAGCGAGCCATGAAGACCAAGCCAATGGAGAGAGAGCTGGAAATGACGAAGATGGAGCTAAAGCTGCCAGGCCGGAACTTCCGCCCCGAGGGACCGGAACTTCCGCCCACCGGAACTTCCGCCCAAGTTCCGAAAGTCGGCGAAAACCTTACTGGATGTTACTGTGGGACAATGGCGCAATTCCGGAACAAGGCCGGAACTTGGCCGGAACTTCCGCCCCGACCGGAACTTCCGCCCCTCCAGACCGGAACTTCCGCCCCTGGCCGGAACTTCCGCCCAAGTTGACCGGAACTTCCGCCCCATCGAACTTCAGCACAACAGCACTTTTAGTTGTAACTTATCCCTTCGCCCCACCTACTATAAATAGCCTTGTTGGCTCAGATCTGAGATTAGACTTGATGTGAAATTAAACCTGAGCTTAGCTCACCCTTGTGGGAACCCTACCTAGATCTATGATCTTGTACCCACCCGGGCTCCTTATCGACTTGTCAAGATCTCTTTGGTGACTTCTACCGTTTGTTTGATCTTTTGCTTGCACTTCTACCTATTTGGTCTTTTGCTTGCACTTCTATCAACCTTCCGGTCTTTTCACCCTTCTAGATCTTGCGAGCTTCGATTTGTCGATCTCTTTGCGGGACTTCTACCGGAAGGTCTTTTCTCGCAACCTCTATCGAGTAGGTGTATCGGGCCTACGAGGGAAAACCGGTTTGTGTGCGTGTGTGTGTTGTATCCCCACGATTCCCCCTCGCGTTCTTCGTGTTCATCGCGTTCATCCACCTACCCCCCACGAGTTCCACCCAAATCCGTGAAGATCGGGCACATCCTTGGACTTAGTCCACATCATATGGTATCAGCAGCTCTTTGGTTGCCACGGATTTGACCCCCACATCCCCCAATTCCACCAATTTCGCCCAAAAAAATTTCCAAATTTTTTTTCCCAAAAAATAGCCCCAAATTGGCCTTGGATCGATCTCTCGATTTGTTGAGTTATTTGTGGTTTTGCTCCAATAGAAACTTGTCTTTGGTGTTGATCTGCAATTCCCCCACCTTCCCACAGCTTCTAGTGCCAAATTTTCCTCGAATTCGAAGGATTTCGGCCCGGATTTCCGCCCAAATCGACGAACAGCCCGCAGATCTGATTGCGACCGGAAGTTCCGCCCGGAAGGACCGGAAGTTCCGCCCGGGACCGGATGTTCCGCCCCTCAGGACCGGAAGTTCCGCCTGGCCGAAATTTTAACAGCAACCTTCGTTTTTCGTTTTGGTACTAACCCCCTTGTGTTTGGACTTCGGTTTGAGTGCCATTTCAGCTACCACAAAGCTTCCGCAACATCGACAACGACGATGGCACCCCGAGGATCCAAGCGGTTCATTTGACACCTCCACCATAGCAAGTTCAAGATCGTCGGCCACCATCATCAAGTGGTATAACTTGCTCCTAACTTGTAGCCCTAGCCTCTTTTGCGTACCTTTCCTATCGAGAGTGGCTTTCTAGTGTTGCGAAGCATTGCGCAAGCGTCCCGACTGTGAGGGTGTGCGTGTGTTGAGCAAAGCTTTGAAGCAAGCTCGTGTGAAAAGATAAGCAAAAGAGTGTGGCATACTTACATAGATAGTAGTATCCTTACATAGTGAGAAAAAGAAAAAGAAAAATACAAAAAGAGAAAAAGAAAAAGTGTGTGAGTGACACCTATACACAAAAGAGTCCAAAGCTTTTAAACAAAAGAGAGAAAAGAGAAGAGAGGCGTCTTGCGCAAATCTTGTTGCTTCTCAATTTTGAAACCAAGCCACGGTCTCTCTTGTGTTGGCGTGACACCGAGCTAGTAGTCTTCGTTAGGACCATTTTGTTCTTGCTCATTTTCCAAGTCGCGCTAACCCCATTTTGTCCCACGCGTGTGTTCCTCATTGTGTATGCCTTTTGTGATCACCGCCTTTGACTTGTGACTTTTGGATCTTACCCACTTTTGACAATAGACTTTTCGTTTGGTTCTTCCATTTGGCTTTCCACATCCATACCTAACACCATATAGAGTTTTTGTTTTTGTGTGTGTAACCGGTTGTTCCTCAACTTGATACACCCTTTCGATTTTGGTTTGCAAGTTTTGACATTCTTGGTAGTCTTTCCTAACCACCCACCACATAGTTCTTGTTTTAGTTGTAACCATGTCTAGTGGAGAAGGGAACCAACTACCGATGACGCGGCACCTACATTGGATAGCTACTCAAGCCGTACACGCCAAGCTAAATCAATTTGAAGCCATGCTCAAGGATACCAATGTCCGCTATGAAGAACGAGCTCAAGTGCAAAGGAATGACCTCAACAATCAAGTGCAAGACCTCAATGAGAAGATTGAAACTCAAGGCAATGAGTTGAAGGCCACACTTGCCATACAAGGTCAAGAGACAAGGGAAATGAAGACGGCGTTGGACCATATCCTCCACACACTCAATCGTCAAGAGGAAAGAAGACACCACTCAAGGTCTTCGCGCTCTCATAGCTCAAGGTCAAGAGCTCCTACACCGTCTCGCCATGATTCTAATGAAGACCCACGCCACCATAATGTGGATGTCCAAGTGCTTCACCAACAAGCTCAAGAAGCGGAGCAAGCTCGACTTCGACTTGTCCAAGAGCGTCAACGCCTTGAAGAAGAGCGCCTTCACCAAGAGAATCTCAATGCTCAATTCCAACAAGAGCAAGAACGCATCCGCCATGATCAAGAGCTAGTTCGAGCAAGGGAACAAGAGCGCCTCCGCAATGAACAACAAGCACTTGAAGAACAAGAGCGGCAACAACAAGCACAAGAAGCTCAAGCTAGAAGACAACGCCTTCATGATGAAGAAGCGAGGCAAGCGCGCCAAGAGCGCCAAATCATCAATGTTGTTCATCCTCAACGCCCTCAAGGTCAAGATAATCGCCGCCATCATGATGATCGCCCTCATGCTAGAAGACCTCCTCCAAGGGCACGAAATGAAGAATCAAGTCATCACCAAGCATCAAGTGAAGAAAGTGTGATGCCTCGACGACGCCACAACAATGATGATCAAGATGAAGGTCATGGAAGACCACCTCCTCGTCAACAACATAGCAACAACAATAGAGATGCTCAAGGTCCACAACATCCACCTCAACAACGTCAAGATATTGGTGAAGAAAGACCACCTCCTAGGCGCAATGACCGCAATGAAGAGGAATCTTTGGGAAGCTCAAGTTCACCATGCCCAAATTCCACGGAGAAGAAGACCCAGATGCATACCTCTCTTGGGTTCTCAAGGTTGACAAGATATTCCGCATACACAACTTCTCCGAAGCAAAGAAAGTGGCCATGGCATCACTAGAGTTTGAAGGGTATGCAAATGTTTGGCGGGAAGAAGTGAACAAGAAGCGTGACAAGGAAGATCTAGACCCCATTGCTACATGGGAAGAGATGCAAGAAGTCATGCACAAACGCTTTGTGCCCAACCATCACAAACGCGACCTCTTCAACAAGCTTACCCAACTCAAGCAAAGCTACAAGTCCGTTGAGGAGTACTACAAGGAGATGCACATGACCATGATGAGTGCCCATGTGGACGAGCGAGAAGAGCAAACAATGGCAAGATTCTTGAATGGATTGAACATTCCCGTCAAGAGGATAGTGGAATTCTTGCCTTACACCAACATGGTTGAATTGCTTCATCAAGCTACAAGAGCCGAGCGCCAAGTGTGAGAAGACATAGCAAGTGCAAAAACAAAGTCCTTCTTCGCCGCGCACAATGCAACAAATACCTCCTCAAGCATCAAGAACACAAGTGCTATTGCTCCCAAGGATCCTCCTAAGCAAATGAAGAGTGCCTTCAAGACAACAAGCTTCAAGCCGGATCAATCAACTATGTCCTCCAAAGCTTCCACGGGATCTAGTAACATCACATGCTTCAAGTGTGGAGCTCAAGGACATAAATCCTTTGAATGCAAGAACACAAGAGTTATGATAACTCGAGATGATGGAGATGTGGTGATACGGGGCGACCTTCGGTCTTCACCGCATCATGTGCTTCATCGCCAAGACGGCACGCTAAGGTGAATCTTCTCCTTTACGCGTGCCTCGAATCGCCTATTTGGGACGATATACTACTTCATACTCCGACATATCTTGATGATAGGAACTCGATGACAAGTACGGAGAGAAGAGAGGATGCCATGGAGACCCGAGGACGCAAGGCCGATGTCACGGAGGCATGGAAGAGAAGGAGGAAGAAGAGCTGGACGCTCCAGGCCGGAACTTCCGCCCGACATCGCCGGAACTTCCGCCCAGACACTGTCAAGACTGAAGATGCTCGCACAGCAGAGCTGTGGCCGGAACTTCCGCCCAGGATGGCCGGAACTTCCGCCCCATCGAACCTCAGCCAGATCTCAGCCCCCTTGGCTTGTAACTTACCCCTTCATCCCCTTACCTATAAATAGACACCTACCCCCACCTTCATGAGGGAGAGATGATGTTTAGATGAATTGGCTTATGCCTCTATTATCCCTTAGTGGATTTGGGAAACCCCCACCTTAGATTACCCATCTATTGTATCCCTCCTTATCCGGATCTTTTCCCATTCTAGTAATTCTATCAATTGAGAATCTCTTGCTTTGCAACTCTATTCTTAGTTGGTCTTTTGCTCTTTGGGAATTCTATTTGGATTTGTCGATCTTTTGCAAGAGATTCTACCTTTGGTCTTTCTCTCGCGATTCTATCGGTTGGTGGTTCGGGCCAACGAGGATAACCGATTTGTGTGTGTGCGTGTGTTTGTATCGAGTTCTTCGCGTTCATCCACTTCCCCGCGAATCCCCCTCCGCAATCACACTCACCCGGGTCAAACCGTGAAGATTGGGCACACCCTCGGGCTTAGCCCGCATCATATGGTATCTGAGCAAAGGTTGCCACGGATTTGACCCTCCGATTCCACCATTTTCGCCCAAAAATTTGCCCAAAAATTTTTCCCCAAAAAATAGCTCGAATTTGGATCTCAGGATTTGTTGCGTTATTTGTGGTTTTGATCCACAGATCTGTTGTCTTTGGTGTTGATCTACACTTCCTCCAATTTTCTCGGCCAAATTCCATCAAATCCCTTCGAAATCCATCGATTTTCGCCTCAGTTTCCGCCCCGTGTTCATCCGTTCGTCGCGCACAGATCTCAGATCCAAAACAGTTTACCATTTCCGGTACTACCGGTCCCTACAACCGGAAGTTCCGGCCCCACCATCTTCCACCTCCGCCTGAGCGCACAAGCTCCACCATGCCAGTACGCCACCATTATCCGCAGCAAAGGCCCCGCCTGGCCCAGCCCACACCCGCACCACGCGCCTCACCCCTGCCCCGATCGAGCACGTCAGCCATCGCTCGCCCCACGCCCCACGCGCCGCTACGCTCGCAATCGCCCCGCCCTGGCCACCGATCGCCCCGCGCGCGCCCCATCGATTCGCCTGCAGCGCGCCTCCACCAACACCAGGCCGCGCCGCCTTGGCCCGCTCCACTCTGCGCCACCAGGCCACCAGGCCCATCCTCGCCGCTGCGCCCAACCGCGCCTGCACTTGCCTGCGCCTCGATCTCCGCTCAGCATCCACGCACGCGCCTCTCTCGCCCTGGACCAAGTCCACTGCCTGCCGCTCGCTGCTCCGCTTGGTTCGCCCCCACTGCAGCACACCACGGGCAGCAGCGCCCAACCGCCTGGCCCACACGCGCGCGCCTACTGAAGCCGCTCCAGTTTCCAAACAGATTTCAGCGCAGAAATTTTCCCAACCGGAAGTTCCGGCCAGTATCAGCGGAACTTCCGCCCCAGCGGTACTTCCGCCCAACTTCCGTCCTACTTCCGGAATTGCACGATTTGCTCGCAGTAACCCCTGGATACACGCTGTTTATTTCCGGAACTTGATCGGAAGTTCCGCCCGGTGCAGTTTTTGACCCCATTTTCAGCAACTTTTGACCCCCAACTTTGACCCAACTTTTGACAACTTTCCGGAGCCGTTTGACCTCAAATTTTGACCACTTCGATCGCTCGTTTTGACCCAACTTTTCGGGCATTGACTTAATTTGCTCGGTTTCCGATTTGGAGTGCATTGGTTGTCTATTTCGCTTCCGCGCCTACACCAACACCGCGACGACACCTTTGGCACCCCGGATCCCGGCGCAACTTCGACACCATCATCGACACCACCTCGATCATCGCAAGTTCGTGTGTTTGACACCGCCTAACATCAATAGGTATAACTTGCTCCACCCCTTGTAGCCCGTTTCTTTCTTTGTGTACCTATCCCATTGAGAGTGGCTTTCCGAGTGTTGCGAAGCATTGCACAAGTGTCACGACCGTGAGAGGGTGTGTGTGCGTTGTGTTGAGCAAAGCTCCGAAGCAAGCTCGGTGAGAAAGATATACAAAAGAAGAAAAAGTGTGACATAGAGAAAAATAAAGCTTCTAAGCATAGAAAAAAAAGTGAAAAAAAGAGAAAAAGGAAAAGGAAATACAAAAAGAGTGTGTGTCCACCGATACAAAAGAGTACAAAGCTTGTAAGCACTAAGAGAGAAAAGAGAAGAGTGGCATTTGTGCAAATCTAGTTGCTTCTCTCATATGCAACCAAGCTATGGTCTCTCTTGTGTTGGCGCAACACCGAGCTAATAGTCTTCGTTAGGACCATCTTGTTACTTGCTCACTTCCTTGGTCGCGCTAACCCCATTGTTCTTCCTTGTGTGTGTTTCCGTGTTTCCTTGACATAGATCACCGCTTTTGACATTTGACTTTGGATCTTACCCACATTTGACAATAGACATTTTCTTTGGTTCTTTTCGTTTGCTATCCACTTCCTCACCTACCACCATATAGAGTTCTTAGCCTTTTGCGTGTGCTTTGAGTGTGTGTGTGAGTACATATCGGTTATTCTCTAACTTGAACCATTTTCTCGATTTTGGTTTGCGAGTTTTGACCTTTTGGTAGTTTTCCTTCCACCACATACATACACCCTTCCTAGTGAGAGCCACCCAAAATGACACCAAAAGAAAAGGCCGAGATGAGAGCCTACTTTGCCGAGCTAGAAGCTCTTGAAGCCAATATGACCCCCAAAGACAAAGCCGAGTGCAAATTCTACTTCAAACACCTTGAGAGCAAGAGTGACACACCACATGAGTTGAGTGAGGACGCTTTGATTTCTAACACATTAACCTCTACTCCTCTTGTGTTGTCTTCTTCTTTGCTAGATTGCTCGGACATCGGCGACGCCATTGCCATGGAGATGAGGGACTCCACTATATGTGAGATGAGCGACTCCACTATATGTGAGATGAGGGACTCCACTATATGTGAGATGAGCGACTCCACTATATGTGAGATGAGCGACTCCACTATATGTGAGATGAGCAACTCCACTATATGTGAGATGAGCAACTCCACTATATGTGAGATGAGTGCATCCACTATATGTGAGCTTGAGTGCATACACTTCGAGAGCATGAGTGATACACCATGTGAGATGAGAGTGGTAGTTGATAGGTCATGTCAGGCCATTTCGAATTCTAACAATTTACCCTCTACCTCTAGTGTGTTTCCTTGTGTCTCATTAGGTCCCATGGATGACGAGACGTCGATCACGGAAAAGAAGATGTACATGGTGCATGAAGACGATGCTATCACACCATGCTTGATTGAAGATGAACATGGAGGCCACATGGAGCCTACCTCTTCCACAACACCCACTTCAAATGAGTCGGACTACAAAGGTACCTATATGGGTGTTGATGATGTCATGATCCCACTAGTGGACATGATGATTTGTGAGTTCATGCATGATGATGACGATACAATTGCTATGTCATATGCTTCGTTCATTCCTCCATGTGATGCTTTGCTTGATAACATTGTTGATCATGTGGAATTACTTGCTTGTGACAATATGATCATGCCATGCGATGAACGTTCCAATATATCTTCCATTGCATGCAACTTGTCGAACAATTTCTCTTTCCAATGTGTTGCTTGCAATGATGATGATGATGCTTGTGTTGTGACAACCTTGCCGAACAATTGCTCTTTCCATAGGTTTGTCGACAACAATGATAAAATCTTGAACATGTTTTGTGAAAAATGCTTGCAATACTCTCCTACTAATGCAACCAAAATGTTGAACACTTGCTCTTTCCAATGCTTGGTTTGCCATAATGTTAATATGCTTGTAAATGAGATTGCCCCCATAGCTCTCTCAAACTTTGGAGACTTTGCCTATATCCATGATGAACATGTTCATGTGTTTACCCCGCATATTCACCATATCTATTATGATGCTTTGCTTAACGCTAATGGTGATGTGCAAAAGAAATGGACCATCATGATGGATGATGTGTTCATATACCATGCACACACGTTCTTTGCTTTGCCTATTGTGTGTGTAGGTACAAGAATGCCAATGTCAACCTCGATTGAGCACGAGTTGACAAAGAGAGCTCTAGAGAGCATAATACAAGTGAGTACAAGATCGAACCCGGCTCTAATACCTTTCCCATGCTTTGCATTGAACATGCCGAACAATTTCTCTTTCTTGTGGTTCTTTTGCAAGCATGATGATGTGATTCTTACCGTTGGTGTTGCCTCAAACAAGTTGATCAATTGCTCTTTCATTTGGTTTGTTGGCACGCACGGTTGTGCAAATGTCTTCTTGATGAACTTTTTGGATGCTATGTTGTGTGTTGCACCAAATATGAGGACCAATTTCTCTTTCCAATGGTTTGTGTGCACACATGTTGATGATATTTTCGACACTTCCACTTATGCGTTTTGGCCAAATTCTCCTCTTATTGCGTCAAGGATGTTGAACAATTTCTCTTTCTGATGCCTTGAGTGCAATAATGCACATGAGTTTATACATGAGATGGACATCATAGTCGTCTCACAATTTGGAGTCTTTGTGTTTCCACATTTGGAAGATGTTCATATGGAGTTCTTACACATTGACCTTGCAAATGCATTATTCTTGATAAATTTGTGTTGTGCTAACGGTGTTGTGAACATGAAAGGACATGTCATTGATGATGTGCTCCAATATCACACACAAACATATTTTGCTTGGTCTTTGTTGTGTGAAGGTACACGTGACTTGTGGATGAGCGTCAATGAGTGGTTCCGCCCACATACTTCGACGACCCAAGATCTCTCCATGAGAGCACACCGACATCTTGCTAAGGTGACCTCCTTCTACTTGCGCTCTATTGCTAAACCCGTGGAACATTGGCTATGCTTTGAGTGTTGTTTGGCTTTTCTTGTGCTATTGATAGGGCTCTTGACAAGCGAAGCGACATTCAAGCGGTTGTGTCATCTACCTCCTCTATACATTCATGAAGATTTATCGTCGAGGACGACTCTTTTTCAAGTGGGGGGAGATGATACGGGGCGACCTTCGGTCTTCACCGCATCATGTGCTTCATCGCCAAGACGGCACGCTAAGGTGAATCTTCTCCTTTACGCGTGCCTCGAATCGCCTATTTGGGACGATATACTACTTCATACTCCGACATATCTTGATGATAGGAACTCGACGACAAGTACGAAGAGAAGAGAGGATGCCATGGAGACCCGAGGACGCAAGGCCGATGTCACGGAGGCGTGGAAGAGAAGGAGGAAGAAGAGCTGGATGCTCCAGGCCGGAACTTCCGCCCGACATCGCCGGAACTTCCGCCCAGACACTGTCAAGACTGAAGATGCTCGCACAGCAGAGCTGTGGCCGGAACTTCCGCCCCTGATGGCCGGAACTTCCGCCCAGGACCGGAACTTCCGCCCAGGATGGCCGGAACTTCCGCCCCATCGAACCTCAGCCAGATCTCAGCCCCCTTGGCTTGTAACTTACCCCTTCATCCCCTTACCTATAAATAGACACCTACCCCCACCTTCATGAGGGAGAGATGATGTTTAGATGAATTGGCTTATGCCTCTATTATCCCTTAGTGGATTTGGGAAACCCCCACCTTAGATTACCCATCTATTGTATCCCTCCTTATCCGGATCTTTTCCCATTCTAGTAATTCTATCAATTGAGAATCTCTTGCTTTGCAACTCTATTCTTAGTTGGTCTTTTGCTCTTTGGGAATTCTATTTGGATTTTTCGATCTTTTGCAAGAGATTCTACCTTTGGTCTTTCTCTCGCGATTCTATCGGTTGGTGGTTCGGGCCAACGAGGATAACCGATTTGTGTGTGTGCGTGTGTTTGTATCGAGTTCTTCTCGTTCATCCACTTCCCCGCGAATCCCCCTCCGCAATCACACTCACCCGGGTCAAACCGTGAAGATTGGGCACACCCTCGGGCTTAGCCCGCATCATGTGGAGTACTTGAGTGAAGGCGAATATGAAGCCTTGGTACAAGCCGCAACCAATCATGAAGATGATGACTTGGAAGACCAAGAGCAAGTCCTATATGTGCATGATGCAAGCCCGTCCCTTGTGGTGACCAAAGTGTTGACAACCCATGCACTTCCCAATGAAGATCAAAGGTGCAACATCTTCCAAACAAGAGCCGGAATCAATGGCAAGTCAATAAAGGTTATCATCGATGGAGGGAGTTGCCACAATCTTGCAAGCACCGAACTATGCTCCAAGCTCAACCTCACACTCCGGAAACACCCCCATCCTTACCATGTGCAATGGCTAAGTGACAATGGAAATGTCAAGATACAACACACCGTCTCCGTATCCTTCAAGATTGGCGCCTATGAAGACACCGTTGATTGTGATGTAGTGCCCATGACGGTGTGCCACATGCTACTTGGTCGCCCTTGGCAATATGACAAAAGAGCAAGCCATGATGGCTACACAAATGCCTATAGCTTCAAGGTCGGCGACAAGACGTTCATCCTACGCCCAATGACTCCTAGCCAAGTAATTGCGGACAATGCAAAGGCTTTAGCGAGGGCTAAGGAAGCTACCATCACTAGTGAGATGAGTGGTGAGAGAGTGACCCACCAAAAGGAAAGTGAGCGCCACAAGCCATATATGAGTGAGATGAAGAGTGTCCTCATAGCTACCAAGAGTGAGATGAGAGAATTGCACCACAACCCATCCACCATATTACACTACGTGCTCATTTGCAAGGGACCATCCTCGGAGACTAACAACTTAACAACACTTCCTTCATCTTTGTTGTCTCTTTTGAAGGAGTTCCAAGATGTCTTCCCCGACGAGCTTCCTCATGGACTACCACCGCTTCGAGGTATTGAGCACCGCATCGACCTCATACCCGACGCTCCTCTACCAAACCGCGCCGCCTACCGCACCAACCCCGAAGACACAAAGGAGATCCAATGACAAATACAAGACCTCCTCGAAAAAGGGTATGTTCGTGAAAGCTTAAGCCCTTGTGCGGTTCCCGTGATTCTTGTTCCTAAACCGGATGAGACGCAACGAATGTGTATGGATTGTCGCCCCATCAATGCCATTACCGTTCGCTACCGCCATCCCATTCCGCGTTTAGATGACATGCTTGATGAATTGAGCGGTGCCACGATTTTCTCTAAGATTGATTTGCGTAGTGGCTACCATCAAATCCGCATGGCAATAGGTGATGAATGGAAGACGGCATTCAAGACCAAACTTGGTCTCTATGAATGGCTTGTCATGCCATTTGGCCTTTCAAATGCTCCATCTACTTTCATGCGACTCATGAATCACATCTTACGTCCTCTCATTGGCAAGAGTGTGGTTGTCTATTTCGATGATATTCTCATTTATAGCAAAAACCTCGAGGACCATGTGCAACATGTGAGAGAGGTCTTGTGCATCTTGCGTCATGAAAAGCTTTATGCTAACCTCCCCAAGTGCACCTTTGCCCAAAACAAGTTGGTTTTTCTTGGCTTTGTGGTTTCCGCTAATGGTATTGAAGTTGATTCTTCTAAGGTTGAGGCCATCCACAATTGGCCCACTCCTACCAATGTTGCTCAAGTCCGAAGTTTCCTTGGACTTGCCGGTTTTTACCGCCGCTTTGTGAAAGATTTTAGCACCATTGCTTGCCCTTTGAATGAGCTTACCAAGAAGAATGTTCCGTTTGTTTGGGGCAAGGCCCAACAAAATGCTTTTGATGAGTTGAAGAAACGCCTTACCGAGGCACCACTCCTTGTTCTTCCAAACTTTTCCAAAACTTTTGAGATTGAGTGCGATGCATGTGGACTCGGTATTGGTGGAGTGCTTATGCAAGATGGAAAACCCGTGGCATACTATAGCGAGAAGTTATGATAGGGCAAAGGTGGCCGATCTTTCGATGAGACGTGGATAGGTCGATTTGTTGGTGGAGTTTGTGCTTGACGATCCGACTACACGTGCAAAGCTCGTGCGCCAATGCAATCGCTAGGACAATCTCCGGGAGTTACTGATCTTGCGGATGCACGATCAGCCTGACCAGCGAGGGTCTTAATTCCTACCTGAAATCGAGAACAAGTAAGAACTAATGATGCAATCAGAATATTGCGGATGAAAGATGAAAGCTTTATTGAAAAAGGTGGGATTCCGAATAGTCGGTCTTGTTCTGGGCGTTTGCCTCAAAAGAAGTACACGAGAGTTGCAGCGATGGCTAACTTTTAATCTAATCAAAATCCGAGTCTAAACGTGATGGCTATGGGGGTATTTAAAGGAGGAAAAGGTGGGGTTTCGGCCAACCATACGTATGGTGGTCGAACCAAACCCTAGAAGGCCTTTCCCCCTTCAATACGGACTCTAAAAAGTGGCTGACTTAATTCCTGTGAAAATGACATGGGCCTGGCCCAAAACTAAAGGTGACGCAGCACCATAACATGCTATGGACGAAATTATGAAGTGGAAAACTCTATATTTCGTCCATGTCTTCATCTCTTCTTATGGTGGCTTCAAAGTTCTGAAATCTCCACTTGCGGCGTCATCTTCAATCCTCAAACGCTTGCTGCCATCTCCTCCATGCGTGATCATGCTCCAATGCTTGTCCTCCTCATCCATGCTTGGTCCATCATTCCTAAGAGTAACAAACATATCTGATTTAGGCAGCATCATATTCTCATGTATGTGAGGAATAGTTCCAAGAAACGAAAGTACCTGATAGTTAAGTTGTTTGGCACGAGCTCGAGTGATTGGTCCTTGTATTTGTGTGGCTGTAGGTACAGCGGTTGTATCAAGAGATGGGATGTCCTCATCATGCCCCCCTTCTTGAATTGAAGTCGTCCTCGACGAAAGCTCCTCTTCTTCACCAAAGTAAGGCTTCAAATCTGCAATGTTAAATGTAGGACTAACCAGACCCAATTCTGCAGGAAGCTCAAGTTTATATGCATTATCATTTATTTTCTCTAACACCTTAAAAGGACCAGCAGCGCGTGGCATTAGCTTAGACTTGCGCAATTCAGGAAAACGATCTTTGCGCAAATGCAACCAAACAAGATCACCAACATCAAATACAACATGCTTTCTTCCTCTATCCCCAGCAATTTTATACTTAGCATTCATGCGTGCTATGTTGTCTTTAGTAGTCTCATGCAATTTTAGTATCAATTCAGCACGGTCTGTAGCATCCAAATTATTTTGCACAGAAGATGGTAAAGGCAACAAATCAATAGGTGCACGTGGTACAAAACCATAAACAATCTCAAATGGGCACATCTTAGTGGTAGAATGCAGCGAACGATTGTAAGCAAATTCAACATGAGGTAAACATTCTTCCCACAATTTTAAGTTCTTCTTCAAAATAGCCCGCAGCATAGTAGACAAATTTCTATTTACTACTTCAGTTTGTCCATCAGTTTGGGGATGACATGTAGTACTAAACAACAATTTAGTCCCCAACTTAGCCCATAAACATCTCCAAAAGTGGCTAAGAAATTTAGTATCACGATCAGAAACAATAGTATTTGGCACACCATGTAAACGCACAATTTCGCGAAAGAACAAATCAGCAACATGTGTAGCATCATCAGTTTTGTGACATGGAATAAAGTGTGCCATCTTAGAAAACCTATCCACAACAACAAAGATACTATCCCTCCCCTTCTGTGTACGAGGCAAACCCAAAACGAAATCCATAGAAATATCCTCCCACGGTACACTAGGAACAGGAAGAGGCATATATAAACCATGTGGATTAAGTCGAGACTTAGCTTTTTGACATGTAGTGCAGCGTGCCACAAATCTCTCAACATCTCGACGCATACGTGGCCAAAAGAAGTGTGCAGCAAGTACATCCTCCGTCTTCTTCACACCGAAGTGACCCATCAATCCTCCTCCATGCGCCTCCTGTAACAACAAAAGACGAACGGAACCATCTGGGATGCATAGCTTGTTAGCACGGAACACAAATCCATCATTGAGGACAAATTTGTTCCATGTTCTACCATCTTTACAATTCAGCAACACATCTTTAAAATTAGCATCAAGCAAGTATTGTTCCTTTATGGTTTCTAATCCAAAAATCTTGAAGTCAAGTTGAGATAGCATAGTATAACGGCGCGACAAAGCATCAGCAATAACATTATCTTTACCCTTTTTGTGTTTGATAACATAAAGGAAAAGACTATATAAACTCAACCCACTTTGCATGGCGACGATTCAACTTAGCTTGACTACGAATATGCTTCAAAGATTCATGATCAGAATGTATAACAAATTCTTTAGGCCATAAATAATGTTGCCAAGTTTCTAATGTCCGAACCAGCGCATATAATTCTTTATCATAAGTAGAATAGTTCAGACTAGGCCCACTCAATTTTTCACTAAAATATGCAACAGGTTTGCCCTCTTGTAATAACACACCTCCCAAACCAATTCCACTAGCATCACATTCAAGCTCAAAAGTCTTATTGAAATCAGGAAGTTGGAGTAATGGAGCATGTGTTAACTTATCTTTCAGAATCATGAAGGCGTTTTGTTGTGCATCGCCCCACACAAAGGGCACATCCTTCTTTGTAAGCTCATTCAGCGGCGCAGCAATGGATCCAAAATCTTTCACAAAGCGCCTATAGAAACCAGCGAGGCCAAGAAAACTCCTCACTTGTGTGACCGTCTTTGGCTGCGGCCAACTCTCAATTGCCTCAATCTTGGCTGGATCAACTTCAATTCCCTGCGCAGTAACAACATAGCCAAGAAACGCAACTCGATTGGTGCAAAAGGTGCACTTCTCAAGATTACCATACAAACGTGCATCACGTAAAGCATTGAAAATAGCACGTAAATGATCCAAATGTTCCTCCAAAGATTTGCTATAAATCAGAATATCATCAAAGTATACCACCACAAAACGTCCAATAAAAGCACGTAAAACTTCGTTCATCAGTCTCATGAAAGTACTAGGTGCATTAGTTAAACCAAAGGGCATTACTAACCACTCATATAAGCCGAACTTAGTTTTAAACGATGTTTTCCATTCATCTCCTAATTGCATACGAATCTGGTGGTAACCACTACGCAAATCAACTTTAGAGAACATAATAGAACCACTCAATTCATCAAGCATATCATCTAAACGAGGTATAGGATGACGGTATCGAATGGTAATATTATTAATAGCTCTACAATCAGTACACATGCGTGAAGAACCATCCTTCTTAGGTACCAAGATAATAGGAACAGCACATGGACTAAGAGACTCACGAATGTAACCTTTATCTTGTAGAACCTGAATTTGTCGCTGAATCTCTTTCGTCTCTTCAGGATTGGTACGGTATGGTGCACGGTTGGGCAGCGAAGCTCCTGGAATCAAGTCAATCTGGTGTTCTATGCCACGAATAGGTGGCAATCCAGGTGGAATATCTTGTGGAAACACATCAATGAATTCCTGCAAAAGGTTAGCAACCGCAGGTGGCAAAGAAGGAGGCATATCCTCAAATGAAAACAGAACTTCTTTGCAAATAATAGTATAGCATTGAGTAGTGTTCACATCAATTTCAGCAATATCAGATTTGCTAGCAAGCAAGCATGGATTCTTCAAACGAATTTCAGTAGCATGGTTCGAATCAGATTTAGTATTAGTCTTATGAGGCACAAAATCTGCAGCAACAATCTGATTTTCACTCTTATGTTTCTCCTCGTTTTTTACTCTACTAGCTCTAGCAAGATCATCTTTTACTATTTGTTCAGGAGTCATAGGTTTGAGACCAATTTTCTTTCCATCATGCATAAAAGAATACTGATTAGTTCTACCATGATGAACAGATTCTCTATCAAATTGCCAAGGTCTACCAAGTAACAAAGAACAAGCTTGCATCGGTACAACATCACAATCAACAAAATCAGAATATGTACCAATAGTAAAATGCACACGTGTAGTTCTTGTTACCTTGAGCTTCCGAGAGCTCTCAAACCATTGAATGTAGTATGGATGTGTGCGCTGTCTTGTAGAAAGAGAAAGCTTCTCCACCATGTCAACGCTAGCCAGATTATTGCAGCTCCCTCCATCAATAATGATCCTTATAGCTCGCTCTTTTACAACGCCTCTTGTTTGAAACAGATTGTGGCGTTGATCATGCTCAGCTTTGCTCAATTGCACGCTCAACACACGTTGTGCAACTAAGCTCCTATACTGATCAGTAGTGTCAGCATCCATTACCTCTATCTCTCTCTCAGAATCAGAATTGGCACCATCACGTGCAGCAATAAGCGCCAATGTATCTTCATCAAAGTCACTTGCAGAATCATATTCGCCATCTTCACGCACCAACATCACACGCTTTATTCTGCATTCTCTCTCTATGTGACCAAATCCCAAGCATTTGCGACATTGAATGTCGCGCGTCTTCCCTGTGGAGGCCATGGAAGATGAACTCCGAGGCGGACCAGCAGATGGTGGTGGAGTCGCAGAAGGTGGTGCTCGTGATGCAGGCGCGGTATACTTGGAAGTAGTAGGTGCTGGTGCAGTCCCACGCGATGGTGGCGCTGATTGTTGCGGAGACCACGACGATGTACGACCTGCAGAAACATTAGCTCTTCTCCATGGTGGTTGACGATCCTGCACTTCACGTTCAGCTTTGCAAGCAAGATGAAACAAGCGAGTAATAGTGTTGTACTCCTTATAATCTAAAATATGCTGAATCTCTTTATTCAAACCACCAAAGAAACGTGCAAGCATAGCCTCATTATCCTCTAAAACACCACAGCGAATCATACCAGTTTGCAATTCTTGATAATAGTCTTCTACAGAATTTTTCCCTTGTTCTAAGCGAGACAATTTCTTAAGTAAATCACGCTGATAATATGGAGGAACAAAACGAGTACGCATAGCAAGTTTTAAACCAACCCAAGTAGTAGGAATATTAGCAGGACGTGCTCTACAATGTTCAGACCACCAAATAGAAGCAAAATCTTTGAACTCACAAGTAGCAGCACTAACACGCAAGTGATCAGGGTATTTTAAACATGCAAAGCGTTGTTCTACTTCCAATTCCCATGTAAGATATGCATCAGGATTATATCTACCCTCAAAAGGCGGAATATTCAATTTAAGTTTAGCAACATGATCATCATCATTACGTACCGGGCGTGGAGGTGGACGAGCGTTGCGGTTCAGTTGTCGTGGATGACCCGGTGCAGGTTGTTTGACTTCCTCGCCGTCCAGCACGTTCTCCTCGACCTGCTCGTCCGCGTCTGCTTCATAGTCTTCGTATCCCTCATCAGAAGGCGCGTTAGGTGCGGCTGCTGCAGCAGGAGCGGTACCCGCGGGCACATCCGCACAAGGAACGCGGCGTGCGCGTCGTTGCACGTTGTCGCGAGGTGGCGGCAACCGAGTCAAAAGCTCCTGGAACTTGGCGTCGAGCTTGGAGTTGAAAGCTGCGTCGAGGCCATCCAGCTTGTCCAGCGCGTCGGTGAGTTTGGCATCCATATCACCAATGCGCGCATCGGTGTCGCGTGCATGCCCGCCCAAAAGGTGGGTGAAATGAGCATGCAACTGCTCAGACGTCATCTTGGCCGGGTCAACAGCGGCCGGGTCAACTGGTCCTGTCATGGTTAGTACACAAAAAGCACAAATGTATATGCCTACAAACTACGGAATATGGTGGTTCACGCGCAATTCGTCAAGCAAAATACAAAGCTCTTACAAGTTCTTACAAAACAGGAGGAAGGCGATGTAACAACCAGCAAGGATCAGCGTCTCCAAAGATTGCCAAAGCGATTACCAGGTGTCGACACAGTGCATGTGGAGACAATATGTAGAGCTGTAGGAAGGCTAATATGGTAGTAAAGCAGCAATTGTCAAAACAGCAATGCAATATTGAAAGTATGCTCAACAACGGTACTGTGCTGGTCCTAGGCTAGACCGTACTAGAGACGCGAGCCTAGAACACTAGCGAGGTCACGGCGCGGCACACAAGCAACTAGCAGCGATGAGGTGGCGATGAGGTGGCGACGCGAGGTGCGAAAAATCACTATGATGGCAAGTGTCTCAAACTGATCCCCAAGGTCTAAAAACAGTATAGCCTCAGAAAAAAATTTGTTGAAATTTCGGAGGTGCTCCGGAAAGCGCGCAGGCACCAAAAAAAAGTCGGTATAACGGCCAGTGGCGAAAAGTGATCGCCAAAGTGAAAAACCAATGTAGCCAGAAAATTTTTTCGGAAGCGTTTCCAGACTTAACTCACGGAAATTTTTTTTTCCAATTCTTTACTGGCGGCCGAGACTTAACTCACGGAAATTTTTCTGCAGCGCAAGATGATATTAGAAGGTAACAGCTAAGGAGGAAAAACAATAAAACCTAATTCTACACGGGCTCTGTCGCGGCAGAGAAACAGCACGAATCCGTGTCGCGGTAGGACACAGGGTATATGGCAGATGTATATGTCTGTGGCGGAAACAATCTGGTGGGTGTATATGGTGGGTATATATGGAAGTAGCGGAAGTATATGGTGGATGTATCTGGCAGTGGCGGTAGTATATGGTGGGTGTAGACGGCGGTGATCTGCGTATGGTGCGAGTGGGCGGCGGCGGCGTGACTAATATGACCAGAACTCGAAACTCTACAGGAACTAGACGCTAAGACCAGCAACTCGACACGAA
Organism: Lolium perenne; assembly: GCF_019359855.2. Classification (NCBI taxonomy): domain Eukaryota; kingdom Viridiplantae; phylum Streptophyta; class Magnoliopsida; order Poales; family Poaceae; genus Lolium; species Lolium perenne. The sequence continues at coordinate 101,046,948 of NC_067244.2, read as the reverse complement.
GATGCAGACACAAATTCAACTATGCAAAACTGAAAAGACAATGCAAGGCGTGGCAGGGGGTTTATGGGACGATATGATCTAAACCCTAACTGTATATTTTTTTTTTTGGCTTTTTCGTGGTTTATGGGTATGATGGCAGATGCAATCTACACTAGGAAAACAGTAAAATCTCACCGAGCAACCTGAAATCTGATACCACTTGATAGGGCAAAGGTGGCCGATCTTTCGATGAGACGTGGATAGATCGATTTGTTGGTGGAGTTCGTGCTTGACGATCCGACTACATGTGCAAAGCTCGTGCGCCAATGCAATCGCTAGGACAATCTCTGGGAGTTACTGATCTTGCGGATGCACGATCAGCCTAACCAGCGAGGGTCTTAATTCCTACCTGAAATCGAGAACAAGTAAGAACTAATGATGCAATCAGAATATTGCGGATGAAAGATGAAAGCTTTATTGAAAAAGGTGGGATTCCGAATAGTCGGTCTTGTTCTGGGCGTTGGCCTCAAAAGAAGTACACGAGAGTTGCAGCGATGGCTAACTTTTAATCTAATCAAAATCCGAGTCTAAACGTGACGGCTATGGGGGTATTTAAAGGAGGAAAAGGTGGGGTTTCGGCCAACCATACGTATGGTGGTCGAACCAAACCCTAGAAGGCCTTTCCCCCTTCAATACGGACTCTAAAAAGTGGCTGACTTAATTCCTGCGAAAATGACATGGGCCTGGCCCAAAACTAAAGGTGACGCAGCACCATAACATGCTATGGACGAAATTATGAAGTGGAAAACTCTATATTTCGTCCATGTCTTCATCTCTTCTTATGGTGGCTTCAAAGTTCTGAAATCTCCACTTGCGGCGTCATCTTCAATCCTCAAACGCTTGCTGCCATCTCCTCCATGCGTGATCATGCTCCAATGCTTGTCCTCCTCATCCATGCTTGGTCCATCATTCCTAAGAGTAACAAACATATCTGATTTAGGCAGCATCATATTCTCATGTATGTGAGGAATAGTTCCAAGAAACGAAAGTACCTGATAGTTAAGTTGTTTGGCACGAGCTCGAGAGATTGGTCCTTGTATTTGTGTGGCTGTAGGTACAGCGGTTGTATCAAGAGATGGGATGTCCTCATCAAGTTAGATGGCGCACACCTCAACTATCCTATATATGACATGGAACTTTACGCTTTGGTTCGTGTTCTTGAAGTTTGGCAACACTATCTTTGGCCAAAAGAGTTTATTATCCACTCCGACCATGAGTCTTTGAAATATTTGAAAAGTCAACACAATTTGAACAAAAGACATGCAAAGTGGGTTGAGTTCATTGAGTCCTTTCCATATGTGATCAAATACAAGAAGGGCAAGGACAATGTTGTGGCGGATGCTCTTTCCCGCAAACTCACCCTCTTACTCACTCGCTTGGATATTAGTGTTTTGGGTCTTGATGAAATCAAAGATTTATATGCTTCCGATGCTTTCTTTGGCCCAATCTTTGCAAAGTGTTCTAGTGAGAAGGGCATCGATGATTTCTATTTGCACCAAGGATTCTTGTTCAAGGGCAACAAACTTTGTATTCCTATGTCTTCGCTTCGCCTTTTGCTCTTACAAGAATCGCATGGTGGTGGTCTTATGGGACACTTTGGACGAGAGAAGACATATGCCATGCTCTCCACTCACTATTATTGGCCAAGAATGTACCACGACGTGGAGCGCCTTTGCCGACGGTGTACAACATGCTTACAAGCTAAGTCTACCTCCAACCCTTATGGTCTTTACACTCCATTGCCTATTCCATATGCACCATGGACCGATATTAGCATGGATTTCGTTCTAGGCTTGCCTCGCACTAAGCATGGTCATGATTCTATATTTGTGGTAGTGGATAGATTCTCTAAGATGGCTCATTTCATACCTTGCCATAAGAGCGACGATGCTTCACACATTGCTTCATTGTTTTTCAGGGAAATTGTTCGCCTACATGGAGTACCGCAAAGCATTGTGTCGGATCGAGACGTCAAGTTCATGAGTTATCTTTGGAAGTCGCTCATGGCAAAGTTTGGAGTGAAGCTCTTATTCTCATCATCCTCGCACCCGCAAACGGACGGCCAAACGGAAGTGGTCAATAGAAGCCTATCCTCTCTTCTACGCATCCTCGTGAAGAAAAACTTGAAGTCATGGGAAGAGTGCCTTCCACACGCGAAGTTCGCCTACAACCGCGCCAAGCACTCGACAACATCAAGGAGTCCCTTCATGGTCGTCTACGGGTTTGAGCCGCTCACGGCACTCGACATACTACCACTTCCACTTCATGAGCGGACAAACATGGACTTTGACAAGCGCACCGCCACCGTGAAGAAGCTACATGAAGAAACACGGGCAACAATCGAGCAACAAGTTCTTCGTCAAGCAACACGCCTCAACATGAAGAAAAAGGCACGGATCTTCAACGAAGGGGACCTAGTGTGGATACATCTTCGCAAGGACCGTTTCCCTCAAGAAAGAAACTCCAAGCTCAAGCCCCGAGGTGATGGTCCCTTCAAGGTCCTCAAGCGAATCAACGACAATGCCTACGTCATCGACATACCAACATCCAAGTACTTGGTGAGCAACACATTCAATGTGTCCGACCTCTCGCCATACCATGAAGATGAAGAGACGTTAGAGTCGAGGACGACTCTTTCCCAAGGGGGGGAGATGATACGGGGTGGCCTTCGGACACCACCGCCTCAAGACCGACAAGCCCTCCTCGTGGTCCAATGACACGAGCTCGAGCCCAAGCCCTACGCCAAGAGGTGAATTCGCTCCTCTCCACGTACTCCTTTGACACCCCTTTGGATGGCTTGCTACTTCATGCCAATACCCTATGTTCAATCAGGTACATCGACCAAGAAGCGAGCCATGAAGACCAAGCCAATGGAGAGAGAGCTGGAAATGACGAAGATGGAGCTACAGCTGCCAGGCCGGAACTTCCGCCCCGAGGGACCGGAACTTCCGCCCACCGGAACTTCCGCCCAAGTTCCGCCCAAGTTCCGAAAGTCGGCAAAAACCTTACTGGATGTTACTGCGGGACAATGGCGCAATTCCGGAACAAGGCCGGAACTTGGCCGGAACTTCCGCCCCGACCGGAACTTCCGCCCCTCTAGACCGGAACTTCCGCCCCTGGCCGGAACTTCCGCCCAAGTTGACCGGAACTTCCGCCCCATCGAACTTCAGCACAACAGCACTTTTAGTTGTAACTTATCCCTTCGCCCCACCTACTATAAATAGCCTTGTTGGCTCAGATCTGAGATTAGACTTGATGTGAAATTAAACCTGAGCTTAGCTCACCCTTGTGGGAACCCTACCTAGATCTATGATCTTGTACCCACCCGGGCTCCTTATCGACTTGTCAAGATCTCTTTGGTGACTTCTACCGTTTGTTTGATCTTTTGCTTGCACTTCTACCTATTTGGTCTTTTGCTTGCACTTCTATCAACCTTCCGGTCTTTTCACCCTTCTAGATCTTGCGAGTTTCGATTTGTCGATCTCTTTGCGGGACTTCTACCGGAAAGTCTTTTCTCGCAACCTCTATCGAGTAGGTGTATCGGGCCTACGAGGGAAAACCGGTTTGTGTGCGTGTGTGTGTTGTATCCCCACGATTGCCCCTCGCGTTCTTCGTGTTCATCGCGTTCATCCACCTACCCCCACGAGTTCCACCCAAATCCGTGAAGATCGGGCACATCCTTGGACTTAGTCCACATCATCGCACGCCTCAACTATCATATTTATGACAAGGAACTTTATGCTTTGGTTCGTGTTCTTGAAATTTGGCAACACTATCTTTGGCCGAAAGAGTTTATCAGTCATTCCGACCATGAGTCTTTGAAGTATTTGAAAAGCCAACACAATTTGAACAAACGACATACAAAATGGGTTGAGTTCATTGAGTCCTTTCCATATGTAATCAAATACAAGAAGGGCAAGGACAATGTAGTGGCGGATGCTCTTTCCCGCAAAAACACCCTTTTGCTTACTCGTTTGAATTTTCATGTCTTGGGACTTGAGGAGATCAAAGAACTCTATCCTTCCGATTCATTCTTTGCACCAATATTTGAGAAGTGTTCCGTTGAACGAGGATTTGATGACTTTTACTTGCACGACGGCTACTTGTTTAAAGCTAACAAAATTTTCATACCTGAGTCTTCTCTTCAAAAGTTACTTTTGCAAGAGTCACATGGAGGTGGCCTCATGGGACACTTTGGACGGGATAAAACACTTGCGATGTGATGTAGCCCCGCTCACCGACGTCGCTACACCAAGACCAACAAGTCCCCCAAGTGGACCGATGACACGAGCCCGAGTTAAAGCTCTACATGATGAGGTGAACTCGCTCCTCACCACCCTTGATCTTGGTACCCCTTTGGACGGAATGCTACCTCATGCCGATGTGTTATGCGTCATTAGGTACAAGGCGCATCAAGACCCCGGAGAAGAGGACACACCATGGCCAAGGGAAGGAGAGGAGCAGCTGGACATGGAGATGATCACGAAGCCGAACCCGACGTCGATCGAAGCGCTCCAAGCAAGAGAAGGACGCTGGCCGGTCCAGAACCCGGTCAGACCGGCCCCACGACCGGACGACCCGGTCCCAGGCCCGGTCAACCGGGCGCCAACCGGCGCAGCTCCATCGTACCGGACAACGACCGGAAACCTCGCAGAATCCCGGTTGGCGCCCGGTCGACCGGACCCAGGACCGGACCACCCGGTCATAGGCCCGGTCAGACCGGATCCAAACCGGGTCTGACGGGAATGACCCACCAAACTGCCTTAAGTTATCCATTCGCGTACCTGTTCGCCCTTGCTGGTCCTGTGTGCCTATATAAGTAGCATGGACCCCTCCTTTACCCTTTAGACTTGTTTTGAACTCAAACCAACCTTTGAGCTTAGTCTCCCTAGGGTTATCATCCCTCTGTAATCAAGGCACCTTGGTTGTTGACTTGGATCTTGTTGAGTGAGATTCTAGTACAAGTTACTCACTCTCCCTCATCAAGCTCTTCTTCTCCAACCCCAATCTCTCTCCGGGAATTCTGCCGCGTGCCTCTTCCTCGGAGATTCTATTGGCGTGGTCCATCGAGCCACGGAGGTAAGCATCGGGTGTATCGGGTTGGTGTGCGTGCGTGAGTCTCGGCATTCTTCGTGTTCTTCGTGTTCCTCGTGTTCTCCCACCTCTTCCCTTGGTTTTCGGGGTCAAACCGCGAGATCGGGCCACTCCCGGGATCTTAGATCCTCATCATATGGTATCAGCAGCTCTTGGTTACCGCGGATTTGCCCCTCCACCCACCCGATTTCGTTTCTAGAAAATTTTCTAAAAAATCCCCAAAAATAGCCCCAAATTGCCTCTTGACCGATCTATGATTTGGTTGCGTTTTGAGTGGTTTTGGTCCGTGGATCTGGTGTTGTTGTGCTTGATCTACTATTTCCCCAACTTTGAGCCTCCAATTCCATCGTTTTCCCGTCGATTTGCTCTTTGGATTTGGTTTGGGGAAGAACAGGAGAGAGAAATCGCGAAACCCGGTTGAGAATCCGGTCAACCGGACCCCAGACCGGACGTGCCGGCCCAGAACCCGGTCGACCGGGCGGCAACCGGATCCGCCGGTCCTCAGTCCGGTCCAACCGGCCCCAGACCGGGCGCAGCTCCGTGCCCTCCTTCGAGCTCGATTTCCAGCGACATCCACCACCACCACCACCACCATCATCGCAGGTATAACTTGCAGCTTTCCCCTTGTAACCCCTCTTCCTTTTGCGAACTATCCCATCGAGCATTGCTTGTTTAGTGTTGCGAGACATTGCACGTGGCCCCGCATTGTGAGGTGTGTGTGTCGTGTTGAGTAAAGCATCCAAGCAAACACTCGTGTGGCAAGATAGCAAAAGCGAGGCTAACGCTAACATAGTGCGTGAAAAAGCCCCAAAAACACAAAAAGAGTGCGAGTAGCACCATACATCCATACATCCATATACCCATACATACAAAAGTGTGCAAGTGCCACCAAAGATACAAACGAGTGCAAGTGCCACCATATACAAAAGAGAAAAAGCTTTTAAGCAAAGAGAGATAAGAGAAGAGAGGCCGCGTGTGAATCTTGTTGTCTCTTCCTTTGCAACCGAAGCTTTGGCTCTCCTTGTGTTAGTGTGACACCGAGCACTTATACATACACTTTTCCGCTCACTTTTGGTTACACTAACCCCGCTTATCCCGTGTGTGTGTTCCACAACTTTTCCGTGTTTATAGTGATCTTCACATTGACATTTGGATTTTTGGACCTTACCCACTTTTAACAACATACTTGATCTTGGATTTGTCTTTTGGCTTTCCACAACACTCGCCTAACACCATATTTGCTAGCTTTTGCGTGTGGTTTTGCGTGTGTCCCGATACACTCGATCTTGCTTTTGACTTGGTGGATTGCCTCAATACTATCTTACCTTGGTAAGAGTGCGAGGTAGTCTCCTTCCACTAACATACTGATGTAGCCCCGGTCACCGACGTTGCTACACCAAGACCAACAAGTCCCCCAAGTGGACCGATGACACGAGCCCGAGTCAAAGCTCTTCATGATGAGGTGAACTCGCTCCTCACCACCCTTGATCTTGGTACCCCTTTGGATGGATTGCTACCTCATGCCGACGTGCTATGTGTCATTAGGTACAAGGCGCGTCAAGACCACGGAGAGGAGGAGACGCCAAGGTCAAGGGAAGGAGAGAAGCAACTGGACATGGAGATGATCATGAAGCCAAAGCCAACGTCGCACGAAGCGCTCCAAGGAAGAGACGGACGCTGGCCGGTCCAGGACCCGGTCAGACCGGACCTACAACCGGATGCCCCGGTCATAGGCCCGGTCGACCGGGCGCAAACCGGGCCAGCTCCCTCGTACCGGACGACGACGACCGGAAACTTCGCAGTTTCCGGGTTTGCGCCCGGTCGACCGGACCCATGACCGGACGGCCCGGTCCCAGGCCCGGTCAGACCGGCCCCAAACCGGACCTGACGAGAATGCCCCACCAAACTGCCTTAACTTATCCATTCGCGTACCTGTTCGCCCTTGCTGGCCATGTATGACTATATAAGTAGCTGGGACCCCTCATTAGCTCTTTAGACTTGTTTTGAACTCAAACCTAAATTTGAGCTTAGTCTCCCTTGGGTATCATCCCTCTGTAATCAAGGCATCTTGGTTGTTGATTTGGAACTTGTTGAGTGAGATTCTAGTACAAGATACTCTCTCTCCCTCACCAAGCTCTTCTTCTCCAATCCCAATCTCTCACCGGGAATTCGCCGCGTGCCTCTTCCGGTGATTCTATTGGCGTGGTCCATCGAGCCACGGAGGTAAGCATCGGGTGTATCGGGGTGTGTGTGTGCGTGAGTCTCGGAGTTCCTCGTGTTCATCGCCGTGTTCTTCGTGTTCCTCGCGTTTTTCCCATCTTCCCCCTTGGTTTCGAAGTCAATCCGCGAGATCGGGCCACACACGGGTCTCAGACCTCATCATATGGTATCAGCAGCTCTTGGTTACCGCGGATTTGACCTCCCACCCACCCGATTTCGTTCCTAGAAAATTTCTCAAAAAATCCCCAAAAATAGCCCTAAATTGCCTCTTGACCGATCTGTGATTTGGTTGCGTTTTGAGTGGTTTTGGTCCGTGGATCTGGTGTTGTTGTGCTTGATCTACTATTTCCCCAACTTTTAGCCTCCAATTCCATCGTTTCCCTTCGATTTGGTCGATTTGGCTTGGTTTTCGTGAAGAACAGGAGAGAGAAACCTTCATCCCGCGAAATCCGGTTTCGAGCCCGGTCAACCGGGCCACAGACCGGACGGCCCAGCACAGAACCCGGTCGACCGGGCGGCAACCGGACAGGCCGGTCCAGGAGCCGGTCCAACCGGACCCCAGACCGGGCGCAGCAACGCCCCCTCCTTCGACCTTGACATCCGGCGATCCCCACCACCACCACCACCACCACCATCATCGCAGGTATAACTTGCAGGTCACCTTGTAACCCCTCTTCCTTTTGCGATCTATCCCATCGAGCATTGCTTGTCTAGTGTTGCGAGACATTGCACGTGGCCCCGCATTGTGAGGTGTGTGTGTCGCGTTGAGTAAGGCACCCAAGCAAACACTCGTGTGGCAAGATAGCAAAAGCGAGGCTAACGCTAGCATAGTGCGTCAAAAAGCCCCAAAAACACAAAAAGAGTGCGAGTAGCACCATACATCCATACATCCATACATCCATACGCCCATATACACAAAAGTGTCCACGTGCCACCAAAGATACAAACGAGTGCAAGTGCCGCCATATACAAAAGAGAAAAAGCTTTTAAGCAAAGAGAGATAGGAGAAGAGAGGCCACGTGTGAATCTTGTTGTCTCTTCCTTTGCAACCAAAGCTTTGGCTCTCCTTGTGTTAGTGTGACACCGAGCACTTATACATACACTTTGCCGCTCACTTTTGGTTGCACTAACCCCGTTTATCTCGTGTGTGTGTTCCACATCTTTTTCCGTGTTTATAGTGATCTTCACATTGACATTTGGATTTTTGGACCTCACCCACTTTTAACAACATACTTGATCTTGGATTTGTCTTTTGGCTTTCCACAACACTCGCCTAACACCATATTTGCTAGCTTTTGCGTGTGGTTTTGCGTGTGTCCCCGATACACTTGATCTTGCTTTCGGTTTGGTGGATTGCCTCAATACTATCTTACCTTGGTAAGGGTACGAGGTAGTCTCCTTCCACTAACATACACAACATAGTTCTTGTCTTTGCATCATGGATAGGACCGGAGATACCAATAGGGATGAAGAGATCCTTCGCAACACCGAGAGGTTGGCTACTCAACACAACCTATGGACGCAACGACAAGAGTTCAAGGAGCAACTCTCCCTCTTCGAGACGCGCATCGATGAGCAATACAATGAAGTGGCTCACAACTTCTCCACCGTGAACCACGACTTGGCCCTTCTTCGTGAAGCTACGGACAACTTGAATGGCCAAATGGCGGCCAATGATGCCAACATGGAGCGGCGCATGGATAGCCTCGAGCGCGCCATCACCAACTTGGGTCGTCATCGTCGACACCGCTCGACTTCCTCTTCATCAAGCTCTTCCTCAAGGCATGAAGACCATTACTCTCATGGTGGCCTTTCGTCCCCAAGCTCCTCCTCAAGGCGTGAAGACCATCATCGACCTCATCGCTCACATGCTCGTCATGAAGACTCCCGCTCCAACTCTAGGCGTGGAGAAATACATCGCCATGCTCGTCCGCATGAGCGTCCTCCACAAGCTCAAGGCCTTCAACAAGATCGTCACCAAGCGGATCGCCATGCTCACCATGGGCGTGATGGCCATCCCCAAGACCAAGATCCTCAAGATCCACCTCGGCGAGATCTTCGTCGCCACCCTCACCATGACCAACGTGGCCGAGGAGAGCCTCACCATGATCAAGATGAGAGACCCAACATTGAGCATCGTCCTCAACCGCGACAAGATCTTCAACCACATCCTCACCGTGAACCAAGTGAAGCAAGTGTTCAACTCCACCACCAACCCAATGCTATGGTTGGCCATAGAAGACCTCCTATTCCACCTCTAGCCGCAAGAGTTGACGGCGCCCTCCTCGTAGAAGAAACTTGGAGGATGAAGAGAACATGTATGGCAAGCTCAAGTTCAACATGCCCAAGTTCAAAGGTGAAGACGACGCCGAAGCATACCTCTCATGGGCACTCAAGGTGGACAAGATCTTCCGCATCCACAGCTACTCCGGTGCCAAGAAAGTGGCTATGGCATCACTCGAGTTTGAAGACTACGCCAACACTTGGTGGGAGCAAGTCCTCACTCTCCGAGAAGAGAAGGGTGAACCTCCAATTGACACTTGGGAAGATATGAAAAAGGAGATGCATGCTCGCTTTGTCCCAAAGCACTACATGAAAGACCTCTTCAACAAGCTCCAAAACTTGAAGCAAGGCACCAAAACCGTTGAGGAGTTCTACAAGGAGATGGAGCTCACTATGATGCGAGCCAACATCCAAGAGTCCGAAGAACAAACAATTGCTCGCTTCTTCAATGGCCTTACTTATCCCATCAAGAGGATTGTCGAGTTCCAACCTTACTCCAACATGGTTGAGCTAGTCCACCAAGCATCGAAGGCCGAGCGCCAAGTGATTGAGGACATCAAGTACTCCAAGGCCAAGTCCTATTTCTCCTCCAAGCTCGCTACATCGACTCCTCCTACTACATCAACTCCTTATGCTACAAGTGCCAAGGCCGACGCATCCTCTACACCGTCCAAGAAGACGACTATCCAAAGTCGCATGAAGCAAACGGTCTCCTCCACCGCCTCCTCTAAGGCATCCACGGGACCCTCTAGTGTCACTTGCTTCAAGTGTGGCACCCAAGGTCACAAATCGTTTGAGTGCAAGAACACCAAGGTCATGATCACTATGGAGAATGGTGACATCGAGACTCTTGATGAAGATGAATATGAAGCCCTTGTGCAAGCCGCCGTGGCACGTGAAGAAGCCTATGAACAAGAAAGTGGAGAAGATCCTCTCTTATGTGAGCATGACCCAAGTCCCTCACTTGTGGTCACAAGGGTGCTAACCACACAACCTCATGATATGGAAGAACAACGGTGCAACATCTTCCAAACTCGTGCCGGAATTGGTGGCAAGTCTATCAAGGTCATCATCGATGGTGGAAGTTGCCACAACCTTGCGAGCACCGAGTTGTGTGAGAAGCTCCACCTCACTCTCCGCAAGCATCCTCACCCTTACCATATCCAATGGTTGAGTGACAAGGGCAACGTCAAGATACAACATACCGTCACCGTCAACTTCAAGATCGGCCCTTATGAGGACACCATCGAGTGTGACGTGGTACCCATGACGGTGTGCCACATGTTGCTTGGCCGCCCTTGGCAATATGACAAGAAGGCTGTACATGATGGACTCTCCAACACATACACCTTCAAGGTCAACGACAAGAAGTTCGAATTGCGCCCGATGACTCCTAGCCAAATCATCGCGGATAATGCGAAGGCTTTAGCGAGGGCACAACTCCGCACCCACCATAGTGAGATGAGAGGAGAGGGAGCGACCCACCACAAAGATAGTGAGCACCACAAGCCATATATGAGTGAGTCCAAGAGTGTCCTTCTAGCCACCAAGAGTGAGTGGAGAGAGCTACAAGAGAACCCATCCACCATATTGCACTACGTGCTCATATGCAAGGGACCCTCGTCGGCAACTAACGACTTAACCAACATTCCTCCGTCTTTGTTGTCTCTTTTGCAGAATTTCAAGACGTCTTCCCCGACGAGCTCCCTCATGGACTACCACCACTCCGCGGCATAGAACACCGCATCGACCTAATACCCGGCGCTCCGCTCCCAAACCGTGCCGCCTACCGCACCAACCCCGAAGAGACCAAGGAGATCAACCGTCAAATTCAAGATCTCCTCGCCAAAGGGTATGTCCGTGAAAGCCTTAGCCCTTGTGCGGTTCCCGTGATCCTCGTGCCTAAACCGGATGAGACGCAACGGATGTGTATGGATTGTCGCCCCATCAATGCCATTACCGTCCGTTACCGCCATCCCATTCCGCGTTTAGATGACATGCTTGATGAACTTAGTGGTGCCACGATTTTCTCTAAAGTCGATTTGCGTAGTGGTTACCATCAAATCCGCATGGCTATTGGTGACGAATGGAAAACGGCATTCAAGACCAAACTTGGTCTCTATGAATGGCTCGTTATGCCTTTTGGTCTTTCCAATGCACCATCTACTTTCATGCGCCTCATGAATCACATCTTGCGTCCTCTCATTGGCAAGAGCGTGGTTGTCTACTTCGATGATATTCTTATTTATAGCAAAAACCTCGAGGACCATGTGCAACATGTGAGAGAAGTCTTGTGCATCTTGCGCCATGAAAAGCTTTATGCTAACCTTCCCAAATGCACATTTGCTCAAAACAAATTGGTTTTTCTTGGTTTTGTGGTTTCCGCTAATGGGATTGAAGTTGATTCTTCCAAGGTGGAGGCCATCCATAATTGGCCTACCCCTACAAATGTTGGCCAAGTCCGAAGCTTCCATGGACTTGCCGGGTTTTATCGCCGCTTTGTGAAAGATTTTAGCACCATCGCTTGCCCTTTGAATGAGCTTACCAAGAAGAATGTTCCGTTTGTTTGGGGCAAGGCCCAACAAAATGCTTTTGATGAGTTGAAGAAACGTCTTACCGAAGCTCCACTTCTTGTTCTTCCAAATTTTGACAAAACTTTTGAGATTGAGTGTGATGCAAGTGGGCTTGGTATTGGCGGTGTTCTTATGCAAGAGGGCAAACCCGTGGCATACTATAGTGAGAAGTTAGATGGCGCACGCCTCAACTATCCTATATATGACAAGGAGCTCTACGCTTTGGTTCGTGTTCTTGAAGTTTGGCAACATTACCTTTGGCCAAAAGAGTTTATCATTCATTCCGACCATGAGTCCTTGAAATATTTGAAAAGCCAACACAACTTGAACAAACGACATGCAAAATGGGTCGAGTTCATTGAGTCCTTCCCATATGTGATCAAATACAAGAAGGGCAAGGACAATGTTGTGGCGGATGCTCTTTCCCGCAAAAACACCCTTTTGTTAACTCGTTTGGATTTTCATGTTTTGGGACTTGAAGAGATCAAAGAACTCTATCCTTCCGATTCTTTCTTTGCTCCCATTTTTGAGAAGTGCTCCGTTGAGCGAGGAGTGGATGATTTCTATTTGCATGATGGCTATTTGTTTAAAGCCAACAAGATTTGCATTCCCGCGTCTTCGCTTCGAAAATTGCTTTTGCAAGAGTCTCATGGAGGAGGTCTTATGGGCCACTTTGGCCGTGACAAGACATATGCCATGCTCTCAACCCACTACTATTGGCCAAAGATGAAGCGAGATGTGGAACGCCTTTGCCGTCGGTGCACAACATGCTTACAAGCTAAGTCTACCTCCAACCCTTATGGTCTCTACATGCCATTGCCTATTCCTTTTGCACCATGGACAGATATTAGCATGGATTTCGTTCTAGGCTTGCCTCGCACTAAGCATGGTCATGATTCCATATTTGTTGTAGTGGATAGATTCTCTAAGATGGCTCATTTCATACCTTGCCATAAGAGCGACGATGCTTCACACATTGCTTCATTGTTTTTCAGGGAAATCGTTCGCCTACATGGAGTACCGCAAAGCATTGTGTCGGATCGAGACGTCAAGTTCATGAGCTATCTTTGGAAGTCAATCATGGCGAAGTTTGGAGTCAAGCTCTTGTTCTCATCATCATCGCACCCGCAAACGGACGGCCAAACGGAAGTGGTCAATCGAAGCCTCTCCACCCTCCTACGGGTCCTCGTGAAGAAAAACTTGAGGTCATGGGAGGAGTGCCTTCCCCACGCCGAGTTCGCCTACAACCGCGCCAAGCACAAGACTACATCAAGGAGCCCCTTCATGGTCGTCTACGGCTTCAAACCTTACACGGCACTCGACATACTTCCGCTTCCTCCACGAGCGCATCAACATGGACTTCGACAAGCGCGCCGCCGCCGTCAAGAAACTACATGAAGAGACAAGGGCAACCATACAAGCACATGTTCTTCGTCAAGCCAACCACATCAACGCCAAGAAGAAGGCAAGGATATTCGAAGAAGGAGACCTCGTTTGGATCCACCTCGGAAGGACCGGTTTCCCCATGAGCGAAACTCCAAGCTCAAGCCAAGAGGAGATGGCCCCTTCAAGGTCCTCAAGCGCATCAATGACAACGCTTACGTCATCGACATACCAACATCCAAGTACTTGGTGAGCAACACGTTCAACGTCTCGGACTTGTCACCCTATCATGGAGATGAGGAGGTGCAAGAGTCGAGGACGACTCTTTCCCAAGGGGGGGGAGATGATGTAGCCCCGGTCACCGACGTTGCTACACCAAGACCAACAAGTCCCCCAAGTGGACCGATGACACGAGCCCGAGTCAAAGCTCTTCATGATGAGGTGAACTCGCTCCTCACCACCCTTGATCTTGGTACCCCTTTGGATGGATTGCTACCTCATGCCGACGTGCTATGTGTCATTAGGTACAAGGCGCGTCAAGACCACGGAGAGGAGGAGACGCCAAGGTCAAGGGAAGGAGAGAAGCAATTGGACATGGAGATGATCATGAAGCCAAAGCCAACGTCGCACGAAGCGCTCCAAGGAAGAGACGGACGCTGGCCGGTCCGGGACCCGGTCGAGACCGGACCTACAACCGGATGCCCCGGTCATAGGCCCGATCGGCCAGGCGCTGCCGGGCCAGCTCCCTCGTCTCGACGACGACCGGAAACCGCGATTTCCGGTTTGCGCGCGGTCGCCCGGACCCATGACCGGACGGCCCGGTCCCAGGCCCGGTCAGACCGGCCCCAAACCGGACCTGACGAGAATGCCCCACCAAACTGCCTTAACTTATCCATTCGCGTACCTGTTCGCCCTTGCTGGCCATGTATGACTATATAAGTAGCTGGGACCCCTCATTAGCTCTTTAGACTTGTTTTGAACTCAAACCTAAATTTGAGCTTAGTCTCCCTTGGGTATCATCCCTCTGTAATCAAGGCATCTTGGTTGTTGATTTGGAACTTGTTGAGTGAGATTCTAGTACAAGATACTCTCTCTCCCTCACCAAGCTCTTCTTCTCCAATCCCAATCTCTCACCGGGAATTCTGCCGCGTGCCTCTTCCGGGTGATTCTATTGGCGTGGTCCATCGAGCCACGGAGGTAAGCATCGGGTGTATCGGGGTGTGTGTGTGCGTGAGTCTCGGAGTTCCTCGTGTTCATCGCCGTGTTCTTCGTGTTCCTCGCGTTTTTCCCATCTTCCCCCTTGGTTTCGAAGTCAATCCGCGAGATCGGGCCACACACGGGTCTCAGACCTCATCACATACACAACATAGTTCTTGTCTTTCCATCATGGATAGGAATGGAGATACCACAAGGGATGAAGAAATCCTCCGCAACACCGAGAGGTTGGCTACTCAACACAACCTATGGACGCAACGACAAGAGTTCAAGGAGCAACTCGCTCTCTTCGAGATGCGCATCGATGAACAATACGAGGAAGTGGCTCACAACTTCTCCACCGTGAACCAAGACTTGGCTCTCCTTCGTGAAGCTACGGACAACTTGAATGGCCAAATGGCGGCCAATGATGCGAACATGGAGCGGCGCATGGATAGCCTCGAGCGCGCCATCACCAACTTGGGTCGCCATCGCCGACACCGCTCTACTTCCTCTTCATCAAGCTCGCCACAAGATTACTACTCTCATGGTGGCCTTTCGTCCTCAAGCTCTTCCTCAAGGCATGAAGACCATCATCGACCTCATCGCCCACATGCTCGTCATGAAGACTCTCGCTCCAACTCTAGGCGTGGAGAAATACATCGCCATGCTCGCCCACATGAGCGTCCTCCACAAGACCAAGGCCTACAACAAGATCGTCAGCAAGCGGAACGCCATGCCCACTATGGGCGTGACGACCAACCCCAAGACCAAGGTCCTCAAGATCAACCTCGGCGAGATCTCCGCCGCCACCCTCGCCATGACCAACGTGGACGAGGAGAACCACACCATGATCAAGATGAGAGACCCAACATTGAGCATCGTCAACAACCACGACAAGATCTTCAACCACATCCTCACCGTGAACCAAGTGAAGCAAGTGTTCACCTTCACCGCCAACCCAATGCTATGGTTGGCCGTCGAAGACCTCCTATTCCTCCTCAAGCCGCAAGAGATGAAGTCGCCCCTCCTCGTAGAAGAAACTTGGAGGATGAAGAAAACATGTTTGGAAGGCTCAAGTTCACCATGCCGAAGTTCAAGGGTGAAGAATATGCCGAGGCCTGCCTCTCATGGGCACTCAAGGTTGACAAGATATTCCGCATCCACAACTACTCCGGTGCCAAGAAAGTGGCTATGGCATCACTTGAGTTTGAGGATTACGCCAACACTTGGTGGGAGCAAGTCCTCACTCTTAGGGAAGAAAAGGGTGAACCTCCAATTGACACTTGGGAAGAGATGAAGAAAGAGATGCATGCTCACTTTGTCCCAACTCACTACATGACCGACCTCTTCAACAAGCTCCAAAAGTTGAAGCAAGGCACCAAGACCGTTGAGGATTTCTACAAGGAGATGGAGCTCACTATGATGCGAGCCAACATCCAAGAGTCCGAGGACCAAACCATTGCTCGTTTCTTCAATGGCCTCAATTACCCCATCAAGAGGATTGTGGAGTTCCAACCATACTCAAACATGGTTGAGTTGGTCCACCAAGCATCGAAGGCCGAGCGCCAAGTGATTGAGGACATCAAGTACTCCAAGGTCAAGAACTACTTCTCCTCCAAGCTCGCTTCATCACCTCCTCCGACTACATCAACTCCTCTTACTACAAGTGCCAAGGCCGACGTGTCATCTACGACATCCAAGAAACCGACTATCCAAAGTCGCATGAAGCAAACGGTCTCCTCCAACGCCTCCTCTAAGGCATCCACGGGACCCCCTAGTGTCACTTGCTTCAAGTGTGGCACCCAAGGTCACAAATCGTTTGAGTGCAAGAACACCAAGGTTATGATCACTATGGAGAATGGTGACATTGAGACGCTAGATGAAGATGAATACGAGGCCCTTGTGCAAGCCGCCGTGGAAAGTGAAGAAGCTTATGAGCAAGAAAGTGGAGAAGATCCTCTCTTATGTGAGCATGACCCAAGTCCCTCACTTGTGGTCACTAGGGTGCTAACAACACAACCTCAAGCTATGGAAGACCAACGGTGCAACATCTTCCAAACCCGGGCCGGAATTGGTGGAAAATCGATCAAGGTCATCATAGATGGTGGAAGTTGCCATAACCTTGCAAGCACCGAGTTGTGTGAGAAGCTCAACCTCACTCTCCGAAAGCATCCTCACCCTTACCATATAAAATGGTTGAGTGACAAGGGCAACGTCAAGATACAACATACCGTCACCGTCACCTTCAAGATTGGACCTTATGAGGACACCATCGAGTGTGACGTGGTACCCATGATGGTGTGACACATGTTGCTTGGCTGCCCTTGGCAATTTGACAAGAAGGCTATACATGATGGACTCTCCAACACATACACCTTCAAGGTCAACGACAAGAAGTTCGAGTTGCGCCCGATGACTCCTAGCCAAATCATCGCGGATAATGCGAAGGCTTTAGCGAGGGCACGACTCCGCACCCACCATAGTGAGATGAGAGGAGAAGGAGCGACCCACCACAAAGATAGTGAGCGCCACAAGCCATATATGAGTGAAACCAAGAGTGTTCTCCTAGCCACCAAGAGTGAGTGGAGAGAGGTCCAAGAGAACCCATCCACCATATTGCACTACGTCCTCATATGCAAGGGACCATCGTCGGCGACTAACGACTTAACCAACATTCCTCCGTCTTTGTTGTCTCTTTTGCAGGAGTTTCAAGACGTCTTCCCCGATGAGCTCCCTCATGGACTACCACCACTTCGAGGCATCGAACACCGCATCGACCTCATATCCGGCGCTCCGCTTCCAAACCGTGCCGCCTACCGCACCAACCCCGAAGAGACAAAGGAGATCCAACGCCAAATTCAAGATCTCCTCGCCAAAGGGTATGTCCGTGAAAGCCTAAGCCCTTGTGCGGTTCCCGTGATTCTTGTGCCTAAACCGGATGAGACGCAACGGATGTGTATGGATTGTCACCCCATCAATGCCATTACGGTCCGTTACCGCCATCCCATTCCGCGTTTAGATGACATGCTTGATGAGTTAAGTGGTGCCACAATTTTCTCTAAAGTCGATTTGTGTAGTGGCTACCACCAAATTCGCATGGCCATTGGTGATGAATGGAAAACGGCATTCAAGACCAAACTTGGTCTCTATGAATGGCTCGTTATGCCTTTCGGTCTTTCCAATGCTCCATCTACTTTCATGCGCCTCATGAATCACATCTTGCGTCCTCTCATTGGCAAGAGTGTGGTTGTCTATTTCGATGATATTCTCATTTATAGCAAAAACCTCGAGGACCATGTACAACATGTGGGAGAGGTCTTGTGCATCTTGCGTCATGAAAAGCTTTATGCTAACCTCCCCAAGTGCACCTTTGCTCAAAACAAATTGGTTTTCCTTGGCTTTGTGGTTTCCGCTAATGGGATTGAAGTTGATTCTTCCAAGGTGGAGGCCATCCACAATTGGCCTACTCCTACAAATGTTGGTCAAGTCCGAAGCTTCCATGGACTTGCCGGGTTTTACCGCCGCTTTGTGAAAGACTTTAGCACCATTGCTTGCCCTTTGAATGAGCTTACCAAGAAGAATGTTCCGTTTGTTTGGGGCAAGGCCCAACAAAATGCTTTTGATGAGTTGAAGAAACGCCTTACCAAAGCTCCCCTTCTTGTTCTTCCAAATTTTGCAAAAACTTTTGAGATTGAGTGTGATGCAAGTGGGCTTGGTATTGGTGGTGTTCTTATGCAAGAGGGCAAACCCGTGGCATACTATAGTGAGAAGTTAGATGGCGCACGCCTCAACTATCCTATATATGACAAGGAGTGATACGTCTCCGATATATCGATAATTTCTTATGTTCCATGCCACATTATTGATGTTATCTACATGTTTTATGCACACTTTATGTCATATTCGTGCATTTTCTGGAACTAACCTATTAACAAGATGCCGAAGTGCCGATTCTTTGTCATTGCTTGTTTTTGGTTTCAGAAATCCTAGTAAGGAAATATTCTCGGAATTGGACGAAATCAAAGCCCAGGGGCCTATTTTTCCACGAAGCTTCCAGAAGTCCGAAGGAGAGGCGAAGAGGGGCGACGAGGGGGCCACACCCTAGGGCGGCGCGGCCCCCCCCTTGGCCGCGCGGCCCTGTGGTGTGGGGCCCCCGTGCCGCCTCTTGACCTGCCCTTCCGCCTACATCTAGCCTCCGTGACGAAACCCCCGCATCGAGAGCCACGATACGGAAAACCTTCCAGAGACGCCGCCGCCGCCGATCCCATCTCGGGGGATCCAGGAGATCACCTCCGGCACCCTGCCGGAGAGGGGAATCATCTCCCGGAGGACTCTACGCCGCCATGGTCGCCTCCGGTGTGATGTGTGAGTAGTCTACCCCTGGACTATGGGTCCATAGCAGTAGCTAGATGGTTGTCTTCTCCCCATTGTGCTATCATTGTCGGATCTTGTGAGCTGCCTAACATGATCAAGATCGTCTATCTGTAATTCTATATGTTGCGTTTGTTGGGATCCGATGAATAGAGAATACTTGTTATGTTGATTATCAAAGTTATACTTATGTGTTGTTTATGATCTTGCATGCTCTCCGTTACTAGTAGATGCTCTGGCCAAGTAGATGCTTGTAACTCCAAGAGGGAGTACTTATGCTCGATAGTGGGTTCATGCATGCATTGACACTGGGACGATGTGAGAAAGTTCTAAGGTTGTGTTGTGCTGTTGCCACTAGGGATAAAACATTGATGCTATGTCTAAGGATGTAGTTGTTGATTACATTATGCACCATACTTAATGCAATTGTCTGTTGCTTTGCAACTTAATACTGGAGGGGGTTCGGATGATAACCTGAAGGTGGACTTTTTAGGCATAGATGCAGTTGGATGGCGGTCTATGTACTTTGTCGTAATGCCCAATTAAATCTCACTATACTCATCATGATATGTATGTGCATGGTCATGCTCTCTTTATTTGTCAATTGCCCAACTGTAATTTGTTCACCCAACATGCTGTTTGTCTTATGGGAGAGACACCTCTAGTGAACTGTGGACCCCGGTCCAATTCTCTTTACTGAAATACAATCTACTGCAATACTTGTTCTACTGTTTTCTGCAAACAATCATCTTCCACACAATACGGTTAATCCTTTGTTACAGCAAGCCGGTGAGATTGACAACCTCACTGTTTCGTTGGGGCAAAGTACTTTGGTTGTGTTGTGCAGGTTCCACGTTGGCGCCGGAATCCCTGGTGTTGCGCCGCACTACATCCCGCCGCCATCAACCTTCAACGTGCTTCTTGGCTCCTCCTGGTTCGATAAACCTTGGTTTCTTTCTGAGGGAAAACTTGCTGCTGTGCGCATCATACCTTCCTCTTGGGGTTGCCCAATGAACGTGTGAAATACACGCCATCAAGTACATTTTCTGGCGCCGTTGCCGGGGAGATCAAGACACGCTGCAAGGGGAGTCTCCACTTCTCAATCTCTTTACTTTGTTTTTGTCTTGCTTAGTTTTATTTACTACTTTGTTTGCTGCACTAAATCAAAATACAAAAAAATTAGTTGCTAGTTTTACTTTATTTGTTATCTTGTTTGCTATATCAAAAACACAAAAAAATTAGTTTACTTGCATTTACTTTATCTAGTTTGTTTTATTTACTGTTGCTAAAATGGCCAACGCTGAAAATACTAAGTTGTGTGACTTCACAACCACAAATAATAATGATTTCTTATGCACACCTATTGCTCCACCTGCTACTACAGCAGAATTCTTTGAAATTAAACCTGCTTTACTGAATCTTGTTATGCGAGAGCAATTTTCTGGTGTTAGTTCTGATGATGCTGCTGCCCATCTTAATAATTTTGTTGAACTATGTGAAATGCAAAAGTATAAAGATGTAGATGGTGATATTATTAAATTAAAATTGTTCCCTTTCTCATTAAGAGGAAGAGCTAAAGATTGGTTGCTATCTCTGCCTAAGAATAGTATTGATTCATGGACTAAATGCAAGGATGCTTTTATTGGTAGATATTATCCCCCTGCTAAAATTATATCTTTGAGGAGTAGCATAATGAATTTTAAACAATTAGATACTGAACATGTTGCTCAAGCTTGGGAAAGAATGAAATCCTTGGTTAAAAATTGCCCAACCCATGGACTGACTACTCGGATGATCATCCAAACCTTCTATGCAGGACTAAATTTTTCTTCACCGAATTTATTGGATTCAGCTGCTGGAGGTACCTTTATGTCCATCACTCTTGGTGAAGCAACAAAG
Source organism: Lolium perenne (assembly GCF_019359855.2). Taxonomy (NCBI): domain Eukaryota; kingdom Viridiplantae; phylum Streptophyta; class Magnoliopsida; order Poales; family Poaceae; genus Lolium; species Lolium perenne. The sequence continues at coordinate 101,025,889 of NC_067244.2, read as the reverse complement.
CTTCTTGATAATATGATGATCAACTACTCTGAATGGCACACGGAAAGAGCTCCACAAGGTAAGAAGGTAAATTCTGTCGAAGAAACCTCTTCCTTGAGTGATAAGATTGATGCTATTATGTCTATGCTTGTGAATGATAGGACTAATATTGATCCTAATAATGTTCCGTTAGCTTCATTGGTTGCACAAGAAGAACATGTTGATGTAAACTTCATTAAAAATAATAATTTCAACAACAATGCTTACCGGAACAATTCTAGTAACAACTATAGGCCATATCCTTATAATAATGGCAACGGCTATGGTAATTCTTATGGGAATTCTTACAACAATAATAGGAGTTCACCCCCTGGACTTGAAGCCATGCTTAAAGAATTTATTAATACACAAACTGCTTTTAACAAATCTGTTGAAGAAAAGCTTGGGAAAATTGATATACTTGCTTCTAAAGTCGATAGTCTTGCTGCTGATGTTGATCTTTTGAAATCAAAAATTTTGCCTAATGAGAATCATCATAATAAAATTGTTACTACAGCAAATGCCATTCAAGTTAGAATTAATGAGAATATAAGATTAATGGCTGAACTGCGTGCTAGGTGGGATAGAGAAGAAAATGAAAAACTAGCTAAAGAGAAGAATGTAGCTAAAGTTTGGACTATTACCACCACTTGTAATGCTAATGCTACACATGTTGCTGCACCTCCTACTCATACTAATAAAAGAATTGGTGTTAGCAATGTTTCCACTTCTAATGCAAAGCGCGAAAAACTGCCTGAAACTGCTAAAACTGCTGAAACTGCTTGTGATAAAGCTGCTGAAATTTTTTCCAACATTGGGGATGATGATCCCATTGCTTTAGATTATAATGGTTTGAATTTTGATGATTGCCACATCTCTGAAGTTATAAAGTTCTTGCAAAAACTTGCTAAAAGTCCTAATGCTAGTGCTATAAATTTGGCTTTCACGCATCATATTACAAATGCTCTCATAAAAGCTAGAGAAGAGAAATTAGAGCGCGAAGCCTCTATTCCTAAAAAGCTAGAGGATGGTTGGGAGCCCATCATTAAGATGAAGGTTAAAGATTTTGATTGTAATGCTTTATGTGATCTTGGTGCAAGTATTTCTGTTATGCCTAAGAAAATTTATAATATGCTTGACTTGCCACCGCTGAAAAATTGTTATTTGGATGTTAATCTTGCTGATCATTCTACAAAGAAACCTTTGGGTAAAGTTGATAATGTTCGCATTACCGTTAACAATAACCTTGTCCCCGTTGATTTTGTTGTCTTGGATATTGAATGCAATGCATCTTGTCCCATTATATTGGGAAGACCTTTTCTTCGAACTGTTGGTGCTATTATTGATATGAAGGAAGGTAATATAAAATATCAATTTCCTCTCAAGAAAGGTATGGAACACTTCCCTAGAAAGAGAATGAAGGTACCTTTTGATTCTATTATGAGAACCAATTATGATGTTGACACTTCGTCTCTTGATAATACTTGATACACACTTTCTGCGCCTAGCTGAAAGGCGTTAAAGAAAAGCGCTTATGGGAGACAACCCATGTTTTTACCTACAGTACTTTGTTTTTATTTTGTGTCTTGGAAGTTGTTTACTACTGTAGCAACCTCTCCTTATCTTAGTTTTGTGTTTTGTTGTGCCAAGTTAAGCCGTTGATAGAAAAGTAAGTACTAGATTTGGATTACTGCACAGTTCCAGATTTCTTTGCTGTCACGAATCTGGGTCCACCTCCCTGTAGGTAGCTCAGAAAATTAAGCCAATTTACGTGCATGATCCTCAGATATGTACGCAACTTTCATTCAATTTGAGCATTTTCATCTGAGCAAGTCTGGTGCCATTTTAAAATTCGTCAATACGAACTGTTCTGTTTTGACAGATTCTGCCTTTTATTTCGCATTGCCTCTTTTGCTATGTTGGATGAATTTCTTTGATCCACTAATGTCCAGTAGCATTATGCAATGTCCAGAAGTGTTAAGAATGATTGTGTCACCTCTTAATATGTTAATTTTTATTGTGCACTAACCCTCTAATGAGTTGTTTCGAGTTTGGTGTGGAGGAAGTTTTCAAGGATCAAGAGAGGAGTATGATGCAACATGATCAAGGAGAGTGAAAGCTCTAAGCTTGGGGATGCCCCGGTGGTTCACCCCTGCATATATCAAGAAGACTCAAGCGTCTAAGCTTGGGGATGCCCAAGGCATCCCCTTCTTCATCGACAACATTATCGAGTTCCTCCCCTGAAACTATATTTTTATTCCATCACATCTTATGTGCTTTTTCTTGGAGCGTCGGTTTGTTTTTGTTTTTGTTTTGTTTGAATAAAATGGATCCTAGCATTCACTTTATGGGAGAGAGACACGCTCCGCTGTAGCATATGGACAAGTATGTCCTTGGTTTGTACTCATAGTATTCATGGCGAAGTTTCTCCTTCGTTAAATTGTTATATGGTTGGAATTGGAAAATGATACATGTAGTAATTGCTATAAATGTCTTGGGTAATGTGATACTTGGCAATTGTTGTGCTCATGTTTAAGCTCTTGCATCATATGCTTTGCACCCATTAATGAAGAAATACATAGAGCATGCTAAAATTTGGTTTGCATATTTGGTTTCTCTAAGGTCTAGATAATTTCTAGTATTGAGTTTGAACAACAAGGAAGACGGTGTAGAGTCTTATAATGTTTTCGATATGTCTTTTATGTGAGTTTTGCTGCACCGGTTCATCCTTGTGTTTGTTTCAAATAAACCTTGCTAGCCTAAACCTTGTATCGAGAGGGAATACTTCTCATGCATCCAAAATACTTGAGCCAACCACTATGCCATTTGTGTCCACCATACCTACCTACTACATGGTATTTTCCGCCATTCCAAAGTAAATTGCTTGAGTGCTACCTTTAAAATTCCATCATTCACCTTTGCAATATATAGCTCATGGGACAAATAGCTTAAAAACTATTGTGGTATTGAATATGTAATTATGCACTTTATCTCTTATTAAGTTGCTTGTTGTGCGATAACCATGTTCACTAGGGACGCCATCAACTATTCATTGTTGAATTTCATGTGAGTTGCTATGCATGTCCGTCTTATCTGAAGTAAGAGAGATCTACCACCATATGGTTAAGCATGCATATGTTAGAGAAGAACATTGGGCCGCTAACTAAAGCCATGATCCATGGTGGAAGTTTCAGTTTTGGACAACAATCCTCAAATCTCAAATGAGAAAATTATTAATTGTTGTTATATGCTTATGCATAAAAGAGGAGTCCATTATCTGTTGTCTATGTTGTCCCGGTATGGATGTCTAAGTTGAAGAATAATCAATAGCGAGAAATCCAATGCGAGCTTTCTCCTTAGACCTTTGTACAGGCGGCATAGAGGTACCCCTTTGTGACACTTGGTAAAAACAATGCATTGTGATGATCCGGTAGTCCAAGCTAATTAGGACAAGGTGCGGGCACTATTAGTACACTATGCATGAGGCTTGCAACTTATAAGATATAATTTACATGATGCATATGCTTTATTACTACCGTTGACAAAATTGTTTCATGTTTTCAAAATCAAAGCTCTAGCACAAATATAGCAATCGATGCTTTTCCTCTATGGAGGACCATTCTTTTACTTTCAATGTTGAGTCAGTTCACCTATTTCTCTCCACCTCAAGAAGCAAACACTTGTGTGAACTGTGCATTGATTCCTACATACTTGCTTATTGCACTTATTATATTACTCTATGTTGACAATATCCATGAGATATACATGTTACAAGTTGAAAGCAACCGCTGAAACTTAATCTTCTTTTGTGTTGCTTCAATGCCTTTACTTTGAATTATTGCTTTATGAGTTAACTCTTATGCAAGACTAATTGATGCTTGTCTTGAAGTGCTATTCATGAAAAGTCTTTGCTTTATGATTCACTTGTTTACTCATGTCATATACATTGTTTTGATCGCTGCATTCACTACATATGCTTTACAAATAGTATGATCAAGATTATGATGGCATGTCACTCCAGAAATTATCTGTGTTATCGTTTTACCTGCTCGGGACGAGCAGAACTAAGCTTGGGGATGCTGATACGTCTCCGACGTATCGATAATTTCTTATGTTCCATGCCACATTATTGATGTTATCTACATGTTTTATGCACACTTTATGTCATATTCGTGCATTTTCTGGAACTAACCTATTAACAAGATGCCGAAGTGCTAGTTGCTATTTTCTGCTGTTTTTGGTTTCAGAAATCCTAGTAAGGAAATATTCTCGGAATTGGACGAAATCAAAGCCCAGGGGCCTATTTTTCCACGAAGCTTCCAGAAGTCCGAAGGAGAGACGAAGAGGGGCGACGAGGGGGCCACACCCTAGGGCGGCGCGGCCCCCCTTGGCCGCGCGGCCCTGTGGTGTGGGGCCCCGTGCCGCCTCTTGACCTGCCCTTCCGCCTACAAATAGCCTCCGTGACGAAACCCCCGGTGCGAGAGCCACGATACGGAAAACCTTCCAGAGACGCCGCCGCCGCCGATCCCATCTCGGGGGATCCAGGAGATCACCTCCGGCACCCTGCCGGAGAGGGGAATCATCTCCCGGAGGACTCTACACCGCCATGGTCGCCTCCGGTGTGATGTGTGAGTAGTCTACCCCTGGACTATGGGTCCATAGCAGTAGCTAGATGGTTGTCTTCTCCCCATTGTGCTATCATTGTCGGATCTTGTGAGCTGCCTAACATGATCAAGATCGTCTATCTGTAATTCTATATGTTGTGTTTGTTGGGATCCGATGAATAGAGAATACTTGTTATGTTGATTATCAAAGTTATACTTATGTGTTGTTTATGATCTTGCATGCTCTCCGTTACTAGTAGATGCTCTGGCCAAGTAGATGCTTGTAACTCCAAGAGGGAGTGCTTATGCTCGATAGTGGGTTCATGCCTGCATTGACACTGGGACAGTGATGTAAAGTTCTAAGGTTGTGTTGTGCTGTTGCCACTAGGGATAAAACATTGATGCTATGTCTAAGGATGTAGTTGTTGATTACATTACGCACCATACTTAATGCAATTGTCTGTTGCTTTGCAACTTAATACTGGAGGGGGTTCGGATGATAACCTGAAGGTGGACTTTTTAGGCATAGATGCAGTTGGATGGCGGTCTATGTACTTTGTCGTAATGCCCAATTAAATCTCACTATACTCATCATGATATGTATGTGCATGGTCATGCTCTCTTTATTTGTCAATTGCCCAACTGTAATTTGTTCACCCAACATGCTGTTTGTCTTATGGGAGAGACACCTCTAGTGAACTGTGGACCCCGGTCCAATTCTCTTTACTGAAATACAATCTACTGCAATACTTGTTCTACTGTTTTCTGCAAACAATCATCTTCCACACAATACGGTTAATCCTTTGTTACAGCAAGCCGGTGAGATTGACAACCTCACTGTTTCGTTGGGGCAAAGTACTTTGGTTGTGTTGTGCAGGTTCCACGTTGGCGCCGAAATCCCTGGTGTTGCGCCGCACTACATCCCGCCGCCATCAACCTTCAACGTGCTTCTTGGCTCCTCCTGGTTCGATAAACCTTGGTTTCTTTCTGAGGGAAAACTTGCTGCTGTGCGCACCATACCTTCCTCTTGGGGTTGCCCAACGAACGTGTGAAATACACGCCATCAAGGAGCTCTATGCTTTGGTTCGTGTTCTTGAAGTTTGGCAACACTATCTTTGGCCAAAAGAGTTTATCATTCATTTTGATCATGAATCCTTGAAATATTTGAAAAGCCAACACAACTTGAACAAACGACATGCAAAATGGGTCGATTTCATTGAGTCCTTCCCATATGTAATCAAATACAAGAAGGGCAAGGACAATGTTGTGGCGGATGCTCTTTCCCGCAAAAACACCCTTTTGCTTACTCGTTTGGATTTTCATGTCTTGGGACTTGAAGAGATCAAAGAACTCTATCCTTCCGATTCTTTCTTTGCTCCGATTTTTGAGAAGTGTTCCGTTGAACGAGGAGTGGATGATTTCTATTTGCATGATGGCTACTTGTTTAAAGCTAACAAGATTTGCATTCCCGAGTCTTCTCTTCGACAATTGCTTTTGCAAGAGTCACATGGAGGTGGTCTTATGGGTCACTTTGGACGTGACAAGACATATGCCATGCTCTCAACCCACTACTATTGGCCAAAGATGAAGCGAGATGTGGAGCGCCTATGCAACCGTTGCACTACATGCCTTCAAGCTAAGTCCACTTCCAACCCTTATGGTCTTTACACACCATTGCCTATTCCATATGCACCATGGACCGATATTAGCATGGATTTCATTCTAGGATTGCCTCGCACTAAGCATGGTCATGATTCCATATTTGTGGTAGTGGATAGATTCTCTAAGATGGCTCATTTCATACCTTGCCATAAGAGCGACGATGCTTCACACATTGCTTCATTGTTTTTCAGGGAAATTGTTCGCCTACACGGAATACCGGCAAGCATCGTGTCGGATCGAGATGTCAAGTTCATGAGCTATCTATGGAAGTCGCTCATGGCTAAGTTTGGAGTGAAGCTCTTGTTCTCATCATCCTCGCACCCGCAAACGGACGGCCAAACGGAAGTGGTCAATCGAAGCCTCTCCACTCTCCTACGCATCCTTGTGAAGAAGAACTTGAAGTCATGGGAGGAGTGCCTTCCTCACGCGGAGTTCGCCTACAACCGCGCCAAGCACAAGACAACATCAAGGAGCCCCTTCATGGTCGTCTACGGCTTTGAACCTTACACGGCACTCGACATACTTCCACTCCCACTTCATGAGCGGACCAACATGGACTTCGACAAGCGCACCGCCGCCGTCAAGAAGCTACATGAAGAAACAAGAGCGACCATACAAGAACATGTGCTTCGTCAAGCAAACTGCATCAACGCCAAGAAGAAGGAAAGAATATTCAAAGAAGGAGACCTCGTTTGGATCCACCTCCGGAAGGAAAGGTTCCCTCATGAGCGCAACTCCAAGCTCAAGCCAAGAGGAGATGGCCCCTTCAAGGTCCTCAAACGAATCAACAACAACGCTTACGTCATCGACATCCCGACATCCAAGTACTTGGTGAGCAACACGTTCAACGTCTCGGACTTGTCACCCTATCATGGAGATGAGGAGGTGCAAGAGTCGAGGTCGACTCTTTCCCAAGGGGGGGAGATGATGTAGCCCCGCTCACCGACGTCGCTACACCAAGACCAACAAGTCCCCCAAGTGGACCGATGACACGAGCTCGAGTTAAAGCTCTACATGATGAGGTGAACTCGCTCCTCACCACCCTTGATCTTGGTACCCCTTTGAAAGGAATGCTACCTCATGCCGATGTGTTATGTGTCATTAGGTACAAGGCGCATCAAGACCCCGGAGAGGAGGACACGCCATGGCCAAGGGAAGGAGAGGAGCAGCTGGACATGGAGATGATCACGAAGCCGAACCCGACGTCGATCGAAGCGCTCCAAGGAAGAGAAGGACGCTGGTCGGTCCAGAACCCGGTCAGACCGGCCCCACGACCGGACGACCCGGTCCCAGACCCGGTCAACCGGGCGCCAACCGGCGCAGCTCCATCGTACCGAACGACGACCGGAAACCTCGCAGAATCCCGGTTGGCGCCCGGTCGACCGGACCCAGGACCGGACCACCCGGTCATAGGCCCGGTCAGACCGGATCCAAACCGGGTCTGACAGGAATGACCCACCAAACTGCCTTAAGTTATCCATTCGCGTACCTGTTCGCCCTTGCTGGCCCTGTGTGCCTATATAAGTAGCCTGGACCCCTCCTTTACCCTTTAGACTTGTTTTGAACTCAAATCTACCTTTGAGCTTAGTCTCCCTAGGGTTATCATCCCTCTGTAATCAAGGCACCTTGGTTGTTGACTTGGATCTTGTTGAGTGAGATTCTAGTACAAGTTACTCTCTCTCCCTCATCAAGCTCTTCTTCTCCAACCCCAATCTCTCTCCGGGAATTCTGCCGCGTGCCTCTTCCTCGGAGATTCTATTGGCGTGGTCCATCGAGCCACGGAGGTAAGCATCGGGTGTATCGGGTTGGTGTGCGTGCGTGAGTCTCGGCGTTATTCGTGTTCTTCGTGTTCCTCGCGTTCTCCCACCTCTTCCCTTGGTTTTCGGGGTCAAACCGCGAGATCGGGCCACTCCCGGGATCTTAGATCCTCATCACGATGCTTGGAACTCATTACTATTGGCCAAAGATGAAGCGAGACGTGGAGCGCCTATGCAAACGGTGCACAACATGCTTACAAGCTAAGTCTACAACCAACCCTTATGGTCTTTACATGCCTTTACCGATTCCATATGCACCATGGTCCGATATAAGTATGGATTTCGTACTAGGATTGCCTCGCACCAAACATGGTCATGATTCAATCTTTGTGGTAGTGGATAGGTTCTCTAAAATGGCTCATTTCATACCATGCCATAAGACCGATGATGCTTCACACATTGCTTCGTTGTTTTTTAGCGAAGTCGTTCGCCTACACGGAATTCTGGCAAGCATTGTGTTGGATAGAGATGTCAAGTTTATGAGCTATCTATCGAAGTCGCTCATGGAAAAGTTTGTAGTGAAGCTCTTGTTCTCATCATCCTCACACCCGCAAACGGACGGACAAACGGTAGTGGTCAATCGAAGCCTCTCAACTCTTCTGCGCACACTAGTGAAGAAAAACTTGAAGTCATGGGAAGAGTGTCTACCCCACGCGGAGTTCGCCTACAATCGAACCAAGCACTCCACGACATCAAGGAGTCCGTTCATGATCGTCTATGGTTTCGAACCACCCACGGCACTTGACATCCTCCCACTACCTCTTCATGAGAGAACGAACATGGACTTCGACAAGCGAGCCGCCACCATGAAGAAGCTACATGAAGACACAAGAGCAACCATTCAAGAACATGTCCTCCGCCAAATTACCCGCCTCAATGCCAAGAAGAAGGAAAGAATATTTGAAGAAGGCGACCTCGTTTGGATCCACCTCCGGAAGGAAACATTCCCTCATGAACGCAACTCAAAGCTCAAACCAAGAGGAGATGGCCCCTTCAAGGTCCTCAAGCGCATCAACAACAACTCCTACGTCATCGACATCCCAACCTCCAAGTACTTGGTGAGCAACACGTTCAACATCTCGGACCTATCGCCCTATCATGGAGATGAGGAGACGCACGAGTCGAGGACGACTCTTTTCCAAGGGGGGGGAGATGATGTAGCCCCGCTCACCGACGACACTACACCAAGACCAACAAGTCCTCCAAGTGGACCAATGACGCGGGCTCGAGTTAAAGCGCTACATGATAAGGTGAACTCGCTCCTCACTACCCTTGATCTAGGTACCCCATTGGATGGATTGCTACCTCATGCCGACACGCTTTGTGTTATTAGGTACGAGGTGCATCAAGACCCCGGAGCGGAGGGCACACCATGGTCAAGAAAAGGAGAGGAGCAGCTGGACGTGAAGATGGGCATGGAGCTGGACCCGACGTCATCTGAAGCACGCGAAGGAGGAAAGGAAGTCGGCCGGCCCAGGGCCCGGTCCGATCGAATCCCTGACCGGATCACCCGGTCCAAATCGGCCTCCCAGCCGGTGCCATCCGGGCGCCATCCCGGGGCCCCGGAACCCCGTCCGGTCGCCGCCCGGTCCAGGACCCGGTTTGGACTGGCCTGGCCGGCCCCATGTCCGGTTGGACTGGCTCCCTGACCGGCCTGCACGAATCGACTCGACCAGATCGACCCGACCCGGTTTCACTTGTACCTCTTCGGCCCGAGTCGCCTTGTAGACCTATATAAGTACCCAGGACGCCCCATTTTACTCTTTAGACATAATTTGAGCTTAAAACTACTTTTGAGCTTTGTTCCTAGGGTTAGATCCCCTTTGTAATCAAGGCTACTCTTGTTGAGGATTTGGATACTTGTGAGTGAGATTCTAGTGAGCTCCACTCTCTCTCCCTCACCGGTCTTCGTCTCCAACCCCGATCTCTCATCCGGAATTTGACCTCGCGTCTCTTCCGGTTGATTCTATTGGCGTGGTCCATCGAGCCACGAGAGTAAGAATTTGATTGTATCGGGTTGATGTGTGTGTGCTTGTTCTTCGTGTTCTTCGCGTTCTTCATCCTCTCCCTCTTTTCCCCTCTTGGATTTGGGTCAATCGCGAGATCGGGCCACAACCTAGGTCTTAGACCTCATCAAGCAGTTCTTCCCAGTTCTTCAAGGAAACGAGCCAAACTTGCTCAGATCCGAACGAAATTGGACGAATTTGATGGGGGGAATGGGGAAGTTGTAGATCAGCACAAAAGACATCAAATCAGTGGACCAAAACCACAAAAAACTCAACAAACTCGGAGATCAAATTTCGAGCTATTTTTTAGGAAATTTTTTGGCAAAATTTTTGGACGAAATTGGGGAAATTGGGGGGTCAAATTCGTGGCAACATGTGCTCTGATACCATATGATGCGGCCTAAGGCCACGTGGATTGCCCGATCTCACGAATTGACCGAGGGAAAGGTCGGGGAGAGGAAGAACACGAAGAACACGGCGAAGAACACGATGAACACACACCAACCCAATACAATTCCGGTTTACTCCCGATAGCCCGAACCACTATCCCGATAGAATCTCTCAAGAGAAAGACACGCGGTAGAATCCCCGAGAGGAAGATCGGTATACGATCGGTAGAATCACACGAGTGAGAGACCGGTGGTAGAATCACAAGTGTGAGAGACTAATCATATAAGGAGTGCCTTGATACAACTCATAGATTTGTGTCTAAGAGAGGAGGGGGTTTCCCTAATCCCAAAGGGATGGTGGAGGCATAAGCCAAGTTCTCACTCAAGTTATGTCTAACCTAATGAAGGGGGAGGTGGGAGCCTATATATAGGGAACCACTAAGGAGGGGTATTTTGGGGAAACAAAGATACAAGCACACAACCATACATGTGGCAGCTAGGGTTCATATTGTAAGTGGTCGCGGCCTCGATGGTAGTGCCGGTGTGGGGAGGCTGGCAGTGCCGGGGTGCGTCGGGCGGCAGTGCCGGCCTTGGTGCAGCAGCAGTGCCAGAGGGGGCGGCAGTGCCGGCCATGGTGCAGCGGTAGTGCTAGCCTGGAGCGTCCAGCCCTTCCTCTTCCTTCTTCTCTTCCATGCCTCCGTGACATCGGCCTTGCGTCCTCGGGTCTCCGTGCCATCCTTCCTTCCCTCCGTACTTGTCATTAAGTTCCTATCATCAAGATGTGATGGAGTATGAAGTAGTATATCGTTCCACATAGGCGATTGTAGGCACGCATAAAGGAGAAGATTCACCTTGGCGTGTCGTCTTGGCGATGAAGCATATGATGCGGTGAAGACCGAAGGTCGGGCTGCATCATCTTTTCACACGAGCTTGCTTTGTAGCTTTGCTCAACACACGCACACCCTCACGGTCGGGACGCTTGCGCAATGCTTCGCAACACTAGAAAGCCACTCTCTATGGGAAAGGTACGCCAAAGAGGCTAGGGCTACAAGTTAGGAGGCAAGCTATACCACTTGATGATGGTGGCCGACGACCTTGAACTTGCTATAGTGGTGGAGGTGTCAAATGAACCGCTTGGATCCTCGGGGTGCCGTCGTCATTGTGGATGTTGCGGAAGCTTTGTGGTAGCTGAAATGGCATGCAAACCGAAGTTCAAACACAAGGGGTTAGTGCCAAAACGAAAAACGAAGGTTGCTATCAAAATTTCGGCTGGCCAGAACTTCCGATCACTGGGGGCGGAACTTCCGGTCCCGGGCGGAACTTCCGGTCCTGCCGGGCGGAACTTCCGGTCGCAATCAGATCTGCGGGCTGTTCGTCGATTTGGGCGGAAATCCGGTCCGAAGTCCTTCGAATTCGAGGAAAATTTCGCACTAAAAGCTGTGGGAAGGTGGCGGAATTGTAGATCAACACCAAAGACAAGTTTCTATTGGAGCCAAACCACCAAAAACACAACAAATCGAGAGATCCAACCAAGGCCAATTTGAGGCTATTTTTTGGGATTTTCGAAAATTTTCTCAAGAAAAAATTTGGGGGTGTGGGGGTCAAATCCATGGCAACCAAGGAGCTCTTGATACCATATGATAAGGGCTAAGCCCAAGGGTGTGCCCGATCTTCACGGTTTTGGGTGGAATTCGTGGGGGGTGGAAGAACACGATGAACACGAAGAACGCGTAGGGGAATCGTGGGATACAAACTCACACAGACACACACAAATCGGTTTGTCCTCATTGGCCCGAACCACCAACTCGATAGAAGTTGCAGGAAAAGACCTTTCAGTTGAAGTCCCGCAAAAAGATCGACGAATCGAAATCCTATAGATCTAGAAGGGTGAAAAGACCAAAATCGATAGAAGTGCAAGCAAAAGACCCAAATGTAGAAGTGCAAGCAAAAGACCAAGATTGGTAGAAGTCACCAAAGAGATACAATAGGATTCGATAAGGAGCCCGGGTGGGTACAAGATCTAAGATCTATGGTAGGGTTTCCCACAAGGGTTGAGAGCAAAGCTCAGGTTTAATTTCACATCAAGTCTAATCTCAGATCTGAGCCAACAAGGCTATTTATAGTTGGTGGGGCGAAGGGGTAAGTTACATGCTGAACCTGCCAGTTTTAGTGCTGAAACTCGTACAGGCGGAAGTTCCGGCCTCAGGGGACGGAAGTTCCGGTCGGGCGGAAGTTCCGGTCGTCCTGGGCGGAAGTTCCGGCTAGATTCCCTTTGGACAGCATCTTGGAGGTATCTGGGCAGAAGTTCCGGTCCTGGAGGCCGGAAGTTCCGGTCGGGGCGGAAGTTCCGGCCAACTTCCGGCCTAGTTTCGGAAACGACCGATTTCCTTGCAGTAACAACCCGGGGCGTTTCAGCGCATTTTCGGAACTAGGGCGGAATTTGAGCGGAAGTTCCGGTCTCTCGGGGCGGAAGTTCCGGCTGGATCTTTTTTCCTGGGCGCTGGAAGGCATCTGGGAGGCAGCTGACCGGAAGTTCCGGTCCTGGGGGCCGAAAGTTCCGGCTGGGGCGTTGTAGCTCCATCTTCTTCATTTCCAGCTCGCTCTCCATTGGCTTGGTCTCCATGGCTTGTGTCTTGACCGATGTACCTGATTGAACACAAGGTATTTGCATGAAGTAGCATGCCATCCAAAGAGGTATCAAATGCATACATGGAAAGGAGCGAATTCACCTCTTGGTGTATGGCTTGAGCTCGAGCTCGTGTCATTGGGCCACGAGGAGGGCTTGTCGGTCTTGATGTAGTGTCGACCATGGGTAGGGCTACACCAACTTACCAAGCTGCGGCGGTGTGGACGGGGGCGGCAGCTTGCATTCCAGCGGCGGCGAATGCGGGAGACGATGAATCGACCCTGTTTTAGGAGAAGCGGGCGTTAGTGAAGCAGATCTGGTTGGCTGGCAAGGGATTCGGTGAAGTTGATGCAGCCGCTGCGCCGAGGTATTCGGTGGCATAGATCGGCTTCTGGGGAGGGGGCCGCTGTGAAGTAGACCTGGTTCCGTTGGAGAGGATCCGGTGCGTCGACAGAAAGGCGTTGATTGCTACGATGTGGATGAGGTCAGCGGTGAAGCAGATCCGTCGGTGACGAGGGTGGCGGGGGAGCGGATCCGGTGGGTGGACAGCCAACACGATCAAGTCTACGTTGTGGAGGAGTATGCCGACGGCGAAGCAGATCTCATAATGTAGATAGTCAGAGCTTTGGCGTGTGAGAGTATTTTTGAGCGAATGGGGCGAATGGTTGGTGGGTGGGTGTGGGCCTATGGGGAGGGTTCGGGATCTAGGCAAGATATTTCATTGTTACCGAATAAGCCCTCCATGGTCGGTGGGTTGTAGCTTCCGGACCAGGGTTAAAAGGGTAAAACTGGTCACGGAATTTTCGAATGGATGCGGCGGGATGCTTTGGCGCGCGGCCGAAATTTTCAGTTTCAAGCTACGAGCAGAACGACAAAAATAATGTTCTTCCCCAGGGAGCTCTCATTTCTTCCTCTTTTCTTTCTCTCTCGAGTCTCTCCCACTCCCCCGGCTCCTCTCCCCCTTCTCTCCGGCGGCCTCGCCGGCCGGAGACGAGGCCGACTTCTCTCTGTATATCGTACACCCTCCGATCTAAATTAATTGATTCAAGTTTCCTTAGACGTGTATGTATCTAGAGTAAAAACATGTGTGGATACATCCATATTTAGATAAGCAAAGTTGAGTCACCTAATTTGGATCTGAGGGAGTTGGTGTTGTTGTAAGCTTAGATCTAGTGTTTCCCATGAGGAGAATGGCGCAATGCAGTCGCGGATCTCGTCATCGGCTTCAGATCTGGCCAATGGTGAATCTGGTGGATCTTGCCGGCCAAACCCCGATCTGGTGTCATCAAGGTGATGGCACTAACGGTGAGGCTTGCTTTGGTCAGTGCTTCAGATCTGGCCAATGGGGAAGTCAAGCTGCTAATGTTCACAAGCTCGGGGCATACAACGGCGTCATCCGTCTTGCCCGTGCACATCTTGGCCTTTCAGCGGCCCTTCTCAGAGCCAATATGCCGTTGCTGAGGCCCTTCTTCTCCTTCGTCCTGGAGACTACCGGCGACACCGTCCCAAGTGGTGCGTCCCCGGCGACGGAGTTGCTGGAAAGGATGTGGAGCAGAGATCTGATGTGCGGTCGAGAAGGACTTGTGATGAGGACATCCCTACTACACCACTACCTCTGTCATTATCAAATGAAGATGAACCTGCTGTGAAGCTCAAGTCCAATGAAGTTCGGATTGGATGATGTAGCCCCGGTCACCGACGTCGCTACACCAAGACCATCAAGTGCAGCCCCGCCTATCGTCAACGCTACACCATGGCCAAAGAGTCCCCCAAGTGGACCTTCAACCCTAACCCACGCTACACGCGTCAAGGTGAACTCCTTCCTCTCGATACTCGACCTCGTAGATACCTTGAATGGAATGCTACCTCATGTCGGCATGTTATATGTCATTAGGTACAAGAGTCATCGAGGACCGGAGAGGAGGAACACCCATGGTGCAAGGAAGCGAGGGAAGGGAAGAGGAGCCATTCATCATGGTGCAAGGAAGAAAGAAGAAGAAGAAGGAAGGAAGAATGAAGGAAGAAGGAAGGAAGAGGAAGAAGAAGCGGGAGGAGGGAGGCCGGCCGGTCACAGGCCCGGTTGACCGGCCCCCTGACCGGCCCACCCGGTCACAGGCCCGGTTGACCGGCCCCCTGACCGGCCCGGCCGGTTTTCGACCGGAACGACGACCGGTGCCATCCGGACGCAATCCCGGGGCTCCCGAAGCCTCGCCCGGTCACCGCCCGGTCCAGAATCCGGTTGTGAACCGGATGGGCCGGTCCCAGGCCCGGTCAGACCGGCCCTGTGACCGGATTCGTCGGGTTTGACCCACCAACTTGTACCTTTTCGACCCATGCTGCCTTGTATGCCTATATAAGCCCCCAGGTCGCCCCCTTACCTCTTTAGACAAGATGATAGCTTAAACATGAAGATGAGCTTTGTCTCCCTAGGGTTTCATCCCCTTTGTATCAAGGCAACCCATGTTGGATGATTGGATTTGGTGTGTGAGATTCTAGTGTTACCCACTCTCTCTCCCACTCCTAGATTCATCTCCCTCACCAATCTCTCCGCTCGGAATTCTACCGCGTGTCTCTTCCGGGTTGATTCTATTGGCGTGGTCCATCGAGCCACGGGGTAAGTATCGATTGTATCGGGTTGGTGTGCGTGCGTGAGTTCATCGTGTTCATCGTGTTCGTCGTGTTCTTCGCGCTCTCCCTCTCTCCCTCCTTTGGATTTCGGGTCAACCGCAAGATCGGGCCACACACGGGGTCTTAGACCTCATCATATGGTATCAGCAGCTCTTGGTTACCGCGGATTTGACCTCCCACCCACCCGATTTCGTTCCTAGAAAATTTTCCAAAAAATCCCCAAAAATAGCCCTAATTTGCCTCTTGACCGATCTGCGATTTCGTTGCGTTTTGAGTGGTTTTGGTCCATGGATTTGGTGTTGGAGTGCTTGATCTACTACTTCCCCATCTTTTCCCCATCAATTTCGTCCAATTTCGCTCGAATCTGAGCATTTTCTGTCCGTTTTTCGTCAAGAACAGCCCGCGTTCATCTTCTCTGTGCGGGTCAACGCGAGCAGCAGCGGCCGCCCCAACCGCCCGCACGCGCACAGGCCTCACCCGCACCCTGGCCGCGCGCAGCAAGCCTGGCTCCCGCTTCCGCCCAGCCTGCGCCCAAGCTCCACTGCCGCTCGCGCGCCTTGGCCCCTGGCCTTCCACCGCCCGGCCCGCCCACACCACCAAGCCGCCCGCTCGCTTCCCTGCAGCTCGGCCCAAGCCGCCCCACCACCACCGCTCGCCTCCACCCCCACGCTGAGCTCCGGCCCGCTTGGCCCACGCCTCCTCCACGCGCAAGCCGCCGCACGCCCTGGCCCTCCAATCCCGCCGGCGCACAGCAGCTCGCCAACCACCGGGCCGCCCCATCCTTGCTCGCCCCAGGCCGACGCCATCCTCGTGCAGCGCGCACGCGCTCCGGCCGCCCGACCCACCACGCTGCCGCCTGCTCCCTGCCGACCGCCACACCTGCTCGCACGCCAGCGCAAATTCCGGTCAGACCGGAGTACAAACCGAGCCGTCCGGTCTGCAACCGGGGCTCAGACCGGTGCCATCCGGACCAAGTCCAGGGGCCCATCCGGTTCCAGATCCGGTTCTGGACCGGGCCGGCCGGTCCCAGGTCCGGTTTGACCGGGTTCTGGACCGGGTTTGACCCAGTTTTCGCCCATTTTGACTCCACTTTTTGCTCCAAATTTTGACAACTTTCCGGCGCCCGTTTGACCCCAAACTTTCACAGTTACCCCCTTTCATCTTAACTCTAATTTTGACACCGTTTCCGAAATTTTTCGACTCCAAAATTTTGACACCTTCGATCGCTCGTTGTGACCCAAATTTTCGGGCATTGACTTATTTTGCCCGGTTTCCGTTTTGGAGTGCAAGGTTTGTCTTTCGAGCTTCCGCGCCTACATCAACACCGCGGCGACACCTTCGGCACCCCGGACTCCGGCGCAACTACGACACCATCGTCGCCATCCTCGCAAGTTGTGTGTTACGACACCGCCTAACTTTTCATCTAGGTATAACTTGCTCCCCACCTTGTAGCCCCTCTTCCTTTTGCGATCTATCCTACGAGCATTGCTTATCGAGTGTTGCGAGACATTGCACGTGGCCCCGATTGTGAGGTGTGTGTGTCGTGTGGAGTAAAGCTTCTAAGCAAAACTCGTGTGGCAAGATAGCAAAAGCGAGCTAACGCTAACATAGTGCGAGAAAAAGCCGCCAAAATACAAAAAGAGCACAAGTGTGCATAGTGCCATCATACATACCAAAGTGTACAAAGCGCCACCATAGTTACAAAAGAGTGCAAGTGCCACCAAATACAAAAGAGGGAAAAGCTTTTAAGCAAAAGAGAGAAAAAGAGAAGAGAGGCCGCGTGTAAATCTTGTTGTCTCTTCGTTTGCAACCAAGCTTTGATCTCTTCTTGTGTTAGTGTGACACCGAGCACCCTTGATTAAGGGCTTCATACACTTTTCCGCTCATTCCTTGGTCGCACTAACCCCGTTCATCTCGTGTGTGTGTTCCATATCTTTTCCGTGTTTCTAGTGATCATCGCTTTGACATTTGATTTCGTTGGACTTCACCCACTCTTAACAACAAACTTGATTTCGGATTTCGTCTTTTGGCTTTCCACCACACTCACCTACCACCATATTTGCTAGCTTTTGCGTGTGTTTTTGTGTGAGTGCCCGATACAATTGATTTTGACCCCGGCTTTTTGGATCGCCCCGATCTTATCATACCACGGTAAGATATCGAGGTAGTCTTCTTCCACTAACATACACCATATAGATACCATCGTGCTAACATGTATAGCGACGGAGACGACACGGAGGAGTACATGGAGCACTTCGAGGAGGACACCTCCTCAAGCACCGCGGATGTGGAGGAACATGTGGAGCTCGACACCGACCATGGCTCCACAACCATCATCGACATGTCCGACCGCGAGGAGCTCTACACCGACTATGGCTCCGCGAGCATCACCGACATGGACGACATGGTCGAGCACCACCTTGAGGACGACATCGACGAGCTCTACATCGACACTAGCTCACCACTCATGGACGACATGGTGGAGCACCACCTCGAGGACGACATCGACGAGCTCTACATCGACACTAGCTCACCACTCATGGACGACATGGTGGAGCAACGCCACGACTTCGACATCGACACCATGGCGGAGCCTCACCTAGTCTCCACATGGAGCAAAGACGATGCGCCCTCGCATCCATACTTGGCCAAGGGAGCTACATATGAAGATGGAGGACATCCACGATGGCACCATCATTTGGATCACCAAGAGCGTCCTCAACATGAGCGTCATCGACACACTTCTTCGAGCTCCACAAGGCGCCACCATGAGCGTGCTTACGCACAAGATCGTCGACCTCAACTACACCATATGGAGCATCAAGAGCGTCCCCAACATGATCGTCATCGACACTCTTCTCCAAGCTCCACAAGAAGCCGCAAGAAACATGCCAAGTCGCATGAGCCATCATCTAGGCATGGCGAGGACCGTCATCGACTCACACCATCAAATGATCGTCGTCGACCATCACCACCTCATGGACCCCATCGACATACGTCGCCACATGATCACCGCCGACACAAGCTACTCCATGAGCGCCATCGACACACATCTTCCACGGATCATCGACGACACTCCTCAAGCCATGGTGATGATGCCCGAAGACGAGATCCTCGACATGAAGACGACAAACACCATCATCCGGTGTCTACCACTCCGAGGATGGCAAGTGCACATCGCGCATACCTTCCTCATACGGCGACTTCCACCTCTAGTGCCACCACCACAATGGCCTCTACCTCGTCACGTGCCTATGGACTCCGATGCTACAAGTGCAAGCAACAAGGCCACCCTCCACGGGAATGTCCCAATCTCCTATGTGAGGTGTGCAAGGCCAAGGGTCATGAGGCATGGCAATGCACAACGCCAAGCGCCAAGACGCTCTACTTCGACGAGCTACAAGCCCAAGCCACCAAGAAGCCTTCGACGCCCACACTTCAAGATGAAGATCACCAAGGTGAACTCAAGGATGTTGTGCATACGAGCCTAGCTCTCCACGACACTACGACGCCACCGATGGAGGACGACTTGGGAGGCGATGGAGTTGAGAAGGGTGAGCATGGGATTTTCCCTTCACCTATGGAGGCGCATGGAGATGAGAAAGTCGAGCCTACTCCCATATGCTTGATTGATGAGTTGGTACCAAGCCCATGTGAGCATGAGAGCCACATAGCCCACTTGAGCGAGAGTGATAGTGAGTTGAGTGACTACTACTCCATATGTGAGTTTGAGTGCTTCCAATTGGAGGACATGAGTGATACACCGAGTGAGTTGCGAGAGGTAGATGATAGGTCCATGGAGGACATCGATTTTGCTAACACATTAACCTCTCCCTATTTGGTGTCTTCTTATGTTGCATTAGGTTCCGAGGAGGACGAGTTCCCGATCATGGAGACGATGTACATGGTGCATGACGATGAAGATATCTCACCATGCTTGCTCCAAGATGCACATGTCGACCACATGGATCCTCCTACTTCCACCACACCTACTTCAAATGAGTCGGCCTACAAAGGTAACAACATAGGTGTTGGTGATGCCATGATCCCACTAGTGGACATGATGACTTATGAATGCATGCATGATCTTGATGACACATTTGCTACATCATATGCTACTTTCATGTTCCCATGTGATACTTTGCTTGATAACATTGTTGACCATGTGGAATTGAGTGCTTGTGATACCATGACCATGCCATGCTATGAGAGCTTTAATTTTTCCACCATTGCTTGCAATATGTCGACAACTTGCTCTTTACCATGTATTGCTTGCAATGATAATGACAAGGATGACATTAGCTTCCGCATGCTTTGCCCCAAATGTTTGCACTACTCCATGATCCTTGCATCCAAGATTGTGAACAATTGCCCTTTCCTATGCTTGGTATGCAAGAATGCTTATTTCATTGTCCATGAGATGGCCCCCATAGCCTTCTCACCTTTTTATGATCATGAGTTGCCACATGCCATGAATGCACCTTCTTACCATATGCACTATCGCCATGCATTTCATACTATCTTGCTTGACACTAATGGTGATGTGCACAAGTCTTGGAACATCATGATGGATGATGTGTTCCTCTACCATGCACATACGCTCTTTGTTTTGCTCATTCCATGTGTAGGTACCCGACCATCAACTTCCACCGCCACGGAGCATGAGTTGACGAAACGCGCAATTGAGAGCTACCCCAACAAGGACGAGATACATGATCCAACCCACGGGATTCACACCAAAGGGTATGTTCCCAAACGCCTTCGCCCTCGTGTGTTTCCGGCTTGTCTTGTCGAGCTTCCGGTTTGGTCCATTTCCTCGTCACCCCTTTTGCCTCTTTTGCAACATATCTTGACACATCTTGTTGGCACAATGATTGTTGTATGTCTTGATGCTTTCATCATACACTCCGAGAATCTCAAGGACCATGTCGTACATGTGAGAGATACCTTATGCATCTTGTGCCACATGTCAAACAAAAAGTTGCCCTTCTTCGGATTTTTCATTTCATCTTTGGCATTTGCAATGGATTCTTTCACACTTGAGGAGGCTCATACTAAGCTCACGCCAACCATACTCTCCCAAGATCGAAGTCTCCATCGTTTTGCCATTGCACATAACAATTTTGCCCCAAATTTTGCCGCTCATACTTGCCTTTTGTTTGTTCCATTTGCTTGGGACAAAGCCACACCATACATTCTTCACACCATACAACTCTTACATGCACAAACTTTTGACCTTCCACATTTTGGATACAAACACACTCTTTTGGTTCCCATTTTTGCCTATTGCCTCTTGGAGAAACGACTTGATGCTTCGTATTTGATTGAGAGCCTCTTGTTCGCCTCTTGGAGAACCATTTGCAACTCGTTTTTCTCCAAGTTCTTCTTCGACCGCGACTTTATCCCTCTACCACAACATGGGAGAATCGTCATGGACTACACCGTCGATGAGATGGAACAAGAGTCGAGGACGACTCTTCCCCAAGGGGGGGGAGATGATGTAGCCCCGGTCACCGACGTCGCTACACCAAGACCATCAAGTGCAGCCCCGCCTATCGTCAACGCTACACCATGGCCAAAGAGTCCCCCAAGTGGACCTTCAACCCTAACCCACGCTACACGCGTCAAGGTGAACTCCTTCCTCTCGATACTCGACCTCGTAGATACCTTGAATGGAATGCTACCTCATGTCGGCATGTTATATGTCATTAGGTACAAGAGTCATCGAGGACCGGAGAGGAGGAACACCCATGGTGCAAGGAAGCGAGGGAAGGGAAGAGGAGCCATTCATCATGGTGCAAGGAAGAAAGAAGAAGAAGAAGGAAGGAAGAATGAAGGAAGAAGGAAGGAAGAGGAAGAAGAAGCGGGAGGAGGGAGGCCGGCCGGTCACAGGCCCGGTTGACCGGCCCCCTGACCGGCCCACCCGGTCACAGGCCCGGTTGACCGGCCCCCGGACCGGCCCGGCCGGTTTTCGACCGGAACGACGACCGGTGCCATCCGGACGCAATCCCGGGGCTCCCGAAGCCTCGCCCGGTCACCGCCCGGTCCAGAATCCGGTTGTGAACCGGATGGGCCGGTCCCAGGCCCGGTCAGACCGGCCCTGTGACCGGATTCGTCGGGTTTGACCCACCAACTTGTACCTTTTCGACCCATGCTGCCTTGTATGCCTATATAAGCCCCCAGGTCGCCCCCTTACCTCTTTAGACAAGATGATAGCTTAAACATGAAGATGAGCTTTGTCTCCCTAGGGTTTCATCCCCTTTGTATCAAGGCAACCCATGTTGGATGATTGGATTTGGTGTGTGAGATTCTAGTGTTACCCACTCTCTCTCCCACTCCTAGATTCATCTCCCTCACCAATCTCTCCGCTCGGAATTCTACCGCGTGTCTCTTCCGGGTTGATTCTATTGGCGTGGTCCATCGAGCCACGGGGTAAGTATCGATTGTATCGGGTTGGTGTGCGTGCGTGAGTTCATCGTGTTCATCGTGTTCGTCGTGTTCTTCGCGCTCTCCCTCTCTCCCTCCTTTGGATTTCGGGTCAACCGCAAGATCGGGCCACACACGGGGTCTTAGACCTCATCATTGGACCTATTACAAGAGCTCGTCCGAAGCTACTTAAACAACAGGTGAACTTGTTCCTAAACGATGCTTTGATTGATGAGAACTTTATACTGCCTAAGTCATGTTATTTCTGTATCATCAGGTATGAAGAGGAGACAAGCATCGCACGAGGAGGAGAGGAGCAGCTGGACGTGAAGAAGGACGTGGAGCTGGACATGGAGCTGGACATGAAGATATCTCATGGCCGCGCGAGGGAGGAGCGGGAGGCATGCGCGAGAGGAGAAGACGAAGTCCAGGCCGGCCCAGCACCCGGTCAGACCGGTCGCCACGCCGGCGCGCCCGGTCCCTGGCCCGGTCCAACCGGGCGGCAGACCGGATCCACCCCGGCGCCAACCGGGCGCCCCGCTGATCCCTACCGGACAGGCTACTGCGCGACAATTCCAGCCTCCGGTTGCCACCCGGTCCCTGGCCCGGTTTGAACCGGCCAGCCCGATCCCAGGCCTGGCCGATCGGCCCCCAGACCGGCCGTGTCCGAGTCTGTCTCGACCAGATCTATTCTGGGTCGATTATTCTTGTATCTTTTCGACCAGAAGTCGTCCCGGACGCCTATATAAGTGCCCAGGATTCCCCTCTAGCTGCATTAGACCACGTTTAAAATAAACCCTAGTTCTTAGTTGTTTGCTATGCAGAACTATTGAATCCCAACTCTCCAATTCGTTGCGATCTGGAGTTTTATTGCTACTGAAAGTTTGTGTGATCTGGTGTTCCATTGGGGATTAGAAGATTGCAATCTACCGCTTCGTGGTCGGCGGCTACGTGCGCAAGTGTGTGGAGTTGCGAATATCTTGCAGGGTTGAGAGCTGTTGCATTGGTGACAGGAATCAATTGAGAGACTTCGTCGGCGTCATACAATTTATCTACCTCATATCATCGATTCCATCCGCTGCTACCATCGTGTGTTCATCACCACCCGTTGCTTACTGAGAAGATCGGGCAACCCCTTATCATCTTGGTATCAGATTCTCGGGTTTCCTCGGTAAGCCATCTACAATCCACCCCATAGTTGAGTTTGTGAGTGTTCCCTATCCAGAAAAAGCCAAAAAAATATTAGGGTTAGGGTTTGCCATAGCCTTAGATTGCACTAATTTCAAGTATTAGTTGCTTTTCATAGTTGTTTTTGCGTATCTTTTCTTCCATCTAGAATTGTTAGGGTTTGGGTCTCCACAATCGCCTTGTGTTTACTTTATCGGTGGTATCAGTTTTTGTTACTCCGAGTCCACATAGCGTACAGTGTGCTTGTTCCCAACCATAGACACAACCTTTCGATATAAGTGACTAGGAACTTCCCCAGAAGAGACTAGTTTTACCGCTCGACAGGCTGCTCTTTAGGTTATCGGTGCTTTGCAATTTCTGTTGGCAGTGTTATCAAGGAGTTGAGTCAAAAAGTCAAAAAATTAGAAAATAGAAAAGAAGAAAAAAACAGATACATAGCTGCGTGTTATACAAAATAGAAAATCCAAAAAGAAAAGTGAAGTGCTAGAAGAATTAAGTAAAGGCCTAAGTTTACTTTACTGCACCCGTAGTTGAGCAATCTTGTGCATGTCTCGTTGAGCTTTGCTAGCGTCTCTCTAGTGCATTGTAACCTTTCCTATATATAGTTGCATTGCCCCATTTATCGCCTTGTGTGAGTATCATTGGTTGTCTACGGTCAGCGCTAGAGCTTGTTATTGGTGCAAATAGGTAGCCCACCTACAGCCCCACATATATCCTGCTTTGTCGTGTGGTTTGTTCTTATACCCTTGATATTCGCTTCGCTACATCTGTGCACTAGTCCATCAATCCAAGTTGGTAAGCAATACTAATTCACTTTGGAGCGGTAAGATTTACCTTTCTTATCAGTTTTGAGTGAGTTGTGAGAGTACCACCAAAGATTTTTGTTTAGTGCACTAACTACTAATCATGTCTACTGAGGATTTTGATGTGATGCAGAAGAAGGATCCAGCAGCGACAGTTACTTGGCTGGAGTATGAGGCACTACGTGATCACCTACAACGTGAAATCCGTGTTGCCAATGAAGCTTTGGACAAGGATATTCAGAGTGTACACTTGAAGGTCGATGAGACTACTACAGCGGTTAACACCGTTCAAACATCCATGACGACTCTTCAAGCATCTATACAAACTTTGGCAAACGCCGTTGGTGAGATACGTACAATGGTGCAACAACAACAACCACCACCTGATGAAGATGGCAGTGTGCAAGGTGACAATGCAGCCGCTGCTAATGCTCAAGGGCGTGGTGTTGGTCGTGGTCTTGGACGTGGCGTTGGTGAAGCTTTCCGTGGTCGTGGTTTTGTCCCCGTCGGAGCCCAACGTATTCCACAACAACAAGAAGACGGTTTGGGTAAGCCCAAGTTCTCAATTCCCAGATTTGAAGGAGGTACTGATGTAGCCCGGCCTACGGTCTACGCTTCATCATGCGCGTCAACGTCAAGAACCACACTCAAGGCCTAGGTCACGGAGGCATGGAAGAGAAGAAGGAAGAAGAGCGTCGGAGGTCGCCTAGGAGAGAAGACGCCTGCCACAATTCAATTCGGGCCAAGGCCCATGTACCCCTTTGTTTCCCTAAACTACCCCTCCTTAGTGGCTCCCTATATATAGGCTCCCACCTCCCCCTTCATTAGGTTAGAGTTGAACTTGAGAGAACCTAGGCTCATGCCTCCACCATCCCTTTGGGATTAGGGAAACCCCCTCCTTAGATTATCCAAATCTATTGTACAAGGCACTCCTTATATGATTAGTCTCTCACACTTGTGATTCTACCACCGGTCTCTCACTCGTGTGATTTCACCGATCGTATACCGATCTTCCTCTCGGGGATTCTACCGCGTGTCTCTCCCTTGAGAGATTCTATCGGGATAGTGGTTCGGGCTATCGGGAGTAAACCGGAATTGTATCGGGTTGGTGTGTGTTTGCGTGTGTTCATCGTGTTCATCGCCGTGTTCTTCGTGTTCTTCCTCTCCCCCGTCTTTCCCTCGGTCAATTCGTGAGATCGGGCAACCCACGTGGCCTTAGGCCGCATCATATGGTATCAGAGCAAAGGTTGCCACGAATTTGACCACAAATCTCTCCAATTTTCGCCCAAAAATTTTCCCCAAAAATTGCCCCAAAAAATAGCTCGAAATTTGATCTGCGGATTTGTTGCGTTTTTTGTGGTTTTGGTCCACAGATCTGATGTTGTTTGTGGTGATCTACAACTTCTCCAATTTTTAGCTCCTAATTCCATCAATTTCTGCGCGAATTCGCAATTTTTGAGCCTGTTTTCGTGGTGTTCTTCGTCCCGAGGAAGAACAGCTTCTTCCAAATCCGCTACACCACCAGCTCGACCCCGCTCGCCCCCTTGCGCCACACCCAGCATCGCGTCACCACGCGCAGGCCCAACCAAGCTCCAACCACCGAGCACCTCCGCTGGCCCACCGCGCCCCACCTCGCGCAGCAAGCAGCATCGCCGTCCCACGTCGCCTTGACCCGCCTGCGAGCCTCGCCCTTACCCGCCAGCCGCCGCTCGTCCCTGGCCCCGCTCCCGCCGGACCACGCCGCCGCTCGCCCCGCACCACCAACCAGCAACTGCCGCGCGCAGCACCACTCCACGTCGAGCCAAGCAGCGGCGGCCCGCCCCTGGCCCTCCACTCCCGCACGATCGCGCTCAAGCTCACCAACGCGCCCTGCAGCATCCGCCAGGACCAAGCACGCGCCGCTCGCTCCCCTCGCTGGCCGCGCGTCCCTGCAGAACTCCACGCCGCCGGCCAATCCAACACCCAATCCGCCCGCTCTCTTCCCTCGTGCGAGCAAGAGCCAATTTCCATTCCCGCGCGCAGCACAGCAGCTCACCCTCGCACGCATTAGCAACTCCACGCACACTGCGCATCGCTCAGCTCGGTTGAAACCGGATCCAAACCGGGCGGCAACCGGACCGGATCCAAACCGGGCGGCACACCGGATGGTCCGGCCCAGGATCCGGTCCAACCGGCCCCGGATTTCACAATTTTGACTCCATTTTTTGCCCCAAATTTTGACAACTTTCCGGAGCCCGTTTGATTTCAAATTTTAACAGCATCCCCCAAATACTCCACATAGCCCATCCCTAATTTTCCGTGATTTTTGGAACATATTTTTTTGACCGCTCGTTTCGACCCAACTTTTCGGGCATTGACTTAATTTGCTCGGTTTCCGTTTTGGAGTGCAAGGATTGTCTACCAAGCTTCCGCGTCTACATCAACACCGCGGCGACACCTTCGGCACCCCGGATTCCGGCGCAACTTCGACACCGCCATCGTCGACACGTTCGCAAGTTCGTGTGCTTGACACCGCCTAACGTCAATAGGTATAACTTGCCTCCCCTACCCCTTGTAGCCCCTTTCTTCCTTTGCGTACCTATCCCATTGAGAGTGGCTTTCCGAGCGTTGCGAAGCATTGCACAAGTGTCACGATCGTGAGAGGGTGTGTGTGCGTTGTGTTGAGCGAAGCTCCGAAGCAAGCTCGGTGAGAAAAAAATACACAAAAGAAGAAAAGTGTGATATATACATAGAGAGAAATAAAGCTTCTAAGCATAGAGAAAAAAAAAGTGAAAAAAAAGAGAAGAAAAAAAAAAGAAATAGAAAAAGAAGTGTGTGTCCACCGATACAAAAGAGTGCAAAGCTTGTGCGCACTAAGAGAGAAAAGAGAAGAGTGGCATTTGTGCAAATCTTGTTGCTTCCCTCTTATGCAACCGAGCTACCGTCTCTCTTGTGTTAGCGTGACACCGAGCTTATAGTCTTCGTTAGGACCATCCTTGTTACTTGCTCACTTCATTGGTCGCGCTAACCCCTTTGTTCTCCGTTGTGTGTGTTTCTGTGTTTCCTTGACATAGATCACCACTCTTGACATTTGACTTTGGATCTTACCCACATTTGACAATAGACTTTTTCGTTGATCTTTTCGTTTGCTATCCACCCCTTACCCACCACATATAGAGTTCTTAGCCTGTTGCGTGTGCTTTGAGTGTGTGTGTGTGAGTAACCCCGATACATTTCGACTTTGCTCTTGACTTGAACCATTTTTCCGATACTTTCTTGAAAGGTGGGATATTTGAGTAGCTTCCCTCCCACCACATACATATACACCTTCCTAGTGAGATATATACATGATGACACCACAAGAGCAAGCCGAGATGAGAGCATACTTCGCCGAGCTAGATGCTCGAGAAGCCCAAATGACACCCAATGATAAAGCCGAGTGCAACGCATACTTCAAACACCTTGAGAGCAAGAGTGATACACACCATGAGTCGAGTGAGGATGTTTCAATTTCTAACAACTTCACCTCTACTCCGCTTGTGTTGTCTTCCTCTTTGCTAGGTTGCTCGGACATCAACGACGCCATTGCCATGGAGATGAGGGACTCCACTACATGTGAGATGAGCGACTCCACTATATGTGAGATGAGTGACTCCACTATATGTGAGCTGCCTCCACTTCGAGAGCATAAGTGATACACCGAGTGAGATGAGAGTGGTAGTTGATAGGTCATGTGAGGCCATTTCGAATTCTAACAACTTACCCTCTACCTCTAGTGTGTTTCCTTGTGTCTCATTAGGTACCATGGATGACGAGACGCCGATCATGGAGAAGATGTACATGGTGCATGAAGATGATGATATCACACCATGCTTGATTGAAGATGAACATGGATGCCACATCGAGCCTACCACTTCCACAACACCTACCTCATATGAGCGGGACTACAAAGGTACGTATATGGGTGTTGATGATGCCATGATCCCACTAGCGGACATGATGAATTGTGAGTGCATGCATGATGATGATGATGATACAATTGCTATGTCACATGCTCCGTTCTTATTCCCATGTGATGCTTTGCTTGATAACAATGTTGACCATGTGGAATTACTTGCTTGTGACCATATGACCATGCCATGCTATGAGAGTTTCACTTTCTCTCCTTTTGCTTGCAATGTGTCGAACAATTGCTCTTTCCCATGTATTGCTTGCAATGAAAATGATAATTCTTGTGTTGTGACAACCTTGATGAACAATTGCTCTTTCCCTAGGTTGGTCAACAACAATGATAAAATGTTGAACATGTTTTGTGCTACATGCTTGCAATATTCTCCCATTAGTGCAACCAAAATGTTGAATACTTTCTCTTTCCAATGCTTGGTTTGCAATGATGTTAATATGCTTGTGAATGAGATTGCCCCCATAGCTCTCTCACATTTTGGAGACTTTGCATATATCCATGTTGAGCATGTTCCCATGTTTACTCCGCATATTCACCATATCTATTATGATGCTTCGCTTAATGCTAATGGTGATGTGCAAAAGAAATGGCGCATCATGATGGATGATGTGTTCATATACCATGCACACACGTTGTTCTTGTTGTCTAACATGTGTGTAGGTACCCAAACTCCAATGTCAACCTCGATTGAGCACGAGTTGGCAAAAAGAGCTCTTGAGAGCATGATACAAGTGAGCTCCAATGAATGGTTTCGCTCGCACACTTCGACTACACAAGATCTCTCAATGAGAGCACACCGACATCTTGCTAAGGTGACCTCCTTCTACTTGCGCTCTCTTGCCAAATCCAATGAACTTTGTCTACGCTTTGATTGCTCCTTTGCTTTTCTTGTGCTATTGATAGGGCTCTCGACAAGTGAAGGAACATTCAAGTGTTGGTGTCATCTACCTCCTCTACACATTCACGAAGACTCATCGTCGAGGGCGACTCTTTTTCAAGTGGGGGGAGATGATGTAGCCCGACCTACGGTCTACGCTTCATCATGCGCGTCAACGTCAAGAACCACACTCAAGGCCTAGGTCACGGAGGCATGGAAGAGAAGAAGGAAGAAGAGCGTCGGAGGTCGCCTAGGAGAGAAGACGCCTGCCACAATTCAATTCGGGCCAAGGCCCATGTACCCCTTTGTTTCCCTAAACTACCCCTCCTTAGTGGCTCCCTATATATAGGCTCCCACCTCCCCCTTCATTAGGTTAGAGTTGAACTTGAGAGAACCTAGGCTCATGCCTCCACCATCCCTTTGGGATTAGGGAAACCCCCTCCTTAGATTATCCAAATCTATTGTACAAGGCACTCCTTATATGATTAGTCTCTCACACTTGTGATTCTACCACCGGTCTCTCACTCGTGTGATTTCACCGATCGTATACCGATCTTCCTCTTGGGGATTCTACCGCGTGTCTCTCCCTTGAGAGATTCTATCGGGATAGTGGTTCGGGCTATCGGGAGTAAACCGGAATTGTATCGGGTTGGTGTGTGTTTGCGTGTGTTCATCGTGTTCATCGCTGTGTTCTTCGTGTTCTTCCTCTCCCCCGTCTTTCCCTCGGTCAATTCGTGAGATCGGGCAACCCACGTGGCCTTAGGCCGCATCAGGTACTGATGTTGAAGAATATCTCACATGGGACCTGAAGATTGAGAGATTATGGCGTTTACATCCTGACTATACTGAACATAGGAAGATCAAGCTTCCTTCCTCTAAGTTTAATGGCTATGCATTGCGTTGGTGGGATGGACTTGTTCGTGCTCGAGAAGAAGATGGTGAGCTTCCTATTATCACATGGCGTGTTATGAAGGCGGCAATGAGAGCTCGTTTTGTGCCTACCAATTACTTGCATTTCGTCTTTGACAAGTTGACCCAATTGAAGCAAGGTGTCATGACAGTTGATGCTTACTACATGGAGATGGAGATGCTTATGCAGCGTGCCCGTGTCCCTGAGTCTCTTGAGATGACACTACAGCGTTTTCTGAATGGTCTCAGGTTTAACATCAAAGGTATTGTGCGTCATCACAATTACGCTACTATGAATGAGCTACTACATCATGCAAGAGAAGCTGAGTCACAGTTGGCTGAAGAACTGCAAATGAAGGGCCGTGCTACCGGAGCTGGGCGTTACACACCTCGCACGCCACCCTCCATGGCGCCATCTACGCGCCCTGCGGATGTTTCTACTTCATCTAGCAAGCCAGTCTAGTGTCACCAACACAAAGAAGCCTGTTCCTGCAGCAAGTGGAACTAGTTCTAACATGTCGACAGCGCGCAACCGCGATATGGCTTGTCATACATGTGGTGGTAAGGGTCACTTTAAGCGAGATTGTCCTAACCGCAAAGTTATGATCATTAATGAGGACAATGAGTGATACGGGGCGACCTTCGGTCTTCACCGCATCATGTGCTTCATCGCCAAGACGGCACGCAAAGGTGAATCTTCTCCTTTACGCGTGCCTCGAATCGCCTATTTGGGACGATATACTACTTCATACCCCGTCATATCTTGATGATAGGAACCCGACGACAAGTACGGGGAGAAGAGAGGATGCCATGGAGACCCGAGGACGCAAGGCCGATGTCACGGAAGCATGGAAGAGAAGGAGAAAGAGGCGTTGGACGCTCCAGGCCGGAACTTCCGCCCGACACAGCCGGAACTTCCGCCCAGATTCCATCCAAGACTGAAGATGCTCATGCTGAAGAGCTGCGGCCGGAACTTCCGCCCCTGATGGCTGGAACTTCCGCCCGACCGGAACTTCCGCCCCCAGGAGCCGGAACTTCCGCCCTGTCGAACCTCAGCCAGATCTCAGCCCCTTTGGCTTGTAACTTACCCCTTCGGCGCCCTACCTATAAATAGGAACCTACCCCCACCTTCATGAGGGAGAGATGATGTTTAGATGAATTGGCTTATGCCTCTATTATCCCTTAGTGGATTTGGGAAACCCCCACCTTAGATGATCCATCTATTGTATCCCTCCTTATCCGGATATTTTTCATTCTAGTAATTCTATCAATTGAGAATCTCTTGCTTTGCAACTCTATTCTTAGTTGGTCTTTTACTCTTTGGACTTCTATTTGGATTTGTCGATCTTTTGCAAGAGATTCTACCTTTGGTCTTTCTCTCGCACTTCTATCGAGTTGGTGGTTAGGGCCAACGAGGATAACCAATTGTGTGTGTGTGTGCGTGTGTTTGTATCATGTTCTTCGCATTCATCCACTTCCCCGCGAATCCCCCTCCGCAATCACACTCACCCGGGTCAATTCGTGAGATCGGGAAACACACACGAGCTCAGTCCGCATCATATGGTATCAGAGCAAAGGTTTCCATGAATTTGACCCTCCAATTCCACCGATTTCGCCCAAAAATTTCCCAAAAAATTTTGCCCCAAAAAAATAGCTCGAATTTGGATCTCAACATTTGTTGCGTTGTTTGTGGTTTTGGTCCACAGATCTTGTGTTATTGGTGTTGATCGATCATCCCTCCATTTTTCACCGTCAAATTCAACTGTTTACCCCTCGAATCCGACAATTTTCGCCTCATTTTTCTGCCCGAGTTCGTGTTGTTCTTCGCCCAGATTCAGATCCAGATCCAGAAATTTTGGTATTTCCGGAACTTCCGGTCCCAACCACCGGAACTTCCGGTCCCAGCCTCCAGAACTTCCGACCGTAACCACCGGAACTTCCGGTCTAGCGGAACTTCCGCCCAACTTCCGCCCAACTTTCGGAAACAGCAGTTTGGTTCGCAGTAACCCCTGGATACACGGTGTTTATTTTCGGAACTTGGCCGGAACTTGACCGGAACTTCCGCCCGGGCCACTTTTTGACCCAAATTTCAGCAACTTTTGACCCCCAACTTTGACCCAATTTTTGACAACTTTTCAGAGCCGTTTGACCTCAAATTTTGACCACTTCGATCGCTCGTTTTGACCCAACTTTTCGGGCATTGACTTTTGTGTTCAGATTTCCTTATGGAGTGCATTGGTTGTCTAATCCGCTTCCGCGTCTACATCAACACCGCGACGACACCTTTGGCAGCCCGGATTCCGGCGCAACTTCGACACCATCATAGACACCACCTTGATCATCACAAGTTTGTGTACTTGACACCGCCTAACATCAATAGGTATAACTTGCCCCACCCCTTGTAGCCCCATTTCTTTCTTTGTGTACCTATCCCATTGAGAGTGGCTTTCCGAGTGTTGCGAATCATTGCACAAGTGTCACGACCGTGAGAGGGTGTGTGTGTGAGTTGTGTTGAGCAAAGCTCCGAAGCAAGCTCGGTGAGAAAGATACACAAAAGAAGAAAAAGTGTGACATATATATAGAGAAAAATAAAGCTTCTAAGCATAGAAAAAAAAGAAATAAAAAAGAGTGTGTGTCCACCGATACAAAAGAGTGCAAAGCTTGTAAGCACTAAGAGAGAAAAGAGAAAGAGTGACATTTGTGCAAATCTTGTTGCTTCTCTCATATGCAACCGAGCTACGGTCTCTCTTGTGTTGGCGCGACACCGAGCTTATAGTCTTCGTTAGGACCATTTGGTTACTTGCTCACTTCCTTGGTCGCGCTAACCCTATTGTTCTTCCTTGTGTGTGTTTCCGTGTTTCCTTGACATAGATCACCGCTTTTGACATTTGACTTTGGATCTTACCCACATTTGACAATAGAAATTTTCTTTGGTTCTTTTCGTTTGCTATCCACTTCCTCACCTACCACCATATAGAGTTTTTAGCCTTTTGCGTGTGCTTTGAGTGTGTGTGTGTACATATCGGTTATTCTCTAACTTGAACCATTTTCTCGATTTTGTTGCTAGTTTTGACCTTTTGGTAGTTTTCTTTCCACCATATATATACACCAATCATAGAGACTAACATGGATAGTGAGGATGAGCCTACGGAGGATGACATGGAGTACGATGAGGGTGATAGCTCCGCAAGCACCGCGGATATGGAGGACCATGTGGAGCCCGACACCGATTATGGCTCCGCAAGCATTGGCAACATGACCGACATCGAGCATCTCTACACCGACCATGACTCGCCAAGCATGGACAACATGGTGGACCACCAATCCGAGCTCGACTACAACATCGACGACATGGTGGAGCACTACCTCGACCACGACTACGACCATGCCGACATGGTGGAACACTACCTCGACTACGACTACGACACCATGATGGAGCACCGCACCGAGCACTACCTCGACTACGACTACGACACCATGATGGAGCATCGCACCGAGCACTACCTCGAGCACGACATCGACACCACGGTGGAGCCTAGCTTCGACCCCACCTTGAACAAGACCGGTGCCTACAAGTTCCCCATCTTGGCCAATGGAACTACATATGAAGATAGAGGACCTTCAAGACGGCGCAACCATGAGAGTGCTTATGCACATGATCATCTACATCAAGCTCATCCTAGGGAACATCAAGAACATCACCGCCATGATCGCCATCGACACTCTCCTCCGAGCTCAAGAAGGCGCCACAAGCAAAGTGCCAAGCCACATGAACCATCATCTAGGCATGCCGAGGACCGTCATCGACACACGTCGCTTCATGATTTTCGTCGACCATCACCACCTCATGACCACCATCGACATGCATCACCACATGACCATCGCCGACACAAGTCACCTCATGTTCGCCATCGACAAACACATCCCAAGGATCTTCGACGACACCCCCAAGACATGGTGATGACGCAAGAAGACGAGAGCCTCGACATGAAGCGGCCAAGGCTACAAAGATCAACAACACCAACCATATGGTGTCTACAAAGCCTAGCGCCACCACCAAAATGGCAAGTGCAAATAAAGAGGAACCACCTATTATGGTGCTTCCCCCTCCTACCGCCACCACCACAATGGCGCCTACAAGAAGCTCAAGCCCTAAGATGAAGACCATGGAGTCTACACTTCAAGATGAAGGACGGTCTACACAACTTTATGCCAACATGACAATGATTTGTCCACCAAGACCACGTAGCTCCCAATGCTTTCGTTGCACACAAGACGGTCATCATCTTTGGGAATGCCCCAATCTCCATTGTGATGTGTGCACAACCAACAAGCACATGACATGGGAGTGCAACACACCTCAAGCCCACAAGCTCTACTTCGCCCAATTGGATGCCCAATTCGCCAACATGACACTTCAAGATACCATCGTGTTCAAAGAATGGTGCAAGGAAATGGACAAGATGACGACTATGAAGCCCACACTTCAAGATGGAGCACGAGAAGGCCAAGACAAGAGTGACGTTGATTCGAGCCTAGCTCTCAACAACACCATAGCGCCATCAAATGGTGTCAACATGGGAGGCGATGGAGTTGAGAAGGTTGAGCATGGGATGATCCCTTCAACCAAGGAGGTGAATGGAGTTGAGAATGGTGAGCATGGGATGATCCCTTCACCAATGGAGGCGCATGGGATGAGAAAATCGAGCCTACTCCCATATACTTGAATGATGAGATGGTACCAATCCCATGTGAGCATGAGAGCCACTTAGCCCACTTGAGTGAGAGTGATAGTGAGTTGAGTGACTCCCACCCCATATGTGAGTTTGAGTGCTTCCATTTGGAGGACATGAGTGATACACCGAGTGAGTTGAGAGAGGTAGTTGATATGTCCATGGAGGCCATTTCACATTCTAACAACTTAACCTCTACCTCTAGTGTGTTTTCTCATGATGCAATAGGTTCCATGGAGGACGAGTTCCCGATCATGGAGAAGATGTACATGGTGCATGAAGATGATGATATCACACCATCCTTACAAGAAGTCACAGATGTCGACCACATGGCTACTACTACTTCCACAACACCTACCTCAAATGAGTCGGACTACAAAGGTACCTATATGGGTGTTGATGATGCCATGATCCCACTAGTGGACATGATGATTTGTGAGTTCATGCATGATGATGATGATACAATTGCTATGTCATATGCTTCGTTCATTCCTCCATGTGATGCTTTGCTTGATAACATTGTTGATCATGGGGAATTACTTGCTTGTGACAATATGATCATGCCATGCTATGAGTGTTTCAATATATCTCCCATTGCATGAAACTTGTCGAACAATTTCTCTTTCCCATGTGTTGCTTGCGATGACGATAATGATGATGCTAATACTTGTGTTGTGACAACCTTGCCGGACAATTTCTCTTTCCATAGGTTTGTCGAAAGCAATGATAACATGTTGAACATGTTTTGCTCTAAATGTTTGCAATACTCTCCCATTAATGCAACCAAAATGTTGAACACTTGCTCTTTCCAATGCTTGGTTTGCCATGATGTTAATATGCTTGTACATGAGATTGCCCCCATAGCTCTCTAAAACTTTGGAGACTTTGATGAGGTCTGAGACCCGTGTGTGGCCCGATCTCGCGGATTGACTTCGAAACCAAGGGGGAAGATGGGAAAAACGCGAGGAACACGAAGAACACGGCGATGAACACGAGGAACTCCGAGACTCACGCACACACACACCCCGATACACCCGATGCTTACCTCCGTGGCTCGATGGACCACGCCAATAGAATCACCCGGAAGAGGCACGCGGCAGAATTCCCGGTGAGAGATTGGGATTGGAGAAGAAGAGCTTGGTGAGGGAGAGAGAGTATCTTGTACTAGAATCTCACTCAACAAGTTCCAAATCAACAACCGAGGTGCCTTGATTACAGAGGGATGATACCCAAGGGAGACTAAGCTCAAATTTAGGTTTGAGTTCAAAACAAGTCTAAAGAGCTAATGAGGGGTTCCAGCTACTTATATAGTCATACACGGCCAGCAAGGGCGAACAGGTACGCGAGTGGATAAGTTA
The DNA here is from genome assembly GCF_019359855.2 of Lolium perenne. NCBI lineage: Eukaryota > Viridiplantae > Streptophyta > Magnoliopsida > Poales > Poaceae > Lolium > Lolium perenne. The sequence goes on along the minus strand of NC_067244.2, from coordinate 100,989,902 downwards.
AGGCAGTTTGGTGGGGCATTCTCGTCAGGTCCGGTTTGGGGCCGGTCGGACCGGGTCTGGGACCGGGCTGTCCGGTTTGGGGCCGGTCTGACCGGGCCTGTGACCGGGCCGTCCGGTCATGGGTCCGGTCGACCGGGCGCAAACCGGGAAAACTGCGAAGTTTCCGGTCCTGGGTCCGGTCGTCGTCCGGTACGAGGGAGCTGGCCCGGTTTGCGCCCGGTCGACCGGGCCTATGACCGGGGCGTCCGGTTGTAGGTCCGGTCTGACCGGGTCCTGGACCGGCCAGCGTCCGTCTCTTCCTTGGAGCGCTTCGTGCGACGTCGGCTTCGGCTTCATGATCATCTCCATGTCCAGTTGCTTCTCTCCTTCCCTTGACCTTGGCGTCTTCTCCTCCCCGTGGTCTTGACGCGCCTTGTACCTAATGACACATAGCACGTCGGCATGAGGTAGCAATCCATCCAAAGGGGTACCAAGATCAAGGGTGGTGAGGAGCGAGTTCACCTCATCATGAAGAGCTTTGACTCGGGCTCGTGTCATCGGTCCACTAGGGGGACTTGTTGGTCTTGGTGTAGCAACGTCGGTGACCGGGGCTACATCATCTCCCCCCCCTTGGGAAAGAGTCGCCCTCGACTCTTGCACCTCCTCATCTCCATGATAGGGTGACAAGTCCGAGACGTTGAACGTGTTGCTCACCAAGTACTTGGATGTTGGTATGTCGATGACGTAAGCGTTGTCATTGATGCGCTTGAGGACCTTGAAGGGGCCATCTCCTCTTGGCTTGAGCTTGGAGTTTCGCTCATGGGGAAACCGGTCCTTCCGGAGGTGGATCCAAACGAGGTCTCCTTCTTCGAATATCCTTGCCTTCTTCTTGGCGTTGATGTGGTTGGCTTGACGAAGAACATGTGCTTGTATGGTTGCCCTTGTCTCTTCATGTAGTTTCTTGACGGCGGCGGCGCGCTTGTCGAAGTCCATGTTGATGCGCTCGTGGAGGGGAAGCGGAAGTATGTCGAGTGCCGTGTAAGGTTCGAAGCCGTAGACGACCATGAAGGGGCTCCTTGATGTAGTCTTGTGCTTGGCGCGGTTGTAGGCGAACTCGGCGTGGGGAAGGCACTCCTCCCATGACCTCAAGTTTTTCTTCACGAGGACCCGTAGGAGGGTGGAGAGGCTTCGATTGACCACTTCCGTTTGGCCGTCCGTTTGCGGGTGCGATGATGATGAGAACAAGAGCTTGACTCCAAACTTCGCCATGATTGACTTCCAAAGATAGCTCATGAACTTGACGTCTCGATCCGACACAATGCTTTGCGGTACTCCATGTAGGCGAACGATTTCCCTGAAAAACAATGAAGCAATGTGTGAAGCATCGTCGCTCTTATGGCAAGGTATGAAATGAGCCATCTTAGAGAATCTATCCACTACAACAAATATGGAATCATGACCATGCTTAGTGCGAGGCAAGCCTAGAACGAAATCCATGCTAATATCTGTCCATGGTGCAAAAGGAATAGGCAATGGCATGTAGAGACCATAAGGGTTGGAGGTAGACTTAGCTTGTAAGCATGTTGTGCACCGACGGCAAAGGCGTTCCACATCTCGCTTCATCTTTGGCCAATAGTAGTGGGTTGAGAGCATGGCATATGTCTTGTCACGGCCAAAGTGGCCCATAAGACCTCCTCCATGTGACTCTTGCAAAAGCAATTTTCGAAGCGAAGACTCGGGAATGCAAATCTTGTTAGCTTTGAACAAATAGCCATCATGCAAATAGAAATCATCCACTCCTCGCTCAACGGAGCACTTCTCAAAAATGGGAGCAAAGAAAGAATCGGAAGGATAGAGTTCTTTGATCTCTTCAAGTCCCAAAACATGAAAATCCAAACGAGTTAGCAAAAGGGTGTTTTTGCGGGAAAGAGCATCCGCCACAACATTGTCCTTGCCCTTCTTGTATTTGATCACATATGGGAAGGACTCAATGAACTCGACCCATTTTGCATGTCGTTTGTTCAAGTTGTGTTGGCTTTTCAAATATTTCAAGGACTCATGGTCGGAATGAATGATAAACTCTTTTGGCCAAAGGTAATGTTGCCAAACTTCAAGAACACGAACCAAAGCGTAGAGCTCCTTGTCATATATAGGATAGTTGAGGCGTGCGCCATCTAACTTCTCACTATAGTATGCCACGGGTTTGCCCTCTTGCATAAGAACACCGCCAATACCAAGCCCACTTGCATCACACTCAATCTCAAAAGTTTTGGCAAAATTTGGAAGAACAAGAAGTGGAGCTTCGGTAAGACGTTTCTTCAACTCATCAAAAGCATTTTGTTGGGCCTTGCCCCAAACAAACGGAACATTCTTCTTGGTAAGCTCATTCAAAGGGCAAGCGATGGTGCTAAAATCTTTCACAAAGCGGCGATAAAACCCGGCAAGTCCATGGAAGCTTCGGACTTGGCCAACATTTGTAGGGGTAGGCCAATTATGGATGGCCTCCACCTTGGAAGAATCAACTTCAATCCCATTAGCGGAAACCACAAAACCAAGAAAAACCAATTTGTTTTGAGCAAATGTGCATTTGGGGAGGTTAGCATAAAGCTTTTCATGGCGCAAGATGCACAAGACTTCTCTCACATGTTGCACATGGTCCTCGAGGTTTTTGCTATAAATAAGAATATCATCGAAGTAGACAACCACGCTCTTGCCAATGAGAGGACGCAAGATGTGATTCATGAGGCGCATGAAAGTAGATGGTGCATTGGAAAGACCAAAAGGCATAACGAGCCATTCATAGAGACCAAGTTTGGTCTTGAATGCCGTTTTCCATTCGTCACCAATAGCCATGCGGATTTGATGGTAACCACTACGCAAATCGACTTTAGAGAAAATCGTGGCACCACTAAGTTCATCAAGCATGTCATCTAAACGCGGAATGGGATGGCGGTAACGGACGGTAATGGCATTGATGGGGCGACAATCCATACACATCCGTTGCGTCTCATCCGGTTTAGGCACGAGGATCACGGGAACCGCACAAGGGCTAAGGCTTTCACGGACATACCCTTTGGCGAGGAGATCTTGAATTTGACGGTTGATCTCCTTGGTCTCTTCGGGGTTGGTGCGGTAGGCGGCACGGTTTGGGAGCGGAGCGCCGGGTATTAGGTCGATGCGGTGTTCTATGCCGCGGAGTGGTGGTAGTCCATGAGGGAGCTCGTCGGGGAAGACGTCTTGAAATTCCTGCAAAAGAGACAACAAAGACGGAGGAATGTTGGTTAAGTCGTTAGTTGCCGACGAGGGTCCCTTGCATATGAGCACGTAGTGCAATATGGTGGATGGGTTCTCTTGTAGCTCTCTCCACTCACTCTTGGTGGCTAGAAGGACACTCTTGGACTCACTCATATATGGCTTGTGGTGCTCACTATCTTTGTGGTGGGTCGCTCCCTCTCCTCTCATTTCACTATGGTGGGTGCGGAGTTGTGCCCTCGCTAAAGCCTTCGCATTATCCGCGATGATTTGGCTAGGAGTCATCGGGCGCAATTCGAACTTCTTGTCGTTGACCTTGAAGGTGTATGTGTTGGAGAGTCCATCATGTATAGCCTTCTTGTCATATTGCCAAGGGCGGCCAAGCAACATGTGGCACACCGTCATGGGTACCACGTCACACTCGATGGTGTCCTCATAAGGGCCGATCTTGAAGTTGACGGTGACGGTATGTTGTATCTTGACGTTGCCCTTGTCACTCCAACCATTGGATATGGTAAGGGTGAGGATGCTTGCGGAGAGTGAGGTGGAGCTTCTCACACAACTCGGTGCTCGCAAGGTTGTGGCAACTTCCACCATCGATGATGACCTTGATAGACTTGCCACCAATTCCGGCACGGGTTTGGAAGATGTTGCACCGTTGTTCTTCCATATCATGAGGTTGTGTGGTTAGCACCCTTGTGACCACAAGTGAGGGACTTGGGTCATGCTCACATAAGAGAGGATCTTCTCCACTTTCTTGTTCATAGGCTTCTTCACTTGCCACGGCGGCTTGCACAAGGGCTTCATATTCATCTTCATCAAGAGTCTCGATGTCACCATTCTCCATAGTGATCATGACCTTGGTGTTCTTGCACTCAAACGATTTGTGACCTTGGGTGCCACACTTGAAGCAAGTGACACTAGAGGGTCCCGTGGATGCCTTAGAGGAGGCGGTGGAGGAGACCGTTTGCTTCATGCGACTTTGGATAGTCGTCTTCTTGGACGGTGTAGAGGATGCGTCGGCCTTGGCACTTGTAGCATAAGGAGTTGATGTAGTAGGAGGAGTCGATGTAGCGAGCTTGGAGGAGAAATAGGACTTGGCCTTGGAGTACTTGATGTCCTCAATCACTTGGCGCTCGGCCTTCGATGCTTGGTGGACTAGCTCAACCATGTTGGAGTAAGGTTGGAACTCGACAATCCTCTTGATGGGATAAGTAAGGCCATTGAAGAAGCGAGCAATGGTTTGCTCCTCGGATTCTTGGATGTTGGCTCGCATCATAGTGAGCTCCATCTCCTTGTAGAACTCCTCAACGGTTTTGGTGCCTTGCTTCAAGTTTTGGAGCTTGTTGAAGAGGTCTTTCATGTAGTGCTTTGGGACAAAGCGAGCATGCATCTCCTTTTTCATATCTTCCCAAGTGTCAATTGGAGGGTCACCCTTCTCTTCTCGGAGAGTGAGGACTTGCTCCCACCAAGTGTTGGCGTAGTCTTCAAACTCGAGTGATGCCATAGCCACTTTCTTGGCACCGGAGTAGTTGTGGATGCGGAAAATCTTGTCCACCTTGAGTGCCCATGAGAGGTATGCTTCGGCGTCGTCTTCACCTTTGAACTTGGGCATGTTGAACTTGAGCTTGCCATACATGTTCTCTTCATCCTCCAAGTTTCTTTTACGAGGAGGGGCGCCGTCAACTCTTGCGGCTAAAGGTGGAATAGGAGGTCTTCTATGGCCAACCATAGCATTAGGTTGGCGTTGGAGTTGAACACTTGCTTCACTTGGTTCACGGTGAGGATGTGGTTGAAGATCTTGTCGCGGTTGAGGACGATGCTCAATGTTGGGTCTCTCATCTTGATCATGGTGAGGCTCTCCTCGGCCACGTTGGTCATGGTGAGGGTGGCGACGAAGATCTCGCCGAGGTGGATCTTGAAGGTCTTGGTCTTGTGAATGATCATCACGCCCATGGTGAGCATGGCGATCCGCTTGGTGACGATCTTGTTGAAGGCCTTGAGCTTGTGGAGGACGCTCATGCGGACGAGCATGGCGATGTATTTCTCCACGCCTAGAGTTGGAGCGGGAGTCTTCATGACGAGCATGTGAGCGATGAGGTCGATGATGGTCTTCACGCCTTGAGGAGGAGCTTGGGGACGAAAGGCCACCATGAGAGTAATGGTCTTCATGCCTTGAGGAAGAGCTTGATGAAGAGGAAGTAGAGCGGTGTCGACGATGACGACCCAAGTTGGTGATGGCGCGCTCGAGGCTATCCATGCGCCGCTCCATGTTGGCATCATTGGCCGCCATTTGGCCATTCAAGTTGTCCGTAGCTTCACGAAGAAGGGCCAAGTCTTGGTTGACGGTGGAGAAGTTGTGAGCCACCTCATTGTATTGCTCATCGATGCGCGTCTCGAAGAGAGAGAGTTGCTCCTTGAACTCTTGTCGTTGCGTCCATAGGTTGTGTTGAGTAGCCAACCTCTCGGTGTTGCGAAGGATCTCTTCATCCCTATTGGTATCTCCGGTCCTATCCATGATGCAAAGACAAGAACTATGTTGTGTATGTTAGTGGAAGGAGACTACCTCGTACCCTTACCAAGGTAAGATAGTATTGAGGCAATCCACCAAACCGAAAGCAAGATCAAGTGTATCGGGAACACACGCAAAACCACACGCAAAAGCTAGCAAATATGGTGTTAGGCGAGTGTTGTGGAAAGCCAAAAGACAAATCCAAGATCGAGTATGTTGTCAAAAGTGGGTGAGGTCCAAAAATCCAAATGTCAATGTGAAGATCACTATAAACACGGAAAAAGTTGTGGAACACACACACGAGATAAACGGGGTTAGTGCAACCAAAAGTGAGCGGAAAAGTGTATGTATAAGTGCTCGGTGTCACACTAACACAAGGAGAGCCAAAGCTTTGGTTGCAAAGGAAGAGACAACAAGATTCACACGTGGCCTCTCTTCTCCTATCTCTCTTTGCTTAAAAGCTTTTTCTCTTTTGTATATGGCGGCACTTGCACTCGTTTGTATCTTTGGTGGCACGTGGACACTTTTGTGTATATGGGCGTATGGATGTATGGATGTATGGATGTATGGTGCTACTCGCACTCTTTTTGTGTTTTTGGGGCTTTTTGACGCACTATGCTAGCGTTAGCCTCGCTTTTGCTATCTTGCCACACGAGTGTTTGCTTGGGTGCCTTACTCAACGCGACACACACACCTCACAATGCGGGGCCACGTGCAATGTCTCGCAACACTAGACAAGCAATGCTCGATGGGATAGATCGCAAAAGGAAGAGGGTTACAAGGTGACCTGCAAGTTATACCTGCGATGATGGTGGTGGTGGTGGTGGTGGTGGAGATCGCCGGATGTCGAGGTCGAAGGAGGGGGCGTAGATGCGCCCGGTCTGGGGTCCGGTTGGACCGGCTCCTGGACCGGCCTGTCCGGTTGCCGCCAGTCGACCGGGTTCTGTGCTTGGGCCGTCCGGTCTGTGGCCCGGTTGACCGGGCTCGAAACCGGATTTCGCGGGATGAAGGTTTCTCTCTCCTGTTCTTCACGAAAACCAAGCCAAATCGACCAAATCGAAGGGAAACGATGGAATTGGAGGCTAAAAGTTGGGGAAATAGTAGATCAAGCACAACAACACCAGATCCACGGACCAAAACCACTCAAAACGCAACCAAATCACAGATCGGTCAAGAGGCAATTTAGGGCTATTTTTGGGGATTTTTGGAAAATTTTCTAGGGACGAAATCGGGTGGGTGGGAGGTCAAATCCGCGGTAACCAAGAGCTGCTGATACCATATGATGAGGTCTGAGACCCGTGTGTGGCCCGATCTCGCGGATTGACTTCGAAACCAAGGGGGAAGATGGGAAAAACGCGAGGAACACGAAGAACACGGCGATGAACACGAGGAACTCCGAGACTCACGCACACACACACCCCGATACACCCGATGCTTACCTCCGTGGCTCGATGGACCACGCCAATAGAATCACCCGGAAGAGGCACGCGGCAGAATTCCCGGTGAGAGATTGGGATTGGAGAAGAAGAGCTTGGTGAGGGAGAGAGAGTATCTTGTACTAGAATCTCACTCAACAAGTTCCAAATCAACAACCGAGGTGCCTTGATTACAGAGGGATGATACCCAAGGGAGACTAAGCTCAAATTTAGGTTTGAGTTCAAAACAAGTCTAAAGAGCTAATGAGGGGTTCCAGCTACTTATATAGTCATACACGGCCAGCAAGGGCGAACAGTGCGCGAGTGGATAAGTTAAGGCAGTTTGGTGGGGCATTCTCGTCGGAGTCCGGTTTGGGGCCGGTCGGACCGGGTGCAGGGACCGGGCTGTCCGGTTTGGGGCCGGTCTGGCCGGGCCTGTGACCGGGCCGTCCGGTCATGGGTCCGGTCGGCCGGCGCAACAGAAAGCTGCGAAGTTTCCGGTCTGGGTCCGGTCGTCGTCCGGTACGAGGAGCTGGCCCGGTTTGCGCCCGGTCGACCGGGCCTATGACCGGGGCGTCCGGTTGTAGGTCCGGTCTGACCGGGTCCTGGACCGGCCAGCGTCCGTCTCTTCCTTGGAGCGCTTCGTGCGACGTCGGCTTCGGCTTCATGATCATCTCCATGTCCAGTTGCTTCTCTCCTTCCCTTGACCTTGGCGTCTTCTCCTCCCCGTGGTCTTGACGCGCCTTGTACCTAATGACACATAGCACGTCGGCATGAGGTAGCAATCCATCCAAAGGGGTACCAAGATCAAGGGTGGTGAGGAGCGAGTTCACCTCATCATGAAGAGCTTTGACTCGGGCTCGTGTCATCGGTCCACTAGGGGGACTTGTTGGTCTTGGTGTAGCAACGTCGGTGACCGGGGCTACATCAGACTTTGCCTATATCCATGATGAGCATGTTCATGTGTTTACTCCGCATATTCACCACATATACTATGATAACTTGCTTAATGCTAATGGTGATGTGCAAAAGAGATGGACCATCATGATGGATGATGTGTTCATATACCATGCACACACGTTCTTTGATTTGCCTAGTGTGTGTGTAGGTACAAGAATGCCAATGTCAACCTAGATTGAGCACGAGTTGACAAAGAGAGCTCTTGAGAGCATAATTCAAGTGAGTACAAGATTGAACCCGGCTCTAATACCTTTCCCATGCTTTGCATTGAACATGCCGAACAATTTCTCTTTCTTGTGGTTCTTTTGCAAGCATGATGATGTGATTCTTACAGTTGGTGTTACCTCAAGCAAGTTGACCAATTGCTCTTTCATTTGGTTTGTTGGCACGCACGGTTGTGTAAATGTTGTCTTAGTGAACTTCTTGGATGATATGTTGTGTGTTGCACCAAATATGAGGACAAATTTCTCTTTCCAATGGTTTGTGTGCACACATGTTGATGATATTTTGGACACTCTTCCGTATGTGTTTTTGCCAAATTCTCCACTTGTTGCTTCAAGGATGTTGAACAATTTCTCTTTCTGATGCCTTGAGAGCAACAATGAACATGAGTTTATACATGAGATGGACACCATGGTCGTCTGACAATTTGGAGTTTTTGTGTTTCCACATTTGGAAGATGTTCATATGGATTTCTTACACATTGACCTTGCACATGCATTATTCTTGATAAATTTGTGTTGTGCTAACGGTGTTGTGAACATGAAAGGACAAGTCATCGATGATGTGCTCCAATATCACACACAAACATACTTTGCTTGGTCTTTGTTGTGTGAAGGTAAACGTGACTTGAGAATGAGCGTCAATGAATGGGTTCAAGCCCATACAACTACTACACAAGATCTCTCAATGAGAGCACACCGACATTATGCTAAGGTGACCTCCTTCTACTTACGCTCTCTTGCTACACCCGTGGAACATTGGCTATGCTTTGAGTGTTGTTTGGCTTTTCTTGTGCTATTCATAGGGCTCTTGACAAGCGAAGCGACATTCAAGTGTGGTTGTCATCTACCTCCTATACAAGTTCATGAAGAGCTATCATCGAGGACGACTCTTTTTCAAGTGGGGGGAGATGATACGGGGCGACCTTTGGTCTTCATCGCATCATGTGCTTCATCGCCAATACGGCACGCAAAGGTGAATCTTCTCCTTTATGCGTGCCTCGAATCGCCTATTTGGGACGATATACTACTTCATACCCCGTCATATCTTGATGATAGGAACCCGACGACAAGTACGTGGAGAAGAGAGGATACCATGGAGACCCGAGGATGCAAGGCCGATGTCACGGAAGCATGGAAGAGAAGGAGAAAGAGGCGTTGGACGCTCCAGGCCGGAACTTCCGCCCGACACAGCCGGAACTTCCGCCCAGATTCCATCCAAGACTGAAGATGCTCATGCTGAAGAGCTGCGGCCGGAACTTCCGCCCCTGATGGCCGGAACTTCCGCCCCCAGGAGCCAGAACTTCCGCCCTGTCGAACCTCAGCCAGATCTCAGCCCCTTTGGCTTGTAACTTACCCCTTCGGCCCCTACCTATAAATAGGAACCTACCCCCACCTTCATGAGGGAGAGATGATGTTTAGATGAATTGGCTTATGCCTCTATTATCCCTTAGTGGATTTGGAAAACCCCCACCTTAGATGATCCATCTATTGTATCCCTCCTTATCCGGATCTTTTTCATTCTAGTAATCCTATCAATCGAGAATCTCTTGCTTTGCAACTCTATTCTTAGTTGGTCTTTTACTCTTTGGACTTCTATTTGGATTTGTCGATCTTTTGCAAGAGATTCTACCTTTGGTCTTTCCTTCGCACTTCTATCGAGTTGGTGGTTCGGGCCAACGAGGATAACCGATTGTGTGTGTGTGTGTGTGTGTGTGTGTTTGTATCGTGTTCTTCGCGCTCATCCACTTCCCCGCGAATCCCCCTCCGCAATCACACTCACCCGGGTCAATTCGTGAGATCGGGCAACCCACACGAGCTCAGCCCGCATCAATGAGTATGAAACTGGAGATGATGTTGATCCCAGTGCTCTAGATGAGGATGATTATGACAGTGATGGTTATGATGCTTTTCCTTCTGAAGCTCAAACTATTGTTGTCTCGCAGCGTGTTCTTAATGTGCAGTCAAGTGCATCTACACAGCGCTGTAATTTGTTCCAAACAAAGGCACTAGTTGGTCCTGATAAAGCTTGCAAGTTCATTATTGATGGCGGGAGTTGTCGCAATCTAGCAAGCAAAGAGTTATGTGCCAAGCTGAAACTGAAGTATCAACCGCACCCGCACCCGCATCCATATTATATTCAGTGGTTGAGCAATAATGGTGAGATGAAGGTGAGCCACATGGTGCGTGTTGATTTTGAGATTGGACCGTATAAGGATTCCATTGATTTTGATGTGGTTCCTATGACGGTTTGTCACCTGCTGTTGGGCCGGCCATGGCTCTTTGACCGTTCTGTGCAACACAATGGCCGCGCCAATACATATCACTTGGAGTTCAAGGGCAAGAAAATTAACTTACAGCCTATGTCACTACAGCAAATTGTCAATGAGTCTCGTCAGAAGATTGAAGTAAACTTGGAGGATGCATCTATAGATAGGCGAGAGAATTGTAATGCCATGAGTGATATAACGAAAAGTGAGAGAGTGAATTCCTTAGTCTCATTAGCCACCAAATAAGATATGAGAGAATTTAGTGAGAATCCTACAGCCATGCCTCTTGTGCTCTTGTACAGGGGTACGGTTTTGGTTTCTAACGACATGACCCCTCTTCCTCTTGGTGTTTCTAATGTTTTGCAGGAATTCCATGACGTGTTTCCGGAGGATGTACCCGCGGGACTACCACCATTGTGTGGTATTGAGCATCAAATAGATTTGATTCCCGGCGCCTCACTGCCCAATAGGGCGCCATATAGAATGAATCCCGAAGAGACGAAGGAGATACAGAAGCAAGTACAAGCGCTACTCGACAAAGGTTATATCCGCATAAGCCTTAGTCCTTGTGTTGTTCCTGTTATTCTTGTTCCTAAGAAAGATGGTACATGGCGTATGTGCCTAGATTGTAGAGCGATAAACAACATTACTATTCGATATCGTATCCTATTCCCCGTTTAGAGGATATGCTAGATGAATTGAGTGGTGCTGCTATTTTCACTAAAATTGATTTGCGTAGTGGTTATCATCAAATTAGGATGAAAGAAGGGGATGAGTGGAAAACATCCTTTAAAACAAAATTTGGTTTATATGAGTGGTTAGTAATAACTAATTTATTATTGCCTCTTGGGCATATCTCCAACAGATTTCGGGTCAATCGCGAGATCAGGCCACAACCTAGGTCTTAGACCTCATCATATGGTATCAGCAGCTTTTGGTTACCGCGATTTTGACCCCCCACCCACCCAATTTCGTCTCTAAATTTTTTCCAAAAAAAATAGCCCTAAATTGCCTTTGGATGGATCTGCGATTTTGTTGAGTTTTGAGTGGTTTTGATCCATGGATTTGGTGTTTTTAGTGTTGATCTACTATTTCCCCCACCTTTTAGCCTCCAATTCCTTCGTTTCCCTTCGATTTGATCTTTTGGTTTTGGTTTGGGGAAGAACAGGAGAGAGAAACACGACCAGTCGGTTGAGAAACCGGTTGACCGGCCCCCAGACCGGACAGACCGGCCCAGAAACCGGTCCGACCGGCCTCCTGACCGGGCCATCCAGCCGACCGGGCGCCAATCCGTTTCCGACCCGAGTTCGCATTTCGATTAACACCACCACCACCACCATTGCAGGTATAACTTGAACTTTTCCCTTGTAGCCCTCTTCTTTTTGCGATCTATCCCACCGAGCGAAGCTTTTCGAGTGTTGCGAAACATTGCAAGAAGTCCCGACCGTGAGGGTGTGCGTTGTGTTGAGTAAAGCTCTTAAGCAAAGCTCAGGGTGGAAAGCAAAAGTGTAAGAGCATAGTGTGCTAGAGAAAAAAAAAAGGAGAAGAAAAAGAAACGTGCAAGTGCCACCGATACAAAAGGAGTTGATAAGCTTGGTATTTCATCTCTATGCAACCTAGCTATCGCCTCTCCTTGAGTTAGTGTGACATCGAGCATCAACTTCGCTAATTGTTTTTTTCCATTTTTCCGCTCACTCCTTGGTTGCACTAACCCCGCTTATCCCGTGTGTGCGTTCCACAACTTTTCCGTGTTTATAGTGATCTTCACTTTGACACTTGATTTTTGGACCTCACACACTTTTAACAACATACTTAATTTTGGATTTCATCTTTTGGTTTTCCACCATTCTCACCTACCACTATATTTGCTAGCCTTTGCGTGTGGCATTGCGTGTGTACCCGATACATTTGGTTTTGCTCTCGGTTCGGTTGATCGCCTCAATACTATCACACCAAGGTAACAGTGCGAGGTAGTCTTCTTCCACTAACATACACAACATAGTTCTTGTCTTTCTATCATGGATAGGCACGGAGACGAAGCAAGGGAGGATGAAGTCCTACGCAACACCGAGAGGTTGGCGACCCAACACAACCTATGGGTGCAACGCCAAGAGTTCAAAGAGCAACTTGCCTTATTCAAGACACGCATCGACGAGCAATATGAGGAGGTGGCCAACAACTTCTCCATCGTCAATCAAGATATGACTCTCCTTCAAGAAGCGGCGGACAACTTGAATGGCCAAATGGCGGCCAATGATGCGAACATGGAGCGGCGCATGGATAGTCTCGAGCACGCCATCAACAACTTGGATCGCCGACACCGACATCGCTCTACTTCCTCATCATCATCAAGCTCGGCGCAAGAATACTACTCTCATGAGCGCTATACGTCCTCAAGCTCCAACTCAAGGCATGAAGACCATCATCGCCTTCATCGCCCACATGCTCGTCATGAAGACTCAAGCTCCAACTCAAGGCATGAAGACCATCATCGTATTCGTCGCCCACATGCTCGTCATGAAGACTCTCGCTCCAACTCTAGGAGAGGGGAATTCCATCGCCATGCTCATCCCATGAACGTCCTCCACAAGAACAAGTCCTACACCAAGATCGTCATCAAGTGGATCGCCATGCCCACCATGGGCGTGACGACCAACCCCACGGCAACGTCATCCACAACATGGAGCCGGTACCTCATCGTGAGCCACATGTTGTTGCTCAAGACCAAGGTCATCAAGATCAACCTCGGCGTGATTTCCGAAATCATCCTCGCCATAACCAACATGGAAGAGGAGACCCGCAACATGCTCAAGATGAGATGGCCATCAATGGGCGTCGTCAACAACCTCAACAACCTCGTCAAGATCTTCAACAACAACATCATCGTGAACCAAGTGAAGCTAGTGTTCAACTTCAACGCCAACCCAATTCTATGGTTTGCCGTGGAAGACCTCCTCTACCACCTCAATCCGCAAGAGATGAAGGCATCCGTCCTCGCCGAAGGAATTTGGAAGATGAAGAGAACATGTTTGGAAAGCTCAAGTTCAACATGCCCAAGTTCAAAGGTGAAGACGATGTCGAGGCCTACCTCTCATGGGCACTCAAAGTTGACAAGATTTTCCGCATCCACAACTACTCCGGTGCCAAGAAAGTGGCCATGGCGTCTCTTGAGTTTGAAGATTATGCCAACACTTGGTGGGAGCAAGTACTCACTCTAAGGGAAGAAAAGGGTGAACCCCCAATTGACACGTGGGAAGATATGAAGGAAGAGATGCAAGCTCGCTTTGTACCAACACACTACCTGACCGACCTCTTCAACAAACTACAAAAATTGAAGCAAGGCACCAAAACCGTTGAGGAGTTCTTCAAGGATATGGAGTTAACTATGATGCGAGCCAACATCCAAGAATCCGAGAACCAAACAATCGCTCGATTCTTCAATGGCCTCAACTACCCCATCAAGAGAATTGTGGAGTTCTAACAATATTCAACATGGTTGAGTTGGTTCACCAAGCTTCCAAGGCCGAGCGCCAAGTGAATGAGGACATCAAGTACTCCAAGTCTAAGTCATACTTCGCCTCCAAGGTCGCTACAACAACTCCTACAACAAGTGTCAAGCTCGCCGTGTCCTCTACACCATCCAAGCAACCGACTATCCAAAGTCGCATGAAGCAAACGGTGTCCTCCACCGCCTCCTCAAAGGCCTCTAAGGGACCCTCTAATGTCACTTGCTTCAAATGTGGCGCACAAGGCCACAAGTCCTTTGAGTGCAAGAATACCAAGGTCATGATCACTATGGAGAATGGTGACATAGAGACGCTAAGTGAAGGTGATAATGAAGCTCTTGTACAAGCCGTCGTCGCCAATGAAGAAGATTATGATGAATAAAGTGAAGAATACTGATGAGATCTAAGATCTAGGGTGTGGCCCGTTCTCGCGATTTACCCAAATCCAAAGGGAAAAGGAGGGAGAAGATGAAGAATGCGAAGAACACGGAAACGAACACACGCACACCAACCCGATACAGTCGAATCTTACCCTCGTGGCTCGATGGACCACGCCAATAGAATCACCCGGAAGAGACGCGAGGTAGAATTCCGTGTGAGAGATTGGGGTTGGAGACGGAGACCGGTGAGAGAGAGAGTGGAGCACACTAGAATCTCACTCACAAATATCCAAATCCTCAACAAGAGTTGCCTTGGTTACAAAGGGGATCTAACCCTAGGGAGACAAAGCTCAAAAGTAGTTTTAAGCTCAGATTATGTCTCAAGAGTAAAAGGGGGTGTCTAGGGTACTTATATAGGCCTACAGGGCCCACGGGTCGAAAAGATACATAAGCGAACGACTTAGGCAGTTTGGGTGGAGACTGGTCGACGAATCCGGTCAGTGGTCCGGTCAGACCGGGCCTGGCGCCGGGGCGTCCGGTCCAAACCGGGTCCAGGACCAGGCGGTGACCGGAAACGCCCCAGTAACGCGTCCGGTTGGCATCGGCCTGGGATCCGGTCCAGACCGGGTGGCCGGTTGGGCGTCCGGTCGGCCGGACCTGCGACCGGGTGGCCCGATCAGGGGCCCGGTTGGCCGGGTCCTGGGCCGGCTGGCTCTCTCCCTTCCTTTGCGCGCTTCGGATGACGTCGGGTCCAGCTCCATGCCCATCTTCACGTCCAGGTGCTCCTCTCCTCCTCTTGACCATGGTGTGTCCTCCTCTCCGGGGTCTTGATGCACCTTGTACCTAATAACACAAAGCATGTCGGCATGAGGTAGCATTCCATCCAATGAAGAGTTCAAGGTGAGTGTGGAGAGGAGCGAGTTCACCTCTTGGTGTATGGCCTTGGCCCGAGCTCGTGTCATTGGGCCACGAGGAGGGCTTGACGGTCTTGAGGAGGAGTTGTCCAAAGGCCACCCCGCATCATCTCCCCCCCCCCTTGGGAGAGAGTCGTCCTCGACTCTTGTTCCTCCTCATCTCCATGATAGGGGGAGAGATCCAAGATGTTGAACGTGTTGCTCACCGAGTACTTTGAGGTTGGTATGTCGATGACGTAGGCGTTGTTGATGATGCGTTTGAGGACTTTCAAAGGTCCATCTCCTCGGGGCTTTAGCTTGGAGTTTCGTTCAAGAGGGAACCGCTCTTTGCGAAGGTGAATCCAAACGAGGTCTCCTTCTTCAAATATCCTTTCCTTCTTCTTGGCGTTGAGGCGGGTAGCTTGACGAAGCACGTGTTCTTGGATGGTTGCTCTTGTTTCTTCATGTAGTTTCTTCATGGCGGTGGTGCGCTTGTCGAAGTCCATGTTTGTCCTCTCATGAAGTGGGAGTGGGAGGATGTCGAGTGTCGTGGGAGGGTCGAAGCCGTAGACGATCATGAAGGGACTTCGTGATGTTGTAGAGTGTGTGGCTCGATTGTAGGCGAACTCCGCGTGCGGAAGGCACTCTTCCCATGACTTCAAGTTTTTCTTCACTAGTGTGCGTAGAAGAGTTGGTGAGAACAAGAGCTTCACTCCAAACTTTGCCATGAGCGACTTTCATAGATAGCTCATTAACTCTACGTCTCAATCCGACACAATGCTTGCCGGTATTCCGTGTAGGCGAACAATTTCCCTGAAAAACAACGAAGCAATGTGTGAAGCATCATCGGTCTTATGGCATGGTATGAAATGAGCCATTTTGGAAAACCTATCCACTACCACAAAGATTGAATCATGACCATGTTTGGTGCGAGGCAATCCTAGTACTAAATCCATGCTTATATCCGACCAAGGTGCATAAGGAATAGGCAACGGTGTATAAAGGCCATAGGGGTTGGAGGTAGACTTAGCTTGTAAGCAAGTTGTGCACCGTCGGCAAAGGTGTTCCACGTTGCGGTACATTCTTGGCCAATAGTAGTGGGTTGAAAGCATGGCATATGTCTTCTCTCGTCCAAAGTGTCCCATGAGGCCACCACCATGTGACTCTTGCAAAAGTAACTTTCGAAGAGAAGACTCGGGTATGCAAATTTTGTTAGCTTTAAACAAGTAGCCATCGTGCAAGTAGAACTCATTAAATCCTCGTTCAATGGAACACTTCTCAAATATTGGTGCAAAGAAAGAATCGGAAGGATAGAGTTCTTTGATCTCCTCAAGTCCCAAGACATGAAAATCCAAGCGAGTAAGCAAAAGGGTGTTTTTGCGGGAAAGAGCATCCGCCACTACATTGTCCTTGCCCTTCTTGTATTTGATTACATACGGGAAGAACTCAATGAACTCAACCCATTTTGCATGTCGTTTTTTCAAATTGTGTTGGCTTTTCAAATACTTCAAACACTCGTGGTAGGAATGAATGATAAATTCTTTTGGCCAAAGATAGTGTTGCCAAATTTCAAGAACCCGAACCAAAGCATAGAGTTCCTTGTCATAAATAGGATAGTTGGGGTGTGCGCCATCCAACTTCTCACTATAGTATGCCATGGGTTTTCCATCTTGCATAAGAATGCCACCAATACCAAGTCCACTCGCATCACACTCAATCTCAAAAGTTTTTGCAAAGTTTGGAAGGACGAGAAGGGGAGCTTTGATAAGGCGTTTCTTACTCATCAAAAGCATTTTGTTGAGCCTTGCCCCACACAAACGGAACATTCTTTTTGGTAAGCTCATTCAAGGGGCAAGCAATGGTGCTAAAATCTTTCACAAAGTGGCAGTAGCAACCGGCAAGTCCATGAAAACTTCGGACTTGACCAACATTTGTAGGAGTAGGCCAATTGTGGAGGGCCTCAACCTTCGAAGAATCAACTTCTTCCACTGGCGGAAACCACAAATCCAAGGAAAACCGACTTGTTTTGAGCAAAGGTGCAATTGGGGCGGTTTGCATAAAGCTTCTCATGACGCAAGATGCATAAGACTTCTCTCACATGTTGTACATGGTCCTCGAGATTTTTGCTATAAATGAGAATATCATCAAAATAGACAACCACACTCTTGCCAATGAGAGGTCGCAAGATGTGATTCATGAGACGCATAAAAGTGGATGGAGCATTTGAAAGACCAAATGGCATGACAAGCCATTCATAGAGACCAAGTTTGGTCTTGAATGTCGTCTTCAATTCATCACCAATTGCCATGCGGATTTGGTGGTAGCCACTACGCAAATCGACTTTAGAGAAAATCGTGGCACCACTTAACTCATCAAGCATGTCATCTAAACACGGAATGGGATGGCGGTATCGAACGGTAATGGCATTGATGGGGAGACAATCCATACACATTCGTTGCGTCTCATCCGGTTTAGGCACAAGAATCACGGGGACGGCACAAGGACTAAGGCTTTCGCGAACGTACCCTTCAGCGAGGAGATCTTGTATTTGACATTGAATCTCCTTTGTATCTTTGGGGTTGGTGCGGTAGGCGGCGTGGTTTGGGAGCGGAGCGCCGGGTATGAGGTCGATGCGGTGCTCTATGCCCCGAAGTGGTGGAAGCCCATGAGGAAGCTCGTCGGGGAAGACATCTTTAAACTCCTTCAAAAGATACAACAAAGACGAAGGAATGTTGGTTAAGTCGTTAGTCGTCGATGATGGTCCCTTGCAAATGAGCACATAGTGCAATATGGTGGATGGGTTCTCTTGCACTTCTCTCCACTCTATTTTGGTGGCTAGGAGGACACTCTTTATCTCACTCGTGTATGGCTTGTGGCGCTCACTCTCTTTTTGGTGGGTCGCTCCCTCTCCTCTCAACTCACTATGGTGGGTGTGATGTTGTGCCCTCGCTAAAGCCTTCGCATTGTCCGCGATTATTTGGCTAGGAGTCATGGGGCGTAGCTCAAACTTCTTATCCTTGACCTTGAAGGTGTATGCATTGGAGTGTCCATCATGTATAGCCTTCTTGTCAAATTTCCATGGGCGGCCAAGCAACATGTGGCATACCATCATGGGCACTATGTCACACTCAATATTGTCTTCATAGGGTCCAATCTTGAAGTTGACGGTGACGGTATGTTGTATCTTGACATTGCCCTTGTCGCTCAACCATTGGACATGGTAAGGATGAGGGTGCTTGCGAAGTGTGAGATTGAGCTTCTCACACAATTCGGTGCTTGCAAGGTTATGACAACTTCCTCCATCGATGATGACCTTGATCGACTTACCACCAATACCGGCACGGGTTTGTAAGATGTTGCACGTTTGGTCTTCCATAGCTTGGGGTTGAGTTGTTAGCACCCTTGTGACCACAAGTGAAGGGCTTGGGTCATGCAAACATAAGAGAGGGTCTTCTCCACTTTCTTCATCATAAGCTTCTTCATTGGCGACGGCGGCCTGTACAAGAGCTTCATATTCATCTTCACTTATCGTCTCTATGTCACCATTCTCCATAGTGATCATGACCTTGGTATTCTTGCACTCAAAGGACTTGTGGCCTTGGGTGCCACACTTGAAACAAGTGACATTAGAAGGTCCCGTAGAGGCCTTTGAGGAGGCGGTGGAGGACACCGTTTGCTTCATGCGACTGTGGATAGTCGGTTGCTTGGATGGTGTAGTGGACACGGCGGGCTTGACACTTGTTGTAGGAGTTGTCGTAGCGAGCTTGGAGGTGAAGTATGACTTGGACTTGGAGTACTTGATTTCCTCATTCACTTGGCGCTCGGCCTTGGAAGATTGGTGAACCAACTCAACTATGCTGGAATATTGTTGGAACTCCACAATTCTCTTGATGGGATAGTTGAGGCCATTGAAGAACCGAGCAATGGTTTGGCTCTCGAATTCTTGGATGTTGGCTCGCATCATAGTTAACTCCATCTCCTTGAAGAACTCCTTAACGGTCTTGGTGCCTTGCTTCAATTTTTGGAGTTTGTTGAAGAGGTCGGTCATGTAGTGTGTTGGGACAAAGCGAGCTTGCATCTCTTCCTTCATCTCATCCCAAGTGTCAATTGGTGGTTCACCCTTTTCTTCCCTTAGAGTGAGTACTTGCTCCCACCAAATGTTGGCATAATCATCAAACTCAAGAGACGCCATGGCCACTTTCTTGGCACCGGAGTAGGTGTGGATGCGGAGAATCTTGTCAACCTTGAGTGCCCATGAGAGGTAGGACTCGGCATCGTCTTCACCTTTGAACTTGGGCATGTTGAACTTGAGCTTTCCAAACATGTTCTCTTCATCTTCCAAATTCCTTCGGCGAGGATGGATGCCTTCATCTCTTGCAGCTTGAGGTGGTAGAGGAGGTCTTCCACGACCAACCATAGCATTGGGTTGGCGTTGAAGTTGAACAATAGCTTCACTTGGTTCACGATGATGATGTTGTTGAGGTTGTTGACGACGTCCATTGAGGGCCAACTCATCTTGAGCATGTTGCGGGTATCCTCTTCCATGTTGGTTATGGCGAGGATGATTTTGGAAATCACGCCGAGGTTGATCTTGATGACCTTGGTCTTGGGCATCAACATGTGGCTCACGATGAGGTACCGGCTCCATGTTGTGGATGACGTTGTCGTGGGGTTAGTCGTCACGCCCATGGTGGGCATGGCGATCCGTTTGATGACGATCTTGGTGTAGGACTTGTTCTTGTGGAGGACGTTCATGGGGGCGAGCATGGCGATGGAATTCTCCTCACCTAGAGTTGGAGCGAGAGACTTCATGACGAGCATGTGGGCGACGAGGTCGATGATGGTCTTCATGCCTTGAGTTAGAGCTTGAGGACGTATGGCGATCATGAGAGTAGTAATCTTGTGACGAGCTTGATGATGATGAAGTAGAGCGGTGTCGACGATGACGACCCAAGTTGTTGATGGTGCGCTTGAGACTATCCATGCGCCGCTCCATGTTCGCATCATTGGCCGCCACTTGGCCATGCAAGTTGTCCCTAGCTTCGCGAAGTAGGGTCATATCTTGATTGACAATGTTAAAGTTGTGAGTCACCTCCTCATATTGCTCATCAATGCGTGTCTCGAATAAGGTGAGTTGCTCCTTGAACTCTTGGCGTTGCGTCCATAGCTTGTGTTGGGTAGCCAACCTCTCGGTGTTGCGTAGGACTTCATCCTCCCTTGCTTCGTCTCTGTGCCTATCCATGATAGAAAGACAAGAGCTATGTTGTGTATGTTAGTGGAAGAAGACTACCTCGCACTCTTACCTTGGTGAGATAGTATTGAGGCGATCAACCAAACCGAGAGCAAGACCAAATGTATCGGGTACACACGCAAAGCCACACGCAAAGGCTAGCAAATTTAGTGGTAGGTGAGAATGGTGGAAAACCAAAAGATGAAATCCAAAATTGAGTATGTTGTTAAAAATGGGTAAGGTCCAAAAATCAAGTGTCAAAGTGAAGATCACTATAAACACGGAATAGATGTGGAACTCACACACGAGATAAATGGGGTTAGTGCAACCAAAAAGTGAGCGGAAAAATGTAAGTAAACAAGGGTGCTCGGTGTCACACTAACACAAAGAGAGGCAAATCTACGGTTGCATAGAGATGAAACACCAAGATTCGCACAAGGTCTCTCTTCTCAATCTCTCACGCTTGCTTCGAAGCTTATCAAATCCTTTTGTATCGGTGGCACTTGCACGTTTCTTTTTCTTTTCCTTTTTTTTCACTAGCACACTATGCTCTTACACTTTTGCTTTCCACCCCGAACTTTTCTTAAAAGCTTTACTCAACACAACACACACCCTCACGGTCGGGACCTCGTGAAATGTTTCGCAACACTCGACAAGCTTCGCTCGGTGGGATAGATCGCAAAAAGAAGAGGGCTACAAGGGGAAAGTGCAAGTTATACCTGCGATGGTGGTGGTGGTGGTGGTGGTGTTAGTCGAAAAGCGAACTCGGGCTGATGCGGATTGGCGCCCGATCAGGAGGCCGGTCGGACCGGTCTCTGGGCCGGCCGGTCCGGTTTGGGGGGGCGGTCAACCGGTTGCTGGGCTGGTCAACTGGTTTTCTCAACCGGCTGTCGTGTTTCTCTCTCTTGTTCTTCCCCAAACCAAAACCAAAAGAGCAAATCGAAGGGAAACGAAGGGATTGGAGGCTAAAAGGTGGGGAAAATAGTAGATCAACACTAAAAACACCAAATCCACTGACCAAAACCACTCAAAACGCAAAAAAAATCGTAGATCCGTCCAAAGGCCATTTAGGGCTATTTTTGGGGATTTTTTGGAAAAAATTTCTAGAGACGAAATTAGGTGGGTGGGGGGTCAAAATCGCGGTAACCAAAAGCTGCTGATACCATATGATGAGATCTAAGATCTAGGGTGTGGCTCGATCTCGCGATTGACCCAAATCCAAAGGGAAAAAGAGGGAGAAGATGAAGAACGCGAAGAACACGGAAACGAACACACGCACACCAGCTCGATACAGTCGAATCTTACCCTCTTGGCTCGATGGACCACGCCGATAGAATCACCTGGAAGAGACGCGAGGTAGAATTCCGTGTGAGAGATTGGGGTTGGAAACGGAGACCGGTGAGAGAGAGAGTGGAGCACACTAGAATCTCACTCACAAATATTCAAATCCTCAACAAGAGTTGCCTTGGTTACAAAATGGATCTAACACTAGGGAGACAAAGCTCAAAACTAGTTTTAAGCTCAGATTATGTCTCAAGAGTAAAAGGGGGTGTCCAGGGTACTTATATAGGCCTACAGGGCCCACAGGTCGAAAAGGTACATAAGCGAACGATTTAGGCAGTTTGGGTGGAGACAGGTCGACGAATCCGGTCAGTGGTCCGGTCAGATCGGGCCTAGCGCTGGGGCGTCCGGTCCAAACCGGGTCCAGGACCGGGAGGTGACCAGAAACGCCCCAGTAACGCGTCCGATTGGCATCGGCCTAGGATCCGGTCCGGACCGGGTGGCCGGTTGGGCGTCCGGTCGGCCGGACCTGGGACCGGGTGGCCCGGTCAGGGGCCCGGTTGGCCGGGTCCTGGGCCGGCTGGCTCTCTCCCTCCCTTCGCGCGCTTCAGATGACGTCGGGTCCAGCTCCATGCCCATCTTCACGTCCAGCTGCTCCTCTCCTCCTCTTGACCATGGTGTGTCCTCCTCTCCGGGGTCTTGATGCACATTGTACCTAATAACACAAAGCATGTCAGCATGAGTTAGCATTCCATCCAATGAAGAGTTCAAGGTGAGTGTGGAGAGGAGCGAGTTCACCTCTTGGTGTATGGCCTTTGCCCGAGCTCGTGTCATTGGGCCACGAGGAGGGATTGACGGTCTTGTGGAGGAGTTGTCCAAAGGCCACCCCGCATCAAAGACCCTCTCTTATGTGTGCATGACCCAAGCCCTTCACTTTTTGTCACAAGGGTGCTAACAACTCAACCTCAAGCTATGGAAGAACAAAGGAACAACATCTTCCAAGCCCGTGCCGGTATTGGTGGCAAGTCGATAAAAGTCATCATCGATGGAGGAAGTTGCCATAACCTTGCAGGCACCGAATTGTGTGAGAAGCTCAATCTCACACTTCGCAAACACCCTCATCCTTACCATGTCGAATGGTTGAGCGACAAGGGCAATGTCAAGATACAACATACCGTCACCGTCAACTTCAAGATTGGACCCTATGAAGATACTATTGAGTGTGACGTGGTGCCCATGACGGTGTGCCACATGTTGCTTGGCCGCCCTTGGCAATTTGACAAGAAGGCTATACATGATGGACACTCCAATGCATACACCTTCACGGTCAAGGATAAGAAGTTTGAGCTACGCCCAATGACTCCTAGCCAAATCATCGCGGATAATGCGAAGGCTTTAGCGAGGGCATAACATCACAACCACCATAGTGAGTTGAGAGGAGAGGGAGCAACCCACCAAAAAGAGAGTGAGCGCCACAAGCCATACATGAGTGAGAGAAAGAGTGTTCTCCTAGCCACCAAAAGCGAGTGGAGAGAAGTGCAAGAAAACCCATCCACCACATTGCACTATGTGCTCATTTGCAAGGGCCTATCGTTGACGACTAACGACTTAACCAACGTTCCTTCGTCTTTGTTTTCTCTTTTGAAGGAGTTTCAAGATGTCTTCCCCGACGAGCTTCCTCATGGGCTTCCACCGCGTCGGGGCATAGAGCACCGCATCGACCTCATACCCGGCACTCCGCTCCCAAACCGCGCCGCATACCGCACCAACCCCGAAGAGACAAAGGAGATTCAACGCCAAATACAAGATCTCCTCGCTAAAGGGTACGTTCGTGAAAGCCTTAGTCCTTGTGCGGTTCCCGTGATTCTTGTGCCTAAACCGGATGAGACGCAACGAATGTGTATGGATTGTCGCCCCATCAATGCCATTACCGTTCGATACCGCCATCCCATTCTGCGTTTAGATGACATGCCCTATGAATTGAGTGGTGCCACAATTTTCTCTAAGATAGATTTGCGTAGTGGCTACCACCAAATCCGCATGGCAATAGGTGATGAATGGAAGACGGCATTCAAGACCAAACTTTGTCTCTATGAATGGCTTATCATGCCATTTGGTCTTTCAAATGCTCCATCAACTTTTATGCTTCTCATGAATCACATCTTGCGACCTCTCATTGGCAAGAGTGTGGTTGTCTATTTCGATGATATTCTCATTTATAGCAAAAATCTCGAGGACCATGTGCAACATGTGAGAGAAGTCTTATGCATCTTGCGTCATGAGAAGCTTTATGCAAACCTTCCCAAATGCACATTTGCTCAAAACAAATTGGTTTTTCTTGGATTTGTGATTTCCGCCAATGGCATTGGAGTAGACTCTTCAAAGGTTGACGCCATACATAATTGGCCCACGCCTACCACCGTTGGTCAAGTTCGAAGCTTCCATGGACTTGCCGGTTTCTACCGCCGCTTTGTGAAAGATTTTAGCACCATTGCTTGCCCTTTGAATGAGCTTACCAAAAAGAATGTTCCGTTTGTGTGGGGCAAGGCTCAACAAAATGCTTTTGATGAATTGAAGAAACGCCTTACCGAAGCTCCCCTTCTCGTCCTTCCAAACTTTGCAAAAACTTTTGAAATTGAGTGTGATGCGAGTGGACTTTGTATTGGTGGCGTTCTTATGCAAGATGGAAAACCCGTGGTATACTATAGTGAGAAGTTGGATGGCGCACGCCTCAACTATCCTATTTATGACAAGGAACTTTATGCTTTGGTTCGTGTTCTTGAAATTTGGCAACACTATCTTTGGCCGAAAGAGTTTATCATTCATTCCGACCATGAGTCTTTGAAGTATTTGAAAAGCCAACACAATTTGAACAAACGACATGCAAAATTGGTTGAGTTCATTGAGTCCTTTCGGTATGTAATCAAATACAAGAAGGGCAAGGACAATGTAGTGTCGGATGCTCTTTCCCGCAAAAACACCCTTTTGCTTACTCGTTTGGATTTTCATGTCTTGGGACTTGAGGAGATCAAAGAACTCTATCCTTCCGATTCTTTCTTTGCACCAATATTTGAGAAGTGTTCCGTTGAACAAGGATTCAATGACTTCT
This sequence comes from Lolium perenne, assembly GCF_019359855.2. NCBI lineage: Eukaryota > Viridiplantae > Streptophyta > Magnoliopsida > Poales > Poaceae > Lolium > Lolium perenne. The sequence continues at coordinate 100,964,894 of NC_067244.2, read as the reverse complement.
ACTTGCACGATGGCTACTTGTTTAAAGCTAACAAAATTTGCATACCCGAGTCTTCTCTTCGAAATTTACTTTTGCAAGAGTCATATGGAGGTGGCCTCATGGGACACTTTGGACGAGAGAAGACATATGCAATGCTTTCAACCCACTACTATTGGCCAAGAATGTACCGCGACGTGGAACGCCTTTGCCGGCGGTGCACAACTTGCTTACAAGCTAAGTCCACCTCCAACCCCTATGGCCTTTATACACCGTTGCCTATTCCTTATGCCCCTTGGTCGGATACAAGTATGGATTTCTTACTAGGATTGCCTCGCACCAAACATGGTCATGATTCAATCTTTGTGGTAGTGGATATGTTCTCTAAAATGGCCCATTTCATACCATGCCATAAGACCGATGATGCTTCACACATTGCTTCGTTGTTTTTCAGGGAAATTGTTCGCCTACACGGAATACCGTCAAGCATTGTGTCAGATCGAGACATCAAGTTTATGAGCTATCTATGGAAGTCGCTCATGTCAAAGTTTGGAGTGAAGCTCTTGTTCTCATCATCCTCGCACCCGCAAACGGACGGACAAACGGAAGTGGTCAATCGAAGCCTCTCCACTCTTCTACGCACACTAGTGAAGAAAAACTTGAAGTCATGGGAAGAGTGCCTTCCGCACGCGGAGTTCGCCTACAATCGAGCCACGCACTCTACAACATCACGGGGTCCCTTCATGATTGTCTACGGTTTCGACCCTCCCACGACACTCGACATCCTCCCACTCCCACTTCATGAGAGGACAAACATGGACTTCGACAAGCGCACCACCTCCATGAAGAAACTACATGAAGAAACAAGAGCAACCATCCAAGAACATGTGCTTCGTCAAGCTACCCGCCTTAATGCCAAGAAGAAGGAAAGGATATTTGAAGAAGGAGACCTCGTATGGATTCACCTTCGTAAAGAGCGGTTCCCTCATGAACGCAACTCCAAGCTAAAGCCCCGAGGAGATGGACCTTTCAAAGTCCTCAAATGCATCAACAACAACGCTTACGTCATCGACATACCAACCTCCAAGTACTTGGTGAGAAACACGTTCAACATCTCGGATCTTTCACCCTATCATGGAGGTGAGGAGGAACAAGAGTCGAGGACGACTCTCTCCCAAGGGGGGAGATGATGCGGGGTAGCCTTTGGACACCGCCTCCTCAAGACCATCAAGCCCTCCTCGTGGCCCAATGACACGAGCTCGGGCCAAAGCCATACACCAAGAGGTGAACTCGCTCCTCTCCACACTTACCTTGAACTCTTCATTGGATGGAATGCTACCTCATGCTGATATGCTTTGTGTTATTATGTACGAGGTGCGTCAAGGCCCCGGAAAGGAGGGCACACCATGGTCAAGAGGAGGAGAGGAACAGCTAGACGTGAAGATGGGCATGGAGCTGGACCTGACGTCATCCGAAGCGCGCGGAGGGAGGAAGGGAGCCAGCCGGCCCAGGACCCGGCCAACCGGACCCCTGACCGGGCCTCCTGGTCCCAGATCCGGCCGACCGGATGACCAACCGACCAACCAGTCCAGACCGGATCCTAGGCCGGTGCCAACCGGGCACAGTACTGAGGCTCGGGAACCCCTTCCGGTCACCGTCCGGCCCAGGACCCAGTCTGGACCGGACGCGCCAGCCCCAGGTCCGGTTGGACCGGATCCCTGATCGGATTTCACGACTTGGCTCGACCGAACCTGCCTTAGTCGATTACTTTTGTACCTTTTCGACCTGGGTCGCCCTGTAGACCTATATAAGTACCTAGGGCGCCCCTTTTACTCTTCAGACATAATCTTGGCTTAAAAACCACTTTTGAGCTTTGTCTCCCTAGGGTTAGATCCCCTTTGTATCAAGGCTACTTTTGTTGAGGATTTGGCTACTTGTGAGTGAGATTCAAGTGTGCTCCACTCTCTCTCCCTCACCGGTCCCCGTCTCCAACCCCGATCTCTCACCCAGAATTCTACCTCGCGTCTCTTCCTGTTGATTCTATTGGCGTGGTCCATCGAGCCACGAGAGTAAGATTCGATTGTTTGGGGTTGTGTGCGTGTGTTTGTTCTTCGTGTTCTTCGCGTTCTTCATCCTCTCCCCCTTTTCCCTCTTGATTTTGGGTCAATCGCGAGATCGGGCCACAACCTAGGTCTTAGACCTCATCACCAATACTAGTATTTTATAAAATCATGGTCGAACATAAGATTGTTTGAAATATATTTAGAATATCTTGGTAAAACTTTGTAAGGATTTAAAACATATTCCCCAAAATATTGGTCCAAATTTTAGATGGTTTGACTATAGTACTCCTTATTCTCTAGAACCAGGGGAATATAAACAAATGAAAGTCTTCATCAATATTGCATGGCACCTTTACTGATTCTATTTCTATTCTACCTTAAATTTTCCAGGGTGTAATAATAAAGAAACTTAAATACTAGGGGGCCTTTTTCCTATGGAACAACATGCACATTAGACCATACTAAAATTCATATAGATGTCAAATTCTATAACTATATATGTCCATACCACAAGAGGGTTATGGTGTGCGCCTATGGAATTCCTTTAAGGCAAAAGATGCCAAGACAGTTCAGCAAATAAGAGGTGACATGTTGTATATAAGTTACGTATGTAAAAAAAATTAGGGAGGAAATGTTAGAAAATTGATAAGGATCCCATGCATAAACATTTCCAAGCTCAGTAACGGCGAACACAAGTCGGTTATGCATAATTGCATCGCAGTATCTGGTGTTGTGTTCAAACTGGTTTTCAAGAAGTATCCATGTACGAGGATTTTCGCCATGGAGGTAGGCAATTGCAAAGTCGAAGATTGCGACAAGGGAGAAATCTTCATACCCCCCAGCAGCTATAGGAACTTGGCAAATAGCTATCTTCTGCAGTTGAATAACATAACCCTTATACCAGAATATAAGTGGATTGCATGTGGTTTCAAACTTCTTCCTCAGAGATGGAAGGTCAATATTGCGATGAGTGTAGACATTGAGGAGGCTCCACTTGCATTCGGGGCCAACTGTGGCGATCCAATCTCCATTGGCGCCTGCCCGCACCTCATCCTTACCGTGTGGCATTAGGGCATCGTAGGAGAACCTTTCCAGCGGATCTAGTTTGCACTTGCTGTGCACCGGCAAATCCTCCTTGAACACCCATGGTTTATCCGTCGGGTCACAACAGAGAACACACGGAAGGCCAAACGGCTCAGAAGAAGGCAGAGTGGCACTGTATTTGGCCGATTGAAGAATACTTTTGGAGGAACCGACTAGGGACGCGGCGGTGATGGCGTCGCACTGGCTGATGAGTTCTTCAAGGGGGCCTTCTGTAAACACCTTGTGAAACAGCCCAGATCCATAGACTGTGCTCGATTTCGCCATCGCAAGGAGGCATGTGGTACAATGGGGTTGGGGATTTTTTGGGAGATTTACTGATTGGAACTTCGGGAGAGAGATGGCGATCAATGGCGGTAGGTGGGGGTTTGAGATGGAGAACAGAGGCTCCTCAAACTAGGCACTGCTGGATAGGATGCGAAAGTGCCATGGCGGAGACGCGGGCGCGTGCTATGGAAGGTGGGTGGAGTGGGGATAGACGAGTCAGACGACGGAGGTGAACCAAGACTGCCTACTGCAGTTTCGAGGAGAGTGTGAATGTGTTCAAAAAAAGAGGAGAGTGTGAATGTGTTCAAAAAAAGAGGAGAGTGTGACTGTGACCCGACACCCGAGTAGGAGCAGACGGACTAGTATAGGAGTAGCCCCATCATTACAGTCCATTAATCGTGCTTCCTACACAATAAATAAGTGAAACGTCCCAGGCTTGTGTTGTCTAATCAAATCGATGGCCAACAAATAAAAAAATACACCAACCTTGTTCTTTTTGCAACGTACACCAACCTAGCAAGGCATCAACCTTCTCGCCATCAACTAGGACTTTGTGGCTCCGTCCCACCAAAGTTGTCTCAACTTTGTAAAAAAAATAGATGGATACATCTATCCATCTAAATTTGAGACACTTTTGGTGGGACCAAGGGAGTACAAAAAAACTTTACTACTCCATGCTAGTATCGGCCACTTTTCGAAAAGTAATTCAAATTTCAACTGAAGGCGTGCTATTTTATGGTCCTGAAAATTGCCAAAAAAATACAACCAAAAAATGCAACAGATCCATGTTAAGGGGGTACACCCTACGCAATATACATTAAGAAACTTCGAAACTTCAGCGACCTTGTAAGAATGCCCATGACAGTGCAGTTTTGCCAAATTAGGAAGAGACGAAATATGAATTCAACCAAAGAAATCTAAACGAATCCTTAGAGAATAGCATAGTTAACACGTTCAGAAAAAAAATGATGACTCCAAGAGAACAACATTAGCAAGAAATACTCCATTTTAGTTTGAACTTGCAATCACATATATATACTAGTAGTACTAATAAAATACTAATACGCCGAGCTGCGTTCTAGGACTCCAACTAGCTAGCTAATAGTTCTGGAAGAGTAGTACTACCATACAAGTCCAAAATACATCCGAACGAACCCTATTTCGAACAAAACTACTCCCTCCGCTCTTCGAGTAACTAGATTGCAGTATGACTAAACGAAGATTATTGTATAACTTTCTTGTTGATGCAAACGCACATAGGCAATACACGCTGCCCTCCATTCTTCTTCGCGTAAGGGGGCGGCACCGCTAGGAAAGAAGTGAGCTGCTGCAACATGATCAAGCTAGGCGTCGGGGAGCTCGTCGGCTAGATTACCGCCATCAAGGTGTCCGTCGAGAGGTCACTGGTCCCAGCCGGCGCCGGCGGACCAATCACCAGCAGTTGCGCCTTGTACATCGGAAACAAGCACGCGGCCGACCTGATGCACACACAGGACACAATGGTGGTCGGGCCGAGCGCGCCAACGGTGATGGCGAACACGGTACCGTCTTCTTCCCCACTGCCGATCAGCAGGTGTCCCTGCGGTTGTACCGGAGCACGAACTATGCACCAGGCAGGTATGCCATACTAGAACGTAAACACTGGGATGGAGTGGGATGCTTGGAGGTGTACCAGGAGCTCCCGCGGCGGGCCGGTGAAGCTGCAGCTGGTACTCATGGCCTCTGTGCAGCCGCACGGACCATGCGGGCACGCGATATACTGGTTGTAGGACTCCCTGGAGGCGACCAAGCTCTGGCAGCCGACGCACTTGACCATTGCCCCAGATCGATTCGACGGCGGCAATCTTGCCCAGATCGATTCGACGGCGGCAACCTCGCCGACTGCTCGCACTTCTTGCACGGGTTCGGTGCAAGCTTGCCGACGCAGCGCCGACAGCCCATATGGCCGCCCTTGCACTGCACGGAACAACGTACGTGGCATCAGTTGTCATTGACATTTCTCACAGGTGAACCTAAGAATGAAATCGGAAGGGAGCGACCTTGGATATGGGGGGTTTGAAGGGCAGCAGGCAGAGGGGGCACAAGAAGAGGGCCTCCTCCATCTTCAGAGAAGAGTGGTCGGGAACACGAGAACAGGATGGGTTCTTTTTTTATACATGCCTTGGAGTGGAGTATGGATACTACTTATAGGAAGAACTTGCTTGCTAAGAATCGGCGTCGGCCGTACGCAACCATAGATGCACAACCTTTTTTTGGGGGAAAACCGGCAACGTCAGCGGCTCTGCAGTTTGTCAAAATAAAAGGACGGAGCTGCAGTGACTTGAAGCCTCCAAGTCTCAGTGTGACTTGGTGCCACCATCTACCATCCATTTGAGATCCAACGTTCCAAACTATCTCTTATTTCGAACCTAAAAACAAAAACTATTCAGAAAATTTTGAAAAAATTCCAGTAAAATGTAGATGCCTTGTTCTAAAATCTGTGAATATTTCATCCCACTCGGACGACTAGCTTGCGATTAAAGAGTTTTTTACGTATACGAGCACTAGTTTAAACTAAATATATATTTGCTCACAAACCTTTGATTCAAATCGAATGAAACTTCACCAAAATATAAATCGAAATATGCACGATTTACTGGAAGTTCTTCAAATATTTCTGAGCAATTATAATAATTATTTAGTTTAAATTCTGAGTCGATCGCATACGTTGGATCTGAGATGGATGGTGGATGGTGGCACAAAGTCACTGTGAGACTTGGAACTATCAAGTCACTGAAGCTCTATCCCAAAATAAAATCTTCATGAAGGGGGCAGTTTGGTTCAAAAAAAAGACAGTGCCAAGCAGTTGTCAAACAATACCATATCGTCAAATGTACTCCCTCTGATTCAAATGAATTGACTCAACTTTGTCTAGATATATGGATGTATCAAGTCACTGAAGCTCTATCCCAAAATAAAAGCTTCATGAAGGGGGGAGTTTGGTTCGAAAAAAATACAGTGCCAAGCAGTTGTCAAATAGTACCATAACATCAAATGTACTCCCTCCGATTCAAACGAAATGACTCAACTTTGTATTTTGCATGTTAAATGTTTTTCGTAAAACTTGGTCAATCTTAACATAGTTTGCCTTTCTAAAATAAATATAAGCCCTAAGGCTCCTTTGATTCATAGGATGGGAAAACCGTAGAAATATGAAAAACATAGGATTGAGATTTAATGGCTAGCTAGTTGAATCATATAGGAACATGAGTTGTGTTTGATTGTGCCAAAGGAAATTTTCCATGAGGTATGACCTAATGTTTTATTCTTATAGGATTTGCACTGCAAGATTCCTATAGGATATGTTCCTATGAATCAAACAACTAGTGTGGGAAAAATTCACATGTGATCTAAATCCTACATAATTCCTATACAAATCCTATATATGAATCAAATAAGCCCTTAAGATTTGGGATGGATGTTGTGCTACTACCTCTGTTTCGATAAATAATGAACACGCGTGTATTCCAAGATGAAGTTTGACCAAGAAAAAGCGCAACAAAATCTTCATTGTATTGTAGGTAATTAGTATCGTTGGATTCGTTTTGAAAAACACTTTCTAATGATGCTAATCTGTATCACTAAATATTGTACGAATAACTTTGAATATCAATTGTTGGACATAAAGATAGGCAAATCCCAAGATTGATGATTGAAAAACACCATCTCTGCAACATGGCCCACATGTGCATTCGCCCGGCATCTTTTCCTAGAAAAAGGAAAGCGATGGTGTTCTAGACGTTTAGAGGCACCTAGACAATTGCGATCATGCAGAGCACTGGCGAATCCCTCTAAAGTTAGTCGTTCGAGATTCTGGAACCCATAAGCTAGGATTGATGCTCTAATGCACAGTTAAAAACTACCATATTATATTATATTTATATTAAAAATGGGTGTATAGGGAACTGAACCTTAGCACTAAGATGGGACCCACAAATGATATTGGTGTACCCTCATGCTTGAGAGAGGGAGGAGAGAGAATTTATTTTCTATTGCTTATGGACAACCCACACAAGCTGCTTGTAAGTCACCCAATAAGAATTTTTCCTGGCAACCTCCACTAATGTACAATATATAGACAACTTATCGACTACTTTTTCCTTTGTGGTGGGTAGGTCTAGTGGACAACATGTATAGTCTGGATGACCTTAGGGCATCACCTATAGTGTGAACTTTTGCCATAAGATATGTCCCGTTCCGCTATATGAAGTCAAGGTTAGCATTAGGATGGGACCCCCCCCCCACACACACACATATATATATATAGGTAAACTAACTGGTGCACCATGGTGCCTCTAGGCACCACGAATCATAAAAGAAAACCTGCACAGGAAACTACGAAGTGATTTGTCTCTATTTCTGATAAATGGAAAGTGCATTCTCACTCCTGCTGATATTTGGAAAGTGATTTTCTCTCCTTTATACACCTATGATGCAATCTCAAACCCATGATGTAATTGTACGGTCATGATGTATTGTGCCTATGCACCATGGTGTGTGTGTGTGTGCTATTCGTGTACTCATGTATGAGAGGGGAAGGGGAGGTAAATTATTTCTATTGTTTCTGGACGGCCCACAAGCTGCCTATAGGTCACCCATGCATAAGAAATGTTCTTGTGGATAACCTGAACTAGTTAATAGACAACCTTATCTACTATTTTTTTCATTCTGGTACGTATATAGGTCTTGTGGAGACAACATATTGGATGCTCTTAGCCTTTTGCACCATGAACACTAGCTATGCATAGTCCTGAAAACACACTTCACCATCATTCTACAAGCTTCTATGTATGCTTAAAATATTCCCATTTTTGGAATATAACTGCTATTATTATTATTCTTTAAATATAATCTTGTGTTCGGACTATATATATACTAGTAAGTTACATGTGCATTGCACATGAGAACTGATAAGGGATAAGCCCTAGGGGAGCCCCGATCTTCACGGATTTGGATGGGATTCATGGGGGAGGTGGAGGAACGCGAAGAACACGGGTGAAAGCGGGGTGGATCGAAGATACAAACGCAACACACACACACAACCGGTTGTTCTTCGTTGGCCCGATACACCAGCCCAATGGAATTGCAAGAAAAAGAACCGCAAGGAGTAGAATCCCTCACAAAAGATTGGCAATAGCAATTGATAGAGTTCCAAAGAGGAAAAGAGTGCAAATAGATAGAATTGCAAAAGCAAAAGATCCAAAACACTAGAATTCCTAGAATGGAAGAGATCAACTACCTAGAAGAGTAGATAACTTCGTAGATGGGTGGATCTAGAAGGGTTTCCCTAAGGGAGGAGCAAAAGCTCAGGTTTTCTCTTTCATCAAGTCTGAATCTCAGATCTGAGCCAACAAGGCTATTTATAGTTGGTGGGGCGAAGGGGTAACTTACATGTTGAATCTGCCAGTTTTGGTGCTGAAACGCGTGCAGGCGGAAGTTCCGGCCTCAGGGGGCGGAAGTTCCGGTCGGGCGGAAGTTCTGGTCGTCCTGGGCGGAAGTTCCGGCTGGATTCCCTTCACTTGGGGACTGTACAGCATCTTGGAAGCATCTGGGCGGAAGTTCCGGTCATGGAGGCCGGAAGTTCCGGTCGGGGCAGAAGTTCCGGCCAACTTCCGGCCTAGTTCCGGAAACGGCCGATTTCCTTGCAGTAACATCCCGGGGTGTTTTGGCGCGTTTTCAGAACAAGGGCGGAACTCGGGCGGAAGTTCCGGTGGCCGGAAGTTCCGGTCGTCCGGGGCAGAAGTTCCGGCTGGATGCTTCTTCTTGGGCGCTGGAGGGCATCTGGCCGGAAGTTCCGGTCCTGGGGGCGGATGTTCCGGCTGGAGCGCTGGGACTCCATCTTCTTCATTTCCAGCTCCCTCTCCATTGGCGTGATCTCCATGGCTTGCGTCTTGGTCGATGTACCTGATTGAACATAGGGTATTTGCATGAAGTAGCACGCCATCCAAAGGGGTATCAAATGCATACGTGGAAAGGAGCGAATTCACCTCTTGGTGTAGGGCTTGGGCTCTAGATCGTGTCATTGGACCACGAGGAGGGCTTGTCGGTCTTGACGAGGCGGTGTCCAAAGGCCACCCCATATTATCTCCCCCCTTGGGAAAGAGTCGTCCTCGACTTTATGTTCTCCTCATCGCCATGATAGGGTGAGAGGTCGGACACATTGAATGTGTTGCTCACCAAGTACTTGGATGTTGGTATGTCGATGACGTAGGCGTTGTCGTTGATGCGCTTGAGGACCTTGAAGGGACCATCGCCTCGGGGCTTGAGCCCTGAGTTTCTTTCTTGAGGGAAGCGGTCCTTGCGAAGAACTTGTTGCTCGATCCGTGCCTTCATTGAAGATCCGTGCCTTTTTCTTGAAGATCCGTGCACCAAGAGGTCTCCTTCATTGAAGATTCGTGCCTTTTTCTTCATGTTGAGTCTAGTTGCTTGACGAAGAACTTGTTGCTCGATCGTTGCCCTTGTATCTTCATGTAGCGTCTTCATGTATTGGGCTCGCTTGTCGATGTTCATGTTTACTTGCTCATGTAGCGGGAGAGGAAGGAGGTCAATCGCCGTAGGTGGTTCAAACCCGTAGACGACCATGAATGGACTTCTCATTGTTGTAGAATGCTTGGCGCAGTTGTAGGCAAACTCCGCATGCGGGATGCAATCTTCCCATGACTTCAAATTCTTCTTGACAAGGACCCGTAGTAGTGTGGAGAGGCTTCGGTTCACCACTTCGGTTTGCCCATCGGTTTGTGGGTGTGAGGATGATGAAAACAAAAGCTTGACGTTGAACTTGGTCATTAGTGTCTTCCAAAGGTAGCTCATGAATTTGACATCTCGGTCCGAAACAATGCTTCTTGGTACACCATGGAGTCTCACAATTTCCCTAAAAAAACAAGGAGGCAATATGTGAAGCATCATCCGTTCGGGAGCATGGTATGAAATGAGCCATTTTAGAGAATCGATCAACCACTACGAAAATTGAATCATGTCCATATTTGGTTCGAGGCAATCCTAGTATGAAATCCATGCTTATATCGGACCAAGGAGCATAAGGAATAGGTAACGGTGTATAAAGGCCATAGGGGTTGGAAGTGGACTTAGCTTGTAAGCATGTTGTACACCGTCGGCAAAGGCGTTCCACGTCGCGGTACATTCTTGGCCAATAGTAGTGAGTTGAGAGCATTACATAGGTCTTCTCTCGTCCAAAGTGTCCCATAAGACCACCACCATGCGATTCTTGTAAGAGTAAAAGGCGAAGCAAAGACATGGGAATGCAAAGTTTGTTGCCCTTGAACAAGAATCCTTGGTGCAAATAGAAATCATCGATGCCCTTATCACTAGAACACATTGCAAATATTGGGCCAAAGAAAGTATCGAAAGCGTATAGGTCTTTGATTTCATCAAGACCCAAAACATGGAAATCCAAGCGAGTGAGTAGAGCTTGCGGGAAAGAGCATCCACAACTACATTGTCCTTGCCCTTCTTGTATTTGATTACATATGGAAAGGACTCAATGAACTCAACCCATTTTGCATGTATTTTTTTCAAATTGTGTTGACTTTTCAAATACTTCAAAGACTCATGGTCGGAGTGAATGACAAACTCTTTTGGCCAAAGATAATGTTGCCAAACTTCAAGAACACAAACCAAAGCATAAAGTTCCTTGTCATATATAGGATAGTTGAGGCATGCGCCATCCAACTTCTCGCTATAGTATGCCACGGATTTTCCATTTTTCATAAGGACACCACCAATTCCAAGTCCACTCGCATCACATTCTATCTCAAAAGTTTTTGCAAAATTGGGAAGAACGAGTAGTGGTGCCTCGGTGAGTTTCTTTTTCAATTCATCAAAAGCATTTTGTTGTGCCTTGCCCCAAACAAACGGAACATTCTTTTTGGTAAGCTCATTTAAAGGGCAAGCAATGGTGCTAAAATCTTTCACAAAGCATCTATAGAAACCGGCAAGTCCATGAAAACTTCGAACTTGACCAACGTTTGTAGGAGTGTGCCAATTTTGGATGGCCTCAACCTTCGAAGAATCAACTTCAGTCCCATTGGCGGAAACCACAAATCCAAGAAAAACCAACTTGCTTTATGCAAAGGTGCACTTGGGAAGATTTGCAAAAAGCTTTTCACGGCGCAAGATGCATAAGACTTCTCTCACATGTTGCACATGGTCCTCGAGATTTTTGCTATAAATGAGAATATCATCAAAATAGACAACCACACTCTTGCCAATGAGAGGTCACAAGATGTGATTCATGAGACGCATGAAAGTAGATGGAGCATTTGAAAGACCAAATGGCATGACAAGCCATTCATAGAGACCAAGTTTGGTCTTGAATGCCGTCTTCCATTCATCACCAATTGCCATGCGGATTTGGTGGTAGCCACTACGCAAATCAATCTTAGAGAAAATCGTGGCACCACACAATCCATCAAGATTGTCATCTAAACGCGGAATGGGATCGAGGTATCGAACGGTAATGGCATCGATGGGGCGACAATCCATACACATTCGTTGCGACTCATCCGGTTTAGGAACGAGAATCACGAGAACCGCACAAGGGCTTAAGCTTTCACGTACATACCGTTTTTTGAGGAGGTCTTGTATTTGGCGTTGAATCTCCTTTGTGTCTTCGGGGTTGGTGCGGTAGGCGGCGCGGTTTGGTAGAGGGGCGCCGGGTATGAGTTCGATGCGGTGCTCGATTCCTCGAAGCGGTGGTAGTCCATGAGGAAGCTCGTCGGGGAAGACATCTTGGAACTCCTTCAAAAGAGACAACAAAGATGAAGGAACTGTTGTTAAGTTGTTAGTCTCCGAGGATGGCCCCTTGCAAATGAGCACATAGTGCAATTTGGTGGATGGGTTGTGGTGCACTTCTCTCATCTCACTCTTGGTAGCTATGAGGACACTCTTCATCTCACTCACATATGGCTTGTGCCGCTCACTTTCTTTTTGGTGGGTCACTCTCTCACCGCTCATCTCACTAGTGATAGTAGCTTTAGCCCTCGCTAAAGACTTTGCATTGTCCGCAATTACTTGGCTAGGAGTCATTGGGCGTAGGATGAATGTCTTGTCGCCGACCTTGAAGCTATAGGCATTTGTGTAGCCATCATGGTTTGCTCTTTGGTCATATTGCCAAGGGCGGCCAAGTAGCATGTGGCACACCATCATGGGTACGACATCACAATCAACGGTGTCTTCATAGGCGCCAATCTTGAAAGATATTGTGACGGTGTGTCATATCTTCACATTTCCATTGTCGCTTAGCCATTGCACATGGTAAGTATGGGGGTGTTTCCGGAGCGTTAGGTTGAGCTTGGAGCATAGTTCGGTGCTTGCAAGGTTGTGGCAACTCCCTCCATCGATCATAACCTTTATTGACTTGCCATTGATTCCGGCTCTTGTTTGGAAGATATTGCATCTTTGGTCTTCATTGGGGAGTACATGGGTTGTCAACACTTTGGTCACCACAAGTGATGGGCTTGCATCATGCACACATAGGACTTGCTCTTGATCTTCCAAGTCATCATCTTCATGATTGATTGCGGCTTGTACCAAGGCTTCATATTCACCTTCACTCAAGTACTCCACATCTCCATCATCCCGAGTTATCATAACTGATAAGGGCTAAGCCCAAGGGTGTGCCCGATCTTCACGGATTTGGATGGGATTCGTGGGGGAGGTGGATGAACACGAAGAACACGGGTGGATGGCAGGGTGGATCGAAGATACAAACGCAACACACACACAACCGGTTGTTCTTCGTTGGCCCGATACACCAACCCAATGGAATTGCAAGAAAAAGACCCACAAGGAGTAGAATCCCTCACAAAAGATTGGCAATAGCAATTGATATAGTTCCAAAGAGGAAAAGAGTGCAGATAGATAGAATTGCAAAAGCAAAAGATCCAAAACACTAGAATTCCTAGAATGGAAGAGATCAACTACCTAGCGTTTCCAAGGCGGCACTGGACCAAAAGAAAAAGGAAGTAGCCAGAAATCGGGGGGTCAAAAAATCCAAGAAAAGAAAGATTTCAATTGGGCTTCATCTCGCCATATGGGCCTTCGAACTATCCTGCTGGACGCTTTTTGACTCGTACAATTTCAGCCCACTCCAAAACAGGAAAGTCCTATGCTAAGCAAAAATAAAAAACAAGGAAATTCAACATAAGTTTGCTTATGTAAAAATAAAGATTTAATTTATCCGTTTGCAATAGCTCAGAGCGAAATACATTGTTTATTATCTGCATGAGATCGAAAGAAAAAGGCAAGTGGCCAAATATCAGGAGCCAAAAGTAATCCAAGAAAAGAAATTTGATTGTACATAGAGGATGTCATGCGGGTCCCATTTTGCAGCATCGGTCTCAACTTTTCAAATGTGGCATGGGATCGAAAGGAAAAGGCAAGTGACCAAATATGAGGTGCCAAAAATAACTCCAAGAAAAGAAACTTGATTGTACATAGAGGATGACATGCGGGTCCCATTTTGCAGCAGCGGTATCAACGTTTCAGAGGCGGCACGAGATCGAAAGAAAAAGGCAAGTGACCAAATATCAGGTGCCAAAAATAACTCCAAGAAAAGAAACTTGATTGCACATAGAGGATGACATGCGGGTCCTATTTTGCAGCAGCGGTCTCAATGTTTCAGAGGCGGCACGGGATCGAGAGAAAAAGGCAAGTGACCAAATATCAGGTGCCAAAAATAACTCCAAGAAAAGAAAATTGATTGTACATAGAGGATGACATGTGGGTCCCATTTTGCTGCAGCGGTCTCAATGTTTCCAATGCGGCACGAGATCAAAAGAAAAAGGAAATACCCAGAAATTAGGGTGTCAAAAAATCCAAGAAAAGAAAGAATTTTCGTTCATAGAGGATGACATGCGGGACCCATGATCCCGCATCGTAAATGGCTCGATCGGGGAACGTTGAACGAGATGGTGCGATCATCGCAAGTTGTGTGTTTCGACACAGCCTAACATTTTCATCTAGGTATAACTTGCACACCCTTTGTAGCCCCGTTTCTTTCTTTGTATACCTATCCCATTGAGAGTGGCTTTCCGAGAGTTGCGAAACATTGCACAACTGTCACGACTATGAGAGGGTTTGTGTGTGTGCATTGAGTTGAGCAAAGCTCCAAAGCAAGCTCGGTGAGAAAGATACACAAAAGAAAAAAAAACGTGACATATAGAGAAAAATAAAGCTTCTAAGCATAGAAAAAAAAGAGAAAAGAAATAGAAATAGAAAAAGAGTGTGTGTCCACCGATACAAAGGAGTTGAAAGCTTCTAAGCACAAAGAGAGAAAAGAGAAGAGTGACATCTTGTGCAAATTTTGTTGCTTCTCTCATATGAAACCAAGCTACGGTTTCTCTTGGGTTGGCGCGACACCGAACTTATAGTCTTCGTTAGGACCATTTTGTCAATTTCTCACTTTCTTGGTCGCGCTAACCCCATTGATCTTGTTGTGTGTGTTTCCGTGTTTCCTTGGCATAGATCACCACTTTTGACATTTGACTTTGGTTTTTACCCACATTTGACAATAGACTTTTCTTTTTGTCTTTTTTCATTTGTATCCACTCCATACCTACCACATATAGAGTTCTTAGACTTTTGCGTGTGCTTTGAGTGTGTGTAAGCGTACCCCGGTACAATTTGACTTTGCTCTTGACTTGAACCATTTTTTCGATACCATCTCAAAATGTGGGATACTTGTGTAGTTTTTCTTCCACCATATACATATACACCTTTCCTTGTGAGAGCTATACAATATGACCCCACACGAACAAGCCGAGATGAGAGCATACTTCGCCGAGTTAGATGCTCGATAAGCCAAGATGACCCCCCCAAGACAAAGCCGAGTGCAAATCCTACTTCAAACACCTTGAGAGCAAAAGTGACAACCCACATGAGTTGAGTGAGGACACTTTGATTTTAACAAATTAACATCTACTTCTCTTGTGTTGTCTTCCTCTTTGCTAGGTTGCTTGGACATCGACGACGTCATTCCCAGAGAGATGAGGGACACCGCCATATGTGAGATGAGTGCATCCACTATATGTGAGATTGAGAGCCACCACTTTGAGGACATGAGTGATACACCGAGTGAGATGAGAGAGGTAGTTGATAGGTCCATGGAGGCCAATTCACATTCTAACAACTTACCCTCTTCCTCTAGTGTCTTCTCTTCTGTCTCACTAGGTTCCATGGATGACGAGACGCCGATCATGGAGAAGATGTACATGGTGCATGAAGATGATGATATCATACCATGATTGCTTGAAGATGAACATGGAGGCCACATGGAGCCTACCACTTCCACACACCTACATCAAATGAGAGGGACTACAAAGGTACCTATATGGGTGTTGATGATGCCATGATCCCACTAATGGACATGATGACTTATGAGTGCATGCATGATCTTGATGATACAATTGCTATGTCATATGCTTCGTTCTCATTCCCATGTGATGATTTGCTTGATAACAATTTTGAGAATGTGGAATTACTTGTTTGTGATAATTTGACCATGCCATGCTATGATAAAATTTTGAACATGTTTTGTGCAAAATGCTTGCAATATTCTCCCATTAGTGCAACCAAAATGTTGAATACTTTCTCTTTTAAATGCTTGGTTCGCAATGATGTTAATATGCTTGTGAATGAGATTGCCCCCACAACTCTCTAAAATTTTGGAGACTTTGCATTAACCTATGTTGAGCATGTTCCTAAGTTTACCCCGCATATCCACCATGTGTACTATGATAAAGTGCTTAATGCTAATGGTGATTTGCAAAAGAAATGGAACATCATGATGGATGATGTGTTCATATACCATGCACACATGTTGTTCTTGTTTTCTAACATGTGTGTAGGTACCCAAACTCCAATGGCAACTTCGATTGAGCACGAGTTGACCAAAAGATCTCTTGAGAGCATAATACAAGTACAAGATTGAACCCGGCTCTAATACCTTTCTCATGCTTTGCATTGAACATGTCGAACAATTTCACTATCTTATGGTTCTTTTGCAAGCATGATGATGTGATTTTTACCGTTGGTGTTGCCTCAAACAAGTTGAACAATTTCTCTGTCATTTGGTTTGTTGGCACGCACGATTGTGAAAATGTTGTTTTGGTGAACTTTTTGAAGAATGTGTTTTGTATTGTAACAAACATGAGGACCAATTTCTCTTTCCAATGGTTTGTGCGCACACATGTGGATGATATTTTGGACACTCTCTCTTATGTGTTTTTGCCAAATTATCCTCGTATTGCTTCAAGGATATTGAACAATTTCTCTTTCCGACTCCTTGAGTGCAATAATGACAATGAGTTTCTAAATGACATGGACATCATGGTCGTCTCACAATTTGGAGTTTTTGTGTTTTCACATTTGGAAGATGTTCAAATGGAGTTCTTACACATTGACCTTGCGCATGCATTATTCTTCATATATTTGTGTTGTGCTAACGGTGTTGTGAACAATAATGGACATGTCGTTGATGATGTGCTCCTCTATCACGTACAAAAATATCTTGCTTGGTCTTTCTTATGTGAAGGTAAAAGTGACTTGTGGATGAGCTCCAAGGCGTGGTTTCGACCACATACATCTACTACACAAGATCTCTTAGTGAGAGCACATCGGCACTTCGATAAGGTGACCTCCTTCTACTTAGGCGCTCTTCCTAAACCCGTTGAACTTTGGTTACTCTTTGAGCGTTGCTTTGCTTTGCTTGTGCTATTGATAGGGCTCATGACTAGTGAAGGGACATTTAAGAGTTGTTTTCCTCTACCTCCTCTACACGTTCATGATGAGTTATCGTCGAGGACGACTCTTTTTCAAGTGGGGGGAGATGATGCGGCCCGACCATCGGTCTCCACCGCCTCATGTGCGTCAACGCCATGTCACGCAAAGGTGAATCTTCTCCTTTATGCGTGCCTACAAATGTCTCTCATGAATGGTATGCTACTTCATCCTCCGTCATATGACCATGATAGAAATACATCGCCAAGTACGGAGGAAGTGGAGGACACCATGGAGGCTCGAGGACTCAAGATCGAGGTCGTGGAAGCATGCAAGAGATCGTCAAGGAGAAGGAGACGCGTCGCGAAGGCCGGCACTGCCGCCCATCTCCATCGGCACTGCCGCGCGGCCACTACGCCTAAGGACGACAACACTGTCGCCCTACTACAAAGAACATCAAATCTGAACCTTTTGTCCCTTTGTATGCCTAAACTACCCCTCCTTAGTGGATGCCTATATATAGGCTCCCACCCCCCCCCCCCCCCCCCCCCCCCCCCCTTCATGAGGGAAGAGCTGAACTTGAGAGAACCTAGGCTTATGCCTCCACCGTCTCTTTGAGATTAGGGGAACCCCACCGTCTCTTTGAGATTAGGGGAACCCCCTCCTTAGATTACCAAATCTATTGTATCAAAACGCTCCTTATATAATTTATCTTTCACACTTGTGATTCTACCGCCAGTCTTTCACACATGTGACTCTACTGATCGTATACCGGTCTTCTCTGGGGGATTCAACCTCGTGTTTTTCCCTCGAGAGATTCTATCTGGATAGTGGTTGGAACTATCGAGAGTAAATCAGAATTGTATGGGGTTATGTTGCGTGTGTTCACCGTGTTCTTCGTGTTCAACCCTCACCCCCTCTTTTCTTGGCTTAGCCCGCATCAATATCTTTATTTATATATAAATTATGGTTATAAATGTTAATGATCCATAGCAACACACAAGCATTCAACTAGTTTCTTTCAATATGGCAGAATATTGAATTGACCACCCAATGCACAATGTTCCAGATTGCAGCCTATTTGTTAAAGTAATTTATCCATACAATTTTCCCTCTTCTCTGTCATTCCACAGTCCACAGTTCCACAAGAAAGAAAAAAAGGTATGATTCTCTTATGACTTTCATCAGATCGGCCTATACTGTATTGTACTTTACAACTCCACGGACAAGCTTTTGCTTGCAACAGCAGGGTGAAATGCTATCTAGACTGGGACTAGGGCTCTCAATCAAGCCATGCATTTGCAGACTACCAGACCCAAATATGGCAACAAAATCATAATTACTCCTTATTCACAGTTGGTGGTGTATGACAACCCTCGGGTACACGCACAGTTCACCGGTATAAAGATATTTCATAAGGTACATGGTTGCTTCCTGTCTCCTGATGTGAAGGGGTTACTAGCCTTTGCAACGTCTTCAGGTAGCTTGTTAATTGGATGAAAGAAGGACGCAAGTTTGGATCCCTAACAAATGAAAACGGCGATAGAGAAACCATTTATGTTTGCGCATAAACATTAAAAAAGCATTACATTTATACTGAAATAACTCACTTCTGCCAGCAATCGCGTATGATCGATGCAACTATAGGATCAACTTCCTTTGGAATATCGAGCCGTCGGTCCTGGAAGCCAACTGCGCCCACAACCTGCATTTGGTTCATCCCATGCCATGGATTTCTTAGTGTTGCTAGCTCCCACAAGATGACACCAAAGCTGTATATATCACACCTGGAAAACTTTCAAGAATGAGTGTGATTACAAATGTGTTGTTTGTAGTGTGCAAAGAGAAATAATAGGCACTGTAGATATTAAACCGAAGTTTTCACAGAATCATAGAGATCAGAGATCTAACACGGATCCATATTAGTTGCAACTAATACGGATGTATCTAGACATATTTTACTTCTAGATACATCCATACTAGTGTCAAGTAATATGAATCAGAGGGAGTAATAGTTTTTATCCATACAGATACTTCACAATTGATTTTTTTTCCAGTCATATAGTTCTGTATGCTGGAGTGTGGAGCGCAATGTATCACAAACATCAGATCATGTGCAAAATCATCCGAAGGCATGACACTGCACCTTGGCCAACTGGCTAGAGCTCCAACGGTCTAAGACCTAGAACGAGAATTGGGAATAAGTGATCTCACAGAACATTTTGAATTTTTAGTTCAATATCAGGGCCTCGCAATGGCATGACATTATGTCAGGATATGACTGATGGGGAAAATATATCTAATAACACTTCATGATACATGTAATTAAACTCAGATCTCAGAATATCACATCCAACTTGGCAATAGACCTCATATTCCATACTACCTACATAATAATTAATAGAGCACAGAGTAGTAAGATTGGGGACATATGACGTGAAGCTACAAATAGCATGTCCCAGAAAGACGGCAACGTACTTGCATGCATAGGCGGGCACAAGTGTATTCATGGGTATTCAGATGAATACCCATTTTTACACCAACAAATAATCGCTTAGTATTTAGCCCACATAGCTCAATGAGTCTAGCTATCTTTTTGGCCAAATAGCAGCAATACTAGCGGTAGATTTGCTCCCGTAATGTCCAGTGGTAACACAGCAACGCCATAAGCAGTCCGAGCTAGGTGAGAGCAACGGAGCTAGCAAGAGGTAGCGATGGATTCTGTGTATTTTTTCTCTTGAATACCCATTATTGATACCCTGTGCCCGCCTTGCATGACAGATCGTAGGTGCAAACACTGATTGAACAGCAGAGGCTCTGTACAATAAATAAATAAATAAACTACTAAGATTAGCTTCTTTCATGATCCAGCTTACAAAGCGATACACCACTCATGGATAAGCAACAGCTTTGTCCAAGGAGAGTATAACTGGAAGCGCTCCGATGAGACAAAAGTGGCTTATCCTACAAGTCAAGCTTGTATTTAGGAAAGAACAACCCACTCTCTTTAAATTTTACTTTAAGCTTATTTAGGAGAAACTGAAACTTAATCTAGACTAAACTTGATTAAATGAAATATGTGAAGCTGACAAATAAGAGCATCTGAAAATGATACTCGAAAATCACTTACTTCTCATTCGATTGCTCGTTCCGCAAAACTTCTGGTGCCATCCACTCAGGCTGGTATAAGAAGGAAAACGACAAATTTTAATACAGGGTCAGTTTATGTTCCTGTAACAATAAAATGCAAAAGTCATTCGACGGTTTGACTGCCAAGTACTTACAGTCCCAGCAGTGGATTTTGATGACAAAAATGTACTGTGCTTCAAACGAGAAAGTCCAAAATCAGACCTATGTGTATGTATTTTATTAGCCAATAGTAACAGCTATGCCGAAACAGTAAATGAATTAAGAGTTCATGATGTCAGCTAGATACCTTAACAGTCCAATTATCGTCAACCAACAAGTTTGGTGATTTTAGATCCCGATGAACAATTGTTGGTACACTAGTATGAAGACAATTCATTCCTCTGGCCTACAGATAGAATATAATCATATGGAAATACACATGGAAATAAGCATGAAAGTATAATATCCAAGTTTCAGTATTACCACATCAAGGGCCATTTTAATCCTGCGCTTCTCATCAATTTGGCAATTAGGGCGATGAATAATCTGATATAAGCTTCCCCTGAACGAAATAACAGATACATAATTTTCAGTGTTGAAAGAGGAACAGTTCAATCCATCACCGACCAAAAAACTGAAGTGCCGAATGGAATCATGATAATAGGTTCAACTTATAAACTATTTGTTTCACAATATTTGACACTCCTCTTACCCACAAGATCTCTCTCAAAATGCTTGGCACATTCCTAATCTCCCCTATCAAACCTACCAATGCCCAGATTTGGTGCACCATAGCACCAGTGCTCCTGGTTTTTAAAATTGTATTATGTGTTCCAAAAAATTATGAAATTTATTAAATGAATACATATACATGCTCTGAATACTCGTACAAAATTTTGGGAACAATTTGTTGTATTTGAGCTACAGGAAAAAAAGCAAATTTGTGGCTGCATGCATAGGTTTGAAAACTCACTTTTTTGTCGGAAATTTGTATTTTTCGTATAGCTGAAAATAAAATATATCTTTCCCTGAAATTTCTACTGTACCTTAGAAATGGGTATATGCATGTGTGTATTTAATTTCATATTTTTCTGAGTCCCAAAATATGTTTTTGAATTTATTTTTAAAAAACCGGGAGCACTGGTGCTCATGTGCCAAAGACACTTTCTGGAAAAAATATTGCTTACATATGAAAATTTCAGCTCACGTATCGTGAAAGTGAGGTAGCGCATAACAGAACTTTGTTAATGATAATTTGAGTACATTTATATAGCCCACAGTATGATGTAAAATTGTTGGGTGTGCTGTGCAACTGTGCATGTAAAACACAATGATATTTTCTTCTCAGCATTTATTTATCACCACACACACACAATGTGTTCTATCTGACTAGTCATTTTCACTCATAAGACATTTTCTTATTGCATTTATTATGTGTATCATATTCAGCATTGTCTCGTTCAAAAATTTGAATGTGCATTGTAGTGTTGCACCAGTACCCAACACAAGTTATGTCCGAGTTCATACACAAACACAACTTTCTATACCTTGGAAGATATTCTGATACGATAGACAAGTGTGGAGGACGTGTTACGGCACCCATAAAGAGAACAATATTTGGATGACGGAGCCGACGCATAATCCTCACCTAATAAAAGAAAAAATACATTACGATTAGCAAAGGCTTTAGGCAACAGTGAGCTGGAGATCTGGAATGATGGTACAGATTGAAGTTATAGGACAGTTCTCAGTACAAAAGCATCATCTTTAACCTACTTCGCAACGAAATTCATCCAAAGCATCACCATAAAACTCTTGATCCAAGAACTTCTTTACAGCTACTTCCTGTATATTAGAAAACGTCAATACATTACCATAATGAGCAAATCCAATCAGAATAAATAGCAACCACAGACCTTCATTTGACATGTTAACTTTATGTTATGTGTCAGTTATGAGTTCACAGTGAATATAAATGAGGTTGATGCCTAAGCTCATAATATAAGCTCCCAAAGTTAAACGACAAAACTACTTACAGTTCCATTCCAATCAGCATGGTAGACTTCTCCATATGAACCTAAAATTGAAGACTCATTTAGTCACAAAAAAAATATAGCATAGGAACAAAATGGCTCATATTGCACAGCAGATACAAAGATTATACATGATTCTGATTTGACAGTGAATTTAGAGTATGTTTTAGTAATGATGCTATCTGCAAATTTCTTTTCAACCTATATGGCAAGCGACCCTGCAACCAATGTTCAATTCAATAAGTGAAAGGACAGCTAGAGGATAGATCAAAAACTATTTATATATATACCTATGCCAATCCTTTCATCGATTACAAGATCTTCCCAGAGGATTTCGCATTCAGACACTTCATCCAACACCATGTCAACTGTGCTTGATCCAACATGGGATGGAGAAACACATTCTGTATTCTGTTTTCGTGTGTCCATGAATCTGTCAAGAAGGGGCTTTCTTGGATCAGGATGAAATCTTTTGTGGTCATGACTGCCACAGTTTTCCTTGTGCTCGCCCCCTTTGGGAACAGATCCTTGCGCACTGCTAGAAAGTTGACCATCAAATGCAGAATAGATGGGATATTTTCCCAGATCATCACAAGGTTCCTTTTCCTCAACCTTCCCAATTCCAGATGTAGAAGCTGCATTGGCAGAAGAGGTACCGAGCATCTTGCCATAATAGAGAGCAGGTGGAGCATATGATCTGTCAATGTGCTCTGTAGTCGATGCTCTGGGCATAGCTGAGGTACCAACTATCGTATTGTTATAATTACGAGCAGGTGCTGCGTACACCACCCTATCGTTTAGCTCTCTAGCATTGGAATTGTAATGCTTTGAAGTTGACAACGCCAACTGAGATGAGGATGCAACATTGTCATTGGCATTTCTCCGAGAAACTGACCCATCAGCAATATTGTATTGCTTGTTATTGGAGATGTCATTGCAAGCAGACCAGTTTTTCATCACCAATGGCTGTTGAGATCTTCCAGATGCTGCTGGGACACCATTTTCTCTACGCTTTTGGAATTGATTGTTTCTATTATTGTTTAGTCCTTTGAATGCCAATGAACTTCTACCAGATTCGGTAGCATTGAAAGGATCAAACTCCACAAATAGTTTTTGGGACTCTTCAGTTTCATGAGATTCTGGAATCAATTGCAAATTATTTTTCTGCTTTGAAGGCGCACCAGTAAAAGTTAATGTTTGACCTAATCGTGTCTGAGGGGCCAATGTTCCAGATTCACTAGCACTACTTCCAGCAGTCACTGTATTCTCACAGCCTGACTGATTATCTGATATTCGATTACTATTGGCAAACATATGCCCTTGGTTGTGTTTATGCTCAGACTGTAATGCAACTGGGTCATTTTTTATGTTACTTGCTGACTTTGCCACCTGACTCTGACCCAATACCTGACTAGAGTTGAATGAAGTACCCCTTGAATTAAAAACGTCTGCTGGAATGAGAGTCCCTGGAGCAGCCATAACATCAACCAAAAATTCCCTACAGATAAAATTGAAATACAGACAACAAATCAGCAGATGCGACTGGAAAATAAAATAAAGCTTACTGTTCACAATAATGAGAGAATGGTTCATGCATAATCTTGACACTAAATATCTAGTTCTATGAACTATTTCAAAATTCCTGATTAAATATGTAAATACCTTCTGTTGTCCATCTTTATTATGTTAATCGCATCATCTTCAAGACCAGTGTAGTGACTCCCTTTAACCAGCTTACATGGGATACCAACACTATCAGCAAGAATCTGCATCAACACATGAATGTAAGACAGGAGAGTATGCTCCATGATCAGTTGCTAAATGTCAAACCATGTGGAAAGGAGTTCACAATTCTGCAAACAAATCATATGTTACTTCACCATGTTTGGCTATCTAATCTTCAAATCATTTATAAGCAAACCTAAGTCTCTTCATAATTATGCTTCAAACCATCAATATGATTCCAAACTTATTTACAGAAGAAACTACGAAAGGTGAAATGCATCACAGGCATGATTTTTGAGTCGCCGAGTCAAGTCAAGTCGCCAAGGCTGCGACTAGTGACTTGCCGACTTGAGTCGACGACTCAGCTCGTATAGTCACCCCAAGTCGCCATGGCTTAGAATATGAGTAATAAGCAGAGATACAGACTAGCAAAGCACAAGCAAAGAAGAGAACAAGCGAATACAGTTGGCCCGTCAGCCAGGCCAGGCCCAACACGGCCCAGCTAGCCTCTCCCAACCTCACCCATTCACTAAACCTAACCCTATACGTGAATCCTCCCACACCCAGCCTCAGCCGCCAGACTCCTACACTCAGCCGTCGAGCCTCTCGCCTCTCCTTCCTCTACACCGCTGGCGAGGAGCAGCGCCGCCGCCGGCCATCTCTTTCCTCTGCGCCGCCGGCCAGGAGCGGCGGCAGCTCGAGCCTCTCCTCCCGACCTCTCCTCCCGACCTCTCCCCTTCCTTTGCCTTTACTTTTCTTTCTCTCTGAAATCCCGAGGCAGAAGCGACCGGCGACTATCAGCCGCTGCTGTATAGTCGCTGTATAATCGCCGGCGAGCCAGCAAGTCGCGCGACTCGCCCCGTGAGTCAAGTCGCTTGCGCGACCCAACCATGCCGCGCCGACTCGGCGACTATACGGCGACTATACAGCGACTATACGGCGACCCAAAAACCATGATCACAGGTCTAAACAAGCATGAACTACGAAAGGTAAAATGCATCACAGGTCTAAACAAGCATGAACATATCATTTAGGTCCCTGAGCTTGCACATTGCATGTATAGGTCCCTGAGCTTGCGGTATATTGCATATTTATGTCTCTAAAATTGTACAAGTGTGTGGATGCATCAAGAACTGACTTGGTGGCAAATAATTGATTACAGGGCAATGGCACATTGACAGCATAGTTTAAAAACCAGACCGGTGACTGAACCTATGAGGTACTCGGTTCACGGTTCACTGGTTGGACCACCGGTTCATCCAGTTCAGTTGCCGGTTTATTAAAGATAGAGCACTAGAGAAAAAAAAATAATCAGTTGAAAAAGCTAAAAATAATTTACACATATCTCATATGTGTACTATTATGACACAAACAACTAGTGGACCAACTGGCTATCCCAGTTCAGCCACTTGACCGCGGAGTGGGAGGTCACAGATTCGATTCCTGTCCTCTGCCAATATATTTTTCGCTCCTGAAGGGCCTCCACCGGTTGGTCCGCCGGTCTATTTGTCCGGTTTTCCCCAAAACGTCAGTCCAGTTTGGGCGGTTTTCAACGGTTCACAAGCGCGGGCGGTCCAGTGCACTTAACAAACCGGAGGAGGCCCCGGTTCTGGTTTTTCCCGGTTGAACCGTCAGCATGGTCTGGTCTTTAAAACTATGATTGCCAATGTAAGCTAAACGATTCAGCACGTTGTTGCTAAGTAATACCAATTAAGATTAATCCCAGGTGTTATCTTATCTCTAATTGAACTAAATAAGAGCTTATGGTGCACTTCCCTCTAAATAACGGTAGACATTGTAGTCATTCATGGGACAGTCTCACGCTCGAATGCACTCTTGCAGTCTTACTGGCAGAATAACTAAGATTATTCAAAGGAAACAACATGGTAGAAGGTGAGGAAAATAAAGTGTTCCTAAGATTCGAATATACCAACAACTTTCAACATAATGACCAATATCATAATTAAATTGCTTATAAATAGAAATATATAATGCTAAAGATCTGTTTCAGCTTGTTTGTTGGATAACATATGTATTTTTGTTAAATTTCTATCACATTGTAGCGAGGCAGCAAATGGAGAATTAGTCGCTCCCATTCCATACATCTCTGGGAAAAGCAACACAAGAGAGAGAGAGAGAGAGAGAGAGAGATGACCTTGAAAAGTAAGGCACGATGGCGCGACAAGCCTATCTCTATGCTCCCAATGTGCAGAAGACTTGTCTGATGTGATGTTCTCTGCTCAATGCTTTTGCTCAACCACCTAGTGATCATTTCATTTGCATCTATCACTGGACCACCCATATGGTCTGCAACAACTTCAGCTATCCGTCGCACCAATACTGTAATCTCAGGACAGCCCAACAAGCAGCACTCCGCTACCTCCTTCATCTCCTGTAAGGCAGTATCAAATTTATGGTCGACAACAATTACTTCATATCCAAGATCCCCAATGCTACTCTGAAGTTCTGCCAGTGATGGTATCTTTCCCAGCCCAGACGATTCCACAGAGATGCCAAATATGTCGTAGAATCCATCAATTACTTTCTCATTGTAATCAAGAAAGTTATAGTCCTGAACAAAATACGAACTAAAGTTAGGAACAGATAGAGCAACGCATACAGAAATCAGAGTAGAAAAAAAAAAAAACCCACTCAGCAAATATCCTATGAGCAATTAATTGGCAAAGAAGATATCCTGATTGTAAGATAACCCGAACTATTGCCTAGTGGTTTGCAAAGCATCTTCTATAGAGGTGAGCCACTATACTTTGGTGCTTTCTATATGATAATATCACTTTGGCTTACTGTGCTCCTCATGGGTGATAGAAGGAGAATAAAACCAAATAATTTTCTGACAGGTCAGTAAAAAATGAGTCACAAGATACTCTTAACCGATTTACTCAAGGAAGCATGGACAAAATAGTATGCCTGCTGGTTTGCCTCTACTGCATGTTTATGTAATTGCAAGCATCGTGTATTTGTTTTCCCCGATGTGTGCATTCAATCATTGTGCAACTGCAAGTGTCTGCTCAAATGAATGTCAGCAATTCAACCAAGTAAATCTGCTATCGTACTTTCTTTCTATGTATAAAAGAATAATTCATATATACTCATCACTGCTCTACTTCACGTGTGGGAATCAATCGAAGTGTTACAGTTGTGATATAGCTGAACTCTACCTTCTAATCCTTAATGATCTAATCTAACATGACCTTGGTGCTATGCATCCACAAGACAATATATCCAATACGAAACAACATAGAGCATTTCTAGCCACAGTAATGATTTTATCCACCAGGGACAATACTCAGCGAATTAAAAGGTTTTGGATAGTCTAACCCTGTAGCGGCGAGAAAGCGACTCCGCGGTGTCTCCATCACCAGGATCACCGGTGTCGACCGGGTCGCCCCTCCCGAGGCTCATCAGCTTCGCCTTCCTGATCTGCTCCCCGTCGGGATCGCCCGCGCCATCGCCTCCTGACGCCGACGCCGATAGCGCTAACGCCAGCTGCATCTGATACTCCTCCTCCTGCAAAATAAACTCATCCCCTGCCGCCTCTGTTGTCGCCACGGGCAGCGAAGGAGATGGGGCCGCAGCCGGCGCCGACGACCCCGACGGAGACGGCAGCGGAGGGAGATGCTGCTCCTGCTGCTGGCCTGAAGCCACGGCCGAATTTGACGGCCCCGCGGGCTCGTTCGATCGGTGCGACCACTTGGTCACGAACGGGATCTTCATGGCGCTCTACGCGAGCACTAGGGTTTGGGTTTCGAAAAATTTCCTCTCTTCTGTCTCCCCTAATTTTTCGACTTGGCGATGTGATCGGGAAGCGAGATGGCCGGAAATGGGGAAGACGCGGAAAGGGAGGGGCGTTTAAGGAAAACTAGGAAGTTGACGGCTGTGCGACATTCTTTTTTAAAACGGTGTCTTTTAGGTTTAAGAGTGCGGGATTCGTTTTCAAAAATAGTTGAAGAAACATCTAAAACTCGACTTCGTCCTTAGTATCAAATCATTGTTGACAATTTTATACTCCCTCCGTCCCGCGGAAAGTGTCGGAGCAGCAGTACAAAGTATTTTTTGCAAAAAAGTCCAGACACACAGATAACGCTTCGAAATAGGACTTCCGGTTTGAATTTCAAACAGCGATCTTCCCCGACCTCCGTCTCCGTCGTCCATCTCCGCCTTCCGCCATCACGATATCAGCTCGCCGTCGGCCCCGGCGACCGATCCACCAGAAATTACGACGGGGGCGCGGTCAGAAAACACATCGATTCTCTCTGGGACCATCGCCCCCGTCGTGTTCCCGATTGACTGTGATCGTCGCCGCCGGCTCTCTGCTCCGTTCGCCGCCGCCGCTCTCTGCTCGTTCGCCGCGCTTGCTCGCTCCGTCGCGTCGCGCCCGAGCTCGCCTCGCTCGGCCCATCGCTCTGTGCGCGGACGCCTCTGCTCCTCCTCTGCTCCACGTGCCTCATTCTTTGCACCACTCGCACACACCGTGGCTCGCGGCACCACGTCGTCGACCACGAGCTCCTCTGTGGCGGCTGGTCCTCCGTTGCGCAGCCATTGCATCCCGGATTCTTGTGCGCTCCTCGCGATCGTCGCTGGCCTAGTCGCGGCCATACCGCCGACCTCGTCATTGTCCTCGATGGCTGATGTGACGGCGAGATCCTCTGCTCCCTGGGCAAGATCCTCTGCTCCCTGGGCAACAGTCCTCCCCTTGAACAAGCTCGCCGTCCTCTCCTGAACGAGCTTGCCGTCCTCGTCCCTGAACTGTTACCTGAAGAAGGTACTGCAGTTTAAACTTCAGTTTTAGAGAAATTGTTGCAAACATTCAGAATTACTTAGCTGATTAGTTTCTTCTTTATTGCCTGTCACAGTAAATACACCAAATGTAAAACTGTAGAACGGAGACATGCTTTTAAATGATTATTTTCACTGGAATTGTATTGCTTGCTGCTACTGGACAAATTACTCATGCTTTTCCTTCCATTTCCTGGTACTCTGGAGTACTACTGTAAAAATGCTACTTCTCAAACTTGACAGTTCACCAATGCCTTTCGGATTTCATGAACAAGTTTTGAAAAAATGTGCAGCAGAAGAAGGCCAAAATGATGAGATTGATATTCTTTTTTCTGTCGATGACTAGGCCAAAAGATGCTCAGGAAAAGGTGCAAAACAACATGAAACTATTAGTAAGAGGATAGACCTGTAGTTCAGGATTTCCCTGATGTAGTCCACTACCAGCAGAAAGCAGAAATATGTCCCTGATGTAGTTGTAACATATGTCCCTGAAGAAGCAATCAGAAAAGGAATTGGTGAAGATGAAATGTATTGCTCAGGCATCATACTTACACTTGATCTCCACCCATCTCTTGCTTGGTTCACAAACTGATGCAGACGTCGCTTCATTTTCCTGTAACAACACATGCAACCCATCCTTTTTAGGGTCTTGCATAAACTATGTCAGTAGTAAGAAACATCAGAAAGAAGTTGAGAGTATGAATGACAGGCAAGAAACATCGCATAACTTGATGAAAAAGGCCCTGTCTTTGATGCATCGATAATGACAGCAAGAAACATCGATATAACTTGATGTTTCTCACAGTTAAGATTTATATGATGATAGTGGATTTTATTGCACCAACATAATGCAGTTTGTCAATGTACTGATATGCTTACTGTTATCTGATACTGAACTTGTTGCTTACAACCTGTCATCTAAAAATTATGATGCCTTTTGGATTTCAAGATTTCTTTGTTTGAAAATGCAGACAACAAGAGAAACTTGTTAAGAGCATGATACAAGACATGTCTAGCCTCCAATATGATGAGGAGATTGTACTTTCGAATGAGTAAGAATAAAACTTGTTAAGAATATAACTTGTTATTTCTGACGGATGGCGGTGCTTAAATTTGATCTTGTCTTTGCACAGCTTAATGAGGCAACTAATTGCTGGCGACAATTTACGGGAGCTGGTTTCCAAAAGGAGAAAAATGCCAATTACAACAGTGGATGTGTGGAAAGATAACCGGATGCGCCAAAATGACATATTCTCTAAACCTTTGGTACACGGTAAGCTATGTGTACTGACTTACATAATACCAAAGTGGAGTGCTATGTGTAAAGTACTGACCTACAATATCACTCTGTTTCAGAAATGTGTACTGGCCTACAGAATGTATACAAGATTGAATTTCCTCGGATGATTGTCTCTCAGCAAATGAGACCTATGAAGCTTGATTTGAACTCGACTCCAGCAGCTGGTGTGCTTGATCTGGACTTGACTCCAGAAGATGATGGTTTGCTTAATCTGAACTCTAGTCCACCACAAGATGAGCCGATTCAAGATCAGCATGGAGGCCTAAGTGGTGTACCTGATCCGAACTCTAGTGCAACACACAATGAGCCGATTCAAGATCAGCATGGAGGCCTAAGTGGTGTACCTGATCCGAACTCTAGTGCAACACACAATGAGCCGATTCAAGATCAGCATGGAGGCCTAAGTGGTCTACCTGGTGGAGTACCCCGAGAGATTCAAAAAAATCTGACAAGTCAGGAGAGATATGGTGTCTACTTTGCTCTAAAAGTAATCGAGCGCAAAGATGGAAAGTTCACAACTTGCGACAAAGAACTTGTCGCAAGCATGTTGCACACAAGTGTACGGTCAATTGAGTGAGTCTGGAAAACAGCCCAAGAGCAGCTTGAACAAGGACTACCAATCTCCAGCAAGAAGAAAGGCAAATGTGGCGGTAAAAGGAAAGATTTGGATCTATCGAGAACATCAACAATCCCATTAAACAGAAGGAGAACTATTCGATCTCTTGCAAAATCTCTGGGTGTTAGCCGCTCAACATTGCATAGAAGGTTTAGGTTGGGTGAGCTAAAGCGCGTCAGTAACACCCTGAAGCCATCGATGACAGAAGCTAACAAAATACAGAGGCTACAACATTGCCTTTCTATGCTCGATGAGAACTCACCATGTAGGTTCAAGGATATGGACAACTTTGTCCATATTGACGAAAAATGGTTCGACATGACTAAAGTGAACAACTCGTACTACCTACTCCCAGAAGAGCCAAAACCATTGCGCACAGTGAAAAATAAGAATAGCATAGGAAAGGTGATGTTCCTTGCGGCAGTTGCCAAGCCAAGGTATGGTGAAGGAGGGGTAGTCACATTTGATGGCAAAATTGGGACATGGGCATTTGTGAAGGAGACCCCAGCTCCTAAGAAGAGTAAACTTAGACCTAAAGGAACACTTGAGCTAAAAAATGTGAAAGTTACCCGAGATGTCATGAGACAATACATGTGCAATCTAGTGATTCCAGCCATCCAAGACAAATGGCCCGATGAGGATGAGGGAACAACAATCTTCATTCAACAAGATAATGCGAAACCTCACCTCCTCCCTCATGATGATGGTTTCCGACAGGCAGTAGCACAGACTGACCTAGACATTCAGTTGATCCAACAACCTCCGAACAGCCCGGACTTAAATGTTCTTGACCTAGCCTTGTTCAGGTCTCTACAATCCCTTACTGATACGAGAGCACCTAAGAATATAAAGGAACTGATTGAGGGTGTGGAAGAAGAATACAATAATTATGAGGTCAACAAACTGAGTAGAAGCTTCTTTACTCTCAAGACAGTTATGATTCAGATAATGCGGGTAGAAGGAGGGGTAGAATATGATATCCCGCACAATTATAAGGACCTCCTCGAGGCAGAAGGAAGGCTAGAAGAGGTAATGGATGATCTCTGTGTCCCGACGAACATACTTACAGAAACCAAAACTATTATACTCCGGTACATCAAGCAACAAGAAGAACTAGCAAGAGAAGCAAGTGCCAAGCAAGCAGCCGAAGAAGCAAGCAACCAAGCGGCAAGAGAAGCACATGAAGCAAGCAAGAAACAAGAGGAGCAAGTGGCAAGAGAAGCATGCAAAGCAAGGAAGAAACAAGAGAGGCAAGCGGCAAGAGAAGCACGCAAAGCAAGGAAGAAACAAGAGGAGCAAGCGGCAAGAGAAGCACTCAAAGCAAGGAAGAAACAAGAGGAGCAAGCGGCAAGAGAAGCCCTCAAAGCAAGGAAGAAACAAGAGGAGCAAGCGGCAAGAGAAGCACTCAAAGCAAGGAAGAAACAAGAGGAGCAAGCGGAAAGAGAAGCACTCAAAGCAAGGAAGAAACAAGAGGAGCAAGCGGCAAGAGAAGCACTCAAAGCAAGGAAGCAACAAGAGGAGCAAGCGGCAAGAGAAGAACGCCAAGCACGGAAGAAACAAGAGGAGGAAGCGGCAAGAGAAGAACGCAAAGCACGGAAGAAACAAGAGGAGCAAGCGGCAAGAGAAGAACGCCAAGCACGGAAGAAACAAGAGGAGGAAGCGGCAAGAGAAGAACGCAAAGCACGGAAGAAACAAGAGGAGCAAGCGGCAAGAGAAGAACGCCAAGCACGGAAGAAACAAGAGGAGCAAGCGGCAAGAGAAGAACGTGAAGCAAGGAAGAAAAGAAAGCGACAAGAGAAGCTAGAAGCAAGAGAAGAAAACGATGCAAGCAACAACAAGAAAGCAAGCGAATCAGATGTATAGACATCAATTGTTATAGCCATGGTTATAGCCATGTTATAGAACAAGATACAAATGTTAATATCTACACACAAGAGTCACTTATATGTTGACACTCTTGAATTCAGCATGAATAACTTTGTAAGCTCTTTCTTGTGATAAATTTATGATATCCAGTATACTAGATGCTAGCAATCTAGCATAGCTTTTAAAATAATTTCTAAACTAAATTTTACATCTCTGAAACTACAGTAGCATCTATTCTGGAAGTTTGAACTTTCAATAATAGCATCAAGGTTAAAGAGTAGCGAGACATATCGAGTTACCTGTATGACAAAACCTTCAAGGCTGGACAGCTTGCCGAGTGCAATGGCCACGAAGCTCCCAATGTTTGCGTCATCGGCAAGACACCCGCTGCCCTGGGTGAGAGCTTCTTCTGCCTGCAACGACTTCTCGACGCCACAGATGCCAACCATTTGCTGTTCAGTCAAAGGATCAAGCTTAGTTTAGCTATCCAATCCAATGCATATTTTTCAGCTAAGAATCAGTCGTGTACATTAGGTTCTGCTTCCTAATTTGCAGAGCTCTCTTTCAGCTAAGTGCGAATTGATTATTTCACTAGAGAGTTGTGAACTTAGGGATTGTTCCTCTTAGTTTAGCTATCCAATCCAATGCATATTTTTTGGTAGTTCATCAATTTTACTAGAAAGCAGCATGCACCTAAAGTAGACAATGACCCAGCTAATCAGCTACTTCCATGGAAATCAGGTACTGCAATCCATCCGTGAAGCATGTCGGTCCACTCAACCAATACGAGATGCCAACCTATCTGAATGCTGAAATAATCAAGATGAATTCTTGGTAATGCAATAGCAGAGACTAAGAAAATCATTTGCTGCTACCAGTTCAAGAGAAAAGTGCAAGTTGTAGGCTCAAAATTTGAACCTTTGGGTTTGGAGGTCGACGCATTGGGGGAGCGCAGACTATGCCTTCAAATCCGGTGCGTAGAGGAAAAATCAGAGCTCGGCGGTGGGGGAGCGCAGACCCTGCATTCAAATCCGTCGCTTCTACCTCCTCTTCTCGCCGCTGGTGGGAACTACGACGCGGATCCGTCGAAAAACTCCAATTTTCAGCTCCACCGAAATGGAGACTACAGGGCTGCGGGAGGTACCGACAGTGGATGCGGGAGAGGAGCTCGTCGCGGGTGAGCGAGTTGAAGCTGTCTTCGACGCGGCGCCAGAGCTCGGCGGCCTCGACGGAGACGGTGGTGGCCAGCGAGAGAGCGGCGGCCCTTGAGCGAGCCCTTGCCGCCTATGCGCGACCGGTTGACCTGCGCTTGGATGCGGGGCTACGGGAGGGAGCGGCGGTGGCTGTGGGGGGCAGAGGAGGTGCGAGGCCAGCGAGGGAGCGGCGCCGGCGACGGCGTTGGGGTCAGCAAGGGAGCGGCGACGGCGTCGGGGTCAGGAAGGGAGCGGCGCTGCGGACAGGAAGCAATACCCACTTGTTTGTCGGGAATTTGCGGAGGAGCTTTTTGAAAAAAGGACCGACCGACACTTTCCCTGGGACGGAGGGAGTATAAATAATACAATATCTGAGCTGCCGAAATACCACGGAAGTGCCAGTGAAATAGGCCGCGGGTGGTGGAGTGCTTTTGTTTCTAGATTGTTGGTTAAAATATTGTAAAAACTAAAAAGTATTTGGGTTGTGGAAGTACCGCACAAGTGACGGCGAAATAGGCGGTGGATGGTGGAGTGCTTTTGTTGTCGTTCTTGCTACAAAAGAAAATGGTTGTATTTCTCGGGCCGAAAGAGGCAAATCTTTCTATATTTACCCTAGGAGAAGGTCATCCCAGATGAAAATGTGACGGATGATTGAATAAGTATAATTTTTTGATGTTACCGTAGAGGAACACAACTGTCACAACATTATTTTTCCTGGGTAAAAGAGGGGGTGGATGTTGAATTTTTTTTAATAATTGTAAAGAATTATGCACTACTAAAGAAATGTCGCGGGTAATTAACCACAGTTGAGGTTGAAGGTTCGTGTAAAAATTACTACCCTTGTGCGTCGTTGTAAAATGATCGGCGGAGAAATATGTGGCCTTGAATAATTAATAGTAGGTAGTTAACTGCGTGTTTCATAGTTGATATTAGCAATGTTCAAGATGTCTCCTGAGAAATTACTTTCTAGAAAAATATAGGTAATTGCCGCCTCGTGAAAAATTACTGCAGAAACTAAACTTGAGGTTGAAATTACCACGATGTTGCACCGTTGAGAAATTATTGTCACTGAAATATGCGCCCTCAAATAATTAAATATTAGGTAATTAACGATATATTTCATAGTTAACACCGGAATTGACGTTGAAGGATTGCACCAAGAAATTGTTTTTGGGAAATTATAGGTAATTACAGCATTGCAAAAAATTACTGCTATATTTTTAACGCGACAAATTATTACGAAAGCTAACTATTTCAACCGATGATCTACTGCGAGAAATTACCATCAGTCAAATTATGATGAAAACCGACAGAGAAATTACCATCAGATTTTTTTTAAAATAGTATGAGTAATTTTAAAAAAAATTGAAATTGAAAAAAAACGCACCGTAACCAAATCAATGAGAAAGCAGCAAAGGACTTCAACTTATATATATACTACTAAAAAGTAAGGCACGGCGGTATGCCGCTAGAGTGCTAGCAAGTGGTACATGCAGAATTCGATCATAATTTATAGAATAGGCAGTCAAGTGGTACACCAAAATGAGC
Organism: Lolium perenne; assembly: GCF_019359855.2. NCBI lineage: Eukaryota > Viridiplantae > Streptophyta > Magnoliopsida > Poales > Poaceae > Lolium > Lolium perenne. The sequence continues at coordinate 100,929,504 of NC_067244.2, read as the reverse complement.
AGGACATAATAGATAGTTTGTACTTAGCTTGGCACGAAATAACCTTTTTGGTGTTCACAGGTTAGAGGATAGGACATAAGATATACATTTTGTTCCTCCCAGAAAGAATATAGGTTTTGTTAGTTCTTAATTTTTTGGGCGTAAGTGGTTCTTCTTAATTTTAGGTGAAAGAATAGTTTGTCTTCATGCATGTCATGGGGGAGTGCTATGCCGGAGCAGTCGGTGGACATGTGGCTGAGTGGCAGTACACGTGGCTGGGGGTTACCTCGTCAAGCCGTGCTGGTCCCTTCTTATGTTTCTCACAGTGCATTGTACTGAAATACTCATCCCCTCCCCTTGTATGAATCATCGGTCTAGTTCTATTTGGCAACACTCCAGATCGGTGGACTTTCCTCTCATTGATCTAGCCTAGACACCAAAGGTTGCTAGTCAATCAAGATGGAAGGGGTTGTTGAGGAGGGGCGATCCTCGGTGCGCGGCGCGCTGCATGTCCACCAGAGATGGTCGAAGCGCCGGAGCGAACAAAGGGACGCCAAGGGAGAAGTATGCAAGACATAAGGAAAGAAAAGGAGGCAAGCGGAGTGGAGAGGGACTGATCTGATGGCAGGCACAACTGGTTGGAGCGATAGCAAAGACAGACAGCCTCGAGATGGCCAATCTGCACTTCATCGTAAACTAAAAGGTAATTTCACTTACCAATCATAACAACAGAGTCTGTCAAGAGAATTGGTGATGAGTATAGAAGAAGGTAAGTAGTTTAAGCGTTGAGGTTCCCTACAATAGAGAATTATTTAGTGGAGAAAAATCAAAATAAAAAGTAAATAAAAACAACAAAAACGGCCATCCAGCTGTATTGTTGGAGATCTAGAACTGTTTGTTTGCCTCACATTCAAAACGATGACTATCTTTGAATAAATTGATGGTAAGGGCAAAGAACTGTAAACAAAAAGAACATAAGGGAAAACTGAAAGCAGCAGATCAGTGAAAAGTCATACACTTGGATAAATCCAGTTTGTCTACCATAGGTAAGATCATTGTTCGAAATTGAGAGAGTTTCTCTGACACGCATGAGCAGTGAAGGTGTGTGCACTGCTGTGAATTTTTGTGAGCACGAACAGCTCCTGGTTGAGTTGTTTGTACCTGCCCTGGACAAAAATAACATGTTTGCTAGTATTAGAGATCTAGGCTTTGTGTGAAGGTTAAAGTGCAAGCAAAATGGAGTAACTAAAAGTGAGGAAGAGCAGATCAAATATAAATTTGACATGATTCAAGAGAAACAGTATCACGGTAGGGACGAAAGAATTTATCTGAACTTTGAATAACGAAAGCTATGGACAGATAACATTCTATGGTAGAAGAAAAACATATAGCAAGATTGCTATTAGGAATCTAGGATCCAAAGCTATGGTTAAAAAGTCAACAAACTGGATAAACTAAATGAAAGAAATAGAAGAAGAGATCTGATTCGTACATGAGTTCAGAGAAATAGCATCACTGTGTCAACAGAACAATTAATCGTACCGCTGTAGCCAATAAGTAGGTGACACTCATACTGGCTACATAGTTGTAGGTGGATAATGTTCTCCGTTGGGTCAGTCTGAGACAAAGAATGAAGATACTTTTAATGCTATAGAAAAACGGTATTGTTCTGCATGTATGGACATACAGATAATCTGCTAGTATTTCATTGTTGAAGGAAGCTCCCATCCCATATGGTATGTCAAATTAACTCACAAAGTGTCATTTGTCATAATCATATAGGAGTAATAGTAGCTTGATCAGATCCACTTGGCATATTTATACATAGGTACTTAATACATAAGTTGCTTGCCATTCACACTTCATCGTTGTCGTGGTTTTCGTTTAACAAATTTGAACTAAAACCATGACACTTAATATAGATCGAGTGAGTATTACATTTACCGCTGAAATAAAACAACATGTTGGACAATTAACTGTCGAAGAGTCTGTTCTTATCCATGCTTTAGGGATGATGAACATCTCTAATAGAAAGGTCGAACCTTACTTCATGTGTTATCTTCCTTCACTTGTTATCTGAATTGATCTGTGTGGTTGCTTGGTACACATCCCTCCACTCTATTTCCCTCTACCATCGACCAAAGCTGAAATTATAGTTTATACAGAAGACAACTGAAATTTTTGTCAGTAACTTAAACAGCAAGATTTCAGGAACATGTGTGCAACTTGGTATAGTTTTTCTATCCATACATACTCATAAGTGCCCATGCAAGAATTAGGTGAGCTCACTTTATATAAATGCCTTTTTCTACCGTGTTTGCCTTTCTGTCAAAACGGCTTGTTAAATTGGAATTTTGTGCTCTGGGAGGCACCTGATCATATGGTTGGCAAAGTGTTTTATTTTATTTTGCTGCAATTTGGTATCTCTCGTTTTCACTGATGATCCTATAAAGTTCCTACCAAAAGAGTGACAAATAAGAGTTTGGTCGCACTTAACTGAAAATAAGAGTGACAAATAAAGTTCCTACCCCGCACACAGTTTTTATAGGAACTCCTACCAAAAGAGTGACAAATAAGAGTTTGGTCGCACTTAACTGAAAATAAAATTAACCAATTGTAAAGGGACGACATGCTGATTATACAAAGAGGTAAAGCCATCTGTAAAACTTGATTATAAGGAATTGATGAAGGAAGCCATATATCATTTGCAATATGTTGAATTCCTATACGAAATATAATTACTAAATTGAGCTTCTTTTATATCCATTCATATATAAGAGCGAGCAAATCAGAGGTCTGCTACCTTATAGTCAACGGAAGAGGGGCATAATGTGGATAGATTACTTCAAATTATATGAAACTGTGTGCTAGAAATTATACCCTGCATCGTGTTCTAATTAGCAGTCAAGCTATTGGTGAATATTTATTCTTGGGTCTTGATTTGTTTTTTATGGTATGATATCTGTCAGCACGTACATTAAACCAACATCCCGTGACAGATGAGAAAAATAATGTTTTACTATGTTACGTACAGAGAAATAGCAGTCGAAGGAAAATAATAATAACAATAATAGGATAGAATGAATAATATAAGCAGTGTGCGGGGTGATGATTTACTGGATATTTGAGCGCGTCAATCTGAACAGAAGTAGAACAAAGTCATGCTTTGAGTAACTATGAGCCTGCAAATACCATGCACAAAAGTAAAATCTAGAAACCTCACATGTAACTCAAATACTGTAAATTTATATTCTATGGAGTCTGATTACTCACCTTATGTACATGGAGAGAGCCAGAGAGGACCAAGAGGATCCCCATTTAAATAGACCTCAAGAACAACTGAAAGAACGTTTAATTCTTGCTAATATTAACACCACTCTTCTTGGACTAAACACTCCAACAATGTCGTCAGCTGCTGGCTACACTGGTATATGACAAATTGAACCAAAAGATGAGTAATATAGCTACAACGAAAAGGGATGAAAACAGAGGAAACAAAAAATCTTAACCTTAGTACCTATGGGACATTCCATCAAATGTGAAGATATGTAGCACCACCGTCCTGACTGCTCCTTGTGCCGCTTGGCCTTTGCACCTCGGCTGCTCCCGTGGGAGACCAAGGAGAGTAAGAAATAGAGAGGGGGCAGGAGTAGAGACTGACCAACTCGCAGTACGGAGGACACGCATCGGCCAAAGAGATGGCGTCGCCTCGCCCACTGTTTGTGTTGCCGCATGTGTCATCGTCAACGCGGACGTCTTTGGCGGTGAAGGACAGGGTTGTTGCCCGTGGAGGAGATGCGGCGGAGGTAAATCTCCGGTCCTGCACTTGCTTGGGCCTGCTTGCGCCGTCATTGTCGGGGATGCGCCGCCGCCGCCTCCCCCCGGAAGCGAGGAGGTGGAGCTCCAGTTTGAGCCCGCGCCTCGTTCGCCACGGCCGCCTGCCGGCCCTCGAACTCCTCCAGCCGATTGCCGCCTCCAGCGACAAAGACGTCCGGATGGGTTCAACTCTGGCCGTCCTCGGCCGGATGCAGCAATGCTCCTGCCTCTGCTCGAAGCCGGCGGTCAGTAGCCTTGTCTCCTGCCGTGGCGATTAGTCCTCCCCGCCTTACTTTTCTTTAGAGGAAAGGGATGAGGATACGATTGGCTTCCTCGATTGTTCCGGATGGGCAGAGGGGAAAAGAGTTCTGGAGGTCAGCGTTCTCCTCGTCAGTTCAGTCCAAGCGGTGCAAGCTGGGCCAACACGATTAATGCACAATTAAACAAAGAGGGAAGAAACAGACACGTAAAGAGGATACGTGGCAAACAATGGCAACGGAATTTGCCGTAAAACATGCACATCCGGTAGAAGCGGATGAAACCGGAGATCAAAGGTAGAAAGCACGTTCTAATTGTGGAGCAGCCGGTCCGCATCTGGAGATTTGACCACTGCCTGCCGGTAATCACGTAATTTAGGAAGGGAAAAAAAAGAAAAGGAAGGGAAAGAAATTCCGGCCGGGGCAGAAACGATGGCGCGTGAACAGTGCAAAATTCTATCATGTCTAACCGTGATTGGTGGAAACTGGGAGGGCAACAGTGCCCAAATAAATCTCATTGCGGTAGATGGGGTTAACTTTTATATAGTGAATAATGGTGTGGATTAGTCTGTTCAGTAGAGGCATAGTGGGATTAAGCATGAAGTAAGTGATTAAGGGGTGTTTCAATGGAAAATCTATGGACACTACTAGGAATCCAGGGGGATTTGATTTCTCAGCCTCCTGCTTCCCGTGATGACACGTGTCCTTTTTGCTGCCGTGTAGCAAAAAACGGTTCACCCACGAAATAAAAGAAAAAGGTTGAACTCGTCGGATAGACCACCGGACACCTCGCCGGAGAGCGGGTAGCAAAAATTTGTGCTATTATAGCAAAAATGGATATCATTGGAAACATCGACAGGCAACTCGCCGGAGAACTCACCGGAGACATCGACGGATACCCCAGTAGCAAACATATTGTGCAGTTGTAGCAAAATCGTAAAAATGTTATAGCAAAAAAAATTTGTGCTATTGTAGCAAAAAACCAACCTCGCCGGAGACATTGACGGAGAACTCATCGGATACCTCGCCGAAGATAACATAGCAAAATTAATTTGCTATTGAAGCAAAACCAAAAAATATTTGTAGCATACAACATCGCTTCTAGCAAAAAAGGCATGACATTTGTAGCAAAAGAATAGCATCGGCTACTTTGCTAGAAGCGATGTTGTATGCCATACGTAGCAACACCGGCGTGCTTTGGTAGCACCCTCGCTCACCCCTGGTAGCATAGGTGGCATCCCAGCTCACTGCTGGCAGCTACGTCGGGTGCTCCTAGCAGCGACGACATATATAGTTTGTTGCCGCCCTTCCTTTGAAGCACCAAAGGCTGCAGCCCCTAGCAAGGTGGCATCTGAGCTTGCTCCTTGGCCAAGCTCGGTTCGGCTGTCGCGGTGGCGAACGGCTGCGAATCCGACCGCCGGCACCGGCAACCAACCCCCATCAGTAGGGGCGACGGGAGGAAGCGGCGAGCTCGCGGAGGTTTCTGCGAAGAAGAGAGGATCCCATGGGGAACGGCGAAGTACAAGGTAGATGCGCGACGGAGGACGGCGAGGTTGAGGCGCGCGGCTGTAGGAAGCCACGGGGCGCGGTGGCGAGGATCCATGGCGCGGTGGCGGACGACCGAGATGGCTGCAGGAAGCTATGGCGCCGAGATGGGAACGCGGGGTTCGATGGCGGGGTCGAAGTAGCGCTGGCAGCCGGCGAGGTCGACGGAATCCAACCATAGGGAGGAGCAGGACTTGCAGGAAGGCGACCGGCGACGAGCTCTCCTGGGAAAAAGCGCAGGCTGTGACTCGTGAGGATAAGGTTGCAGAGTTGGAAAGAAGAACCAAAAAAAAGAAGAAAAGATGGGGGCCATGCACGTGGAGCTGTGTGTCCCTCAGTTGTCCGCGTCCGCACGATGCTCTTATCCGACGGTGATGCACCAAGAGGTTGCGAAGCTGGGATCCCTTAGGGAGAGCAATCATTTTCCAAATTCTATTTACCAAATCTCCACTAGTCACGTCGTGTTTCTTGTCAAACTTTGACTAATGATTAGTCAGCTAAATATAGGTTAACTATAGGAAATATGCCCGCTCACGACCTATCAGGAAAAAAGCTAGTACACTACTATAGGTTGAATTTTATTGAATAGTTATCCGCTCATAGAGAATTTCACTAATAAAATGAGTTTTTTATTGAAGGAATGAAGAATTCTGATGAGGACATCCCTACTACACCATTACCTCCGTCATTACCAAATGAAGATGAACCTGTTGTGAAGCTCAAATCCAATGAAGTTAGGATTGGACCAATTACAAGGGCTCGTGCGAATCTACTTAAACAACAGGTGAACTTGTTCATAAACCATACCTTGATTGATGAGAACTTTATACTGCCTAAGTCTTGTTACTTATGTATCATCAGGTATGAAGAGGAGACAAGCATCGCACGAGGAGGAGAGGAGTAACTGGACGTAAAGAAGGACGTGAAGCTGCACATGGAGCTGGACATGAAGATGTCTCATGGACGCGCGAGGGAGGAGCGGGAGGCATGCGCGAGAGGAGAAGAAGAAGTCCAGGTCGGCCCAGCATCCGGTCAGACCGGCCGCCACGCCGGCGCGCCCGGTCCCTGGCCCGGTCCAACCGGGCGGCACGCCGGATGTGTCCCGGCGCCAACCGGACGCGACGCTGATGCCAACCGGGCGGGTTACTGCAGAGCAATTCCTGTGCCCGGTCAGCACCCGGTCACTGGCTCGGTTTGAACCGGCCAGCCCGGTCCCAGGCCCGGTCGACCGCCCCCCAAACCGGCCGTGTCCGAGTCTGTCTCGACCAGATCTATTCTGGGTCGGTTATTCTTGTATCTTTTCGACCGGAAGTCGTCCCGGACGCCTATATAAGTGCCCAGGACGCCCCCTAGCTGCTTTAGACCACGTTTAAGATAAACCCTAGTTCATAGTTGTTTGCTAAGAAAAACTATTGTTCCCCAACTCTCCAATTCGTTGCGATCTGGAGTTTTATGCTACTGAAAGTTTGTTTGATCTGCTGTTCCATTGGGGATTATAAGATTGTAATCTACCGCTTCGTGGTCGGCGGCTACGTGCACAAGTGTGTGGAGTTGCGAATATCTTGCAGGGTTGAGGGCTGTTGCATTGGCATCAGGAATCAAATCGAGAGACTTCGTCGGCGTCATACAAGTTATCCTCCTCATCATCATCGATTTCATCCGCTGCTACCATCATGTGTTCATCACCACCCGTCGCTTACTGAGAAGATCGGGCAACCCCTTATCATCTTGGTACAAGATTTCCGGTTTTCCTCGGTAAGCCATCCACAATCCACCCCATAGTTGAGTTGTGAGTGTTTTCCTATCCAGAAAAAGCCATAAAAAGTTAGGGTTAGGGTTTGCCATAGCCTTAGATTGCACTAATTTCGAGTTTTAGTTGCTTTTCGTAGTTGTTTTTGCGTACCTTTTTCTTTCATCTAGTATTGTTAGGGTTTGAGTCTCCACAATTGTCTTGTGTTTACTTTATCAGTGGTATCAGTTTTTATTACTCCGAGTCTACATAGCGTACAGTGTGCTTGTTCCCAACCATAGACACAGCCTTTCGATATAAAGTGACTAGGAACTTCCCCAGAAGAGACTAGTTTTACCGCTCGACGGGCTGCTCATTAGGGTTTTGGTGCTTTGCATATCTTGTTGGCCGTGTTATCAAGGAGTTGAGTCATATAAAAAAAAAAGAAAATTGAAAAGAAGCAAAAGAGCTACATAGCTGCGTGTTATACAACAAGAAAACTACAAAAAGAAAAGTGAAGTGCTAGAAGAATCAAGTGAAGGCCTAAGTTTACTTTACTGCACCCGTAGTTGAGCAATCTTGTGCCTGTCTCGTTGAGCTTTGCTAGCGTCTCTCTAGTGCATTGCAACCTTTCCTACATATAGTTGCATTGCCACATTTATCGCCTTGTGTGAGTATCATTGGTTGTCTACGGTCAGCGCTAGAGCTTGTTATTGGTGCAAATAGGTAGCCCACCTACAGCCCCACATATATCCTGCTTTGTCGTGTGATTTGTTCTTATACCCTTGATATTCGCTTCGCTACATCCGTGCACTAGTCCGTCAATCCAAGTTGGTGAGCACTACTAATTCACTTTGGAGCGGTAAGATTTACCCTTCTTATCAGTTTTGAGTGAGGTTTGAGAGTACCACCAAAGATTTTTGTTTAGTGCACTAACCTACTAATCATGTCTACTGAGGATGTTGATGTGATGCAGAAGAAAGATCCAGCAGCGACAGTTACTTGGCTGGAATTTGAGGCACTTTGTGATCATATGCAACGTGAAATACATGTTGCTAGTGACGTGTTGGATAAAGATATTTAGAGTGTCCACTTGAAGGTCGATGAGGCTACTACAGCGGTTAACACCGTTCAAACATCGATGACGACTCTTCAAGCGTCTATACAAACGTTGACAAACGCCGTTGGTGAGATATGTACTATGGTGCAACCACAACAACCACCGCATGATGACGATGGCAATATGCAAGGCGACAATGCTGAAGCTGCTAATTCTCAAGGTCGTGGTATGGGTCGTGGTCTTGGTTGTGGTGTTGGTGATTTCCGTGGTCGTGGTTTTGTCCCCGTCGCAGCCCAATGTATTCCTCAACAACAAGAAGATGGTTTGGGTAAGCCCAAGTTCTCAATTCCCAGATTTGAAGGAGGTACTGATGTTGAAGAATATCTTACATGGGAGCTGAAGATTGAGATATTATGGCGTTTACATCCTGACTATACTGAAGATAGGAAGATCAAGCTTGCTTCCTCTAAATTTGATGGTTATGCATTGCGTTGGTGGGATGGACTTGTTCGTGCTCGAGAAGAAGATGGTGAGCTTCCCATTATCACATGGCGTGTTATGAAGGGGGCAATGAGAGCTCGTTTTGTGCCTACCAATTACTTGCGTTCCGTCTTTGACAAGTTGACCCAATTGAAACAAGGTGTGTTGACAGTTGATGCTTACTACATGGAGATGGAGATGCTTATGCAGCGTGCCCGTGTCCGTGAGTCTCTTGAGATGAACCTACAGTGATTTCTGAATGGTCTCAGATTTAACATCAAAGGCATTGTGCGTCATCACACTTACGCTACTATGAATGAGCTGCTACATCATGCAAGAGAAGCTGAGTCACAGTTGGCTGAAGAACTGCAAATGAAGGGCCGTGCTACAGGCGCGGGGCGTTACACACCCCGGAAGCCGCCCTCCATGGCGCCATCTTCGCGCCCTGCGGATGTTCCTACTTCGTCTAGCAAGCCGGTCTCTATGGTGTCTAACACAAAGAAGCCCGTTCCTGCAGCAAGTGGAACTAGTTCTAACATGTCGACAGCGCGCAACCGCGATATGGCTTGTCATACATGTGGTAGCAAAGGTCACTTCAAGCGAGATTGTCCTAACCGCAAAGTTATGATCATTAATGAGGACAATGAGTATGAAACTGGAGAAGATGTTGATCCCAATGCTCCATATGAGGATGATTATGACAGTGATGGTTATGATGCTTTCCCTTCTGAAGCTCAAACTATTGTTGTCTCACAGCGTGTTCTTAATGTGCAGTCAAGTGCATCTACACAGCTGTTATCACCAGAATTTGACCGAGTCAGAGGTGGGCCACGATTGAGAAAGACTTGAAGATATACATGGAAGGGAAAAACAAGAATTGGCCTTATACACGAAATTGGGCTGAATTGCCCATTGTATCTGTAATATAGTAGATCGTATCTTTAGATTAAAAGTTAGAGTTTTACTCGTGCACGGTTAGGTGCACGTCCGAATTAGAAAGTCCGCTGGACTATAAATATGTATCTAGGGTTTATGGAATAAACAACAACACAACGTTCACCCCAAAAAACAAACCAATCTCGGCGCATCGCCAACTCCTTCGTCTCGAGGGTTTCAATCAGGTAAGTGACATGCTGCCTAGATCGCATCTTGTGATCTAGGCAGCACAAGCTCCACGTTGTTCATGCGTTGCCCGTACTGAAGCGTCTTTGATGGCGGGCAACGTAGTTATCATAGATGTGTTAGGGTTAGCATAGTTCTTCGTATAACATGCTTACGTAGTGCAACCCTTGCATGTCTAGCCGCCCTCACGCCTATCTCAGGTGTGGGGGCGGCACCCTGCTTGTTCATCATCTAGTAGATCTGATCCGTTACGATTGCTCCTTGTTATGCAAGGATTGGTTTAATATCTGCAATAGTTAGGCCTTACAAAGGGGGGGAGGATCCAGTGGCACGTAGGGTGGCGTTCGCAAGTCCTAAACAGGATGTTCCGCGGATCAACATCATTGTTGGTTCTTTGGCCTTGTTTAGGATCGGCTTATGAGCACCGTGCGTGGCCGCGAGGCCCAACCTGGAGTAGGATGATCCGATTATGCGGTGAAAACCCTAAATCGTCGTAGATCTCATTAGCTTTATCTTGATCAAGCAGGATCACCAAGTATTCGTGCACCCCGTACGAATCATGGGTGGATCGGCTCTTTGAGCCGATTCACGGAGATAACCCGAGAGCCGATCGAGGCTCGTATTTAATGTTTACGTGTATGCCATGCAGAACTAAGCGAGGCATCCCCATCACCTTCCCGACCAGGTATAGGTCAGGTGGCACGCCTTGCACTTCGCATCGCCGCGTGTGACCAGAAGAGCATTGCGGGCCGTCGCTCGGAGGGTCTCGGCCCGGCCGCAGCTCTAGGCTCTTCCCGGCTCTACCGTGTTGACAGCCGCTGCCGGCCGGTGGGTTTTGGCGATCAACACATTCGGCACGCCCGGTGGGACAATCGTCTACATCAACCACATCGCCATCTACATCCGAGATGGCGACGGACGGCATGCCGATCACCTACGAGGAGCTGCCTCACGAGCTCAAGAAGAAACATGACGAGATCAAGGCCACCCTCGAAGCCGACCTCATCGGCTCTTTTCGAGAGAACCCGTACCCATGGCATCGGATGGAAGGGGTTCTCACCACAAGGTGCATTCGATGGGATAGATCTCTCGCCCCGTCGGAGGAACGCACCAGGGCCTGCGGCAGAGATCAACTACTTGGTGGCTCACTCGCTACACCGCCACTCGAAAACTTGGTCAACGTGTTGGAGCGTCTCGCTCTGCGCGTGATCCGAGAGATCATGAGCCACCGGTACTCGCCGTCGGGACCAGCTCTCGGGACGCACCAAGGAGAGTTACCACTCCGGTCCGTCCACCGCTGCCATATGCGTTGGCGGCACCACCTGAAGTGCCGGCTACACCGGCATTCGTCGTCTACAGGATCGGTGGTGACCCTAGTGACTACCAGTTCTTGGCTGAGGCGCCCAAGGAGATCCCTCAAGGATACGCATGCACGTATGTGCCGGTTGTGGCAACCGGCCACTCTCAAACCAGGCCACAACGTCGGGGACTCCGGCACAAACGGGAGGAACGTCGGCGACGAGCTTGAGAAGCGGACGTGGCTAACTAAGTACGCCACCCCGACGAAACTCCGAGCCCGGCTCCTGCGGTTGGCTCGTGAGCTGGAAAAGCAAACATGGCTGGCTAAGTACGCCACCCCGGCGAATCTTCGAGTGCATCTCCTGCGGCCCGATGCGGCGGATCGGATCGGTACCATGCGAGAGACCGGTTCGGCATTATGCCGAAAAGGAGGGCAATCGGCTATTCTAAGCCGTACCCGACGAGTACGAGATGATCCCGCTGCCACCTAAATATCGGCTCCCGACTTCTCCAAATTCGGTGGATCGGATGGCTCCAGACTCCATTGAGCACATCGGCCGATATTTGGCGCAACTAGGACCGGCTTCGGTGTCGGATCAGCTACGTGTGAGGCTCTTTTCACGAGTCCCTCACAGATCGGCTTTTGGATGGTATACCTCTTTGCCGGCAAACTCCATCCGAGTCTTGGAAGCAATTGGAAGAACAGTTCCATATGCAATATCATTCGAAGCTTCCGAGTCTAGCATTGCCGATCTAACACAACTACGTCGAAGCGCGGAGAAACGGTGACGAGTACATCCGGCGCTTCGGGAATCTTAGGAACCGATGTTATTCGGTTCGTATAAGCTGAAAAGGAAACGATCGAGTTGGCGATGGCTGGCCTTGCAACACGGCTCAAGGACATGGCCTCCCAAGCAGATTATCCCTCGGCGGCGCACATGGTTCGAAACTATCGGCATATGAACAGCGCCACCCGGACTGTACCAAGACAAGTTCAAGCGTGCGGTAGTCATGGTCGATACGAGAGGAAGGTGAAGTGCTGCGGGGAGACCAAGAAGTAGCGATGGCTGAATGGACTCGGGAGGAGCCCCTGTGTCCTGCAAATGGGTAAAGCCACCGGGGCCGCCCGGGGATTTGATTTTGACGTGACCAAGACTGAACAAATCTTCGACCTCCTGCTCAAGGAGAAACAGTTGACGATTCCTGAAGGTCTCAAGTTCCCTACGGCGCAAGAGCTAAACGGAAAGCCATACCGCAAGTTCCACAACTCGCTTTCCCATGCCACCAACGATTGCAGGTGTGGCGTCGGCACATCCAAGCGGCGATAGAGAAGGGGCGTTTAATTTTCAACCGATGCGCCATGAAGGTAGTCACCCAACCCTTCCCGCCGTTAACATGGTAGAAGTCATCTACCACGAGAGTTGCCGACCAGGTCCCACGTTCGGCATCAACATGGTAGGACACAGGGAACCACTCTGGCAAAGATGGAGATGAGGGCAGCTGCTCTCATAGCAAGGATACGAGAGGAGGCCGCTCCACGCGATCGGCTCCATCATGATGGCAAGCGCTACGTTACGAGAGGGAGAAGTGAAGAACATAAGATATCAACGACCTCTCTCTAATCACCTCCTCAACAAATATGTGAGACAAGATGACCAACGCCGACGGTCCAACTATGATGATGAAGGAGATCGTCGGCTAGAGAAGCCGAGAAGGCATCGTCGGCAGGATCGCTATGAGGAGGAGCACGAGCGCCGTGCCACGGACACATCAAGGGAGCAAGATGACAACGCCGGACACCTGGACTGCCCTTTCTTCGGACAACTGCTGGGATTCGGGAATGAGCCGATTGCCCACAATCGGCAATTGCCCCAGAATGCAACAAGAAGAAGAAGGAGGCAGCCAACGTGTCTGTGTTTGAGCGCTTAGGGCCTCTCCCACCACCAAGCAAACGTCTTGAGTCACTTCGTTGGGCAAATTTTGAGGATTCCGAAGACGAAGGACTTGAAGAAGAAGAAGACAGTGCCACCGTCCGAGGTGGTGCCCGACGGACTCAGCCGTTCACAAAAGCGCAGGTTCAACGTTTGCGCGGCCTAGAGGAAGCCGAAAGGTTATACCTGCATACGCTAAGGAAGGCACGGCCCGATCTGCTGCGAAGGTTCAGCGAGCCCTGGATGAAGAGGGTCGTCCACGGAAAATGGAGTGGCGCCCCAAACAAAGGAGAGCCGATGATGAAACATCGGGTGGAGCAGACATGGTGTTCATCCTCCCTTCGAGTTCGGTGCCCCGGGGTTAGATGAGACATCCGTGGCACAACTTGACTGCGGCCCACGGCCGGTTATCTTTGAGAAGCCACGAGATAAGAGCTACGAGCATCTGAAGGCCCTATACTTACGAGGATATATCGATGGGAGGCCTGTGAATAAGATGCTGGTGGACACCGGAGCGGCGGTTAACATCATGCCGTACTCTATGCTACGTCGGCTAGGACGCTCTAGCTCGGATCTAATCAAGACCAACGTAACATTGAGCGATTTCAACGGCCAAGCGTACTGAGGCACAAGGAGTTCGAACGTGGATCCGACCGTAGGAAGGAAAACTATCCCTACAACGTTCTTCATCGTCGATAGCACGAGCGGTTATGCTTTGTCTTCTTCGGGAAGAGATTGGATCCACGCCAACTGCTGTATTCCCTCCACGATGCACCAATGCATAATACGGTGGGATGGAGATGAGGTAGAGGTCGTCCAAGGCGACGACTCACCCGAAGTTTCAACGGTGGCATGAACGCATGGGAAGCGGCGAGGCCAAGAACCCCTCTCGGGCATCAACTTGGACGATTGCGAGCGTATTGATGTGACAAAGGGAAGGGTTAAGCTGGTTTTATCCACTGGCCTGACCATGTAGTCGAAGCAAAGCGACGTGCAACTTGGCGAGGCTGATCCTTGTGATCGGCCCCAAAGGTCTATGAAGGGACATTACGGAACCTTCGATCAGCGCTCCAATCATTATGGAGGCCGATCCCAGCAATCGGCCAAAATTATCCTCACCACATGTTCTGCTTGTGTTCACCTTTGACCCTATCAAGAGCCGACGTGCGAATTACAGAGCCGATATCTGCCATTCTTTAACAGATTCGGCTCGGGGGGTACCTAAATACGGGAACAGATGCAGGGGTACATGAACAAGATGCAGGGGTACATGTGTGCAATGAATACTGGGGGCTGATAGGAGAAAATCGGCCAGTAAAAAAAATTTTACAGCCGATGCAAGGGCATCGACTTTAGATTTGAGACTTTAGAATTGAGAGGCAGCCGATGCGCAGCCATCGACTTTAGTGGATTTATGCAATTTTTATCGAGTCTCCACCAGATCCAGGCTAACGGTGGTACCTTCTGTTGCCTCGAGTGAGTAAAACAATGGAAACTTCTTCAGCTACTTCGAGCCGATCCGGGTTCCTGAACCTCTTTGTCAAGGATTTCCAATCTTTGGGGCTAGTTCAGCTGAAATGGAAGATTATCGGCTGTTGAAGGAAGAAAGAGGATCGGCTGTGGTGCATTCTCTCTGACATTCTCGCCCCGAGTAAGGCTCGGGGGGCAGCAGGCTCGAGTAAGACTCGGGGGGCAACAGGCCTAGTGGATACTCTGTTTAAAGAGCCGATGGGGATGCCATCGGCTGATTTTTCATTACAGCCTCCTTCACAGATGATGAGTATTAAAAAGGACCATTGGTTTTGGTTGGAAGAATTCCAAGGTTTTCCTGAAGATTCTGCATTATCCGCCAGAATTAGAAAAAAATCATCAGTTGAAGAAGGAAGGGACGAATTTCGAAGGACCGATGCGTTGTTATCGGTTTATTACGCATTGGCAAAGGGGGCGAATCGGCAAGGTCAGTAGAAGAGGGAATCGGCTAAATTGAACTAAGAAGAAATCGGCAAAATCAAATTGGGGAAGAGATCTTCATTAATAGGCAAGATTTCTTACATGAAGAGCTGATTGCTCTCAAAAGGAAACACCAGGGGTACATTGCCCCATCTACTACTCTGGCCCTATTCTAGAGGTCCTATCTATGGGCCATCACTGCTCTCGTCGTCGCCGTCGTCGCCGCTTATCGGCGCTGCTCCCGGCGGGCTCGTCGTCGCTCCAATGGCCGCCGACCGGGCCCTCGTTGTCTTCATCTTCTTCGTCGGCGTCGTCCTCGTCGGCGTCGAAGTCGCTCGATTGCCCGGCCAAGGGCAGAACCGCTTGGCCGGCGGCTCGTCGGAGGAGCTCTCGTCGTCGTCCTCCTCCTCCTCTTCCTGCTCCTCCTCCTCCTCGGAAGCGGTGAAGTCGCAGGAGAAGCTGTCGTCATCGCTCTCCTCCTCCGTTTCCCCAACGGCGAGGAAGCGGAGGTCGCTCTCCCCGTCGGTCAGGGACTTGTCGTCCTCGGACCAGATGGAGAAGTCGTGGCTAGACTCCTCCCCGGCCGCAATGGCGCGGCGGGTGTTGGCCGCGTGGTTCTCCGCCGGGTTGTACTCCGGCGTCGGCTTGCGGGACGTGGAGGACTGGCTGGCAAGATCCGATGGGGCAGAGGAGGAGGAAGACATGGTGGCGCAGGAGGGCTCTTGGAGTGCTAATGCGAAGGGGATGCAGAGGAGAAGCGTTCGTGGCGGTTAAATAAAAGGGGATATAGTGGAAATTCAATGCCACAGCGGTTTCCGAGGAAGTGGTGCCACGCGGAGAAGTTGAGAAGGCAAGGCATCATGATACGCAACGGTTACGCCACGACATGACCCGACGAAGGAAAACAGAGTGATTTTGGAATTACCAATTCCAAAACCAGGGGGGCATGTGTTATCACCAGAATTTGACCGAGTCAGAGGTGGGCCACGATTGAGAAAGACTTGAAGATATACATGGAAGGGAAAAACAAGAATTGGCCTTATACACGAAATTGGGCTGAATTGCCCATTGTATCTGTAATATAGTAGATCGTATCTTTAGATTAAAAGTTAGAGTTTTACTCGTGCACGGTTAGGTGCACGTCCGAATTAGAAAGTCCGCTGGACTATAAATATGTATCTAGGGTTTATGGAATAAACAACAACACAACGTTCACCCCAAAAAACAAACCAATCTCGGCGCATCGCCAACTCCTTCGTCTCGAGGGTTTCAATCAGGTAAGTGACATGCTGCCTAGATCGCATCTTGTGATCTAGGCAGCACAAGCTCCACGTTGTTCATGCGTTGCCCGTACTGAAGCGTCTTTGATGGCGGGCAACGTAGTTATCATAGATGTGTTAGGGTTAGCATAGTTCTTCGTATAACATGCTTACGTAGTGCAACCCTTGCATGTCTAGCCGCCCTCACGCCTATCTCAGGTGTGGGGGCGGCACCCTGCTTGTTCATCATCTAGTAGATCTGATCCGTTACGATTGCTCCTTGTTATGCAAGGATTGGTTTAATATCTGCAATAGTTAGGCCTTACAAAGGGGGGGAGGATCCAGTGGCACGTAGGGTGGCGTTCGCAAGTCCTAAACAGGATGTTCCGCGGATCAACATCATTGTTGGTTCTTTGGCCTTGTTTAGGATCGGCTTATGAGCACCGTGCGTGGCCGCGAGGCCCAACCTGGAGTAGGATGATCCGATTATGCGGTGAAAACCCTAAATCGTCGTAGATCTCATTAGCTTTATCTTGATCAAGCAGGATCACCAAGTATTCGTGCACCCCGTACGAATCATGGGTGGATCGGCTCTTTGAGCCGATTCACGAGATAACACGAGAGCCGATCGAGGCTCGTATTTAATGTTTACGTGTATGCCATGCAGGAACTAAGCGAGGCATCCCCATCACCTTCCTGACCAGGTATAGGTCAGGTGGCACGCCCTTGCACTTCGCATCGCCGCGTGTGACCAGAAGAGCATTGCGGGCCGTCGCTCGGAGGGGTCTCAGCCAGCCGCAGCTCTAGGCTCTTCCCGGCTCTACCGTGTTGACAGGCCGCTGCCCGCCGGTGGGTTTTGGCGATCAACAACAGCGTTGTAATTTGTTTCAGACAAAGGCACTAGTTGGTCCTGACAAGGCTTGCAAGGTCATTATTTATGGCGGGAGTTGTCGCAATCTAGCAAGCAAAGAGTTATGTGCCAAGCTGAAACTAGAGTATCTACCGCACCCGCATCCATATTATATTCAGTGGTTGAGCAATAATGGTGAGATGAAGGTGAGCCACATGGTGCGTGTTGATTTTGAGATTGGACCGTATAAGGATTCCATTGACTTTGATGTGGTTCCTATGATGGTTTGTCACCTGCTGTTGGACCAGCCATGGCTCTTTGACCGTTCTGTGCAACACAATGGCCGCGCCAATACATATCACTTGGAGTCAAGGGCAAGAAAATTAACTTACAGCCTATGTCACCGCAGCAAATTTTCAATGAGTCTCGTCAGAAAATTGAAGTAAACTTGGAGGATGCATCTCTAGATAGGCAAGAGAATTGTAATGCCGTGAGTGATATAACGAAAAGTGAGAGAGTGAATTCCTTGGTTTCATTAGCCACCAAACAAGACATGATAGAATTTAGTGAGGATCCTACGGCCATGCCTAGTGTGCTCATGTACAAGGGTACGGTTTTGGTTTCTAACGACATGACCCCTCTTCCTCTTGGTGTTTCTAATGTTTTGCAGGAATTCCATGACGTGTTTCCGGAGGAGGTACCCGTGGGACTACCACCATTGCGTGGTATTGAGCATCAAATAGACTTGATCCTCGGAGCTTTGCTGCCCAATAGGGCGCCATATAGAACGAATCCCAAAGAGACGAAGGAGATACAGAAGCAAGTACAAGCGCTCTTTGACAAAGGTTATATCCGCATAAGCCTTAGTCCTTGTGTTGTTCCTGTTATTCTTGTTCCTAAGAAAGATGGTACATGGCGTATGTGCGTAGATTGTAGAGCGATAAACAACATTACTATTTGATATCGTCATCCTATGTTAGATGAATTGAGTGGTGCTGCTGTTTTCACTAAAATTGATTTGCGTAGTGGTTATCATCAAATTAGGATGAAACAAGGGGATGAGTGGAAAACCGCCTTTAAAACAAAATTTGGTTTATATGAGTGGTTAGTAATGCCTTTTGGTTTGACTAATGCACCTAGCACTTTCATGAGACTGATGAACCATGTTTTGCGTGATTTTATTGGCAAGTTTGTGGTTGTGTATTTTGATGACATATTAATCTACAGCCGCAATGAATCTGATCATACTATACATATTAGACATGTTTTGCAAGTGTTGCGTGATAGTAAACTCTATGGTAATCTTGAGAAGTGCACATTTTGCAAAGATAAGGTCATATTTCAGGGTTATGTTGTCTCTAAGCATGGAGTAGAAGTAGATGTGTCTAAAATTGAAGCTATTCAAAATTGGCATACTCCCATGAATGTGAGTCAAGTAAGAAGTTTTCATGGTCTAGCTGGGTTTTATCGCCGTTTTGTGCCCAATTTTAGTACTATTGCTGCACCTTTGAATGAATTGACTAAAAAGGGTGTTGCATTTGAGTGGGGCATTGCCCAAGATCATGCTTTTGATGAACTGAAACGATTGTTAACTTCTGCACCGTTGCTTGCACTTCCTGATTTCAATAAACAATTTGAGATTGAATGTGATGCTAGTGGTATTGGAATTGGTGGTGTGTTGATGCAAGAGGGTCGCCCAATTGCATATTTTTCTGAGAAACTTTCTGGTGCTAAGTTGAACTATCCTATATATGATAAAGAATTGTATGCTTTAATTAGAGTTCTTGAGGTTTGGCAACATTATTTGTGGCCAAAAGAATTTATCATACATTCTGATCATGAAGCTTTGAAATATCTGAAAGCCCAATCTACTTTGCATCGGCGTCTTGCTAAGTGGGTTCAGTTCATTGAGTCTTTTCCATACATTATTAAGCATAAGAAGGGAAAAGATAATATTGTCGCTGATGCTCTATCTAGGAAAACTATGCTATTAACTCATCTTGATGTTAAAATTCCTGGATTAGAAGTACTATGTGATTTGTATGGCACTGATCATGATTTTGCTGAACCATACCGCTTGTGTGTTATTGGTAAAGCATGGGAGAAATATCACATACATGATGGGTTCTTGTTTAGAGCTAACAAACTATGTGTTCCAGTATCGTCTATGCGTTTGCTCTTATTGCAGGAATCACATGCTGGAGGATTGATGGGTCACTTTGGGCATGACAAGACGCTACTCATGCTCGCTGATCACTTTTATTGGCCAAAGATGAGGCGGGATGTGGACAGGTATGTGAAGAGGTGCATTACTTGTTACAAGTCCAAGTCCAAGCTGAAGCCTCACGGTTTGTATACTCCTTTACCGACACCTACTACACCATGGGAGGATATAAGTATGGATTTTGTGTTGGGTTTGCCGCGTACTAAGAGAGGCCATGATTCTATATTTGTGGTAGTGGACAGATTTTCTCAAATGTCACACTTTATTGCCTGCCACAAGAGCGACGATGTGTCGCATATTGCTAACCTGTTTTTCAAGGAGATTGTACGACTACAAGGAGTCCCAAAGACTATTGTTTCTGATCGTGATGTGAAGTTCATGAGCTACTTCTGGAAGACACTTTGGGGAAAGCTGGGGACAAAGCTACTTTTCAGTACTACTTGTCATCCCCAAACTGATGGTCAAACTGAGGTGGTGAATCGAACCTTGTCACAACTGTTGAGATCCATGATCAAGAAGAACCTGAAGGAGTGGGAAGAGTGTTTGCCGCATGTGGAGTTTTCTTAAAACAGGGCGGTACATTCTACCACGGAGCTGTGTCCTTTTGAGGTGGTGTATGGTTTCAAACCCATTACTGCACTTGACTTGTTGCCTTTGCCCATACATGAGCGAGTTAATATGGTGGCATCCAAGAGGGCAGATTTTGTGCGAAAGATCCATGTGAAGACTAAAGAGTTCATAGAGAAGAAAGGCAAGAGCAATGCTACAAGGATGAACAAGAAGCGCAAGGAGATGTTGTTCAAGCCTGGTGATATGGTCTGGGTACATTTTCGCAAGGATAGGTTCCCGAAGCTGCGGAAGTCCAAGTTGCTTCCTCGTGGTGCTGGTCCTTACAAAGTGCTTGCCAAGATCAACGATAATGCATACTCGATAGATCTTCCACTTGATGAGTTTGGTGTCAGTAATTCTTTCAATGCTGCTGATTTGACACCATATCCCTACTACACCATTACCTCCGTCATTACCAAATGAAGATGAACCTGCTGTGAAGCTCAAATCCAATGAAGTTAGGATTGGACCAATTACAAGGGCTCATGCGAAGCTACTTAAACAACAGGTGAACTTGTTCCTAAACGATACCTTGATTGATGAGAACTTTATACTGCCTAAGTCTTGTTACTTATGTATCATTAGGTATGAAGAGGAGACAAGCATCGCACGAGGAGGAGAGGACCAGCTGGACGTAAAGAAGGACGTGAAGCTGGACATGGAGCTGGACATGAAGATATCTCATGGACGCGCGAGGGAGGACGATACGTCTCCAACGTATCTATATTTTTTGATGTTTCATGCTTGTTTTATGTATCATTGTCACATGTTTTATATGCATTATATATCATTATTATACATTTTCCGGGACTAACCTATTAACAAGATGCCACAGTGTCAGTTCCTGTTTTCTGCTGTTTTTGGTTCCAGAAAAGCTATTCGGGCAATATTCTCGGAATTCGACGAAACAAAAGCCAAACCTCCTATTTTTCCGAGGGACACACGGAGCCAGAAGGGCAAGCCAGGGGGAGGCCCACGGCCTCCTCCCCATGTAGCCGCGCGGCCGGGCCCACAGGCGCGCCGGCGTGTAGGGAGCCCACCTCGGGACTCCACCGACATCGCCCCTTTGCCTATTTATTCCCCCACGACGCGAAAACCCGAGATATATCTATCATACTCCAGAAAGACTCCCGGAGCGCCGCCGCCATCGCGAAACCTAGTTTCGGGGGTCAGAAGTTCCTGTTTCGGCACCCTGCCGGGACGGGGATCGACCCCCGGAGCCTTCTTCATCGACGCCACTGCCTCCATCATGCTCCGTGAGTAGTTCCCCCATGGACTACGGGTTCTAGCAGTAGCTAGTTGGTACTCTCTCTCCCATGTACTTCAATACAATGATCTCATGAGCTGCCTTACATGATTGAGATCCATCTGATGTAATCGGTGTTGTATTTGTTGGAATCCGATGAATTGTTACATTATGATCAGTCTATCTATAAAGTTTGTGAAGTTATTGTTGCTGCAATCTTGTTGTGTTTAATGCTTGTCACTAGTGCACGAGTGACATGATCTTAGATTTAAGCTCTATAATTATTGCTTAGATTGTATCTACAAGTTGTTTGCACATGTCTATGTCTGGAACCCGAGGCCCCAGAGTGACAACAACTGGGATAACTGGAGGGGATGGCTTAGATATGAGGATCACATGTTTTCACCAAGTGTTAATGCTTTGCTCCGGTGCTCTATTAAAATGAGTACCTTAATTACCAGTAGTTTCCCTTGTGGCCCGGCTGCCACCGGCTGGTAGGACAAAAGATGTTATGCAAGTTTCTCATTGCGAGCACGTATGAGTATATATGGAAAACATACCTACATGATTAATAAACTGGATGTTCTGTCCTAATGCTATAATAATTATGTCAATTGCCCAACTGTAATTTGTTCACCCAACACTTGTTATTGGAGAGTTACCACTAGTGTAGATAGCTGGGAACTCCGGTCCATCTTTCATCATCAAATACTCACTCGGTCCTATATGCCATTAGAAGTAGTATCAACTATTTTCTGGTGACATTGCCTCTGTGTTACTGCTACTGCTGTTGTGTTACTGTTACTATTGCTCTCATATTACTGCTGCTTTCACATCACCCCTGTTACTAGTGCTTTTCCAGGTGCAGCTGAATTGACAACTCAGTTCTTAAGGCTTATAAGTATTCTTTGTCTCCCTTGTGTCGAATCAATAAATTTGGGTTTTACTTCCCTCGAAGACTGTTGCGATCCCCTATACTTGTGGGTTATCAAGACTATTTTCTGGTGCCGTTGCCGGGGAGCATAGCTCTACTCATAAGTTCACCTGGGGAGTACACTCTACCTCTCTCTCTCTGTTTTTATTTTATTTTGTTTTGCTTAGTTTACTTTTGTCTAGTTTATTTGTGCTTAGTTTATTTCTGTCTAGTATTATTTTGCTTAGTTTACTTTTGTCTAGTTTGTTTTTGTCTTGTTTTATTTTTCTTATATACCCGAAAATCCATAAAAATTTGAAAAACCGAAAAATTAAAAACTGTTGTTATGGAAGAACCCATAACCTGTATGGGGCTTATAGAATTATATATGCATTATAGAGAATCAAGAAAGGGTAAAATCATGAGTGCCGTGTTAGAAAAATTGAATACAATTGCTAAAATCTTGCTTAAATGCCATGATATAAACTGTTGTTCTAAGCAGGATACTAAACATGTTAAATTCCAATGTGGATTTAGTGAAGAAGTTATAATTGTGAACTATCATTGGAATAACTATATTCATCTTGGGTTCGAAGAAGTAGAACAATTTGTTTTATTTATGGGAGCCTCTGAGATAGAATCCTTCATGGCTAAAAATTATGAAACTTGTATTGTTTGTAAGGACCTTAAAGATTATGTCTCTTCTATCCTTGATTGTTGCATAGAACATTACAGCAATAATCCTTATATCATTGATTATAAAGAGAGACTCATTCATGCACAAGAATGCACTCACAATTTGCAGGAACCTGTGAAAGAAGAAATTGATGAACCTGAAAGCTCATTGGATGAAAAAGAGGAGGAGAGTGATGAACAAAAGGAGGAAGAATGTATTAGCTACCCATGTTAACCTTCTGATGATAGTAACTCTTTATCTCTTACACTATTTGATTGTCCTCCATGCTTACCAAAGGAGGATGAATTTTATGTTCCTGTGGATTCTCTTGAAATATTCCCTATGAGTAAAACTTGTGAGAATAATTATGCTATTTTTATCTATGATAATCCATGCTATTTTGATAAATCTTATGATAATGCTTTGTTTGTGCTTGATATCGAAATGCATGGTACTAAAGAGTTTTGCTTAGCAAATGTTTATGATAAAGCTCTAGATGATGGTCCTATGTTACTTGATAATATTAATTGTACTACTAATGAAAATGGGATTGGAGAGGTCTTGACTTTATCTAGGAGTCCCATATCTCTTGAGAATGATCAATCATCTTGTTATAGACTTTTAAAAAGTGGGTTTGAAAGTTTTGATCCCACTATTTTTGAGCTTGATAAAAATTATGTGTTTGTAGATCATGAAAAGCATGTTGTATGTGATAGTTATATTGTTGAGTTTGTTCATGATGCTACTGGAAATTATTATGAGAGAGGAAAATATGGTTGTAGAAATTTTCATGGTACTAAAACACCTCTCTACATGCTGAAAATTTTGAAGTTACTCGTGTTTTATCTTCCTATGCTTGTCACTTTGTTCTTCATGAATTTATTTGTGTACAAGATTCCTATGCATAGGAAGCGGGTTAGACTTAAATGTGTTTCGAATTTGCTTCTTGATGCTCCTTTTGCTTCATTTTCTATTTTCATGTGAGCATCATTAAAATCTTCTGCGCCTAGCTGAAAGGCGTTAAAGAAAAGCGCTTATGGGAGACAACCCATTGTTTTATTTCTGTAATTTTTCTTTTATTTGAGTCAAGGAGTTTGCTTACTTCTGTAACTACTCCTTTGTATCTTTATTTTATCGCATTGTTGTGCCAAGTAAAGTCTCTAATAGAAAGTTGATGCTAGATTTGGATTTCTGCGCAGAAACAGATTTTTAGCTGTCACGGTTTTGAGTTTTTCTCTCTGTAGAAAAATCTAAAAATCCTGAAAAACTTCATGAGTAATCCTCAGATATGTACGCAACTTTCATTAGTTTCACTTTTTCCGATTTGAGCAACGGAAGTACCTCGAAAAATTCCATCTTTACTGGCTGTTCTGTATTGGCAGATTCTGTCTCTGTTTTTTGCATTGTCTCCTGTGGACTTTAAGTAAGGCTTTCTAGACGTGGAGAGCTGTAGCTAATGTTTTATTGAGTTCTTGCAATGTGTCACTACATAACTAAAGTGGATTAAAGTTTTTTGAGTACTAACCCCTCTAATGAAGTTTATGAGAAGTTTGGTGTGGCAGAAGTTTTCAAGGGTCAAGAGAGAAGGGTGATATAATGTGATCAAGAAGAGTGAAGAGCCTAAGCTTGGGGATGCCCCTGTGGGTCACCCAAGCATATTTCAAGAAGACTCAAGCGTCTAAGCTTGGGGATGCCCAAGGCATCCCCTTCTTCATCAACAACTTATCAGGTCATCTCTAGTGAAACTATATTTTAATTCTTCCACATCTTATGTGCTTTACTTAGAGCGTCTGTGTGCTTTTATTTTGTTTGTTGGTTTTTGTTTCCTGAATAAAATTGGATCCTAGCATTCTTGTGTGGGAGAGAGACACGCTCCGCTTTTTCATTTGAACACTTGTGTTCTTAATTTATTATTCATGTTCATGGCGAAAGCTGAAAGCCTCAGCATTGATTGTTATTTGGTTGGTTCAGAAAATGTTGCATGTGGTAGTGTGTAACATCCCAAGTTTCAACAATAATAAACAAGTGAGATAATTTCCCCAAACCCAAAATTTGCAATTAACAAAAACTTTTTCTATGCATATAGTGCCACATATAGAGTTATGCATTTGAGTGATTTTCTTTTGTGCAATTGCCATGATGAGTGTTGGTATGCTTAACCTTTGCTATGTGAACCCTAATCAAGATCACCAAACCCTAATTTGAGAGGAATTGGAGAAAATGGGAAAAACCCATTTCTCACTCACATACACAATATGCAAAATAGCAAATCCTCCACCAAGGCCAAGATTGCTTGCTCCCTTGCTTCTAAAATACTTTAATGTGATAAACTAACACAATTGCATCCTTGGATCAAGAATCTAATACCAAGAAATCAAAAATCCTACATACATATGATAATGGTCACTTCTCCCCAAAATATTTTCTTCACCTCTTTACCCCCCTGGTTTTCTCAATTCTTGAACTAAACTTGGTCAACCAAAGCCATGTCATCCAAGACCATGTCAAGGTGAGCAACTTTGATGTTGACCATCATGGCTAGAGTTGACTAGGTTGACGAGAATAAAAGTGACAAGAGGGGATGCTGAATTAAAGTGAAGATTATGTCACTTTTGACATTTTGCAAAACAACTCCAAATTGAGTGCCACCACCACCAATACTTCACATTAATTATATAAATGAGATTCACCAAAAAGATTTCCAAAATTCAAAGAAAAACTTCATGCGGCCATTTCATCAAACACTTGGCAGACATGAATCCAGAAATTGGCTACACCCTATTATCCTCTGGTTTCTTCACTAAACCCCTTTTACCTTTGATCATCACACTCTCTTACAGCCCCTGCATCATCCCAGTACTTGCCTTGATCGATTAAAGTGAGAGGAGGAAGAAGAGAAACCCTAAAACAATGCCATGCCATGTACCCCGGCCACCTTTGGGCACCCCTCTCTCCAGCCCTCCCCTCAACCTTTCTCCTTGTCCTGGAGCCTCTCTGACACTCAAGGAATCGAATGGTACAAGCCCCTGCAACGCCACGGCTCGGCATTGGCCAGAACGCGCGCGCCCAAAAGCATGCCAGGGCATGCCAGCCAACGCGGTGAGCGCGCACTGGCCACGCCAGTACGTCGCCCACTCGAACGCGACCGTCCTCCCCCTGCATCCCTACCGCGACGTTGAGCAGCTACTCCCCGCCCTCTACACGCTAGACGAGCGCCCATGCCTGCCCTGCACCGTCGCCGTCGTCCTCGACCAAATGATGCCGCGCGCCCCGTGACAAACCCTGCAAGCTCCCGAGCCATCCCGTCGCCTTTTCTCTGCGCCAGCTAGCCGTTGAGCATCGCCAGGACGACGCCTACAAGATGCCGTCCTCGCCTTGCCCTTTCGACCGACGGAGAGGCCACGCCGACGACGCTCCTCCGCAGCACCTCACGGCCTCCATCGCCTGCTATAAATAGAGCTCCTCCGCCCACCATTTCTTCACACACTTTGCTCCCCTCCCTTCTCTGAACAAGCTCCCCACCTCAATTTATCACCACCTCGCCGGAGCTGCTCGAATCGCAAGCTCGAGTCCGCCGGAGCCCGCGGAAGCTCTGCTTCGATTGGCGCTTCCCCGAGCGCCGCCGCTGCTCCCAGGGCTTCCTCATCTACTACACCTTCTCCGCGCCTACTGCCAGACTCCTGCGCCGGCCTGGTACGCCCTCCGACCCCCTAGGCTCGCCGCCAGGGAGCCCGCTGCTCGTCGGAGAAGACGACGTTCACACGCCGTCGGATCCCAGTCTAATCCAACGGTTTCTATTTCACGTACCGTTTCGCTGCGTTAAGTGTCGCCGACAGGTGGCCCCCACCTCGTCAGTGCGGCCCGAGCGCGCCAGATGCGTGTTGGGCTGCGAAGTGGGATTTAAACCCGTTTCGGCCCAGTAACATTTCCCGCCTAGCCCAGGAATTCAAATCCAGTTTTAATCTTTATTCAAATTTGCTCTGCTGAAGGTTTAGTAAATTTTGAATAGTTTGAAATCTGCCAAACCAAATTTAGCAAACTTTATACCGTTGGAAAGCCCATGAATTTATCTATCCAATGCCACTGGCCCCATCTCCAATTTCATTGTAGATTGAATTTGACAAAAAAGACAAGATAGGGACTTTTGAACATTCAAACTTTATTTAAAATTCAACCAGAATAGATTTTGAAGTAATTCCAATTCTAATAAATCACAAATGATGTCCTCTAATTGATTATGCAATAACATAGCCCTGTTGTTTGTATGATCATGGACTAGATCAAATAAAATGGCTATGTAGTCATTTCTAGAGCATTTTAAGGTGGAATTTAAACTCAACCCTAATATGAGAGCTACCTCTCAATTAAATTTTGATCCTAAGTATTAATAACCAGGGGGAATGACTTAGGCTAATGAACCCTTGAGAATTATTACTTAGAGATTTTAATTCATTTAAATGTTAAGTTTTAAAACTATGTGAAGTGTAGCACTTCAATTAAATTGAACTCACATATAGTAGATATGAAATGTTGACTTTGGGTCAACCTATATTTCATACCTTATTATTATATGAAGAGATTAAATCTTAATAAGAGGTAATGAAAAGAAATGAATTCTTTTAAAGACCTACATACCAAATTTAAGAAATAGGAGTAATGAGAGGAAATTAATTTCTTTCAAATAAAGACTAGACAAATAATCCAACATGCCATGTTTGAATTATGATGGGATTAGTGTGTGAACCTTTTTGAGTGTTTCTAGTTTAATATGTGAGCTTGGTTTAGTATTTATACCTCGTATTCGTATATAGACGCTAGTAACGAGGAATACCAAGAGGAGGAGGGCTACTCTTAGGAAGAAGAAGAGAACTTCGATAACTACCCAGCTCAAGGCAAGCTAACCCTTGCTAAACACAAGTGCTTAGCTCTACAAGAGCAAAGGCACCATCACACTTTACTTTTATGTATTACCTATCCCATGTTTTACATACAATTACTTTTGAGTATTTATTTCAAAGTACCTTTTTGCTTTATGATTCACTTGGTCTAGAGTAGAGAAATACTTGGAATAGATTAGCACCACTCAAAGCTAGATAGCACCCCTCGTATAGTTGCTAGTGCTAATCAATTAAAATTGACTACTCTAGATGGGAACATGGTGAAGTGAAATGACTTTGAAAGAAAGTAAAGGTGGATGTGAACAAGAGAAGATGGTGATTTTTGATAAAGTGATGATTGAGTTTGAATGCGATACCCTTCCAATTATACAAGTACCCCCACAATACCTGATTATGGGTAGGGCTTAACTAGAAACTTGTGTATTTTAGTATGGGTTCCCTCTGAACAAACATCATAGGGGTTACGCTGCGGCTGCCTCCGTTAAGTGTGGAATGATGTTAAAATGAGGTGAATGTACGGCCCAAGCCCTGTGCAGTCCCCGGGTTAACTGCGGTTTCCACCGGGAGGCCAAGCTCATGGGGAGAGGTGCTCATACTAGCATATATAAGTGAAAGGTTTCGATTGATGATCCGCGTACTGTGTTACGATGATTCGGGGTTATCCTCGACGGATGAAATCAAAAGTTGTGGCACAAGAGTACAACCTCTGCAGAGTGTTAAACCTATTCGAATAGCCGTGTCCACGGTTACGGACGATTGGGAAGGCCATACTATCTCCGTTATCATTAAAATGTTTTGATTCTAGAAATGAATGGTGGATTGAAAGGTGACATTATGGTGAACCATAATGAGTTGTGGGAATGACACTAATGTTCCCACTTGATTTAGTCTAGCACATGATATAGACTTTTACCAAAGATTTATGAAACTAAAACTTGGCTTTATGCAAATAAACCTAGAGCTTAGCACCCCCTTACACTTAATGAGTATTTATCTTAGAGTTAGTTTGTGAGTACTTTAAAAGTACTCATGGCTTTGCCCTGGCTATTCAAATGCCAGACTATGAAGGAGAGCACCAGTATCAGGATGACGGACAACAGGACGTCTACGATAACTAGGATCGTCTTCTAACGTCAAGCGTTGCCTGTGGAATAGATCGTCCACTACTACTTCGCTTCCGCTACTATTTGTGATGTTGAACAATATATTTGTGTAATATTGGATCATGTGATCTATGGTTGTAAGACAATATGTGTTGTAATAAATGATTACTCTATGCTACTTACTATTATGTCTCGCAAAAACATTATTCCTGTGATTGCGATGTACGGCATAATAGGCATCTGGACTTAAAAAAATCCGGGTGTTGACAAGTTGGTATCAGAGCCATTGTTTGACCTTAGGAGACCCTAGTTAGAATGGACGCTCAAAAACTTAGTTTCAAATTTCATGATTTTACTAGTTATGAAAACCTTACTCACCTTCTTACCTTGAAGAGTCTATTACAAACTTTAAATTCATGCCCTTCTTCTAAGTGAATTAAAATTTGGAACACTTGCACTTATCTAACTTAATCATCTCATCTCTCTACAGATGGATCACGTCGTGGACGCGCAGCCCTTTCTCCAGACTGAGTTCTATCAGTTGGGGAACGGTGGAGAGATCATCTTTGAGAGGGACCTCTTCTCCCTCTCGTAGTTCCTCGGCGCCCACCACCGGAAGTCTTTGGCGGAATGCTGAATGACCAACCCGGTGGTCAACTTCAGTGGGTGATCATGGTGGACCTTCGTGGAAGGTTCACGCTCCCAATGAGCGCAAGGATCCCGTTCTCCTTCAGGGAGAACAACTGGGCGGATGGTCTCGCAAGGGGACTTCAGGAAGGACTCGCACGTCTGTGCGGGCAAAACTTCATGGACTTCACGGACAGTCGCTTTGTGCACTATGCAAGGCACAACTCCCTCGGAGTGCCAATGAACCTGCCGTCACACCCGCAACTTCGCCACCATGTTGATCATCTTGACTTCATGCTGAGCGAGACCCGCATCGACCTCGACAACTCCCGCGAATACGCCAACCACACTCACATCCAGTTGGCGCAGTAGGCGGACACCATCAGGGTGATCGCCAGAGAACGCAGGGCACTCCGCCGTGCCAACCAGAAGAAGGATCACGCCATCAACCGCCTGAAGGCCAGGATCGCCACTCTGAAGGCGACCATCGCTGCCCAAGCTGAGCAGATCCAGGAGCTGGAAGGCGAAGGTGAAGGGGAGAACATCCAGGGGGACGGCTACTCCTACGTCAGCAACGACGACGACTACGAGGAGGAGGAAGACGACGACCTGGAGTTCCACCCTTACGAGGATGGCCACGAGCACCTCGATGCCGGGGTAGACAATGTCTACCCTATCAACGTCGATGGCGAGTAGTCCCGTCTGAGCACTTGCGTCCCGTGTTATGTATCGGTCCTTTGTATCCGCCCCATGTATCGTAGTTTGTTGAAAGGGTTCTTAAAACCCTCCTGAACATTTGGCTTGTAATATGTGCTACCTCCATGACTATGTTTGTGTGTGTAATATTATTATTATTATTATGAATCAAGTTTTAAGTTGTATTTTATCCCAAAATGAGCCATAGACATTTCCCTCTTATCTCATGATCCCTATCACTATTCAGATGGCACCCCCAACTCGCAACGAAACCGCAATGATGCAGATGTTGCAACAGATGATGACAGAAAGAGAAGCTGAGAGAGTTGACCGTCAAGCCAACTTAGCTGCACTTCAACAACTAGCTCAGGTCAACCAAGGCCACGAAAACCACGACCATCCAGGGTCAAAGCTGAAAAACTTCCAGAACACTAACCCACCGGTGTTCAGCAAGACCGAGGAACCCCTCGATGCTGATGATTGGCTCCAAACTATGGAGAACAATCTCGAGGTTGCCGGAGTGGAGGACAACGAGAAGGTGTTGTTCGCCACCCACTATCTGGCTGGACCTGCACGTGCCTGGTGGACAAGTACCCGCGCCTTACATGCGGGGAACCTGATGACTTGGGAAGACTTCAAACTCAAGTTTAGCAAGTATCACGTACCCCCGGGTTTGATTAAGAAGATGAGGGATGAGTTCAGGGAACTGAAGCAAGGCAGAATGACCGTGGTGGAATACCGCGACAAGTTCCTCACTTTGTCAAGGTACGCCCCGGATGAGACGGACACCGTCGAGAAAAGGAAGGAGAGGTTTCTGAATGGACTGCACGATGAGATGCAGACTGTGCTGATCAACATCCCCTTTGCTGACTTAGAAGCCCTCGTTGACTCTGCCATTCAGATGGAGGGGAAGATACATCAAGCCAATGAGAACCGCAAGCGCCGTATGATGAACCAGAGTGGGCCCAGCAACAACCACAAGTATCGCCCCAACTCAGGTGGAGGGTTCGCCCCAAGAAACAACAAGCCCCCGATGCAGAATCCACGTCCGAGTTATCAGAACCGGAGTGGAGGAAACCCCAGGTCAGGAGGACACAACAACTACAACAACAACAACAACTTCAACCGCGCTCCACCCCGCGCCCCCAACAATAACTACAACACTGCTCCAAGGACTGGGAGCAACGCTGTTCCCATCACCCCCAAGGACAAGTCCACCTACAACTGCTACGAGTGCGGAGTGGCGGGGCACTTCTCCTATGAGTGCCCCAAGAAGCTCGCCAAGACTGCCGCCAACACCTCGGGCCACTGCGCAGCAAAGCAGCGTCGTGTCACCACCAACAAGAAGTTCGCCCCAACAACCCGAACAACCACAACGGCCGCCTCTACCACATGAATGCGTAAGAAGCTCGGGAAGCCCCGGACGTTGTCTTTGGGTATGTTCTCTGTTAACTCAATACCCGCAAGAGTGCTGTTTGATTCTGGAGCATCGCATTCATTCATTACCGAAGATTTTGCATGCACTAGTAAGATTCAACCCATCAGTTTGAAGCATGTCATGATAGTTCAAATACCTGGATCAACAACTAAAGCTAGAAAAATTTGCAAAGATGTGCCAATCAGAATACATGAAATAGAATTCTATGCAAATTTGATTGTTTTGGGAGCCAAAGTTTTGGAAGTAGTCCTGGGAATGGACTGGATGGCGAAACATCATGGACTGATTGATTGTGCC
This sequence comes from Lolium perenne, assembly GCF_019359855.2. Lineage (NCBI taxonomy): Eukaryota > Viridiplantae > Streptophyta > Magnoliopsida > Poales > Poaceae > Lolium > Lolium perenne. Next base: position 100,897,500 of record NC_067244.2, on the reverse strand, counting down.
AAGAAGGCCATCACCATGACTAGTAGCACCGGAATAATAGTCGAACACATATCTGAAAAGATGCCCCGAAAGTTCACTTGTAACCAAGGCCTAGCCAAACCCACCTTGGATCAGATCAGGGTCGTTTGTCGATATCCTGATGTGTTCCCGGATGATCTACCCGGTATGCCCCCAGATCGGGATATCGAGTTTATCATCGAGCTAATCCCCGGAACCGGACCTATAGCCCAGAGAGCCTACAGCATGAACCCGACAGAGTTAGTGGAACTGAAGAAGCAACTGGATGATATGCTATTCAAAGGTCTGATTCAACCAAGTGCGTCACCCTGGAGATCGCCAGTTTTGTTTGTGGATAAAAAGGACGGTGCCACTCGTTTGGTTACGGACTATCGTAAGCTTAACGATGTCACCATTAAGAACAAGTATCCGTTGCCCAAGATAGAAGATCTGTTTGACCAGCTGACCGGAGCCCAAGTATTCTCGAAGATTGATCTGCGGACAGGATACCATCAGTTGAAGATTCGTGCCACCGATATCCCCAAAACTGCCTTTACCACCAGATATGGATTGTATGAGTACAATGTCATGTCATTTGGATTGACCAATGCCCCCGCTTACTTCATGAATCTCATGAATAAGATCTTTATGAACTTCCTGGACAAGTTTGTCGTTGTCTTCATCGACGACATACTGATATACTCCAAGTCCGAAGAAGAACATGAGCAACATTTGGAAGTGGTCCTAGATACCCTTCGGGAACATCAGTTGTATGCCAAGTTCAGCAAGTGTGAGTTCTAGTTGAAAGAAGTAGGATTCTTGGGTCATATCTTGTCAGCCGGAGGAATTGCCGTTGACCCCGCAAAGATCAAAACTGTTGAAGAATGGAAAGCCCCAACCACCCAGACCGAAGTCCGTGCATTTCTCGGATTGGCGGGATATTACCGCCGATTCGTTGAAGGATTCTCGAGCATAGCAAGACCGATGACCCAATTGTTGAAGAAGGACCGGAAGTTCGAATGGACCGACAAGTGTGAAGAGAGCTTTCAACAGCTCAAGTTAAGACTGACAACAGCCCCAATACTGGTGATGCCGGACATTACCAAGCCATTTGATGTGTACTGTGACGCCTCCAAGATTGGTCTTGGATGTGTGCTGATGCAAGAAGGCAAAGTGATATCTTACCTATCAAGACAACTGAAGCAGCATGAACAGAACTATCCAACCCATGACTTAGAGCTAGCAGCGGTGGTGTTAGCACTGAAAGTATGGCGTCATTACCTCATGGGTAATCGATGCGAGGTTTACTCGGATCACAAGAGCCTGAAGTATATCTTCACGCAGAAGGAGCTGAATATGAGACAGTGCAGATGGATAGAGTTAATCAAGGATTACGACATGGAAATCCACTATCACCCCGGCAAGGCCAATGTGGTAGCGGATGCTCTGAGTAGACTGCCGTGTCAGTTGAACTCCATGTTAGCAATTGAGCAACCTAGCCTGTTTGAAGAGTTTGAACAGTTTAGGCTTGAACTGGTTAGCGAAGGATACCTCGCCAGCATTGAACTCCAACCCACCCTGATTAGTCAGATCAAAGAAGCTCAGAAAGGAAATGCTAGCATTGACGGAATCAAGAACCAAATAGCCGTCGGAAAAGCACCGGGATTCACCGTAGATGAAGAAGGAGTGCTATGGTATAACAAGCGCCTTTGCGTGCCGTCAGACTCAGAATTGAAGCAAGTTATCCTGAAAGAAGCTCACGACACCCTGTACTCCATCCACCCCGGAGGAACCAAGATGTACCAGGATTTGAAGGAACAATTCTGGTGGCATGGAATGTAGAGAGAAATTGGAAGCTACATCGCCAAGTGTGACATTTGTCAAAGAGTCAAAGCAGAACACCAACGCCCCGCAGGACTGTTGCAACCCCTACAGATTCCCGAATGGAAGTGGGATTCCGTAGGAATGGACTTCATCACCGGACTGCCCAAATCTAGTAAAGGAAATGATTCCATCTGGGTAGTGGTCGACAGACTAACCAAAGTCGCCCACTTCATCCCCGTCAAGACCACCTATCAAGGACCGAGACTCGCAGAGCTATATATCTCAAGGATAGTCAGCCTGCACGGAACCCCGAAGTCGACAGTATCCGACAGAGGATCCCAATTCACCTCCAGATTCTGGCAGAAAGTACATGAAGGACTCGAAACTCGTCTGAATTTCAGCACAGCCTATCACCCGCAGACAGATGGACAGACTGAAAGAGTCAACCAGATACTCAAAGATATGCTGAGAGCATGTGTGCTAGAGTATGGATCTAAGTGGGAGGACTGCTTGCCTTACGCAGAATTCTCGTACAACAACAGCTACCAAGCCAGCTTGCAGATGGCCCCCTTCGAAGCACTGTACGGAAGGAAGTGCCGTACCCCTCTGAATTGGTCGGAAGTAGGAGAGAGTCAAATCTTTGGACCAGATATTCTCCGAGAAGCCGAAGAGAAGGTTCACAAGATCCGTGAGTACCTCAAGATAGCCCAATCAAGACAGAAGAGCTACGCCGACAAAAGACGCCGAGAGATGACCTTCGAGATCGGAGATTTCGTATATCTCAAAGTGTCCCCCCTTAAAGGAATGCAGAGATTCCAGCTTAGAGGAAAGCTCGCACCCCGATATGTCGAACCTTTCAAGGTCCTGAGCCGCCGAGGAGAAGTATCCTATCAGCTGGAGTTACCGGAAGAAATGTCAGCGGTGCACAATGTGTTTCACATCTCGCTACTCCGGAAGTGTTTAGAGGTACCTGAGAAGACCGAAGTTTTCAAGAACATCGACCATCGAGCTGTGGATATCAACTCAGATCTGACATACCGCGAAGTACCTATTCGCATCCTGGAAGAAGCTTTCAGAACTACCCGTACTCGAAGTATCAAGTTTCTGAAGATCCAATGGAGTAACCACACCGAAGAAGAAGCCACTTGGGAGAGAGAAGACTTTATGAGGACTGAGTACCCAGATCTCTTTAGTACCTAGTTTTCTCAGATCTCGGGACGAGATCTTTTGTAAGGGGGAAGGGTTTGTAACATCCCAAGTTTCAACAATAATAAACAAGTGAGATAATTTCCCCAAACCCAAAATTTGCAATTAACAAAAACTTTTTCTATGCATATAGTGCCACATATAGAATTATGCATTTGAGTGATTTTCTTTTGTGCAATTGCCATGATGAGTGTTGGTATGCTTAACCTTTGCTATGTGAACCCTAATCAAGATCACCAAACCCTAATTTGAGAGGAATTGGAGAAAATGGGAAAAACCCATTTCTCACTCACATACACAATATGCAAAATAGCAAATCCTCCACCAAGGCCAAGATTGCTTGCTCCCTTGCTTCTAAAATACTTTAATGTGATAAACTAACACAATTGCATCCTTGGATCAAGAATCTAATACCAAGAAATCAAAAATCCTACATACATATGATAATGGTCACTTCTCCCCAAAATATTTTCTTCACCTCTTTACCCCCCTGGTTTTCTCAATTCTTGAACTAAACTTGGTCAACCAAAGCCATGTCATCCAAGACCATGTCAAGGTGAGCAACTTTGATGTTGACCATCATGGCTAGAGTTGACTAGGTTGACCAGAATAAAAGTGACAAGAGGGGATGCTGAATTAAAGTGAAGATTATGTCACTTTTGACATTTTGCAAAACAACTCCAAATTGAGTGCCACCACCACCAATACTTCACATTAATTATATAAATGAGATTCACCAAAAATATTTCCAAAATTCAAAGAAAAACTTCATGCGGCCATTTCATCAAACACTTGGCAGACATGAATCCAGAAATTGGCTACACCCTATTATCCTCTGGTTTCTTCACTAAACCCCTTTTACCTTTGATCATCACACTCTCTTACAGCCCCTGCATCATCCCAGTACTTGCCTTGATCGATTAAAGTGAGAGGAGGAAGAAGAGAAACCCTAAAACAATGCCATGCCATGTACCCCGGCCACCTTTGGGCACCCCTCTCTCCAGCCCTCCCCTCAACCTTTCTCCTTGTCCTGGAACCTCTCTGACACTCAAGGAATCGAATGGTACAAGCCCCTGCAACGCCACGGCTCGGCATTGGCCAGAACGCGCGCGCCCAAAAGCATGCCAGGGCATGCCAGCCAACGCGGTGAGCGCGCACTGGCCGCGCCAGTACGTCGCCCACTCGAACGCGACCGTCCTCCCCCTGCATCCCTACTGCGACGTTGAGCAGCTACTCCCCGCCCTCTACACGCTAGACGAGCGCCCATGCCTGCCCTGCACCGTCGCCGTCGTCCTCGACCAAATGATGCCGCGCGCCCCGTGACAAACCCTGCAAGCTCCCGAGCCATCCCGTCGCCTTTTCTCTGCGCCAGCTAGCCGTTGAGCATCGCCAGGACGACGCCTACAAGATGCCGTCCTCGCCTTGCCCTTTCGACCGACGGAGAGGCCACGCCGACGATGCTCCTCCGCAGCACCTCACGGCCTCCATCGCCTGCTATAAATAGAGCTCCTCCGCCCACCATTTCTTCACACACTTTGCTCCCCTCCCTTCTCTGAACAAGCTCCCCACCTCAATTTATCACCACCTCGCCGGAGCTGCTCGAATCGCAAGCTCGAGTCCGCCGGAGCCCGCGGAAGCTCTGCTTCGATTGGCGCTTCCCCGAGCGCCGCCGCTGCTCCCAGGGCTTCCTCATCTACTACACCTTCTCCGCGCCTACTGCCAGACTCCTGCGTCGGCCTGGTATGCCCTCCGACCCCCTAGGCTCGCCGCCAGGGAGCCCGCTGCTCGTCGGAGAAGACGACGTTCACACGCCGTCGGATCCCAGTCTAATCCAACGGTTTCTATTTCACGTACCGTTTCGCTGCGTTAAGTGTCGCCGACAGGTGGCCCCCACCTCGTCAGTGCGGCCCGAGCGCGCCAGATGCGTGTTGGGCTGCGAAGTGGGATTTAAACCTGTTTCGGCCCAGTAACATTTCCCGCCTAGCCCAGGAATTCAAATCCAGTTTTAATCTTTATTCAAATTTGCTCTGCTGAAGGTTTAGTAAATTTTGAATAGTTTGAAATCTGCCAAACCAAATTTAGCAAACTTTATACCGTTGGAAAGCCCATGAATTTATCTATCCAATGCCACTGGCCCCATCTCCAATTTCATTGTAGATTGAATTTGACAAAAAAGACAAGACAGGGACTTTTGAACATTCAAACTTTATTTAAAATTCAACCAAAATAGATTTTGAAGTAATTCCAATTCTAATAAATCACAAATGATGTCCTCTAATTGATTATGCAATAACATAGCCCTATTGTTTGTATGATCATGGACTAGATCAAATAAAATGGCTATGTAGTCATTTCTAGAGCATTTTAAGGTGGAATTTAAACTCAACCCTAATATGAGAGCTACCTCTCAATTAAATTTTGATCCTAAGTACTAATAACCAGGGGGAATGACTTAGGCTAATGAACCCTTGAGAATTATTACTTAGAGATTTTAATTCATTTAAATGTTAAGTTTTAAAACTATGTGAAGTGTAGCACTTCAATTAAATTGAACTCACATATAGTAGATATGAAATGTTGACTTTGGGTCAACCTATATTTCATACCTTATTATTATATGAAGAGATTAAATCTTAATAAGAGGTAATGAAAAGAAATGAATTCTTTTAAAGACCTACATACCAAATTTAAGAAATAGGAGTAATGAGAGGAAATTAATTTCTTTCAAATAAAGACTAAACAAATAATCCAACATGCCATGTTTGAATTATGATGGGATTAGTGTGTGAACCTTTTTGAGTGTTTCTAGTTTAATATGTGAGCTTGGTTTAGTATTTATACCTCGTATTCGTATATAGACGCTAGTAACGAGGAATACCAAGAGGAGGAGGGCTACTCTCAGGAAGAAGAAGAGAACTTCGATAACTACCCAGCTCAAGGCAAGCTAACCCTTGCTAAACACAAGTGCTTAGCTCTACAAGAGCAAAGGCACCAACACACTTTACTTTTATGTATTACCTATCCCATGTTTTACATACAATTACTTTTGAGTATTTATTTCAAAGTACCTTTTTGCTTTATGATTCACTTGGTCTAGAGTAGAGAAATACTTGGAATAGATTAGCACCACTCAAAGCTAGATAGCACCCCTCGTATAGTTGCTAGTGCTAATCAATTAAAATTGACTACTCTAGATGGGAACATGGTGAAGTGAAATGACTTTGAAAGAAAGTAAAGGTGGATGTGAACAAGAGAAGATGGTGATTTTTGATAAAGTGATGATTGAGTTTGAATGCGATACCCTTCCAATTATACAAGTACCCCCACAATACCTGATTATGGGTAGGGCTTAACTAGAAACTTGTGTATTTTAGTATGGGTTCCCTCTGAACAAACATCATAGGGGTTACGCTGCGGCTGCCTCCGTTAAGTGTGGAATGATGTTAAAATGAGGTGAATGTACGGCCCAAGCCCTGTGCAGTCCCCGGGTTAACTGCGGTTTCCACCGGGAGGCCAAGCTCATGGGGAGAGGTGCTCATACTAGCATATATAAGTGAAAGGTTTCGATTGATGATCCGCGTACTGTGTTACGATGATTCGGGGTTATCCTCGACGGATGAAATCAAAAGTTGTGGCACAAGAGTACAACCTCTGCAGAGTGTTAAACCTATTCGAATAGCCGTGTCCACGGTTACGGACGATTGGGAAGGCCATACTATCTCCGTTATCATTAAAATGTTTTGATTCTAGAAATGAATGGTGGATTGAAAGGTGACATTATGGTGAACCATAATGAGTTGTGGGAATGACACTAATGTTCCCACTTGATTTAGTCTAGCACATGATATAGACTTTTACCAAAGATTTATGAAACTAAAACTTGGCTTTATGCAAATAAACCTAGAGCTTAGCACCCCCTTACACTTAATGAGTATTTATCTTAGAGTTAGTTTGCGAGTACTTTAAAAGTACTCATGGCTTTGCCCTGGCTATTCAAATGCCAGACTATGAAGGAGAGCACCAGTATCAGGATGACGGACAACAGGACGTCTACGATAACTAGGATCGTCTTCTAACGTCAAGCGTTGCCTGTGGAATAGATCGTCCACTACTACTTCGCTTCCGCTACTATTTGTGATGTTGAACAATATATTTGTGTAATATTGGATCATGTGATCTATGGTTGTAAGACAATATGTGTTGTAATAAATGATTACTCTATGCTACTTACTATTATGTCTCGCAAAAACATTATTCCTGGGATTGCGATGTACGGCATAATAGGCATCTGGACTTAAAAAAATCCGGGTGTTGACATAGTGGTATAATGAAATACTTGCATAATCTTGTAGATCATTGAGCTTTGATAACCTGATTCTTTGCAAACGTTTTGAGGTATTTAGATGGTAAAGCTTGCTGGATAAATAAGTTAAAATCAGTAGTGGATTGTTGTCTTTAAGCTTGTGTCGTACTATAAACTCTACTTAAATGGTTGAAGGTGTAGTTGGACTTGATAGCTTTCCATGTCTAAGGGTTCATCGTAATAACTAAGTTGTGCTGAAGGTCGAGGGAGCTAGCGGGGTACTTGTGCCACCGTGAACAGCCCTCCTTGGAGTGAATTTTAATCATGCTCTTAATGTTGAACCTGCTAGTTGTTTGCAATAAGCTTGTGAGTTCTTTTTGACTAATGTTAAGCTACGATTTTTGGCACTTCCACCATCCAAATTTGCTAGCCTCTTCGGTACTGTGCATTGCATTTTGCTCACATTGAGAGTTGTGCATACTTCGCCAGTACATCCAAACCCGTGGGAGGACTTTCTCTTGTTCTCCTACACATAAGCCCATACATCTTCCTCAAAACAGCCACTATACCTACCTACCACAACATTTACATAGTTGTTCCGAGATATATTGCCATGTAACTTCCATTTTACATTACATGACTTGTTGTCATTTATTATTTATACATTGCTTTGCATGATTCTATACAGCTGATGTGAGGTTTACCCATGTTACGCTAGATCATTGCACATCCTGCTACACCGGCAGAGGCATACAGTTTTATACATCATGTTTTGTTCATTATGAGTTATTTGTACCAAAAAGTGTGTTGTCATATTAGGATGTTGCCCCTAAAAATGAAAAGAGCCATGGAGGCCATCGAAAAGAGAAACAGAAAAAATATAGAAAAAAGTAGAAAAATAGAATAAAGAAAAAAAGAATAAAGAAAAAGGGGGCAACATTACTATCCTTTATCCACACTTGTGCTCATGTTTTAGCACCTGCAGTATTCATAGTCATCATTTGTGCTGATGTTTAGCACCTTTACTCCATGTGAGAGAGTTTTCATGTTTTACTAGTATAATTATGTGGGGAATTTACACTATAGAACTTGGGTTGTATATTCCAATGATGAGCTTCCTCAAAAGTGCTCTAGGTCTTCATGAGCAACCAAGTTGGATGCATCCCCACTAGTTCCATTGGAGAGCTTTCATACACATATAGCTCTATGTGCATCCGTTGCATGGCAATCACTACTCGTTACATAGCTTCGATTATAAGACTTCCTCTTGTCTAATGATCACTTATAGCTTTGTGAGACTTTCTTCCATTGGCCTTCCAAACCCCCATTAATGTTCTTTTTGCCATAACATCCTGGTGCCAATACCAAATGCTTGCGCTCACCGGTTGAGTAGGCTTCAAAACAGTTGATTCATGACGTTCATGTTTATTTTTACTTGACTGAATCCTTCTATGTTGTGAAAATTTACTTGATGCTTGGAATGAAGGATAGAACTTCTACGTTGGATACTTAAAACATCTTTAATGAACTTTGTACGGTTTCATGTCTTTAAAGCAATAGTTCATGAAAACTTTTAGCTTGTTTAACTCTTACATTATAATCTATTATATCAACTATAGACATTTGCTTTGAATAATTTGATCTCAGTTCACATGCCTTACATCATTATTGGATCAGGATTATGTTGGTAGCTTGTTGATACGTCTCCAACGTATCCATAATTTCTGATGTTCCATGCTTGTTTTATGACAATACTTACATGTTTTGCTCGCACTTTATAATGTTTTTATGCGTTTTCCGGAACTAACCTATTAACAAGATGCCACAGTGCCAGTTCCTGTTTTCTGCTGTTTTTGGTTCCAGAAAGGCTGTTCGGGCAATATTCTCGAAATTCGACGAAACAAAGACCAAACATCATAATTCACCGAGACGGACCAGGACACCGAAGGGAAGTCAGAGGGGAGGCCTGGGGCCCCCACACCATAGGGCCGCGTGGGCCAGCCCCTGGCCGCGCCGGCCTATGGGGAGGGCACCCTGTTGCCCCTCCTGCGCCGCCTCTTCGCCTCTATAAGCCCTTTCGACCTAAAAACTCGATACCAATTGACGAAACTCCGAGAGAAGAAGACTCCGGGCGCCGCATGTCCATCGCGAAACTCCAATTCGGGGGACAGAAGTCTCTGTTCCGGCACCCTGCCGGGACGGGGAAGTGCCCCCGGAAGCCATCTCCATCGACGTCACCGCCTCCATCATGCTTCGTGAGTAGTTCCCCCATGGACTACGGGTTCTAGCAGTAGCTAGTTGGTATTCTCTCCCATGTACTTCAATACAATGATCTCATGAGCTGCCTTACATGATTGAGATCCATCTGATGTAATCGGTGTTGTGTTTGTTGGGATCCGATGGATGATACATTATGATTAGTCTATCTATAAAGTTTGTGAAGTTATTGTTGTTGCAATCTTGTTATGCTTAATGCTTGTCACTAGGGCCCGAGTGGCATGATCTTAGATTTAAGCTCTATACTTATTGCTTAGATTGTATCTACAAGTTGTATGCACATGTCATTGTCCAGGAACCAAAGGCCCCGAAGTGACAGAAATCGGGACAACCGGAGGGGATGGCGGTGATGTGAGGATCACATGTTTTCACGGAGTGTTAATGCTTTGCTCCGGTACTCTATTAAAAGGAGTACCTTAATATCCAGTAGATTCCCTTGAGGCCCGGCTGCCACCGGCTGGTAGGACAAAAGATGTTGTACAAGTTTCTCATTGCGAGCACGTATGACTATATATGGAAAACATGCCTACATGATTAATAATCTGGATGTTCTGTCTTAATGCTTTGAATCCTATCAATTGCCCAACTGTAATTTGTTCACCCAACACTTGTTACTTATTGGAGAGTTACCACTAGTGTAGATCGCTGGGAACCCCGGTCCATCTCTCATCATCATATACTCATTCTATATGTCATTGGAAGTAGTATCAACTATTTTCTGGTGCCATTGCTCTCATATTGCTATTTCTGCTGCTGTGTTACTGTTACTACTGCTCTCGTATTACTGCTACTTTCACATCACCCCTGTTACTAGTGCTTTTCCAGGTGCAGCTGAATTGACAACTCAGTTGTTAAGGCTTATAAGTATTCTTTACCTCCCCTTGTGTCGAATCAATAAATTTGGGTTTTACTTCCCTCGAAGACTGCCGCGATCCCCTATACTTGTGGGTTATCAAGACTGTTTTCTGGCGCCGTTGCCGGGGAGGCATAGCTCTACTCATAAGTTCACCTGGGGAGTACACTCTACCTCTCTCTGTTTTTATTTTATTTTATTTTGTTTTGCTTAGCTTACTTTTGTCTAGTTTATTTGTGCTTAGTTTATTTCTGTCTAGTATTATTTTTCTTAGTTTACTTTTGCTTAGTTTCTTTTTGTCTTGTTTTACTTTTCCCATATACCCAAAAATCCATAAAAATTTGAAAACCCTAAAAATTAAAAACTGCTGTTATGGGAGAACCCACAACCTACTTGGAGCTTATAGAATATTATAATAATTATAGAGAATCAAGAACTGGTAAAGTAATGAGTGCTGTGATAGAAAAATTGAATTCAATTGCTAAAATCTTGCTTAAACGCCATGATATAAATTGTTGCTCTCAACAGGATACTAAACATCTGAAATTTCAATGTCGCTTTAGTGAAGAAGTTTTAATTAAGAACTATAATTGGAATAGCTATATTCATCTTGGGTTCGAAGAAGTAGAACAATTTGTCTTATTTATGGGAGCCTCTGAGATAGAATCCTTCATGGCTAAAAATTATGAAACTTGTGTTGTTTGTAAGGACCTTAAATATTATGTCTCTTCTATCCTTAATTTTTGCAATGAAAGTTACAGTGATAATCCTTATATCATTGATTATAAAGAGAGACTCATTAATGCACAAGAATGCACTCACAATTTGCAGGAACCTGAGGAAGAGGAAATTGATGAACTGGAAAGCTCATTGGATGAAAAAGAAGAGGAGAGTGATAAACAAAAGGAGGAAGAATGGATTAGCTACCCATGCCAACCTTCTAATGAGAGTAACTCTTTATCTCTTACACTATTTGATTGTCCTCCATGCTTACCGAAAGAGGTTGAATGTTATGTTCCTGTGGATTCTCTTGAAATAGTACCTATGAGTAAAACTTGTGAGAATAATTATGCTACTGTTATTTATGATAATCCATGCTACTTTGATAAATCTTATGATAATGCTTTGTTTGTGCCTGATGTCGAAATGCATGGTACTAAAGGATTTTGCTTAGCAAATGTTTATGATAAAGCTCTAGATGATGGTCCTATGTTACTTGATAATATTAATTGTACTACTAATGAAAACGGGATTGGAGAATTCTTGACTTTATCTATGAGTCCCATATCTCTTGAGATTGATCAATCATCTTGTTATATTATTGATAAAAGTGGATTTGAAAGTTTGGATCCCACTATTTTTGCGCTTGATAAAAATTATGTGTTTATGGATCATGAGAAACATGCTTTATGTGATAGTTATATTGTTGAGTTTGTTCATGAAGCTACTGAAAATTATTATGAGAGAGGAAAATATGGTTGTAGAAATTTGCATGGTACTAAAACACCTCTCTATGTGCTTAAAATTTTGAAGTTACTCTTGTTTTATCTTCTTATGCTTGTCACTTTGTTCTTCATGAATTTATTTGTGTATAAGATTCCTATGCGTAGGAAGCGGGTTAGACTTAAATGTGTTTTGAATTTGCTTTTTGATGCTCTCTTTTGCTTCAAATACTATTTCTTGCGAGTGCATCATTAAAACTGCTGAGCCCATCTTAATGGCTATAAAGAAAGAACTTCTTGGGAGATAACCCATGTCTTTATTTTGCTACTGTTTTGTTGTGTTTTGGAAGTTGTTACTACTGTAGCAACCTCTCCTTATCTTTATTTTATTGCAATGTTGTGCCAAGTGAAGCCTCTAATCGAAGGTTGATACTAGATTTGGATTTCTGCGCAGAAACAGATTTCTATCTGTCACGAATCTGGGCTGTTTTCTCTGTAGGTAACTCAGAAAAATCTGCCAATTTGCGTGCGTGTTCCTCAGATATGTACACAACTTTTATTAGTTTTGAGTTTTCTGATTTGAGCAACGGAAGTACCTCTTTAAAATTCGTCTTTACTGGCTGTTCTGTTTTGGCAGATTCTGTCTCTGTTTTTTGCATTGTCTCTTGTGGACTTTAAGCAAGGCTTTCTAGACGTGGAGAGCTGTAGCTAATGTTTTATTGAGTTCTTGCAATGTGTCACTACAGGACCAAGGTGGATTCAAGTTTATTGAGTACTAACCCCTCTAATGAAGTTTATGAGAAGTTTGGTGTGAAGGAAGTTTTCAAGGGTCAAGAGAGGAGGATGATATATGATCAAGAAGAGTGAAAAGTCTAAGCTTGGGGATGCCCCCGTGGTTCATCCCTGCATATTTCAAGAAGACTCAAGCGTCTAAGCTTGGTGATGCCCAAGGCATCCCCTTCTTCATCAACTTATCAGGTTTCTTCTATTGAAACTATATTTTTATTCGGTCACATCTTATGTGCTTTACTTGGAGCGTGACATAGGCATCCCAAATGGGCTTGCCGAAGATAGTACCCGGGGTTTACTGAAGGACCACTACCCGAAGAATAAGAAGATTCGGAAGCCCAAGATATTATTAAGGAAAGCTAGAGTTGTAATAGGAAGTATTATTTGTAATCTTGCGGGATGAGTTAGAAACCTTCCCGGACTCTGTAACTTGTACAATACGAATCCCTCGGCTCCGCCTCCTATATAAGGGGGAGTCGAGGGACAAAGAAAGCATCGAATCATTGTCTATCAAACCCTAGTTTTCATAATCGTCGAGTACTTTTCGGCTGAAACCTTCGAGATCTACTTGCCCTCTACTTCCAACTAAACCCTAGTCTACAACCCGTAGGCATTGACAAGTTAATACCTTGTCAATTGGCGCCGTCTATGGGAACTAGAGGCGTCAAGGATCTGATCTCGATGGCACGTTCAAGATCGTCGACTTCATCAACCGCAAGCAACGCGATGGATCGAGGTAAACAGATCGCAACTGGTCTTGTCGATTTTGTTCCTCACCCGCCCTCCCGTTTGGATGCATATGCGTATCTGGAGGAGCCTATGGAGATGACGTTCGGAAGATTTCACTTTCGCGTCGAGAAAGAGGGATCGTATCGTGTCGAAATTCCGATTTCGTCGGGATCGTCGGCGGTCGATTCCGATTTTTCAAGCTATACATCGTCAACCGAGTCAGCAGAAGAAGAAACTTCGACGTCACGCTTCATCAGCACCAGGGCAAGAGAAAAACTTGCCAAGATCTTCAGCGACATGTCGTTTGAGTCATCTGCGGACTCCTATATAAGCGGTGGCTCAAGCAGTGTCGACAGCTACGACTTCATTGACAAATCTACTACAGTGGGCAAGGTCTTCGCCAATCTTCATGATGGTGTCACCAAACCCAACATAGATCTGAATACAAAATATCATCAGATTTATGTCATCGGAGAGCCAAGTCGTGATCAGGAGGAAACATCTGAGGCTTTCGACGATTTGGGAAATCCATACGTCGATCCCTCTGATTTGCGACGAGGCCTAGGCAATAAATATATCGGGCCACAGCCGCGAGACAGAGTCCGACTCCCGCAAGCAGCATGGGATAGAGCCGCAAGGGCTATGGATGGCTCAGAACCAATGGCCACCACAGCCACGCCAGAAGAATTACAAGCATATCAATATAGGCTCGCACGAGCTGCAAGGGAATTGGAAAAACAGACAGCTGAGCTAAACAGAAGAAAAGAGGCAGCCTCTGCATCAAGTAGGCGAAGGGCAGAGCTGAGTCGACAATCTAGAACTTTGGGTGATAGCCACAGGGAAGCTCGGAACAGAGCAAGATCAAGGTTGCAAAATGTACCTGAAGGAGAAAGAGAGCACTTGGTGCAAAACCTCGACATGTCTTTTATGTCGATAGACACGCGAGGGAACATCATCCCCAAGACACCAGAAGCTGGGTATATGGCAACACAAGCTTTCATCCTTGCATCTAGACCACCCCCAGGAGATCCAAGGGAGGCATTGTACAACATGGCAATGGCAGGAGTTGGAGCCATGGGGACGGCGTTTGTATCAACACCTCCCGAAGGAACAGCAAGGCAAAATGGTCCACGACCTGCGGCAGCAACAGCAGCAGCTTCCGAAGGACCAAGTGGAGCAAGGGACACGACAGCACAAGCAAGGGTCGACAGAGCACGACAAAGCAGAAGGGAACATCGGCAGTCCCCAGAGCTAAACGACGAGGATATGTGTGGGTTGCCATGCTTCACAAGGAGAGTTCGAAAAACTCGAGTCCCTTCAGGATTCAAGTTACCCGATAACTTCAAGAAATTCGACGGCATTCAAGATCTAGAGGATTGGCTAATCGATTATCTCGAGACGGTGAAACTCACAGGAGGAACCAGAGCAACAGCTATGCAAAGCATCCAGGTGCATCTGAGTGGAGCCGCACGATCTTGGATAAAGAAACTTCCTCCAGGATCTATCGACAGCTGGGATAGCTTCAAGGACGTGTTTGTCAAGAACTTCCGATCCACGTGTAAAAAACCTGCGTCATTAGAAGAGCTGAGAGCGTGCCGACAAAAGCCAGACGAGCCAATGAGAAAATATATCCAAAGGTGGAATATCATCAAAAACTCGGCAGAAAATATATCTGACGAAAGAGCAATAGATGCGTTTGTCGCAGGAATCAGGCGTGGAGATTTTGTCGAGGATTTGGGGAGGACCAATCCAAAGACAGTATCCGCGTTAATGGAAATAGCAAACAGATGGGCAGATGGAGAAGATGCTGTTCACAACAAACGGCATAGGTCACCAGAGGAAGACCGCAGTCGAAATTATCAACCAAGGCGACGATTTCCTCGGCAGTACTCGAGCTATGACGCTCCAGGACAAATCTCGGCTGGTTTCCGAGCAAGCGCAGGAGGAAACAACAGAGATGAGTACCAGAGAAGCAACGAGCAACGAGGTGACAATAGAGATGACTCTCGAAACAATAGGCAAAATAGCGGGCCAAGGTTCCAGAGGCCTTTCGTGTCTCCCGAAGAGATGATGAACGGGCCGTGTCAGATGCCTTTTTTCCTCAACAGCAACGGAAAAAGACAGTCAGGACATCTGCAGAAGGATTGTCGCAATTTCCAGGCAATGCTAAGGTATGCAGGGCATGCTAATGCTCAGGCAGCACAGAGAAATCCTCGAGAACCCAGGAGTGAGATTCACTTGCCACCTCCTCCCGCGATTACGGACGACAATCGACATCAGCTCAGAATAGCGGCAGCACCTCCACCACCGCCTTACGTGGATCCTAATTCTAACGGAGCGGTCTCGATGATTCAGAAGGGAAGGCCATCCAATAGAGCTCAGAAAGTAATCTCGCGGCAGGTGTTTATGGCAGAAAAAATGCCTCCACCAACAGTCGAGTATCTTAATTGGTCAGGGCAGGACATCGGCTTCACCATAGCGGATCATCCACAGCAAGTTCCTCGACCAGGGCAGTCAGCACTCATACTACCAGCGGTCATCACAGGATTTGACGTATCTCGCGTGTTTATAGATGGCGGCAGCAGCTTAAACCTTATGTACACAGATACATTAAGGAAGATGAACATATCCTTAGCAAACCTGAAGCCAACAGACATGAGATTCCACGGTATCACACCAGAGAAGCCAAGTTATCCGCTGGGGAAGATTAATCTCGACGTCCAATTTGGGACCCGAGAAAATTATAGAATCGAGAAGCTGGAGTTCGAAGTCGTAGATTTTCCGTCACAGTACCACGCTCTGTTGGGTCGACCAGCATATGCCAGATTTATGGCGGTACCACATTACACGTACCTGTTGTGGAGGATGTCTGGACCTAAGGGACCAATCACAGTCAAAGGAAGCTTCGCCCTAGCCGATAAATGTGATAAGGATTTTCATCGAATATCAGAAACTTTCGGGATGCAAGCTGAGTATTTGGCGTCAAGGCTCAGGACTGACTACGACGTGCTGCCAGACGTTGGAAGGCCAAATAAAGAATCAACTTTCAACACTGAGAAAAATTCTAAGGAGGTGCAGATTCACCCGACAGACCCGAAAAAGACGACATCCATCGCAAACGACATGGACCTCGCATAGGAAAGCGCGCTCATCGAGTTCCTCCGTGAGAACTAGAAAATATTTGCATGGTGTCCAGCTGACATGCCAGGAGTACCCAGGGAACTTGCCGAGCACCACCTAAACTTGGATCCACTAGCGAGACCAATCAAACAACCTTTGCGACGTTTTTCGGAACCAAACCGCAAGGCTAAGCTGTCAGAAATTGATCGACTAAGAGAAGCTGGTTTTATCAAGGAGCTGCACACAGAGGCCACATGGGTAGCAAATCCAGTGTTGGTGCCGAAGAAAAACACTAAGGTCCTTCGCATGTGCGTCGACTTTACGTGTCTCAATAAACATTGTCCAAAAGATCACTTTCCCCTCCCAAGGATCGACCAAATTATCGACTCCACGACAGGATGTGAACGTTTTTCCTTTTTGGACGCATATTCTGGTTATAACCAGATCAGATTAAAAGAAGAAGATGAAGTAAAAACAGCGTTCATCACACCTTACGGTGTGTTTTGCTATAGAACAATGCCCTTTGGTTTGAAAAACGCGGGAGCAACATATCAGAGGATGATGCAGAAGTGTTTGGCGACGCAGATTGGAAAAAATGTGCAAGTGTACATCGACGATGTCGTCATAACGTCAAAAAAGGGGACGACGCTGATCGAGGATCTCAAGGAAACCTTTGACAACCTCGATAAATTCTGCCTCAAGCTGAACCCGACGAAGTGCTCCTTCGGCGTCCCAGCAGGAGAACTTCTTGGGTTCCTAGTTTCAGCAAGAGGGATTGAGGCAAATCCCGACAAAATACAAGCCATCGTAACAATGAGGAAGCCAACAAAGTTGAAAGAAATACAGCAACTAACTCAAGTAGTCGCAGCTTTAAGCAGATTCGTCGCCAGGCTGGGAGAAAAAGCGTTACCGTTCTACGCTTTAATAAAGCAAGGGGAGAAATTCCAGTGGAACGAAGAAGCTGACAGAGCTTTCGAGGATCTGAAACGCACAATCTCGACACCACCAATCTTGGTGGCGCCGAAGGAAAAGGAACCTCTCCTGCTGTACATTGCAGCCACACCCCAGGTGGTTAGCACGGTGTTAGTCGTTGAAAGAGAAGAAGAAGGGAAACTCCATGGAGTGCAAAGGCCGGTATATTTCATCAGTGAAGTTTTATCGCCTTCCAAACAGCGGTACCCGCAGTACCAGAAGCTAGCATATGGAGTGATTACAACGACAAGAAAGTTGCGCCACTATTTTTCGGCACACCCGATAATAGTAGTCAATGAAGCACCTCTTTCAAATATACTGAACAATCCAGAAGCTACAGGGCGTGTCTCCCTTTGGGGAATAGAACTTTCTCCTCGGGACATCACGTATGAAAAAAGAAAGGCAATCAAGTCGCAAGTTTTGCCAGATTTCATTGCAGAGTGGATGGAGCTGCAAAACACGGGACCCCCAGATCTGTCGAGAACTTGGACTATGAACTTTGACGGATCCAAGAGAGTAGAAGGAGCTGGCGCAGGAGTGATACTTATATCACCCGAAGGCGACAAGTTAAAGTATGTCCTACGGATGACGTTCCCAAACGCATCCAACAATGAAGCAGAATACGAAGCCCTCATACACGGGATGAAGATGGCGAAAGCTTGCGGCGCAACTCGACTAAAAATCTTTGGCGACTCACAATTGGTGGCTCAGCAAGTTATGAACCAATGTGATGCAGTCAATGATAGCATGATTGAAAGTGCATGGAGCCCCCATGTGTGGTTTTGGTAATTAATGACAATCCCTATGGACTAATGTTTGCATTGAGTTATATTTGTAGGTGTTGTTCATAGGCAATGCTTGAACCATATGTTGGCTTCAAGGTTGCAATAAGAAGAAATTGATGAAGGATATCAAGTGTCAAGTATGTCTTGAAGATGAAGATGAAGTGAGCCCTCAAGTTACTTCAAGACATCAACATGAAGAAATGAAGTGCAAGTTCAAGATGAGCCAACTCGAAGAGATCATATGCTTGAAGCTTTCCATGAAGAAATAAAGTGCAAGTTCAAGATGAGCAATCTCGAAGAGATCCTTTGCTTGACTCTTGCCATCCATATGGTGATCATGGATATGTGAAGATGCGCCAAAGAAGAAGCTCTCCCATGATGGATTATGGGGGAGCAATCCACAAGACTTCGTCAAGCAAGCACAATCAAGAAAGGCGTTCCATCTCGTTGAGGTCAAGATCGTCATCATCGAGCTCAAGTGGAATGCGCAAGTATAAGGTTTGCTCTTGATAGGGTTTCTTTCTCACCGGTCTCATAGTGTAGTTGGAGACCGGTTTATAGTTTAGTTGCCATACTATCAAGAGGGCTCTCGAGTGAGTAACTCGATCGTATCATTCGGAGAGAGCTCAAACCTTTGCATCCTTGCATCATCTTTCTTGGTTGTTATTTGGATCTTATCCATGTGATGTTTTAGAGCTTGTGCTTATTCTCATGACAAGCTCTAGTTCATCAAGAATGGTTTTTGCACAGGCTACTTGTTGCATTTTCAAGGTTGGAGGTTTTACTGGTATGTCTTTTTTAGATAGGTCAAACCTTTCGTCATTTATTTCTATCCTACCTTGCTGGACTATGATGGTTCCCTGCATGATCTTGTAGAGCTTGTTACTAGCTTCGAAACAAGCCCAAGATCATCAAAATCGGAGTCCGGATGCTCAAGTTATGATCATTCTCGTTTTGGTGTTTCTGCAGTTTTCAGGGGGGCGGATATTCCGGCCCAAGTTTGGAGCGGATAATCCGGCCCCCCGGAAAAATCCGGTTTTTGGACAAATCCGGGCAAATATCCGGCCAAATGTCCGGCCCCCATCCTGAGAGCAGTTTTCTCATGTCCTTAGCCGTTTTTTGGGGCCCGGATATTTTGCAAATATCCGGCCCGGAAAATCCGGCCTGAGCACACCCAAACGGTCATATTTCGATGGGAGGGGGTATTTAAGCCCCCCTTCTTCCTCCTTGGGCAGCCAACTCTTCCCCCAAGTGCTCTCCACCATTGTTGACTTTGAGAGCTTCTCTTTCCCTCTACTCCACCTATGCTTCTTGAATCTATTTGAGGGAAAAGGAAGAGGAGATCTAGATCTACATTCCTACCAATCAAATCCCTCTCTTTGTGAGGGGAATCCACTAGATCTAGATCTTGGAGAAATTTGGTGTTCCTCCTCTTATTTGTTCTTCCTCTCTTATTCCCCCAATAGCTTTTGTAGCTTTGTTGGAATTTGAGAGAGAAGGACTTGAGCATCTTTGCGGTGTTCTTGCCATTGCATTTGGTGCATCGGTTTGAGTTCTCCACGGTGATTCGTGGAGGTGAAAGCAAGAAGGTTGTTACTCTTGGGTTCTTGGAACCCTAGACGGATTCTAGGCCTTTGTGGCATCTTAGTGGTGTTCTTGGGGACTCCAATTAAGTTGTGGAGAATCTTCAAGGGCAAGGCCTTTGTGGCATCTTAGTGGTGTTCTTGGGGACTCCAATTAAGTTGTGGAGAATCTTCAAGGGCAAGGCCTTTGTGGCATCTTAGTGGTGTTCTTGGGGACTCCAATTAAGTTGTGGAGAATCTTCAAGGGCAAGGCCTTTGTGGCAATTTATTGGGAGCCTCCAATTAAGTTGTGGAGATAGCCCAAAGCTTTGTGCGGGTTCGGTGACCTTCCTAAGGTCCCATAGTGGATCGAGGACATCCCTTTTGGTGGGAATTCTCGAGGAGAATACGGTGGCCCTCGTGCATTTGGAGTGACTTGTCCTCCACACCGCTCCAACGGAGAGTAGCACTCGCAAGAGTGTGAACTTCGGGCTACATCGTTGTCTCCGCGTCACTTCGGTTATTCCTATACCCGAGCTCTTTACTTATGCACTTTACTTTGTGATAGCCATCGTGCTTGAAGTTATTTATATATCTTCCTATCACATAAGTTGCTTGTCTTGCTTAGCATAAGTTGTTAGTGCACATAGGTGAACCATTGCTTAGAATAAGTTGTTGGTGCACATAGGTGAACCATAGTTTATAGGCTTTGGGCTTGACAAAGTAAACGCTAGTTTTATTCCGCATTTGTTAAGCCCATCTCGTAAAAGTTTTAAATCGCCTATTCACCCCCCCCCCCTCTAGGCGACATCCGTGTCCTTTCAATGATAGCATACAAGGAGGTGTACAATGAGCTTGAGAAGCTGTTTGATGGATGCGAGGTAAATCACATCAGTAGGTTGAGCAATGATGAAGCCGACGTTCTTGCAAACATCGGGTCGCAGTGCCTCCCAATCCCGCCAGGTGTATTTTGGGAAGAAATAGCGGAGAGATCCACAAAGCCGAAGAAGGCGCAGAAAAAAGCAAAGGAAGAAAAAACTTCGGTGCCCCTCAAAGAGGCCGTGGAGGACGAAGAAGACCAAGAGCTTGTGATGATGGTAGAAGTTCCTTGGATGCAAGCGTACATATCGTATATCCTTAGGAAAGAAATACCCGACGATCCAGTTGTGGCAAGGCGAATTATTCGACGGTCCAAAGCTTTCACAGTGGTCAAAGGGGAGTTATACAAGCGAAGTATTTCAGGCGTCCTGCAAAGGTGCGTCACAGCCGAAGAAGGAAGGATAATCCTAAAGGATGTGCATGAAGGAATATGTGGTCACCATGCGAGCAGTCGAGCTATTGCAGCCAAGGTTTTTCGGGCAGGATTTTACTGGTTGACAGCAATCGAGGATGCAAAAGAGATAGTAAGAACCTGCGACGCGTGCCAGAGATTCGCCGCAAAACCTCACTCTCCGGCGGCAGAGCTGATGCCAATACCATTGTCGTGGCCCTTTGCCCAATGGGGACTCGATATGGTGGGCAAGTTGCACAAAGCTTCGCCAGGAGGATATGAGTACCTGTTGGTTGCTATCGACAAATTCACAAAGTGGGTAGAAGCGAAGCCAATAAATTCACCAGATGCAGCATCGGCAATAAAGTTTGTGAAAGGCCTCGTTTTTCGGTTCGGAGTGCCTCATAGCATTGTCACAGACAGCGGTACCAACTTTACAGCTAAGGAGTTCAAGGCATACTGCGCAGAAGTAGGCATTAAATTGCACTTTGCGTCAGTAGGACATCCACAAACCAATGGCCAAGTCAAAAAAGCTAATGGCATCATCTGCAACGGCATTAAAAAACGTCTGCTAGGACCGCTTGAAAAAGCTCGACATACCTGGCCAGAAGAATTGCCAAGTGTTTTGTGGAGTATCCGAACAACACCAAATACGGCGACACAAGAAACTCTGTTTTTCCTTGTCCACGGAGCCGAAGCAGTACTACCAATCGAAATAGAGCATGATTCTCCAAGAGTCACAGAGTATGACGAGGAAAAATCACGAAAAGCTCGGGAGGATGATATGGATGCACTCGATGAAGCTCGAGATGAAGTACTATCACGAGTTACCAAGTACCAGCAGGACCTGAAAAACTACCACAGTCGACGATTGCGGCCCAGATCTTTCCAGGTCGGTGATTTGGTCCTACGGCTTAACCAGCAAAGTACTGAAAAGCTCGAGTCACCATGGTTGGGACCTTACGTTGTCACGGAAGTCATCGACGGAGGAGCATACAGGATCAAGGACAAGAAGACGGGGGCTCCCGAGAAAAACCCCTGGAACGTGGCACAACTCAGGCGTTTCTACGCTTAGAGTCGAAATATAGTCCTCCTTTGTAAAAATACAATGTACTGAAACACCCGCGAGTTTTCAGACGCACTCTTTTCCCTTTCGGGGCACCGAGTGGGGCCGGAAAGGTTTTTAATGAGGCGGGCTCGCGGTGCTCCAATATAATAAAGATAGTGGAGATATACTTCTTATTCTTCGACACGCTCGGGGGCTCAACGCCTTCAAGTTACAAAATATACGCAATATAGATAAACTAGACTTACCGAAATATTTCGCCTTGGTACAAGAATACCTCGCCAAATAGAACATCGGAAGCTAACAACTATAAATATAGAGTACTCATCGAAATTTTACTGCTTTGGTTTACAAACCTCGCAACAAAAATATAGAACGTCACCACCAAGACACTCGGGGGCTTGTACCCATCGACAGCAAAATATATATATCTCCTTGTAACAAGAGAAAAATCTTCAGGATAACAAAGCAGTATAAACTCCAGCCAAAAGCTCGGGGGCTTGACGATCAAAAATAGAAACAATACATATTTTCAGAGTTGACAGCTTTACAATATAGATCATGTTTTCAAATACACAAAGACATATCAATGGTGAAACTACAGCAAGAAAAAGGAGAAAACCCTCAATGGATACCTAGCACATGGTCTATGGTTATTCGCTCATTGGAAGGACGAGTACTATGCTCGGCATAGCTACCCTTCACAAAGAACTCAGCATCCATCCGAAGAAGTTCATCCATCATATCTTCGGCTACAGGAGTCACCAGATCATCAATCTTGCCCATGTTTCTCTTTTTCTTCGACATCTTAGCCAGGCACGTGGGAACAATTTGATTCATGGACAATTTTGGATAGCAAATCTTTATCATCATCATAGCAAATCTTGCGCCAGCAGAGAGTTGAGCCCGCACAAAGCCATGGATTCGAGGAGCATCTCGAAATTTTTCCATTAAAGCATGAAGAGTTTCTGGCATCTTGTTGCGAGGGAACATGGTTCCATAAACCAAAAACAAAGTCTTCGTACAGAAGTCAAGGAAGTCACGGACCTGAGCCGTGCGATCTTGGAATCTGACAATTTGGCAGGTACGCTCAGGGGGTAACCCAAAAATTTGAACCATGTTGTGCAGCCAGTCTGAGCAAAACATTGGCTCGAGCTTCAACACGTTGATCTTCGGCAGCAGTATCCAAAAATGAGCCTGGTACAGCAAATAAATTGTCAAGGAAGGAAAAAATAGCGAAAACAACGTCCAGCATGGTTATGAACAGGAAACATACCTATCATGTCCAGGCTAGCGTCAGTCATTAGCTGAAGCATATAATTTTCTCGAGAAGAAGCTTCGGTAGCCTCAGCAACAGCAGCATCCCTTGCAGCAATGGCTTCTTTCGCCTGTTGAAGAGCAATTTTCTTTCTCTCGGATGCTTGTCGAGATTGCTCCATCATCGCAAGAGTTTGTTTCTTCATGGATTGGAGTTGTTGGCGAAGTTCTTGCAAATCTTGCGACAAATGTTTACTGGAAAAATCTTTGATAAGGGTTTTCTTCGAGAATGAAGAAGCAGGCGAAGTATCGGCAGAACAAGGGTTGGCGGAGTAGTTATCAAATATCAACTGGAAAGGAAAACTTTAATATCAAATGATTGCGCAAGACAGATATCCATTGATCTTCAGGAAATTTACATGGATATTACAGAAGGAGTTCTTCAAAAGGACTACTAAGGTAATTGTCGCCAAAGCTAATATGGCGACAATAGCTAAAGAAACGGAAAAAATAAAAAGAAGGGGCATTCAACTAGACCTCCGGCTTTGATGAGCTAGGAGTTGAAGATGGCTTGATTCCGAGATTGGCCAGGATTTTCTTCGTGTTGGGCTTTGCCGCCTTGATCAGCGATCGCCATTTTGTTTGCTCTATCTGTTCTGTGTCGCCTACTTTCGCCCAGTCGATAGTTTGTTGGCTATCAGCGACCAAGGCAAGAGTGTTTTCAACGGCAATCTTCATGTTCTCTTGGCGCATCTTCAGTCCAAGATCCTCTGGTGGATTGAAGTCCTTGGCAAGAGCAAGGAAAGTCTTGGGTTCCGCTTTCTTCGGGAAGAAGTAGGGGAACAGCCGCAACAATCCTGAGTCAGCATGTCCAATGCCTTCGCGAGCTTCGGTTCCATGAAACTCAAGGATAGATAGTGCGTCAAGAAGAGGATCGTTGTCGGGATCTTCAAGCTCAAATTCTTGGTTTGTTTTACCTGTCGCAGAAAATATATGTTGGTCGACTGCAAGTAAAGAAAAGCAAGTCTAAGAAAAATAGAATGGATCGACAAAATTACCGACAAAACGCTGATTTTGCGTGTTCAAGCGCTTGATGATCGCCTTTTCACGAGTAGCCTGTGCGGCTTTGTGCTCGTTCAAAGCAGTTTCGGCATCATCAAGTCTTTTTTGCAGACTTTCGACACCAGCAGCTTCTGCCTTGGCCTTATCAGCCTCCGCTTTAGCTTTGCTAGCATCAAGTTTAGCCTTCTTGCGAGCCGCTTCGCTTTGCTCTAACTTCTAAGCAAGCGTGTCGACAAGCTTGTTGGCCTCCGCAAGTTTTTCTGTCAAATTAGTTAAGATTCGTCAAAATTGCGACAAAACAGGAGCAAGAAGTTATAAACAAGGGTCAGCAAAGAATTATTACCTTCAGTCTTGCTGGCATACTCACGGTACCCAATGAATTGGGCACCGATGCGCACAAGCTCTTTGATCATAGGCTGTCAAAGAAGGACAAAGGAAGAAAATGTCGGTATGGGAAAAATATGATGGCATAAAGAAGCAAACAGAGGAAATATAAACAGTGACAAGAAAATTAAGAACTTACATCATCCAAGAGAGGGCTAGAGGAGCTACCCAATTGGAGGGTAGGCTCCGGGATTGTTTCAACCCTTGTCCTTTTTGGTGAAGGGACAAGAGGGCTTGAAGGAGGAGTAGGAGCGCCGACGTTTTGTTGAGGAGGCGAGGATTCCTCTCCTTCGACTGGCGTCTCCGAAACAACCAGAGTATGTGACGTACTCGTTCGAGCAGCCACATCAACAGCTGGTACTTCTTCCTCATCATCACTGCGATTAAATGTCGGCAGCATAAAAAGCAAGATAGACAAAAATCTTCGAGTACAAAATAAAGTGAAATAAAAGGTAACTTACGAGCTGATGAGGGACTCAAGGTATGGATCATAAGCTGCCTTCTGGCGTGAAGGAACAACTTCTTCGGCTTTGGAGGTGCCGGAATCTTCGACATCGTCCCTTTTCCTTTTGTTCCTTGGAGAAACAGCAGGAGGAGGAGATTGTGCCGATGCAGTGCCTTCAGAAGATCCCGCAGATTTTTGAGAATCTACGGGTTCATTCACAAAAGAGGGGGCATCTTGGTTGTCGTCGGTGACAACGGCCCTTTCCTCGACTTCTCCACCTTCAGGAAAGGGAGGAAGCGAGACAAGATTTGGATGGTTCTATATAAAAAACAATGGAAGGTGTCAAAAAAGGAGTTACAAAAAAGATAGCAAGGCAATAACAAATCAATCGACAAAGTTTACCTTGGGAAGCGCATTGGTGGCACTGTACGGTTTTTACACGACAAGAAGAAGGGACAGGATCTTTTTTGCTGAGGGAGGAGATTTTTCGGACAAGCTTTTCTAAGTCATTGACCTCTAAATCCGCCGACAACCGATCTGCGTCCTTGTCGCCAGCATACTTCCAAAGAGGGTATTTGCGAGCTTGAAGAGGCTGCACCCTGGTTCTAAGAAAATACGCTGTGATCTGAATACCTGACAGCTCCTTGCCGCGAGTATTTTGCAACTCATGGATACGAGTCATCAGTGCCTCTGTCGACATTTTTTCTTCTTCGGTAGCCTCTGCATCCCAGGAGCGGCGGCGAAGGATTTTCTCGGCACCATCGAAGGGAGGGATGTTGTCTTCAGCACATCCATGGTTTTCTTCCTGGATGTACAACCACTTCTTGCGCCACCCCTGAACTGAGTCAGGGAGTTTGACGTCGAAGTAGTCAACTGTGGGGCGAACGGAAATAACAACGCCGCCTATATTATAGGCGACATTGGGAGAGCCATTACGGCGACAAAAGAAAATGCGCTTCCATAGCGCCCAGTTAGGCTGGCCGCCAAGGAAGGCCTCGCAGAGGGTGATGAAAATGGAGATATGGAGGATAGAATTGGGCGTGAGGTGGTGAAGTTGCAGACCATAAACAAAAAGCAGTCCGCGGAGGAAAGGATGAATGGGGGCGGAAAGACCGCGGATGAGATGGTCGACAAAACTTACCCGATACCCCATTGGAGGGGTTGGGTAGCTTTCTTCACTAGGGAAGCACAGCGCCTTCGGCTTCTTGCTGATCCCCAGCTTCTTCAAGAGATTGATGTCCTGGGTGGAAATTTTGGACCTTTCCCACTCCGCGCTTCCCAGATCTACGGCAGCCATTGACGACTCCGGCGTGCTGTGTTTGATCAACCGACCAGGTGGCATCAACAATGGCATGGGAATGCAGCTTGGAGAGGATGAGCTCAGGAAGTTGTGGGGCGCAGGAGGAAGTTTTGCAGAGGAAAGCAGGGGAGCGGCGCGAGCGGAAGTGCTCGAGGAAGAAGAAGGGGATCTTATATAGAGGTGCGGTGAAGCGACGGACCGTTCGATGAAAAATGTGTGTGGTAGATGATAACCACGTGGAAACAGGGGTAAAAAAGTATTTTAACATTGGAGAAGTTACGGTACGTGCGCCAGGAAAAGTGGAGGATGTGTGTCCCCCACCTGCACGACGTGTCAAGATAATAGATAATTTGGGCCCGCAAGGCAGTGGGAGAAGACTTCTCGCGATTTTCGGACTCGAAATCGTGGCTATCGTCAGCAGTAACGTCACCTTTGCAGGAAAAAATTCGCCTCAACAGTTTCGTAAAAAGGCGACATGAAAAAATATTGAGAGCCTTTGATCAAATACAAGTTTTTGATCAAATGCTCGGGGGCTACTTTGAAAAAATGAAAAGATCAATAAAGACAAAATAGAAATGGCGTGAGGCTATGATCAAATACAAATATTTGCTCATAGCCTCGGGGGCTACTCCCATCGGGAGCGCTGTTCGCGCAGCCGAGAAAATTGTAAAACTTCGGGAAAGAAAGAAAATATAGCGGCATAAGACGTGGAGCCTACAGCCAAGCACAAGTCCTTGGTTGTAGCCTCGGGGCTACTCCCATCGGGAACACTGTTCGCGTGCCCGATGAGATTATAAAAAAGAAAGAAAGAAAGAATGAAAAGAAGAAAGATAGAAGAGCAAAAGAGTATATTTCGAGTTATAAATAACTCTGCATATACTCCCATCGGGAGAGCAATATAAGTCATCTTTGACTCAATAAAATGTGCCATTCCAACAGCCGAATAAGCACTCGACAATATATTCTCGTAACGCCCAAAGTTGCGATCAATTTCTGAATGCCGCAAATTTGCGAAGGTAAGACCCCAGATCCGTTCTGTGTGGCGTGGCGCCGTCTCTGACGTCGGTTTGCTACTTTTATCCGTATCAACAGATACGAAGAAAAATCCTAACGGACGCGTTAGGTACCCGATAAATATGACTGGGACTCGACAGAATGGTAAGACCTTAAGCGGCACCTGTCGAAGTTTACACCAGTATCCCGAGATCATGTCCAGGGACGTGATCTTGAAGTAGGTTTTTGCGGATTGCCACTAGAGCAGTTAACTAGTACCTGATCCGTCAGATGAACTAGGCCCAACTACCATTATCCCTGTACAATATAGAAATTTATGTGAAGAAATATAGAAAAGTTTTAAGTTATCGAGTAAAAATAAACAGTGGAGATTTTCCCTGACTCTACGATTCAAGCAAAATCTCGGGGGCTACTGACATAGGCATCCCAAATGGGCTTGCCGAAGATAGTACCCGGGGTTTACTGAAGGCCCACTACCCGAAGAATAAGAAGATTCGGAAGCCCAAGATATTATTAAGGAAAGCTAGAGTTGTAATAGGAAGTATTATTTGTAATCTTGCGGGATGAGTTATAAACCTTCCCGGACTCTGTAACTTGTACAATACGAATCCCTCGGCTCCGCCTCCTATATAAGGGGGAGTCGAGGGACAAAGAAAGCATCGAATCATTGTCTCTCAAACCCTAGTTTTCATAATCGTTGAGTACTTTTCGGCTGAAACCTTCGAGATCTACTTGCCCTCTACTTCCAACTAAACCCTAGTCTACAACCCGTAGGCATTGACAAGTTAATACCTTGTCAGAGCGTCTGTGTGCTTTTATTTTTGTTTTTGTTTGAATAAATTCGGATCCTAGCAATCCTTGTTTGGGAGAGAGACACGCTCCGCTTTTTCATATGAACACTTGTTCTTCGTTTTACTTTTAATGTTCAATGATAAAAGTTGGAAGCTACAGCACTTATGGTTATTTGGTTGGAAACAGAAAATGCCTCATATTGTCTTGGATATTTTGACACTTGGCAATTGTTTTGAGCTCTCAAGTAGATTATGATTAAGTTTTTTCATGTAGTTTAAACCTATTAGTGGAGAACTATCGTAGAGCTTGTTAAAATTGGTTTGCATGATTGGTCTCTCTTAAGGTCTAGATATTTTCAAGGAAGACAGTGTAGAGTATTATAATGCTTGCAATATGTTCTTATGTGAGTTTTGCTGTACCGGTTCATACTTGTGTTTGCTTCAAATAACCTTGCTAGCCCAAAACCTTGTACTGAGAGGGAATGCTTCTCGTGCATCCAAAACCTTGAGCCAAAACCTATGCCATTTGTGTCTACCATACCTACCGACTACATGGTATTTCTCCGCCATTCCAAAGTAAATTGCTTGAGTGCTACCTTTAAACAATTCAAAATTTATTACCTCTGATTTGTGCCAATGTTTTATAGCTCATGAGGAAGTATGTGGTGTTTATCTTTCAGTCCTGTTGGGCAACTTTCACCAATGGACTAGTGGCTTCATCCGCTTATCCAATAATTTTGCAAAAAGAGCTGGCAATGGGATTCCCAGTCCCAAATTAATTAACCTAAATAGACACTCCTCCATGGTATGTGATTGTTGGCAGGCACCCGAAGGATTCGGTTAGCCATGGCTTGAGAAAGCAAAGGTGGGGAGGAGTGTCATCATAATAAAACTAAAATAAAAAGGCACTCCTTCATGGTATGAGATTGTTGGCAGGCACCCGAAGGATTCGGTTAGCCATGGTTTGTGAAAGAAAGGTTGGAAGGAGTGCCACCCAAAAATAAAATAAAATGGGAGCCGCTCTTTGAAGGTTTGTCTGGCAAGGGGGTCAGAGTGCCCACTACCATTCGTTGACAACAACAAACACCTCTCAAAACTTTACTTTTATGCTCTCTTTATGTTTTCAAAACCAAAGCTCTAGCACAAATATAGCAATCAATGCTTCCCTCTGCGAAGGGCCTTTCTTTTACTTTATGTTGAGTCAGTTTACCTACTTCCTTCCATCTTAGAGGCAAACACTTGTGTCAACTGTGCATTGATTCTTACATACTTGCTTATTTGCATTCATCATATTACTCTGCGTTGACAATTATCCATGAGATATGCATGTTACAAGTTGAAAGCAACTGCTGAAACTTAAATCTTCCTTTGTGTTGCTTCGATGCCTTTACTTTGAATTTATTGCTTTATGAGTTAACTCTTATGCAAGACTTTTGATGCTTGTCTTGAAAGTAATATTCATGAAATTTTTTGCTATATGTTATCAATTTGATAGCAACTATAAATCATTGCCTTGAGTCACTTCATTCATTTCATATGCTTTGTAATAGTATGATCAAGGTTATGTAAGTAGCATGTCACTACAGAAATTATTCTTTTTATCGTTTACCTACTCGAGGACGAGTAGGAACTAAGCTTGGGGATGCTGATACGTCTCCAACGTATCCATAATTTCTGATGTTCCATGCTTGTTTTATGACAATACTTACATGTTTTGCTCGCACTTTATAATGTTTTTATGCGTTTTCTGGAACTAACCTATTAACAAGATGCCACAGTGCCAGTTCCTGTTTTCTACTGTTTTTTGGTTCCAGAAAGGCTGTTCGGGCAATATTCTCGGAATTCGACGAAACGAAGACCAAACATCATAATTCACCGAGACGGACCAGGACACCGAAGGGAAGTCAGAGGGAGGCCTGGGGCCCCCACACCATAGGGCCGCGCGGGCCAGCCCCTGGCCGCGCCGGCCTATGGGGAGGGCACCCTGTTGCCCCTCCTGCGCCGCCTCTTCGCCTATAAAAGCCCTTTCGACCTAAAAACTCGATACCAATTGACGAAACTCCAGAAAGACTCCAGGGGCGCTGCCGTCATCGCAAAACTCCAATTCGGGGGACAGAAGTCTCTGTTCCGGCACCCTGCCGGGATGGGGAAGTGCCCCCGGAAGCCATCTCCATCGACGCCACCGCCTCCATCATGCTCCGTGAGTAGTTCCCCCATGGACTACGGGTTCTAGCAGTAGCTAGTTGGTATTCTCTCCCATGTACTTCAATACAATGATCTCATGAGCTGCCTTACATGATTGAGATCCATCTGATGTAATCGGTGTTGTGTTTGTTGGGATCCGATGGATGATACATTATGATTAGTCTATCTATAAAGTTTGTGAAGTTATTGTTGCTGCAATCTTGTTATGCTTAATGCTTGTCACTAGGGCCCGAGTGGCATGATCTTAGATTTAAGCTCTATACTTATTGCTTAGATTGTATCTACAAGTTGTATGCACATGTCGCTGTCCGGAACCAAAGGCCCCGAAGTGACAGAAATCGGGACAACCGGAGGGGATGGCGGTGATGTGAGGATCACATGTTTTCACGGAGTGTTAATGCATTGCTCCGGTACTCTATTAAAAGGAGTACCTTAATATCCAGTAGATTCCCTTGAGGCCCGGCTGCCACCGGCTGGTAGGACAAAAGATGTTGTACAAGTTTCTCATTGCAGCACGTATGACTATATATGGAAAACATGCCTACATGATTAATAATCTGGATGTTCTGTCTTAATGCTTTGAATCCTATCAATTGCCCAACTGTAATTTGTTCACCCAACACTTGTTACTTATTGGAGAGTTACCACTAGTGTAGATCGCTGGGAACCCCGGTCCATCTCTCATCATCATATACTCGTTCTATATGTCATTGGAAGTAGTATCAACTATTTTCTGGTGCCATTGCTCTCATATTGCTATTTCTGCTGCTGTGTTACTGTTACTACTGCTCTCATATTACTGCTACTTTCACATCACCCCTGTTACTAGTGCTTTTCCAGGTGCAGCTGAATTGACAACTCAGTTGTTAAGGCTTATAAGTATTCTTTACCTCCCCTTGTGTCGAATCAATAAATTTGGGTTTTACTTCCCTCGAAGACTGCCGCGATCCCCTATACTTGTGGGTTATCACATGTCACTTCAGAAATTATTTTCTTTTTATTGTTTACCTACTCGA
This sequence comes from Lolium perenne, assembly GCF_019359855.2. Taxonomy (NCBI): domain Eukaryota; kingdom Viridiplantae; phylum Streptophyta; class Magnoliopsida; order Poales; family Poaceae; genus Lolium; species Lolium perenne. The sequence goes on along the minus strand of NC_067244.2, from coordinate 100,865,831 downwards.
GGACGAGTAGGAACTAAGCTTGGGGATGCTTGATACGTCTCCAACGTATCTATAATTTCTAATGTTTCATGCTTGTTTTATGTATCATTGTCACATGTTTTATATGCATTATATATCATTATTATACATTTTCCGGGACTAACCTATTAACAAGATGCCACAGTGCCAGTTCCTGTTTTCTGCTTTTTTTGGTTCCAGAAAAGCTGTTCGGGCAATATTCTCGGAATTCGATGAAACAAAAGCCAAACCTCCTATTTTTCCGAGGGACACACTGATAGGGCAAAGGTGGCCGATCTTTCGATGAGACGTGGATAGATCGATTTGTTGGTGGAGTTCGTGCTTGACGATCCGACTACACGTGCAAAGCTCGTGCGCCAATGCAATCGCTAGGACAATCTCCGGGAGTTACTGATCTTGCGGATGCACGATCAACCTGACCAGCTAGGGTCTTAATTCCTACCTGAAATCGAGAACAAGTAAGAACTAATGATGCAATCAGAATATTGCGGATGAAAGATGAAAGCTTTATTGAAAAAGGTGGGATTCCGAATAGTCGGTCTTGTTCTGGGCGTTGGCCTCAAAAGAAGTACACGAGAGTTGCAGCGATGGCTAACTTTTAATCTAATCAAAATCCGAGTCTAAACGTGACGGCTATGGGGGTATTTAAAGGAGGAAAAGGTGGGGTTTCGGCCAACCATACGTATGGTGGTCGAACCAAACCCTAGAAGGCCTTTCCCCCTTCAATACGGACTCTAAAAAGTGGCTGACTTAATTCCTGCGAAAATGACATGGGCCGGGCCCAAAACTAAAGGTGACGCAGCACCATAACATGCTATGGACGAAATTATGAAGTGGTAAACTCTTTATTTCGTCCAAGTCTTCATCTCTTCTTATGGTGGCTTCAAAGTTCTGAAATCTCCACTTGCGGCGTCATCTTCAATCCTCAAACGTCTGCTGCCATCTCCTCCATGCGTGATCATGCTCCAATGCTTGTCCTCCTCATCCATGCTTGGTCCATCATTCCTAAGAGTAACAAACATATCTGATTTAGGCAGCATCATATTCTCATGTATGTGAGGAATAGTTCCAAGAAACGAAAGTACCTGATAGTTAAGTTGTTTGGCACGAGCTCGAGTGATTGGTCCTTGTATTTGTGTGGCTGTAGGTACAGCGGTTGTATCAAGAGATGGGATGTCCACATCATGCCCCCCTTCTTGAATTGAAGTCGTCCTCGACGAAAGCTCCTCTTCTTCGCCAAAGTAAGGCTTCAAATCTGCAATGTTAAATGTAGGACTAACCGGACCCAATTCTGCAGGAAGCTCAAGTTTATATGCATTATCATTTATTTTCTCTAACACCTTAAAAGGACCAGCAGCGCGTGGCATTAGTTTAGACTTGCGCAATTCAGGAAAACGATCTTTGCGCAAATGCAACCAAACAAGATCACCAACATCAAACACAACATGCTTTCTTCCTCTATCCCCAGCAATTTTATACTTAGCATTCATGCGTGCTATGTTGTCTTTAGTAGTCTCATGCAATTTTAGTATCAATTCAGCACGGTCTGTAGCATCCAAATTATTTTGCACAGAAGATGGTAAAGGCAACAAATCAATAGGTGCACGTGGTACAAAACCATAAACAATCTCAAATGGGCACATCTTAGTGGTAGAATGCAGTGAACGATTGTAAGCAAATTCAACATGAGGTAAACATTCTTCCCACAATTTTAAGTTCTTCTTCAAAACAGCCCGCAGCATAGTAGACAAAGTTCTATTTACTACTTCAGTTTGTCCATCAGTTTGGGGATGACATGTAGTACTAAACAGCAATTTAGTCCCCAACTTAGCCCATAAACATCTCCAAAAGTGGCTAAGAAATTTAGTATCACGATCAGAAACAATAGTATTTGGCACACCATGTAAACGCACAATTTCGCGAAAGAACAAATCAGCAACATGTGTAGCATCATCAGTTTTGTGACATGGAATAAAGTGTGCCATCTTAGAAAACCTATCCACAACAACAAAGATACTATCCCTCCCCTTCTGTGTACGAGGCAAACCCAAAACGAAATCCATAGAAATATCCTCCCAAGGTACACTAGGAACAGGAAGAGGTGTATATAAACCATGTGGATTAAGTCGAGACTTAGCTTTTTGACATGTAGTGCAGCGTGCCACAAATCTCTCAACATCTCGACGCATACGTGGCCAAAAGAAGTGTGCAGCAAGTACATCCTCCGTCTTATTCACACCGAAGTGACCCATCAATCCTCCTCCATGCACCTCCTGTAACAACAAAAGACGAACGGAACCATCTGGGATGCATAGCTTGTTAGCACGGAACACAAATCCATCATTGAGGACGAATTTGTTCCATGTTCTACCATCTTTACAATTCAGCAACACATCTTTAAAATCAGCATCAAGCAAGTATTGTTCCTTTATGGTTTCTAATCCAAAAATCTTGAAGTCAAGTTGAGATAGCATAGTATAACGGCGCGACAAAGCATCAGCAATAACATTATCTTTACCCTTTTTGTGTTTGATAACATAAGGAAAAGACTCTATAAACTCAACCCACTTTGCATGGCGACGATTCAACTTAGCTTGACTACGAATATGCTTCAAAGATTCATGATCAGAATGTATAACAAATTCTTTAGGCCATAAATAATGTTGCCAAGTTTGTAATGTCCGAACCAGCGCATATAATTCTTTATCATAAGTAGAATAGTTCAGACTAGGCCCACTCAATTTTTCACTAAAATATGCAACAGGTTTGCCCTCTTGTAATAACACACCTCCCAAACCAATTCCACTAGCATCACATTCAAGCTCAAAAGTCTTATTGAAATCAGGAAGTTGGAGTAATGGAGCATGTGTTAACTTATCTTTCAGAATCATGAAGGCGTCTTGTTGTGCATCGCCCCACACAAAGGGCACATCCTTCTTTGTAAGCTCATTCAGCGGCGCAGCAATGGATCCAAAATCTTTCACAAAGCGCCTATAGAAACCAGCGAGGCCAAGAAAACTCCTCACTTGTGTGACCGTCTTTGGCTGCGGCCAACTCTCAATTGCCTCAATCTTGGCTGGATCAACTTCAATTCCCTGCGCAGTAACAACATAGCCAAGAAACGCAACTCGATTGGTGCAAAAGGTGCACTTCTCAAGATTACCATACAAACGTGCATCACGTAAAGCATTGAAAACAACACGTAAATGATCCAAATGTTCCTCCAAAGATTTGCTATAAATCAGAATATCATCAAAGTATACCACCACAAAATGTCCAATAGAAGCACGTAAAACTTCGTTCATCAGTCTCATGAAAGTACTAGGTGCATTAGTTAAACCAAAGGGCATTACTAACCACTCATATAAGCCGAACTTAGTTTTAAACGCTGTTTTCCATTCATCTCCTAATTGCATACGAATCTGGTGGTAATCACTACGCAAATCAACTTTAGAGAACATAATAGAACCACTCAATTCATCAAGCATATCATCTAAACGAGGTATAGGATGACGGTATCGAATGGTAATATTATTAATAGCTCTACAATCAGTACACATGCGTGAAGAACCATCCTTCTTAGGTACCAAGATAATAGGAACAGCACATGGACTAAGAGACTCATGAATGTAACCTTTATCTTGTAGAACCTGAATTTGTCGCTGAATCTCTTTCGTCTCTTCAGGATTGGTACGGTATGGTGCATGGTTGGGCAGCGAAGCTCCTGGAATCAAGTCAATCTGGTGTTCTATGCCACGAATAGGTGGCAATCCAGGTGGAATATCTTGTGGAAACACATCAATGAATTCCTGCAAAAGGTTAGCAACCGCAGGTGGCAAAGAAGGAGGCATATCCTCAAATGAAAACAGAACTTCTTTGCAAATAATGGCATAGCATTGAGTAGTGTTCACATCAATTTTAGCAATATCAGATTTGCTAGCAAGCAAGCATGGATTCTTCAAACGAATTTCAGTAGCATGGTTCGAATAAGATTTAGTATTAGTCTTATGAGGCACAAAATCTGCAGCAACAATCTGATTTTCACTCTTATGTTTCTCCTCGTTTTTTACTCTACTAGCTCTAGCAAGATCATCTTTTACTATTTGTTCAGGAGTCATAGGTTTGAGACCAATTTTCTTTCCATCATGCATAAAAGAATACTGATTAGTTCTACCATTATGAACAGATTCTCTATCAAATTGCCAAGGTCTACCAAGTAACAAAGAACAAGCTTGCATCGGTACAACATCACAATCAACAAAATCAGAATATGTACCAATAGTAAAATGCACACGTGTAGTTCTTGTTACCTTGAGCTTCCGAGAGCTCTCAAACCATTGAATGTAGTATGGATGTGTGCGCTGTCTTGTAGAAAGAGAAAGCTTCTCCACCATGTCAACGCTAGCAAGATTATTTGATGAGGTCTAAGACCCCGTGTGTGGCCCGATCTCGCGGATTGACTTCGAAACCAAGGGGAAAGATGGAAGAACGCGAGGAACACGAAGAACACGACGAACACGAGGAACTCCGAGACTCACGCACGCACACCAACCCGATACACCCGATGCTTACCTCCGTGGCTCGATGGACCACGCCAATAGAATCTCCGAGGAAGAGGCCGTGGCAGAATTCCCGGAGAGAGATTGGGGTTGGAGAGGAAGAGCTTGGTGAGGGAGAGAGAGTAACTTGTACTAGAATCTCACTCAACAAGATCAAAGTCAACAACCAAGGTGCCTTGATTACAGAGGGATGATACCCAAGGGAGACTAAGCTCAAAGGTAGGTTTGAGTTCAAAACAAGTCTAAAGAGGTCCAGGGGCGTCCTGGGGGCTTATATAGTCTTACAAGGCGTCATGGGCCGAAAAGGTACAAGTGAAACAGATTCGGGCCGATTTGGGTGACTTAAGTCGTGCGGCTGCCAGAGGCCGGCCAGATCGGCCGGGGACCGGGCAGGCTTGGCGAGGCTTGGCCGGGCACTGGGACCGGGCAGGCCGGTCGGCATCGGGCCCCTGACCGGGCGGCAACCGGACGGGGTTCCGGGGCCCCGGGATAGCGCCCGGATGGCACAAGCGGGAAATCCGGTTTGGACCGGGTGACCCGGTCAGGAGGCCGGTCAGACCGGGTTCTGGACCGGCCGGCCAACTTCTCTTCGTTGTGCTCTTCGGGCGACTTCCGGTCCAGCTCCATGTCCATCTTCACGTCCAGCTGCTCCTCTCCTCCCTTTGACCATGGTGTGTCCTCCTCTCCGTGATCTTGATGCTCCTTGTACCTAATGACACATAGCACGTCGGCATGAGGTAGTAATCCATCCAAAGGGGTATCGATATCAAGGGTGGTAAGGAGCGAGTTCACCTCATCATGAAGAGCTTTAACTCGGGCTCGTGTCATCGGTCCACTTGGGGGACTTGTTGGTCTTGGTGTAGCGACGTCGGTGACCGGGGCTACATCATCTCCCCCGCCCTTGGGAAAGAGTCGTCCTCGACTCTTGCACCTCCTCATCTCCATGATAGGGTGACAAGTCCGAGACGTTGAACGTGTTGCTCACCAAGTACTTGGATGTCGGTATGTCGATGACGTAAGCGTTGTTGTTGATGCGTTTGAGGACCTTGAAGGGGCCATCTCCTCTTGGCTTGAGCTTGGAGTTGCGCTCACGAGGGAACCGTTCCTTCCGGAGGTGGATCCAAACGAGGTCTCCTTCTTCGAATATTCTTGCCTTCTTCTTGGCGTTGATGCGGTTGGCTTGACGAAGAACATGTTCTTGTATGGTTGCCCTTGTCTCTTCATGTAGTTTCTTGACGGCGGCGGTGCGCTTGTCAAAGTCCATGTTGATGCGCTCGTGGAGGGGAAGCGGAAGTATGTCGAGTGCCGTGTAAGGTTCGAAGCCATAGACGACCATGAAGGGGCTCCTTGACGTAGTCTTGTGCTTGGCACGGTTGTAGGCGAACTCGGCATGAGGAAGGCACTCCTCCCATGACTTCAAATTCTTCTTCACGAGGATGCGTAGGAGGGTGGAGAGGCTTCGATTGACCACTTCCGTTTGGCCATCCGTTTGCGGGTGCGATGATGATGAGAACAAGAGCTTGACTCCAAACTTCGCCATGAGCGACTTCCAAAGATAACTCATGAACTTGACGTCTCGATCCGACACAATGCTTTGTGGTACTCCATGTAGGCGGACAATTTCCCTGAAAAACAATGAAGCAATGTGTGAAGCATCGTCGCTCTTATGGCAAGGTATGAAATGAGCCATCTTAGAGAATCTATCTACTACAACAAAGATGGAATCATGACCATGCTTAGTGCGAGGCAAGCCTAGAACGAAATCTATGCTAATATCGGTCCATGGTGCATAAGGAATAGGCAATGGGGTGTAAAGACCATAAGGGTTGGAGGTAGACTTAGCTTGTAAGCAAGTGGTGCACCGGCGGCAAAGGCGTTCCACATCTCGCTTCATCTTTGGCCAATAGTAATGAGTGGAGAGCATCGCAAGTGTCTTATCACGGCCAAAGTGACCCATAAGACCTCCTCCATGAGACTCTTGCAAAAGCAATTTTCGAAGCGAAGACTCGGGAATGCAAATCTTGTTAGCTTTAAACAAATAGCCATCATGCAAATAGAAATCATCCACTCCTCGCTCAACGGAGCACTTCTCAAAAATTGGAGCAAAGAAAGAATCGGAAGGATAGAGTTCTTTGATCTCTTCAAGTCCCAAAACATGAAAATCCAAACGAGTTAGCAAAAGGGTGTTTTTATGAAAGAGCATCCGCCACAACATTGTCCTTGCCCTTCTTGTATTTGATCACATATGGGAAGGACTCAATGAACTCGACCCATTTTGCATGTCGTTTGTTCAAGTTGTGTTGGCTTTTCAAATATTTCAAGGACTCATGGTCGGAATGAATGATAAACTCTTTTGGCCAAAGATAGTGTTGCCAAACTTCAAGAACACGAACCAAAGCGTAGAGCTCCTTGTCATATATAGGATAGTTGAGGCGTGCGCCATCTAACTTCTCACTATAGTATGCCACGGGTTTGCCCTCTTGCATAAGAACACCACCAATACCAAGCCCACTTGCATCACACTCAATCTCAAAAGTTTTTGCAAAATTTGGAAGAACAAGAAGGGGAGCTTCGGTAAGGCGTTTCTTCAACTCATCCAAAGCATTTTGTTGGGTCTTGCCCCAAACAAACGGAACATTCTTCTTGGTAAGCTCATTCAAAGGGCAAGCAATGGTGCTAAAATCTTTCACAAAGCGGCGGTAAAACCCGGCAAGTCCATGAAAGCTTCGGACTTGACCAACATTTGTAGGAGTAGGCCAATTGTGGATGGCCTCTACCTTGGAAGAATCAACTTCAATCCCATTAGCGGAAACCACGAAACCAAGAAACACCAATTTGTTTTGGAAAAAAGTGCATTTGGGAAGATTTGCATAAAGCTTCTCATGACGCAAGATGCATAAGACTTCTCTCACATGTTGCACTTGGTCCTCGAGATTTTGGCTATAAATAAGAATATCATCGAAATAGACAACCACGCTCTTGCCAATGAGAGGACGCAAGATGTGATTCATGAGGCGCATGAAAGTTGATGGAGCATTGGAAAGACCGAAAGGCATAACGAGCCATTCATAGAGACCGAGTTTGGTCTTGAATGCCGTTTTCCATTCATCACCAATAGCCATGCGGATTTGATGGTAACCACTACGCAAATCGATTTTAGAGAAAATCGTGGCACCACTAAGTTCATCAAGCATGTCATCTAAACGCGGAATGGGATGGCGGTAACGGACGGTAATGGCATTGATGGGGCGACAATCCATACACATCCGTTGCGTCTCATCCGGTTTAGGCACAAGAATCACGGGAACCGCACAAGGGCTAAGGCTTTCGCGGACGTACCCTTTGGCGAGGAGATCTTGAATTTGGCGTTGGATCTCCTTGGTCTCTTCGGGGTTGGTGCGGTAGGCGGCACGGTTTGGGAGCGGAGCGCCGGGTATGAGGTCGATGCGGTGTTCTATGCCTCGGAGTGGTGGTAGTCCATGAGGGAGATCGTCGGGGAAGACGTCTTGAAACTCCTTCAAAAGAGACAACAGAGACGAAGGAATGTTGGTTAAGTCGTTAGTCGCCGATGATGGTCCCTTGCATATGAGCACATAGTGCAATATGGTGGATGGGTTCTCTTGGAGCTCTCTCCACTCACTCTTGGTGGCTAGAAGGACACTCTTGGACTCACTCATATATGGCTTGTGGCGCTCACTCTCTTTGTGGTGGGTCGCTCCCTCTCCTCTCATCTCACTATGGTGGGTGCGGAGTTGTGCCCTCACTAAAGCCTTCGCATTATCCGCGATGATTTGGCTAGGAGTCATCGGGCGCAACTCGAACTTCTTGTCATTGACCTTGAAGGTGTATGTGTTGGAGAGTCCATCATGTATAGCCTTCTTGTCATATTGCCAAGGGCGGCCAAGCAACATGTGGCACACCGTCATGGGTACCACGTCACACTCGATAGTGTCCTCATAAGGTCCAATCTTGAAAGTGACGGTGATGGTATGTTGTATCTTGACGTTGCCCTTGTCACTCAACCATTGGATATGGTAAGGGTGAGGATGCTTGCGGAGAGTGAGGTTGAGCTTCTCACACAACTCGGTGCTTGCAAGGTTATGGCAACTTCCACCATCTATGATGACCTTGATCGACTTGCCACCAATTCCGGCACGGGTTTGGAAGATGTTACACCGTTGTTCTTCCATAGCATGAGGTTGTGTTGTTAGCACCCTAGTGACCACAAGTGAGGGACTTGGGTCATGCTCACATAAGAGAGGATCTTCTCCACATTCTTGCTCATAAGCTTCTTCACTTTCCACGACGGCTTGCACAAGGGCCTCGTATTCTTCTTCATCTAGTGTCTCGATGTCACCATTCTCCATAGTGATCATAACCTTGGTGTTCTTGCACTCAAACGATTTGTGACCTTGGGTGCCACACTTTAAGCAAGTGACACTAGAGGGTCCCGTGGATGCCTTAGAGGAGGCGGTGGAGGAGACCATTTGCTTCATGCAACTTTGGATAGTCGGTTTCTTGGATGGTGTAGAGGATGCGTCGGCCTTGGCACTTGTAGCATGAGGAGTTGATGTAGTAGGAGGAGTCGATGTAGCGAGCTTGGAGGAGAAGTAGGTCTTGGCCTTGGAGTACTTGATGTCCTCAATCACTTGGCGCTCGGCCTTCGATGCTTGGTGGACCAACTCAACCATGTTGGAGTAGGGTTGGAACTCGACGATCCTCTTGATGGGGTAAGTAAGGCCATTGAAGAAGCGAGCAATTGTTTGTTCCTCGGATTCTTGGATGTTGGCTCGCATCATAGTGAGCTCCATCTCCTTGTAGAACTCCTCAACGGTCTTGGTGCCTTGCTTCAACTTTTGGAGCTTGTTGAAGAGGTCGGTCATGTAGTGCGTTGGGACAAAGTGAATGTGCATCTCCTTCTTCATCTCTTCCCAAGTGTCAATTGGAGGTTCACCCTTCTCTTCTCGAAGAGTGAGGACTTGCTCCCACCAAGTGTTGGCGTAGTCCTCGAACTCAAGAGACGCCATAGCCACCTTCTTGGCACCGGAGTAGTTGTGGATGCGGAAAATCTTGTCAACCTTGAGTGCCCATGAGAGGTAGGCCTCGGCATCTTCTTCTCCCTTGAACTTTGGCATGGTGAACTTGAGTCTTCCAAACATGTTCTCTTCATCCTCCAAGGTTCTTCTACGAGGAGGGGCGACTTCATCTCTTGCGGCTTGAGGAGGAATAGGGGGTCTTCTACGGCCAACCATAGCATTGGGTTGGCGTTGAAGATGAACGCTTGCTTCACTTGGTTCACGGTGAGGATGTGGTTGAAGATCTTGTCGTGGTTGTTGACGATGCTCAAGGTTGGGTCTCTCATCTTGATCATGTTGTGGTTCTCCTCGTCCACGTTGGTCATGGCGAGGGTGGCGGCGGAGATCTCGCCGAGGTTGATCTTGAGGACCTTGGTCTTGTGGAGGACGCTCATGTGGGCGAGCATGGCGATGTATTTCTCCACGCCTAGAGTTGGAGCGAGAGTCTTCATGACGAGCTTGTGGGCGATGAGGTCGATGATGGTCTTCATGCCTTGAGGAAGAGCTTGAGGACGAAAAGCCACCATGAGAGTAATAGTCTTGTGGCGAGCTTGATGAAGATGAAGTAGAGCGGTGTCGGCGACGGCGACCCAAGTTGGTGATGGCGCGCTCGAGGCTATCCATGCGCCGCTCCATGTTGGCATCATTGGCCGCCATTTGGCCATTCAAGTTGTCCGTAGCTTCACGAAGAAGAGCCAAGTCTTGGTTCACGGTGGAGAAGTTGTGAGCCACCTCATCGTATTGCTCATCGATGCGCGTCTCGAAGAGGGTGAGTTGCTCCTTGAACTCTTGTCGTTGCGTCCATAGGTTGTGTTGAGTAGCCAACCTCTCGGTGTTGCGGAGGATCTCTTCATCCCTATTGGTATCTCCGTTCCTATCCATGATGGAAAGACAAGAACTATGTTGTGTATGTTAGTGGAAGGAGACTACCTCGCACTCTTACCAAGGTAAGATAGTATTGAGGCAATCCACCAAGCCGAAAGCAAGATCAAGTGTATCGGGAACACACGCAAAACCACACGCAAAAGCTAGCAAATATGGTGTTAGGCGAGTGTTGTGGAAGGCCAAAAGACAAATCCAAGATCGAGTATGTTGTTAAAAGTGGGTGAGGTCCAAAAATCCAAATGTCAATGTGAAGATCACTATAAACACGGAAAAAGTTGTGGAACACACACACGAGACAAACGGGGTTAGTGCAACCAAAAGTGAGCGGAAAAGTGTATGTATAAGTGCTCGGTGTCACACTAACACAAGGAGAGCCAAAGCTTTGGTTGCAAAGGAAGAGACAACAAGATTCACACGCGGCCTCTCTTCTCGTATCTCTCTTTGCTTAAAAGCTTTTTCTCTTTTGTATATGGTGGCACTGCACTCGTTTGTATCTTTGGTGGCACGTGGACACTTTTGTATGTATGGGCGTATGGATGTATGGATGTATGGATGTATGGTGCTACTCGCACTCTTTTTGTGTTTTTGGGGCTTTTTCACGCACTATGTTAGCGTTAGCCTCGCTTTTGCTATCTTGCCACACGAGTGTTTGCTTGGATGCCTTACTCAACGCGACACACACCCCTCACAATGCGGGGCCACGTGCAATGTCTCGCAACACTAGACAAGCAATGCTCGATGGGATAGATCGCAAAAGGAAGAGGGGTTACAAGGTGAAAGCTGCAAGTTATACCTGCGATGATGGTGGTGGTGGTGGTGGTGGTGGTGGAGATCGCCGGAAGCCGAGGTCGAAGGAGGGCGTGAAGAGGCGCCCGGCCTGGGGCCCGGTTGGACCGGACCTGGGGCCGGCCTGGCCGGTCACACGGCCGGTCGACCGGGTTCTGGGCTGGCCCGGCCAACCGCAGCCTCGGTTGACCGGATGCTCAACCGGACGGCGCGATTTCTCTCTCCTGTTCTTCCCCAAACCAAATCCAAATCAACCAAAACGAAGGGAAACGATGGAATCGGAGGCTCAAAGTTGGGGAAATAGTAGATCAAGCACAACAACACCAGATCCACGGACCAAAACCACTCAAAACGCAACCAAATCACAGATCGGTCAAGAGGCAATTTGGGGCTATTTTTGGGGATTTTTTGGAAAATTTTCTAGGAACGAAATCGAGTGGGTGGAAGGTCAAATCCGCGGTAACCAAGAGCTGCTGATACCATATGATGAGGTCTAAGACCCCGTGTGTGGCCCGATCTCGCGGATTGACTTCAAAACCAAGGGGGAAGATGGAAGAACGCGAGGAACACGAAGAACACGACGAACACGAGGAACTCCGAGACTCACGCACGCACACCAACCCGATACACCCGATGCTTACCTCTGTGGCTCGATGGACCACGCCAATAGAATCTCTGAGGAAGAGGCCGTGGCAGAATTCCCGGAGAGAGATTGGGGTTGGAGAGGAAGAGCTTGGTGAGGGAGAGAGAGTAACTTGTACTAGAATCTCACTCAACAAGATCAAAGTCAACAACCAAGGTGCCTTGATTACAGAGGGATGATACCCAAGGGAGACTAAGCTCAAAGGTAGGTTTGAGTTCAAAACAAGTCTAAAGAGGTCCAGGGGCATCCTGGGGGCTTATATAGTCTTACAAGGCATCATGGGCCGAAAAGGTACAAGTGAAACAGATTCGGGCCGATTTGGGTGACTTAAGTCGTGCGGGCCGGTCAGGAGGCCGGTCAGACCGGGCCTGGGACCGGGCAGGCCGGTCTAGACCGGGCCCTGGACCGGGCGGCAACCGGACGGGGTTCCGGGGCCCCGGGATAGCGCCCGGATGGCACAAGCGGGAAATCCGATTTGGACCGGGTGACCCGGTCAGGAGGCCGGTCAGACCGGGTTCTGGACCGGCCGGCCAACTTCTCTTCGTTGTGCTCTTCGGGCGACTTCCGGTCCAGCTCCATGTCCATCTTCACGTCCAGCTGCTCCTCTCCTCCCTTTGACCATGGTGTGTCCTCCTCTCCGTGATCTTGATGCTCCTTGTACCTAATGACACATAGCACGTCGGCATGAGGTAGTAATCCATCCAAAGGGGTACCGAGATCAAGGGTGGTAAGGAGCGAGTTCACCTCATCATGAAGAGCTTTAACTCGGGCTCGTGTCATCGGTCCACTTGGGGGACTTGTTGGTCTTGGTGTAGCGACGTCGGTGACCGGGGCTACATCATTATTGCAGCTCCCTCCATCAATAATGATCCTTATAGCTCGCTCTTTTACAATGCCTCTTGTTTGAAACAGATTGTGGCGTTGATCATGCTCAGCTTTGCTCAATTGCACGCTCAACACACGCTGTGCAACTAAGCTCCTGTACTGATCAGCAGTGTCAGCATCCATTACCTCTATCTCTCTCTCAGAATCAGAATTGGCACCATCACGTGCAGCAATAAGGGCCAATGTATCTTCATCAAAGTCACTTGCAGAATCATATTCTCCATCTTCACGCACCAACATCACACGCTTTGTTCTGCATTCTCTCTCTATGTGACCAAATCCCAAGCATTTGCGACATTGAATGTCGCGCGTCTTCCCTGTGGAGGCCATGGAAGATGAACTCCGAGGCGGACCAGCAGATGGTGGTGGAGTCGCAGAAGGTGGTGCTCGTGATGCAGGCGCGGTATACTTGGAAGTAGTAGGTGCTGGTGCAGTCCCACGCGATGGTGGCGCTGATTGTCGCGGAGACCACGACGATGTACGACCTGCAGAAACATTAGCTCTTCTCCATGGTGGTTGACGATCCTGCACTTCACGTTCAGCTTTGCAAGCAAGATGAAACAAGCGAGTAATAGTGTTGTACTCCTTATAATCTAAAATATGCTGAATCTCTTTATTCAAACCACCAAAGAAACGTGCAAGCATAGCCTCATTATCCTCTACAACACCACAGCGAATCATACCAGTTTGCAATTCTTGATAATAGTCTTCTACAGAATTTTTCCCTTGTTCTAAGCGAGACAATTTCTTAAGTAAATCACGCTGATAATGTGGAGGAACAAAACGAGTACGCATAGCAAGTTTTAAACCAACCCAAGTAGTAGGAATATTAGCAGGACGTGCTCTACAATGTTCAGACCACCAAATAGAAGCAAAATCTTTGAACTCACAAGTAGCAGCACTAACACGCAAGTGATCAGGGTATTTTAAACATGCAAAGCGTTGTTCTACTTCCAATTCCCATGTAAGATATGCATCAGGATTATATCTACCCTCAAATGGCAGAATATTCAATTTAAGTTTAGCAACATGATCATCATCATTATGTACCAAGCGTGGAGGTGGACTAGCATTGCGGTTCAGTTGTCGTGGACGACCCGGTGCAGGTTGTTCGACTTCCTCGCCGTCCAGCACGTTCTCCTCGACATGCTCGTCCGCGTCCGCTTCATAGTCTTCGTATCCCTCATCAGAAGGCGCGTCAGGTGCGGCTGCTGCAGTAGGAGCGGTACCCGCGGGCACATCTGCACGAGGAACGCAGCATGCGCGTCGTTGCACGTTGTCGCGAGGTGGCGGCAACCGAGTCAAAAGCTCCTGGAACTTGGCGTCGAGCTTGGAGTTGAAAGCTGCCTCGAGGCCATCCAGCTTGTCCAGCGCGTCGGTGAGTTTGGCATCCACGTCACCAATGCGCGCATCGGTGTCGCGTGCATGCCCGCCCAAAAGGTGGGTGAAATGAGCATGCAACTGCTCAGACGTCATCTTGGCCGGGTCAACAGCGGCCGGATTAACTGGTCCTGACATGGTTAGTACACAAAAAGCACAAATGTATATGCCTACAAACTACGGAATATGGTGGTTCACGCGCAATTCGTCAGGCAAAATACGAAGCTCTTACAAGTTCTTACCAAACAGGAGGAAGGCGATGTAACAGCCAGCAAGGATCAGCGTCTCCAAAGATTGCCAAAGCGATTACCAGGTGTCGATACAGTGCACGTGGAGACAGTATGTAGAGCTGTAGGAAGGCTAATATGGCAGCAAAACAGCAATTGTCAAAACAGAATGCAATATTGAAAGTATGCTCAAAAACGGTACTGTGCTGGTCCTAGGCTAGACCGTACTAGAGACGCGAGCCTAGTTCACCAACGATGTCACGGCGCGGCACACAAGCAACGAGCAGCCATGGAGTGATATATGGTGGTGGTTGGCTCCAACAAGCACAAAGGAAAAGCTCAAAAGCAGGATATAAGTGAAGAACATAGGAATTTCCGGGTAATAAACTTAAACGTCAAAAATCTCAACCTTCCCGACGTTTTTTGGCAATTCTGTGAGTTCCGGAAGCCGCACAACTGGATAGAATTTTTTCTCCCGGTGATTTTGACTGGTAAAACATCAAAAACGGAGTTCGTATGCAAAAGTTATGCTCGGTCAAAGTTTGCGGTCGAAAATTGCCCAATTCGGACTAAAATCGACCTGACTAGTGGAAATCGGGTCAAACCCGACTGGGATGTGGATTTGACTTTTTTTTTTGCGATTTTTTTTCGCAACTTTTTTTTTTTACTCACAACCGGAAGGCGGCGATTATCTGGACACGACTATGGACACAATAATGGTGATGCGTGTATACGGATGTATATGGTGATGGCGAAAGTATATGGCAGGTGTATATGGCAATGGCGGAAGTATGTGGCAGGTGTATATGGCGATGACGGCGGTGATCTGCGTAAGGTGCGAGTGGCGGCGGCGGCGTAACCAATATGACCAGAACTCGAAACTCTAAAGGAACTAGACGCTAAGACCAGCAACTCGACACGAAGATGCAGACACAAATTCAACGATGCAAAACTGAAAAGACAATGCAAGGCGTGGCAGGGGGTTTATGGGACGATATGATCTAAACCCTAGCAGTATTTTTTTTTGGCTTTTTCGTGGTTTATGGGTATGATGGTAGATGCAATCTACACTAGGAAAACAGTAAATTCTCACCGAGCAACCTGAAATCTGATACCACTTGATAGGGCAAAGGTGGCCGATCTTTCGATGAGACGTGGATAGATCGATTTGTTGGTGGAGTTCGTGCTTGACGATCCGACTACACGTGCAAAGCTCGTGCGCCAATGCAATCGCTAGGACAATCTCCGGGAGTTACTGATCTTGCGGATGCACGATCAACCTGACCAGCGAGGGTCTTAATTCCTACCTGAAATCGAGAACAAGTAAGAACTAATGATGCAATCAGAATATTGCGGATGAAAGATGAAAGCTTTATTGAAAAAGGTGGGATTCCGAATAGTCGGTCTTGTTCTGGGCGTTGGCCTCAAAAGAAGTACACGAGAGTTGCAGGCTTGCAGCGATGGCTAACTTTTAATCTAATCAAAATCCGAGTCTAAACGTGACGGCTATGGGGGTATTTAAAGGAGGAAAAGGTGGGGTTTCGGCCAACCATACGTATGGTGGTCGAACCAAACCCTAGAAGGACTTTCCCCCTTCAATACGGACTCTAAAAAGTGGCTGACTTAATTCCTGCGAAAATGACATGGGCCGGGCCCAAAACTAAAGGTGAGGCAGCACCATAACATGCTATGGACGAAATTATGAAGTGGTAAACTCTTTATTTCGTCCATGTCTTCATCTCTTCTTATGGTGGCTTCAAAGTTCTGAAATCTCCACTTGCGGCGTCATCTTCAATCCTCAAACGTCTGCTGCCATCTCCTCCATGCGTGATCATGCTCCAATGCTTGTCCTCCTCATCCATGCTTGGTCCATCATTCCTAAGAGTAACAAACATATCTGATTTAGGCAGCATCACATTCTCATGTATGTGAGGAATAGTTCCAAGAAACGAAAGTACCTGATAGTTAAGTTGTTTGGCACGAGCTCGAGTGATTGGTCCTTGTATTTGTGTGGCTGTAGGTACAGTGGTTGTATCAAGAGATGGGATGTCCACATCACACATGGAGCCAGAAGGGCAAGCCAGGGGGAGGCCCACGGCCTCCTCCCCATGTAGCCGCGCGGCCGGGCCCACAGGCGCGCCGGCGTGTGGGGAGCCCACCTCGGGACTCCACCGACATCGCCCCTTTGCCTATTTATTCCCCTACATCGCGAAAACCCGAGATATATCTATCATACTCCAGAAAGACTCCGGGAGCGCCGCCGCCATCGTGAAACCTAGTTTCGGGGGTCAGAAGTTCCTGTTTCGGCACCCTGCCGGGACGGGGATCGACCCCCGGAGCCTTCTTCATCAACGCCACCGCCTCCATCATGCTCCGTGAGTAGTTCCCCCATGGACTACGGGTTCTAGCAGTAGCTAGTTGGTACTCTCTCTCCCATGTACTTCAATACAATGATCTCATGAGCTGCCTTACATGATTGAGGTCCAACTGATGTAATCGGTGTTGTGTTTGTTGGGATCCGATGAATTGTTACATTATGATCAATCTATCTATAAAGTTTGTGAAGTTATTGTTGCTGCAATCTTGTTGTGTTTAATGCTTGTCACTAGTGCACGAGTGGCATGATCTTAGATTTAAGCTCTATAATTATTGCTTAGATTGTATCTACAAGTTGTTTGCACATGTCTATGTCCGGAACCCGAGGCCCCAGAGTGACATCAACTGGGATAACTGGAGGGGATGGCTTAGATATGAGGATCACAAGTTTTCGCCAAGTGTTAATGCTTTGCTCCGGTGCTCTATTAAAAGGAGTACCTTAATTACCAGTAGTTTCCCTAGGGGCCCGGCTGCCACCGGCTGGTAGGACAAAAGATGTTATGCAAGTTTCTCATTGCGAGCACGTGTGACTATATATGGAAAACATGCCTACATTATTAATAAAATGGATGTTATCTCTTAATGCTATAATAATTATGTCAATTGCCCAACTGTAATTTGTTCACCCAACACTTGTATTGGAGAGTTACCACTAGTGTAGATAGCTGGGAACCCCGGTCCATCTTTCATCATCAAATACTCACTCGGTCCTATATGCCATTAGAAGTAGTATCAACTATTTTCTGGTGCCATTGCCTATGTGTTACTGCTACTGCTGCTGTGTTACTGTTACTATTGCTCTCATATTACTGCTGCTTTCACATCACCCCTGTTACTAGTGCTTTTCTAGGTGCAACTGAATTGACAACTCAGTTCTTAAGGCTTATAAGTATTCTTTGTCTCCCCTTGTGTCGAATCAATAAATTTGGGTTTTACTTCCCTCGAAGACTGTTGCGATCCCCTATACTTGTGGGTTATCAGAGGAGCAGGAGGCATGCGCGAGAGGAGAAGAAGAAGTCCAGGCCGGCCCAGCATCCGGTCAGACCGGCCGCCACGCCGGCGCGCCCGGTCCCTGGCCCGGTCCAACCGGGCGGCACGCCAGATGCGTCCCGGCACCAACCGGACGCGACGCTGATGCCAACCGGGCGGGTTACTGCAGAGCAATTCCTACGCCCGGTCAGCACCCAGTCACTGGCCCGGTTTGAACCGGCTAGCCCGGTCCCAGGCCCGGTCAACCGGCCCCTAAACCGGACGTGTCCGAGTCTGTCTCGACCAGATCTATTATGGGTCGGTTATTCTTGTATCTTTTCGACCAGAAGTCGTCCCTGACGCCTATATAAGTGCCCAGGACGCCCCCTAGCTGCTTTAGACCACGTTTAAGATAAACCCTAGTTCATAGTTGTTTGCTAAGCAAAACTATTGTTCCCAACTGTCCAATTCGTTGCGATCTAGAGTTTTATGCTACTGAAAGTTTGTGTGATCTGCTGTTCCATTGGGGATTAGAAGATTGCAATGTACCGCTTCGTGGTCGGCGGGTACGTGCGCAAGTGTGTGGAGCTGCGAATATCTTGCAGGGTTGAGGGCTGTTGCATTGGCATCAGGAATCAATCGAGAGACTTCGTCGGCGTCATACAAGTTATCCTCCTCCTCATCATCATCGATTTCATCCGCTGCTACCATCGTGTGTTCATCACCACCCGTCGCTTACTGAGAAGATCGGGCAACCCCTTATCAAGTTCCCCAAAAAAAATTAGGGCCACTGTCGTGTTTGGGCGGCCGTGTTACTGCCAAAAATGGCAAGTTCTTCTTAATTCGCCCCCACCGCTCCACGCACACATTGTAATGCATGTCAAATCTCATGTTTAAAAGGTGTCAATGATGATAATGTTAACACATAATGGAAAATTAATGCAGGCTGAATAAATCATGAAAATCTACAAAAAACAAACGACTTCATTGCTTATCCCAAAAAATTCCGACATTGTTACTATCCTCAATAGTAAAGATTGCATAAGGTAAGGAAGCTAACAAGTGTTCTAAATCTTCCAATTGATATCAAATACTAACATCTTTGAAACAATGTTCCTCTGCTTTGCCGAGAACTCTTCATTTTGACGATGTAGCAATGTTTGTGTTTCTCTCATCTGTACAAGCTTTCTTTGCCTCACATTCAAGGTAGATGTATCAACTTCCTATTTTGTTGTGATATATGTCAGGTTCACCGTCGCAATTGATTTTTTACATGGTGTGATTGTAAGGGTATTTTACCCTTATCCATTATTTTGGTAACAATGACACCGTAGCTAGAGTAATCGGAGTAATACATGTCTACAAGATCATTCTCAGGTATTAGTCTAACAAGCATAATGGTGTATCAATGGAACAAGAAGGTGAAGGGAGACCCCCACTTCGATGAGAAAAGGGGACACTTTTTCTCTCTTCAGGTCGGCACCTGGTCCGGCGGCACCGGCTCATGCACCGGCCCGGCGTAGGCTGGCCCTTGTGCCAGTTCGCACCGGAGAACTTCCAGGAGATCAACTGATGTGGTCTAAGACCTAGGATGTGGCCCGATCTCGCGAATTGACCCGAAGTCAAAGAGGGGAAAAGAGGGAGAGACGAAGAACGCGATGAACACGAAGAACAACACACGCACACCAACCTGATACAAACTAATTTCACTCCCGTGGCTCGATGGACCACGCCGATAGAATCAACCCGGAAGAGACACGCGGTAGAATTCTGAACGGAGAGACCAGTTTGGGACTTGAATCAAGTTGTGAGAGAGAGAGTGGGTGATACGTCTCAAACGTATCTATAATTTCTTATGTTCCATGCTACTTTATTGATGATACTCACATATTTTATACATACTTTATGTCATATTTATGCATTTTCCGGCACTAACCTATTGACAAGATGCCGAAGAGCCAGTTGCTGTTTTCTGCTGTTTTTGGTTTCAGAAATCCTACAAAGGAAATATTCTCGGAATTGGACGAAATCAACGCCCAGGGTCTTATTTTTCCACGAAGCTTCCAGAAGATCGAAAGGGATACGAAGTGGGGCGACGAGGCGCCGCCACGCCAGGGCCACGCGGCCAAGGGTGGGGCCGCGCCGCCCTGTTGTGTGGGCCCCTCGTGACGCCCCTAAACCTACCCTTCCGCCTATAAGAAGTCTTCGTGGCTAATACCCCAGTACCGAGAGCCACGATACGGAAAACCTTCCAGAGACGCCGCCGCCGCCTATCCCATCTCGGGGGATTCAGGAGATCGCCTCCGGCACCCTGCCGGAGAGGGGAATCATCTCCCGGAGGACTCTTCATCGCCATGATCGCCTCCGGATTGATGTGTGAGTAGTTCACCCCTGGACTATGGGTCCATAGCAGTAGCTAGATGGTCGTCTTCTCCTCATGTGCTATCATTGTTCGATCTTGTGAGCTTCCTAACATGATCAAGATCATCTATTTGTAATGCTACATGTTGCGTTTGTTGGGATCCTATGAATATGGAATACTATGTTATGTTGATTATCAATCTATCATCTATGTGTTGTTTATGATCTTGCATGCTCTCCGTTGCTAGTAGAGGCTCTGGCCAAGTTGATACTTGTAACTCCAAGAGGGAGTATTTATGCTCGATAGTGGGTTCATGCCTCCATTTAACTGCAGGACAAAGGATGTAAAGTTCTAAGGTTGTGGATGTGCTGTTGCCACTAGGGATAAAATATCAATGCTTTGTCTAAGGATATTTGTGTTGATTACATTACGCACCATACTTAATGCAATTGTCTGTTGTTTGCAACTTAATACTGGAAGGGGTGTGGATGCTAACCCGAAGGTGGACTTTTAAGGCATAGATGCATGCTGGATAGCGGTCTATGTACTTTGTCGTAATGCCCAATTGAATTTCACACTACTCATCATAATATGTATGTGCATTGTCATGCCCTCTTTATTTGTCAATTGCCCAACTGTAATTTGTTCACCCAACATGCTATTTCTTATCGGAGAGACACCACTAGTGAACTGTGGACCCCGGTCCATTCTTTTACATCGAATACAATCTACTGCAAACATTGTTCTTACTGTTCTTTGCAAACATCATCTTCCACACTATACATCTAATCCTTTGTTACAGCAAGCCGGTGAGATTGAAAACCTCACTGTTAAGTTGGGGCAAAGTACTTTGATTATGTTGTGCAGGTTCCACGTTGGCGCCGGAATCCCTGGTGTTGCGCCTCACTACACTCCGCCACCAACAACCTTCAACGTGCTTCTTGACTCCTACTGGATTCGATAACCTTGGTTTCTTACTGAGGGAAAACTCGCTGCTGTACGCATCACACCTTCCTCTTGGGGTTCCCAACAGACGCGTGCTGTACCGTCACAAGCAACGTTTTTTCTGGCGCCGTTGCCGGGGAGATCAAGACACGCTGCAAGGGGAGTCTTCCACTTCCAATCTCTTCACTTTGTTTTTGTCTTGCTTTACTTTATTTTATTTACTGCTTTGTTTGCTTTCCTATATCAAAATACAAAAAAATTAGTTACTTGCTTTACTTTATTTACTATCTTGTTTGCGTTCTCCATATTAAAAAAAACACAAAAAAATTAGTTACTTGCATTTACTTTACTTATTTCATCATGTTTCCTCCTAAGTTCACTCTTAAAGATGTACCGGTAGGACGAGGGTCTATCATTGGAAAAGATAATATAGAAGATTTTTTTACTCATATTAGTACGGTTGAAGATTTTGAAGATAGACACTTGGTAGAACTTGCTCGTACCAATGAAATTGCTGCTGCTTCTTTAGTACACATGTTAGAAGCTAGATTTGTTAATCTCAACCCCGCAATGCAACATATGTTCCTTACACTCTGTGATATGGAAGAAGGAGAAAAGAAAGATTTTGTCTTAGAAACCCTTCTTAAAGAATTTGGCGATGTAGCAAGAGAAGCTAGAAAAGTCTTTACTAAATATAAGATGTTTGGCTCTTATACCAACTTTGCTAGTACCCTTGAAAAGATGGAAAAAGATAGACAAAAGTACACTAATAAAGTTAATTATGAGGGGGATATTAAAACATCAATACCGTGCAAGCTCTTAGGAATGTGCGAGGCACTAGAAAAGAATTTTGACTGGCTTGTTCCTGAAAATTTGTTTGATGAGAATAGCAAGCCTAGGAGTAATGAAAAATGAGCCTCTGAAACTTACATAGATAAGATACAATGCATAGTTGAGAAAACTCCAAACCCCTCTATTGATGCTTCATCTCTTGATGTTACTTGATTCACACTTTCTGCGCCTAGCTGAAAGGCGTTAAAGAAAAGCGCTTATGGGAGACAACCCATGATTTTACTTCTGCACTTTTGTTTTATATTTGAGTCTTGGAAGTTGTTACTACTGTAACAACCTCTCCTTATCTTTATTTTATTGCATTGTTGTGCCAAGTAAAGTCTTTGATAGTAAGGTTCATACTAGATTTGGATTACTGCGCAGAAACAGATTTCTTGCTGTCACGAATTTGAGTATTATTCTCTGTAGGTAACTCAGAAAAATCTGCTAATTTACGTGAGTGATCCTCAGATATGTACGCAACTTTCATTCAATTTGAGCATTTTCATCTGAGCAAGTTTAGTGCCCAGAAAAATTCGTCTTTATAGACTGTTCTGTTTTGACAGATTCCGCCTTTTATTTCGCATTGCCTGTTTTGCTATGTTTGATGGATTTCTTTGTTACATTAACTTTCAGTAGCTTTGTGCAATGTCCAGAAGTGTTAAGAATGATTATGTCATCTCTGAACATGTGAATTTTTGATTATGCACTAACCCTCTAATGAGTTTGTTTTGAGTTTGGAGTGGAGGAAGTTTTCAAGGATCAAGAGAGGAGGATGATACAATAGGATCAAGGAGAGTGAAAGCTCTAAGCTTGGGGATGCCCCTGTGGTTCATCCCTGCATATTTCAAGAAGACTCAAGCATCTAAGCTTGGGGATGCCCAAGGCATCCCCTTCTTCATCGACAAATTATCAGGTTACCTCTAGTTAAACTATATTTTTATTCCATCACATCTTATGTGCTTTACTTGGAGCGTCTTTATGTTCTTGTTTTCGTTTTGTTTGAATAAAATTGGATCCTAGCATTCATTGTGTGGGAGAAAGACACGCTCCGCTGTTGCATATGAACACATATGTTCTTAGCTTTATTCTTGATGTTCATGGCGAAGGTTGAAACTACTTCGTTAATTGTTATATGGTTGGAAACAGAAAATGCTACATGTGGTAATTGGTATAATGTCTTGGATAACTGGATACTTGGCAATTGTTGTGCTCATATAGATCATGTTTAAGCTCTTGCATCATGTACTTTGCACCTATTAGTGAATAAATACCGTAGAGATTGTTGACATTTGGTTTGCATGATTGGTCTCTCTAAAGTCTAGATATTTTCTGGTGAGGGTTTGAACAACAAGGAAGATAGTGTAGAGTCTTATAATGCTTGCAATATGTTCTTATGTAAGTTTTGCTGTACCGGTTCATACTTGTGTTTGCTTCGAACAACCTTGCTAGCCTAAGCCTTGTATTGAGAGGGAATACTTCTCGTGCATCCAAATCCTTGAGCCAAAAATTATGCCATTTGTGTCCACCATACCTACCTACTACATGGTATTTTCTGCCATTCCAAAGTAAATTGCTTGAGTGCTACCTTTAAAATTCCATTCTTTGTCTTTGCAATATATAGCTCATGGGAAAAGTAGCTTAAAAACTATTGTGGTATTGAATATGTACTTATGTATCTTATTTCTTATTAAGTTGCTTGTTGAGCGATAACCATGTTCCTGGGGACGCCATCAACTATTTCACCTTTGTTGAATATCATGTGAGTTGCTATGCATGTTCGTCTTGTCTGAAGTAAGGGTGATTTATCATGAGTTGAATGGTTTGAGTATGCATATTTTTAGAGAAGAACATTGGGCCGCTAACTAAAGCCATGATCCATGGTGGAAGTTTCAGTTTGGACAACAATCCTCAATCTCTTATGAGAATATTATCTGTTGTTGAATGCTTATGCATTAAAGAGGAGTCCATTATCTGTTGTCTATGTTGTCTCGGTATGGATGTCTAAGTTGAGAATAATCAAAAGCGAGAAATCCAATGCAATCTTTCTCCTTAGACCTTTGTACAGGCGGCATAGAGGTACCCCTTTGTGCCACTTGGTTAAAACATATGTTATGCAATGATAATCCATGTAAATCCAAGCTAATTAGGACAAGGTGCGGGCACTATTGGTAATCTATGCATGAGGCTTGCAACTTATAGGATATCTTATACATAACACATATGCTTTATTACTACCGTTGACAAAATTGTTTCTTGTTTTCAAAATAAAAGCTCTAGCACAAATATAGCAATCCATGCTTCCCTCTGTGAAGGGCCATTCTTTTACTTTTATGTTGATCAGTTTACCTACTTCTTTCTATCTTAGAAGCAAACACTTGTGTCAATTGTGTGCATTGATTCTTACATGTTTACCTCTTGCACTTGTTATATTGCTTTATGTTGACAACTATCCATGGGATATACATGTTACAAGTTGAAAGCAACTGCTGAAACTTAAATCTTCCTTTGTGTTGCTTCAAAACTTTCTACTATGAATCTATTGCTTTATGAGTTAACTCTTATGCAAGACTTATTGATGTTTGTCTTGAAAGTACTATTCACGAAAAGTTTTTGCTATATGATTCAGTTGTTTACTCATTGTCTTTACCATTGCTTCGAATCGCTGCATTCATTACATATGCTTACAATAGTATTGATCAAGATTATGATAGCATGTCACTTCAGAAATTATCTTTGTTATCGTTTACCTACTCGAGGACGAGTAGGAACTAAGCTTGGGGATGCTTGATACGTCTCAAACGTATCTATAATTTCTTATGTTTCATGCTACTTTATTGATGATACTCACATGTTTTATACATACTTTATGTCATATTTATGCATTTTCCGGCACTAACCTATTGACAAGATGCCAAAGAGCCAGTTGTTGTTTTCTGCTGTTTTTGGTTTCAGAAATCCTACAAAGGAAATATTCTCGGAATTGGACGAAATCAACGCCCAGGGTCTTATTTTTCCACGAAGCTTCCAGAAGACCGAAAGGGATACGAAATGGGGCGACTGTCGGGGGGAAGACCCCGGGTAGGGCAATGGACGCGGGGCAGCCGGCTTGAGGCTGGCCGGCTCGCGGCAAAGGCCGGCTGAGGAGCAGCCGGCTGGAGCCATGGCCGGCCGCCTCGGAAGCCGGCTGGCTCTAAGTCCTAGTCGGTTTGGCAACGGCCATCTGCGTTGTGGCTAGGCCGGCTTCTACAAGCCATATCCGACTGGGTTCTTACACTCCAGACCGACTCGAGGCTGGCGAGTCTTGCACGAGAAGGAACTGGGTAGGTGGTCCGGGTTCACAGGTCCACGCTGACCTCACCTCCCGTAAAGTAAGGGGCACTGTGGAGCAACAGTGCCACGCGCTGGATAGGCCATCATGGCGTACGTCGGTCCGTACCGGCTACAGGGCATGATGGCGACAGGGACACTTCCTCTCCATACCACTGACTTAGGCAGTCGGATGGGACAGGCCATGAGGCCTCAACGGCTCCTGACGTCAACGCCTCGGGAAGGAGCAGAAGCCGAAGCCGGCCAAGCCGGCCAATAGATCATAGGGACTTCAATGTAAAGTGCCAGCACCTATATAAGCTGCACTACCCCCTCATGTGGGGGAGGATCGCTCACTTCTTACTTCATCCTACCTTAGCGCTGCCCTGTGAGAGAGACCTTCTTCTACCTTAGCCTCCCAGGGCAAGCCGGATACAGCTCTAGGAGCACCATTGTACTGTGTGATCACCATATACACTCATAGCAGGAGTAGAGGTGTTACCTCCATCGGAGGGCCTCGAACCCGGGTACGTTGACCGTGTCACTCGTCCCCATACCCGCATCCGGATACCGCCGTGAGACCATCTAGGAACCACCTTCTTTAGCCATCCTATGGCATATGCCGTGACGATACCACGACATTTGGCGCCCACCGTGGGGCCTTCAGCGTCCTAGGCCGGTGTCTTCATCCGGACGGGCCTCACCACCACCACCGGCGAGCGAGTCGCTTTAGGCTTGATCTGGAGATTCGGCTCCCTCGACTGCGTCAGCGACAACGCTGGCTGCTTCCCCGACAGGCCCTTCCCTGCCGGCGGCAGCGTCATCTCCTTCGGCGGCCACGACGTCTACGTCGCCACCGTCGCACCGCCGCGCTACCCGCGGCAGGTGCTGCGCTGTGGAAGCCCTCCTCCCGGAGCCGGCGCCAGCAGCACTCCCGCCAGTCCCTGCGTCGTGCAAGTCATGATGGCTGGCGAGGAGCTCCCCACCAAGTCCACTCGCGTTCGCGGCCCCAACCTCGAGCGCAACGTCGACCCCCACGCATACGGCTCGGGCCCAAAGGAGCCCGCGCCACCGTCCCGGCTGGACGAAGTCCGGGCGAAGCTGAGCTCCCCGCTCACCGTAGGCGGCGACGCCACCGTCGTCGAGGCGGATCTGGAGGCGCATCGCCAGCTCCTCCTCAAGCAGGCTGACGAGCTGGCCACTGCCAAACGCCAGCTGGAAATCACCCGGCGCGAGCTCGACCGCGCCCACGGTTTCACGCCAGGCGGCAATAACCCCAGCCGAGCCGTCATGATCCGCCGGAGAGGAGGCGGCCTAGGCGCCGAGATCGACCGCGATGGCGCGGAAGCGCCGGCTCCATCCATGGAGCTACCCGTCTACAACACCCCCGACAAGAACATCCTCGCAGCCGAAGCCGCTGCGGAAGAACTGGGCCTCCTCGAGGGAGAAGAGCTGCGCCGCCAGATGAAGCGGGTGGCTGATCTGTGCCGGGCTGCAGCCGAACAGACAAAGGACCCCAGGTATAGTGCTCCCAGAGCTCCTCACGTTCGCGCTGCCACAGGCAACAGCAAGGACGCCCCCAGGGACACGGCCGAGTCCTCTTCGCCGGGCCCAAGCCGGCGCAAAGACTCCCGCGCCACCCACGCAGGTTCAAGCCGAACAAGCCGGCTGGACAGCGGCCACAGCGGCCGCAGCCGGCCTCCACCAAGCCGGAACCAGGAGCACGACTCCGAGCAGGCGGCGCCAAGGCGCCAACACCGGCCGGCTCCAGAGCCAGCCGGCACTCGCTAGCCGGCACGTTCCCGGCTGGGCCCGCGCATCGAGCCCACTGACGCCAGAGACCGCCTTGACCGGCTGGTCGAATCCCGCATCGCGGAGGAAGAGGGGCCAGCCGACCCAAAGTGCTTCGGGCCCCGCATCGCCAACGAGCCCATGATCGACGGCTTCCAGCTCCCGCGCGACACCCCCAAGTACGACGGCACCGCCAAGCCGGAGGACTGGCTGCTGGACTACTCCACCGCAGTCGGCATCGCCAGGGGCAACAAGCGCTGGGCGGTACGATACTCCCCCCTGATGCTAGTCGGCTTCGCCCGCACCTGGCTCAACAACCTGCCAGCTGGCAGTATCAACGGCTGGCTTGATTTCGAAGAAGCCTTCATCAGCAACTTCACCGGCACCTACCGCCAGCCGGGTCGCCCCCAGCAGCTAGAGATGTGCAAGCAGGGCCCGGACGAGACGGATCGCGCGTACCTAACGCGCTGGTGCGAGATGCGCAACTCTTGCGAGGGTGTGCATAAGATCCAGGCCATCAGCTTCTTCATGGGCGGCTGCCGGCCCAACACCATGCTGTGGCACAAGATGCGCTGCAGCGAGCCCAAGACCATGGCCTCCCTCATGGCCATCGCCGACAAGTACGCGCTGGCTGAAGAAGCCGGCAAGGCGCCGGCTGAGGCATCGCCAGCTCCGTCAAGGCGGGACCACCACAAGTCGGCTGAGAACAAGCCGGCAGAGGGCGCCTCTCATGGCAGCCGGCGGGACAACTACCGCGACAAGCGGCACAGCGACCAGCCGGACCGATGATACGGTTCCGCCCATGTGGCAGCCGTGTCGGACAACGCGGCTGGCGGCAGCCGGCGCCAGAAGCAAGACCGGCCCTGGAAGCCGAAGTTCACCTTTGAGCAGATGCTCGACTCGCCGTGCAAGTACCACAGCGGCAAGAACCCCTCCAACCACACCACCCGCGACTGCCACTTCATGAAGCGGCTGACAAGCGGCGAACCTCTCCCGCCTCCACCCCCGCCTCCTCCAGCCGGCGGGCCGGGTGGCCAAGCCGGCGCATAGAACGCCAACCTCGAGCACCACGTGGCTAACTAAGTGCACCATGGCCGCTACCTGGCCGAAGATGCCACCTACATCATCTTCACCTCCGAGCCCGAGGACAAGACAAGACAGCAGAGCCGTTCCCTCGAGGTCAACGCGGTCATACCGCCGGTCCCTGATGTCTACGCCCCCTCCTTTTCCTGTAGACAGTGTTGGGCCTCCAAGAGCAGAGGTTTGTAGAACAGCAGCAAGTTTCCCTTAAGTGGATCACCCAAGGTTTATCGAACTCAGGGAGGAAGAGGTCAAAGATATCCCTCTCATGCAACCCTGCAACCACAAAGCAAGAAGTCTCTTGTGTCCCCAACACACCAAATAGGTGCACTAGTTCGGCGAAGAGATAGTGAAATACAGGTGGTATGAATAAGTAGCAACGGCACCAGAAAAGTGCTTTGCCCAGACAAGAACAAGCGTAGTAACGCAGCGATAGTAACACAAAGAAACAAGAAACAAGCAGCGATAGCAGTATTTAGGAACAAGGCCTAGGGATCATACTTTCACTAGTGGACACTCTCAACATTGATCACATAACAGAATAGATAAATGCATACTCTACACTCTTGTTGGATGATGAACACCATTGCGTAGGATTACACGAACCCTCAATGCCGGAGTTAACAAGCTCCACAATTCAATGTTCATATTTAAATAACCTTAGAGTGCATGAAAGATCAATACGACTAAACCAAGTACTAACATAGCATGCACACTGTCACCTTCACGCTATGTAGGAGGAATAGATCACATCAATACTATCATAGCAATAGTTAACTTCATAATCTACAAGAGATCATAATCATAGCCTACGCCAAGTACTAACACGGATGCACACACTGTCACCATTACACCGTGCAGGAGGAATAAAACTACTTTAATAACATCACTAGAGTAGCACATAGATAAATTGTGATACAAAACACATTGCAATCATAAAGAGATATAAATAAGCACTTCACTATGCCATTCATAACAGTGAATAAGTATTCTGTGAAATATAGCCTAAGAGACCCACACGGTGCACACACTGTCACCTTTACACACGTGGGACAAGGAGTCTCCGGAGATCACATAAGTAAAATTCACTTGACTAGCATAACGACATCTAGATTACAAGCATCATCATATGA
Source organism: Lolium perenne (assembly GCF_019359855.2). Lineage (NCBI taxonomy): Eukaryota > Viridiplantae > Streptophyta > Magnoliopsida > Poales > Poaceae > Lolium > Lolium perenne. The sequence continues at coordinate 100,836,577 of NC_067244.2, read as the reverse complement.
ATCTCAATCATGTAAGGCAGCTCATGAGATTATTGTATTGAAGTACATAGGGAGAGAGATGAACCACATAGCTACCGGTACAGCCCCGAGCCTCGATGGAGAACTACTCCCTCCTCATGGGAGACAGCAGCGTTGATGGAGATGGCGGTGGTGTCGATGGAGGAGCCTTCCGGGGGCACTTCCCCGTCCCGGCGGCGTGCCGGAACAGAGACTCCTGTCCCCCAGATCTTGGCTTCGCGATGGCGGCGGCTCTGGAAGGTTTCTCGTACCGTGGCTTTTCCGTATCGAGGTTTTAGGTCGAGGGGCTTTATATAGGCGAAGAGGTGGCGTCAGAAGGTCGAAGGGGCGCCGACACTATAGGGGGGCGCGGGCCACCCCTAGGCCGCGCCGGCCTATGGTTTGGTGGGCATGTGCCCCCTCTCTGGCGGTTCTCGTGTGTTCTGGATGCTTCCGTGCAAAATAGGAACCTGGGCGTTGATTTCGTCCAATTCCGAGAATATTTCTTTACTAGGATTTCTGAAACCAAAAACAGCAAAAAACAGCAACTGGCACTTCGGCATCTTGTTAATAGGTTAGTTCCAGAAAATGCACGAATATGACATAAAGTGTGCATAAAACATGTAGATATCATCAATAATGTGGCATGGAACATAAGAAATTATTGATACGTCGGAGACGTATCAGCATCCCCAAGCTTAGTTTCTGCTCGTCCCGAGCAGGTAAACGATAACAAAGATAATTTCTGGAGTGACATGCCATCATAAACTTGATCATATTGTAAACATATGTAATGAATGCAGCGATCAAAACAATGTATATGACATGAGTAAACAAGTGAATCATACAGCAAAGACTTTTCATGAATAGTACTTAAAGACAAGCATCAATAAGTCTTGCATAAGAGTTAACTCATAAAGCAATAATTCATAGTAAAGCATTGAAGCAACACAATGGAAGATTAAGTTTCAGCGGTTGCTTTCAACTTGTAACATGTATATCTCATGGATAATTGTCAACATAGAGTAATATAATAAGTGCAATATGCAAGTATGTAGGAATCAATGCACAGTTCACACAAGTGTTTGCTTCTTGAGGTGGAGAGAAATAGGTGAACTGACTCAACATAAAAGTAAAAGAATGGTCCTCCATAGAGGAAAAGCATCGATTGCTATATTTGTGCTAGAGCTTTGATTTTGAAAACATGAAACAATTTTGTCAACGGTAGTAATAAAGCATATGTATCATGTAAATTATATCTTACAAGTTGCAAGCCTCATGCATAGTATACTAATAGTGCCCGCACCTTGTCCTAATTAGCTTGGACTACCGGATCATCGCAATACACATGTTTTAACCAAGTGTCACAAAGGGGTACCTCTATGCCGCCTGTACAAAGGTCTAAGGAGAAAGCTCGCATTGGATTTCTCGCTATTGATTATTCTCAACTTAGACATCCATACCGGGACAACATAGACAACAGATAATGGACTCCTCTTTTATGCATAAGCATGTAGCAACAATTAATAATTTTCTCATATGAGATTGAGGATATATGTGCAAAACTGAAACTTCCACCATGAATCATGGCTTTAGTTAGCGGCCCAATGTTCTTCTCTAACAATATGCATGCTTAACTATAAGGTGGTAGATCTCTCTTACTTCAGACAAGATGAACATGCATAGCAACTCACATGAAATTCAACAAAGAGTAGTTGATGGCGTCCCCAGAAACATGGTTATCGCACAACAAGCAACTTAATAAGAGATAAAGTGCATAAGTACATATTCAATACCACAATAGTTTTTAAGCTATTTGTCCCATGAGCTATATATTGCAAAGGTGAATGATGGAATTTTAAAGGTAGCACTCAAGCAATTTACTTTGGAATGGCGGAGAAATACCATGTAGTAAGTAGGTATGGTGGACACAAATGGCATAGTGGTTGGCTCAAGGATTTTGGATGCATGAGAAGTAATCCCTCTCGATACAAGGTTTAGGCTAGCAAGGTTATTTGAAACAAACACAAGGATGAACCAGTGCAGCAAAACTCACATAAAAGACATATTGTAAACATTATAAGAATCTACACCGTCTTCCTGGTTGTTCAAACTCAATACTAGAAATTATCTAGACCTTAGAGAGACCAAATATGCAAACCAAATTTTAGCATGCTCTATGTATTTCTTCATTAATGGGTGCAAAGTATATGATGCAAGAGCTTAAACATGAGCACAACAATTGCCAAGTATCACATTATCCAAGACATTATAGCAAATTACTACATGTATCATTTTCCAATTCCAACCATATAACAATTTAACGAAGAAGAAACTTCGCCATGAATACTATGAGTAGAGCCTAAGGACATACTTTGTCAACACCCGGTTTTTTAAGTGCGAATGCCTATTATGTCATACATCACAATCCCAGGAATATTGTTGTTGCGAGGCATAATAGTTAAGTATCACAGTCATCATTCATTACAAACCATAAGTCTTACAAATTTGGAATCACATGATCCATATTACACGAATAGTTGATCTATTGATCAACAAACACACACAAGTTCATAGTTCAACATAGCGGAAGCGTAAGATACAAGGACTCTCTAGTCCACAGGCCAACGCTTGACGTCGGAAGGCGCTTAGTTGTCGTAGGCGTCCTGCTGGTCATCTCCTTGGTCATCTTCATACTCTGGCCATTTGAATAGCCAGGGACAAAGCCGTGAGTACGTTGAGTACTCGCAAACTAATACTAATGTAAGTGATAGACATTCTAGTATGGTTTGCTAAGCTCTAGTTTATTTGCATAAAGCTAGTTTTAGTTTACAAAGTTTGAGAAAAGCTTATTCAAGAGCTAACTAACTCAAGTGGGAACATTAGTGTCATTCCCACCATTCAAGTGGTGATTTCAATTCAATCCACCACAAGTCATTTCACCATCATCTTTCAACATCATTTTCAAAGATATGATATTGGAAACTGTATGGCCTTTCCAACCGTCCGTAACCGTGGACGCGGCTATTCGAATAGGTTTACACTCTGCAGAGGTTGCACACTTGTGCCACAACATTTGATTTCATCCGTCGGGATTTCCCCGAATCATCATAACACAGTACGCGGATCATCAACCATAACCTTTCACTTACGAATCCTAGTATGAGCACCTCTCCCCATGAGCTTGGCCTCCCAGTGAAGACCAACTGTCAACCTGGGAACTGCACAGGGCTTGGGCCGGACATTCACCTCATTTCGCATCATATCATATAATTTCTTTTGTGGTAGAGGCAGCTTTCGGCATAACCCCGATGACGCTTGTTTAGAGGGAACCCATATTAAGACGCATAAACTTCCAGTTAAGCCCTACCCGTAATCAGGTATTGTGGGGGTACTTAATAATTGGAAAGGTATCGCATTCAAACCAACACCATTGTTTTATCAAAAATCACCATATTCTCTTGTTCACATTCACCTTCATAAATCATTCTATGGAATGCATCATCATTCCAAGGTTTCAAAAATCATTTCAAATTCACATTGTTCCCATCTAGAGTAGTCAAGTTTTAATTCATTAGCACTAGCTCTAATTCATGAGGGGGTGCTACCTTGCTTTGCTTGGAAGAGACTAACTCCCTACTTTAGTATCCAACTTGTACTTTGACCAAAGTTAACTATAAAAGTAACTCATTTAGAAAACAAGGAACATCTTGTAAAGTAAAAACTTGGGATAGGCTCATATAAGAAAAGGTAGGAATCATGGTGTCTTGCCCCAAGGGGCTTTGCACTTTGCAAGAATAATAGCTTGCCTTGGTAGTTCTCAAACTGTTCCTCCTCCTCCTCCTGGTAGCAACCTTCTTCTTCGGCGTACTCTCCGGTGCTACCGTCTAAATTTGAATAAGAGTATAATTACTCTCTAATTCAATGGCTATTCCATACATCACATATAACACACAAACTATTCTATGCACACAAATAAATTAACTAGAGTACATGGGTTGTGGGGTTTAAATAGAATTCACTTCTTTGTATTTCATATGTAAATGATAGTTTCCATAGGGTTCTTGAGAAATAATTTCCTCTCATTGAAATCTTCTTAAGATTTAATTTCTCACACAATCATGCATGAACTCATATTGACCTAAGTCAAATGTTCATCATCATCATTTGTGAAAATGATTTAAATGAGGTAGATCACCTCATACTATTTAAATAACACTACATTTGATTTAAATCTCAAGTAATTCATATAAGAGAGTTTGGGACCAGGGGTCCAAACATCCCATGAATTCATGTGAGACAAGTTTAAGTGAAGTGTAAGACTCCACATAATTTACTTTAATAGTTTTGGACAATATCAACTAGTTAAACTAGCCATAATATCCATTCATTAAACTATGGCATGATCATACAAAGGGACCACACCATTTTATTGCATAAACAATTAGTGTAAGTAAAATGTGAGCTATTAGAGTTGGAATTAACTTAATATCTATTTTGGTTGATTTTTAAGAATTATTTGAATAGGGAAAAGTCCCTGTCCTGTTATTTTTATCACATTAATTCTACAAAGAATCTGGTCATGGGACCAGTAGCATGTTGTAGAGAATTTCAATAGCTTTCCAACAACATAAAATTCACTAAATTTGGTTTAGCCAATTTGGAACTATTTAAATTCAAAGTTTGTGCTGTAAGGAAATTGTTTGGGAATTATTTGAATCGAATTTGAATTAAAAGGCCGGCGGGAAAGCTAGGTGGGCTCAAAGATTCAAAAACGGCCCAAGGCCAGCCCAGCCACGGTCCAGTGCCGCGCGGGCTGCCTGACAGGGGGTCCCGCATGTCAGCGGCTTTAAACGCCGAAGCGGTACCGATCAATGGGAGGCGTTGGATTAGAAGGGGATCGGAGGGCCGTGGTTCATCGTCGTCTCCGACGAGAACCCGACGGTGCAGCGGCGGCAGTAGGGGGTGGGAGAGCTTACGGCGGCTCCAGCAAGGGATGGCAATATGCTCGAGGTAGATGTGGACGACGGCGGTTCTCCTGGTACCGGCGGCTCGTCCTGGGGCGGCTCCAATCGACGGCGAGCTTCGGCGGCGATCACGGGCAGTGGTGTAGCAATTGAGCGGCGGCGGTGGCTAATCGTGGCAGTGGAGTGGCTCAGGTGGTCGAGTGAGAAGAGGGGAAGGCGATGGTGTGCTCAGATGGCTCAGGGGAGTGCTCTATTTATAGCGAAGCGAGGGTGCTGCGGGGCAGGGATGAAGTCGACACGCGCGCGGCGTCTCCGGCGAGCTGTCGAGCTAGGCGGTGATGCTGTCGGGTTCTCCTCGTCCAGGCGAAGCTAATGGTGGCGACAGCGTGGTCGGGGAGGGCCTGGTTATGTCGCGTGGCTTCCGTGTCTGTCGCGCCCGCGGCGGACCAGGGTTGGCTTCTCCGACGACGGCGGGTGCGGGTCATGGTCGAGGGCGTGTCCAACGGCGTCGCGGTGTCACGGTGAGGCTCAAGGTGCTCGCAGGGGGTCCAGGGGCTGCGTGTACTGGCGGGATGGCGCATGGCCAGTGCGCGTCCATGGCGCGCATGGTCGCGACGCGAGCGGCATACTGGCGGTTTTGGGCGCGCGTCCTCCGGCGTAGCTAGGGCATCTACCTTGCGTCTGTTGGTGCTAGACGACGTAGAGGAGCGAGGTGGCGAGCTAGGGCAAGGTGGCCAGGGTTGGGGTGCAAGGGAGAGAGGGGAGGCTCGGCAAGGTGGCGCCATGGCCGGCATGGTGTGTGCATGCATGCCATGCATGCACCACTAGGGTTTCTATGCTGCATTGAGAGTGAGAGGGGACCAGGGGACCAAATGGTGTAGGTTAGAGTAGATTTGTTGGGTTAGATCACTATTTGCTATAGTGTGTAAATAGTGCCATATTTGGAAATTGTGAAAAATGTCTAAATTTGAATTAATTCAAATGGTGCATCTTTTTGAAATGTGTAGGTTTAGATAAGTTGTATTTGACCAGAGATGGGTAGAGGTGGTGGTGGAATTTTGAGAATTCAAAAACTTGCAAAATTGGCTAAGTGGAGAATGTTCCATATGTTAAAAAGTTGGGACTTTGGATGAGCATGGCTCTTGATCCAAGATGATTTTGGCATGGTGATCTTCATCAAAGTTTTTCACCTTGATGTTGACTTTGAAATGGTGCAAAGAGTTAGCAAGAGTTGGTTTGGGAAAAATGAATGGCAAGGGCTCAAAGTGGTGATCAGACTAGAATTGTCAAAATTGACCATTATCATATGTGAGTGGAATTTGTGTTTGGATTTCATTTGAATTGTGAAACTTTGATTCCAAAAGTTGTAATAAGTGTTTAATAGCATTATTCAACTAATGGTGAAGACCAAATAGGTCTAGGATCAAAATTCATAAAAATGCCATAGGGCATATGTGAGGGTTTTTAGGGTTTTCCATCTATTGGATTTTCTTCCTCTTTGATTTATTTAGTTGGTGATCTTCATATGATCACACTAGGGTTTTAGAGCATATCAAATACAAGTAATAACAATCATCATGGCATATCACTCAAATGCACAAGTCCTATGCATGGTACTATATGCAAATAGAAAAGTTTTTTGTTGGTTTGAAATTTTGCTTTCTGGATTTCTCTAACTTTATTTTTATTGAAATTTGGGGTGTTACAAACCCTTCCCCCTTACAAAAGATCTCGTCCCGAGATCGAAAAGAAAGTTAGGTACTAAAGAGATCTGGGTACTCCTTCTTCATGAAGTCTTCGCGTTCCCATGTGGCTTCCTCCTCGGTATGATTGCTCCATTGGATCTTCAGAAACTTGATGCTTCGGGTGCGGGTGGTTCGGTAAGCTTCTTCCAGGATGCGAATCGGCACTTCGCGGTAAGTCAGATCCTTGTTGATATCCACCGATCGGTGATCGATGTTCTTGAACACTTCGGTCTTCTCCGGGACTTCAAGGCACTTCCGGAGAAGTGAGATGTGAAACACGTCGTGCACCGCCGACATCTCTTCAGGCAACTCCAGTTGATAAGATACTTCACCTCGGCGGCTGAGGACTTGGAAAGGTCCGACATAGTGGGGTGCAAGCTTTCCTTTCAGTTGGAACCTTTGCATTCCTTTCAAGGGGGATACCTTGAGATAGATGAAGTCTCCGATCTCAAAGGTCATCTCCCAATGTCTCTTGTCGTCGTAGCTCTTCTGTCTCGATTGCGCCGTCTTGAGGTACTCGCGGATCTTGTGGACTTTCTCTTCGGCTTCACGAAGAACATCTGGGCCGAAAACTTGGCTCTCTCCGACTTCTGACCAGTTCAGGGGGGTACGGCACTTCCTTCCGTACAAGGCTTCAAAGGGGGCCATCTGTAGGCTGGCTTGGTAACTATTGTTGTAAGAGAATTCTGCGTAAGGTAGGCAGTCTTCCCACTTGGATCCGTATTCCAGTACGCATGCTCTAAGCATGTCTTCCAAAAGATCTCGGTTTACTCTCTCAGTCTGTCCGTCGGTCTGAGGGTGATAGGCGGTGCTGAAATTTAGGCGAGTGCCTAGTCCTTCATGCACTTTCTGCCAGAACCTTGAGGTGAACTGTGATCCTCTATCTGATACTATCGATTTGGGGGTTCCGTGCAGGGCGACTATTCGGGAGATGTAAAATTCAGCTAGCTTTGGGCCTTGATAGGTGGTTTTGACGGCGATGAAATGGGCGACTTTGGTCAATCTATCGACAACTACCCATATGGAATCATTGCCTTTGCTGGATTTGGGCAGTCCGGTGATAAAGTCCATTCCTACGGAGTCCCATTTCCATTCTGGAATCTGGAGGGGTTGTAACAGTCCGGCGGGTCGTTGATGTTCTGCCTTGACTCTCTGACAGATGTCACACTTAGCGATATAGCTACCGATCTCTCTCTTCATTCCGTGCCACCAAAATTGTTCTTTTAGGTCCTGGTACATCTTGGTACCTCCGGGGTGGATTGAATAAAGGGTGTCATGGGCTTCTTGCAGGATGACTTGTTTCAAGTCAGAGTCCGATGGTACGCAGAGACGTTCTTTGTACCAAAGAACTCCGGCTTCGTCTACGGTGAATCCAGGGGCTTTTCCTGCGGCTATCTGTTTCTTGATTCCGTCAATGCTAGCGTTGCCCTTCTGGGCTTCCTTGATTTGACCAACCAAGGTGGGTTGCAGTTCTATGCTGGCTAGGAATCCTTCACTAACAAGTTCAAGTCTGAACTGTTCAAACTCTTGGTGCAAGCTGGGCTGTTCGGTTGCGAGCATGGAGTTCAACTGGCACGGCAGTCGACTCAAAGCATCCGCTACCACATTGGCCTTGCCGGGGTGGTAGTGAATCTCCATGTCGTAATCCTTGATCAATTCGATCCATCGGCGTTGTCTCATGTTTAGCTCCTTCTGGGTGAATATGTATTTGAGGCTTTTGTGGTCGGAGTAGATCTCGCATCGATTACCCATGAGGTAATGACGCCAAACTTTCAAGGCTAAGACCACGGCTGCAAGCTCGAGGTCGTGGGTTGGGTAGTTCTGTTCATGTTGCTTGAGTTGTCTTGAAAGGTAGGATACAACCTTGCCTTCTTGCATAAGCACGCATCCAAGTCCAGTCTTGGAGGCGTCGCAATATACGTCAAAGGGCTTTGCGATATCTGGCATGATCAGGATTGGGGCTGTTGTCAATCTACTCTTGAGCTGTTGAAAGCTCTCTTCGCATTTGTCGGTCCACTCAAACTTTCTGTCCTTTTTCAGCAGTTGGGTCATTGGTCGAGCGATGCTCGAAAAACCTTCTACAAATCTGCGGTAATATCCAGCTAATCCAAGAAAAGCGCGGACCTCAGTTTGTGTGGTTGGGGCTTGCCATTCCATAACAGTTTTGATTTTGGCGGGATCTACGGCAATTCCTCCTGCAGACAAGATGTGTCCCAGGAATCCAACTTCTTCCAGCCAAAACTCACACTTGCTAAACTTGGCATATAACTTGTGCTGTCTAAGGGTTTCTAGGACAATCTCCAAATGCTGTTCATGTTCCTCTTCGGATTTGGAGTAGACGAGGATGTCGTCGATGAAAACAACGACAAACTTGTCCAAAAAGTTCATGAAGATCTTATTCATGAGATTCATGAAATAAGCGGGGGCATTGGTCAGTCCAAACGACATGACGTTGTACTCATACAACCCATATCTGGTGGTAAAGGCAGTTTTTGGAATGTCGGTGGCTCGGATCTTCAGTTGGTGGTATCCAGTTCTAAGATCAATCTTGGAGAAAACTCTGGATCCGGTGAGTTGGTCAAACAAGTCTTCTATCTTGGGTAGGGGGTATTTGTTTTTGATGGTGACATCGTTAAGCTTACGATAGTCCGTGCATAAACGATTTGCACCATCCTTCTTGTCGACAAACAAGATGGGGGATCTCCAGGGGGATGCACTTGGTCTAATCAAACCTTTGGCCAACATGTCATCTATTTGCTTCTTCAGTTCCACGAGCTCGGTTGCGTTCATGCTGTAGGCTCTCTGGGCTATGGGTCCAGTTCCGGGGATTAGCTCGATGATAAACTCGATATCCCGATCCGGGGGCATACCGGGTAGATCATCCGGAAACACATCAGGGTAGCGACAAACGACCCTGATTTGATCCAGAGTTGGCTTGGATACACTTTGGTTGCAGGTAAATTTTCTGGGTAGTTTTTCGGAGATGTGCTCAACTACGATACCGGTGCTGCTAGTCATGGTTATGGCTTTCTTGGCACAGTCTATCAATCCATTGTGCTTGGACATCCAGTCCATTCCTAGGACAACTTCCAAACCTTTGGTTCCAAGTATGATTAGATTTGCAAAGAAATCTACATCATGGATTTTGATTGGCACATTTTTGCAAAATTTTCTAGCTTTGGTGGTTGATCCGGGGATTTGGACTATCATAACATGCTTCAAACTGAGGGGTTGAATTTTACTTGTTGATGCAAAGTCTTCGGTGACAAAGGAATGAGATGCTCCGGAATCAAACAACACTCTGGCAGGGATGTGGTTGACAGAAAACATACCCAATACAACATCTGGTGCTTCCTGGGCTTCTTCGGCGTTCATGTGGTAGAGGCGGCCGTTGCGGTTGTTGGGGTTGTTGGGGGCGAACTTCTTGCCGGTGGATACACGGCGTTGCTGCTGAGCAGGTGCAGCGGTGTTGCCGGCGAGCTTGGCAAGACGCTTGGGACACTCGTTGGAGTAGTGCCCCACTACACCACACTCATAACAAGTGATAGTGGTCTTGTCCTGCTTGTTCGCAACGGGAACGGCATTGCTTCCGGTTCTGGGGGCGGTGGTGGTGTTGGTGTTGTTGTTGTTAGGGGCTCGAGGTGGAGCGCGGTTGTAGTAGTTGTTGTTGTTGTAGTTGTTGTAGCCTCCTGGCTTGGAGTTTCCTCCACTCCGGTTCTGATAACCGGGGCGAGAGTTCTGCATCTGTGGCTTGTTGTTTCTTGGAGTGAAACCTCCGCTTGAGCTAGGGCGAAACTTTTGGGGGTGGCTTGATCCACTTTGATTCGCCATGCGGCGCTTGCGGTTTTCATTGGCTTGGTTTAACTTGCCCTCCATCTGGATGGCGGAGTCAACAAGGGCTTCGAGGTCGGCGAAGGGGATGTTGACGAGGACAGTCTGCATCTCATCATGCAGTCCGTTCAGGAATCTCTCCTTCCTCTTCTCAACCATGTCGGTCTCATCAGGGGCATACCTCGACAATGTGAGAAACTTGTCGCGGTATTCAACCACCGTCAGGCGACCTTGTTTCAGTTCACGGAATTCATCCCTCATCTTCTTGATAAGACCCGGGGGTACATGGTACTTGCTGAACTTCAGCTTGAAATCCTCCCAAGTCATGAATTGACCTCCGTTCATGGCACGGGTGCTTGTCCACCAAGCGCGGGCTGGTCCAGCGAGATAGTGAGTGGCGAACAGGACTTTCTCGTTGGCTTCCACTCCGGCTACCTCCAGATTGTTCTCCATAGTCTGGAGCCAATCGTCGGCGTCGAGGGGCTCCTCGGTCTTGCTAAACACCGGAGGGTTGGTGTTTTGGAAGTTCTTGAGCTTGGATCCGGGGTGGTCATGATTTCCATGGCCTTGGTTGGCGATGTTCTGCAAGGCGGTGAGGTTGGCTTGGCGTTCGGCTCTTTCGGTTTCCCGGTCTGCAAGCATGGTTTGCAGTAGTTGCAGCATCGCGTCGTTGGTGCGATTTGGAGGGGCCATCTGAAGATGTAGAAGATTATGAGGTAAGAGGGAACATTCTATGGTTCATTTTGGTTAAGTTTGAAAAATATTTGAAAACTTGTAATCTTTTCATGACAAACATAACATTCATTCATTCATGCAACACATAGTACAAACTACACACATACTCCAATGGTTTTAAGAACCATTCTCATGCTACGATACAAGGGACGGGATACAACTCACACCTACTATAAGTGGAACTAGTGCAACTACTCCTCATCATCGACATCGATCGGGACATAGTCGTCGGGTCCTGCCTCCAGGAACTCGTAGTCCTCCTCCTCGGTGTTCTCGTCCTCCTCAAAGTCATTGTCATCGCTCAGGAAGGCGTCTCCTCCCTGAATGTCGATGCCTCCATCGTCATCCTCCAGCTGACGAATCTGATCCTCCTGGGCCTTGACAGTGGCCTCAAGTGACGCGATCCGGGCGCGAAGGCGACGAATCGTAGCGTCCTTCTTGGCACGCTGCTGGCGAAGGCTCTTGCGGTCGTTGTTGAGTAGCTTGATCGCCTCACCCTGCTCGGTGATGTGAGCATGGGTCTGGTTCGCGTAAGCGCGGGTGGCGTCGAGGTCCCTCTGAGTCTGGTAGAGCATGAAGTCCAGGTGCTCAGCATGGTGCCTCAACTCCGGGTGCGGCTGCAGCTCCATGGGCACTCCCGCAGCATCACGCCTCACAAGGTGGGCGTAGCGAGAGGCGAGGATGCGCACCACGTTCTGTCCACAGAGGCGCGCAAGTGCCTCCTGAAGGCCACGTGCGAGTCCGTCGAGCCAGTTGCTCTCGCGGAAGGAGAAGAGGATCCTCTCCGAAGTGGGAGGCTCCATCTTGCCCCTCAAGTCGGCAGTGATCACCCACTGCAACTCTCCTCCGGGCGTGTCGTCCAGCTGAACCCCGTGAAACTCGGGGTGTGGGCGTCCAAGGAAGTCAGAGACGGCGTTGAGGTCGTGCTCGAAGATCAAGCTTCCTCCGTTCCCAAGCTGGTAAAACTTGGTGTTGATGGGTTCATTCGGCTCCATCTGAAAGAGAATTGGATGAGTAAGTTAGAGAGTGCAAAGTGTGGCAAAGTTTTAAGTTGATTCAAATAAGATAGAACATGATTCATCAAATTTTGGCAAAGTCTCAAAGACAAGAGTGTAGTAAATTTTCACAAATAGTTTCTTTCATTTGATTTCAAAGTTAAGGTTTTCAGAACGCCCATTCTAACTAAGGTCTTCTAAGGTCAAACAATGGCTCTGATACCAACTTGTCAACACCCGGTTTTTTAAGTGCGAATGCCTATTATGTCATACATCGCAATCCCAGGAATATTGTTGTTGCGAGGCATAATAGTTAAGTATCACAGTCATCATTCATTACAAACCATAAGTCTTACAAATTTGGAATCACATGATCCATATTACACGAATAGTTGATCTATTGATCAACAAACACACACAAGTTCATAGTTCAACATAGCGGAAGCGTAAGATACAAGGACTCTCTAGTCCACAGGCCAACGCTTGACGTCGGAAGGCGCTTAGTTGTCGTAGGCGTCCTGCTGGTCATCTCCTTGGTCATCTTCATACTCTGGCCATTTGAATAGCCAGGGACAAAGCCGTGAGTACGTTGAGTACTCGCAAACTAATACTAATGTAAGTGATAGACATTCTAGTATGGTTTGCTAAGCTCTAGTTTATTTGCATAAAGCTAGTTTTAGTTTACAAAGTTTGAGAAAAGCTTATTCAAGAGCTAACTAACTCAAGTGGGAACATTAGTGTCATTCCCACCATTCAAGTGGTGATTTCAATTCAATCCACCACAAGTCATTTCACCATCATCTTTCAACATCATTTTCAAAGATATGATATTGGAAACTGTATGGCCTTTCCAACCGTCCGTAACCGTGGACGCGGCTATTCGAATAGGTTTACACTCTGCAGAGGTTGCACACTTGTGCCACAACATTTGATTTCATCCGTCGGGATTTCCCCGAATCATCGTAACACGACGCGGATCATCAACCATAACCTTTCACTTACGAATCCTAGTATGAGCACCTCTCCCCATGAGCTTGGCCTCCCGGTGAAGACCAACTCAGCAACCTGGGAACTGCACAGGGCTTGGGCCGGACATTCACCTCATTTCGCATCATATCATATAATTTCTTGTGTGGTAGAGGCAGCTTTCGGCATAACCCCGATGACGCTTGTTTAGAGGGAACCCATACTAAGACGCATAAACTTCCAGTTAAGCCCTACCCATAATCAGGTATTGTGGGGGTACTTAATAATTGGAAAGGTATCGCATTCAAACCAACACCATTGTTTTATCAAAAATCATCATCTTCTCTTGTTCACATTCACCTTCATAAATCATTCTATGGAATGCATCATCATTCCAAGGTTTCAAAAATCATTTCAAATTCACAATGTTCCCATCTAGAGTAGTCAAGTTTTAATTCATTAGCACTAGCTCTAATTCATGAGGGGGTGCTACCTTGCTTTGCTTGGAAGAGACTAACTCACTACTTTAGTATCCAACTTGTACTTTGACCAAAGTTAACTATAAAAGTAACTCATTTAGAAAACAAGGAACAACTTGTAAATTAAAAACTTGGGATAGGCTCATATAAGAAAAGGTAGGAATCATGGTGTCTTGCCCCAAGGGGCTTTGCACTTTGCAAGAATAATAGCTTGCCTTGGTAGTTCTCAAACTGTTCCTCCTCCTCCTCCTGGTAGCAACCTTCTTCTTCGGCGTACTCTCCGGTGCTACCGTCTAAATTTGAATACGAGTATAATTACTCTCTAATTCAATGGCTATTCCATACATCACATATAACACACAAACTATTCTATGCACACAAATAAATTAACTAGAGTACATGGGTTGTGGGGTTTAAATAGAATTCACTTCTTTGTATTTCATACGTAAATGATAGTTTCCATAGGGTTCTTGAGAAATAATTTCCTCTCATTGAAATCTTCTTAATATTTAATTTCTCACACAATCATGCATGAACTCATATTGACCTAAGTCAAATGTTCATCATCATCATTTGTGAAAATGATTTAAATGAGGTAGATCACCTCATACTATTTAAATAACACTACATTTGATTTAAATCTCAAGTAATTCATATAAGAGAGTTTGGGACCAGGGGTCCAAACATCCCATGAATTCATGTGAGACAAGTTTAAGTGAAGTGTAAGATTCCACATAATTTACTTTAATAGTTTTGGACAATATCAACTAGTTAAACTAGCCATAATATCCATTCATTAAACTATGGCATGATCATACAAAGGGACCACACCATTTTATTGCATAAACAATTAGTGTAAGTAAAATGTGAGCTATTAGAGTTGGAATTAACTTAATATCTATTTTGGTTGATTTTTAAGAATTATTTGAATAGGGAAAAGTCCCTGTCTTGTTATTTTTATCACATTAATTCTACAAAGAATCTGGTCATGGGACCAGTGGCATGTTGTAGAGAATTTCAATAGCTTTCCAACAACATAAAATTCACTAAATTTGGTTTAGCCAATTTGGAACTATTTAAATTCAAAGTTTGTGCTGTAAGGAAATTGTTTGGGAATTATTTGAATCGAATTTGAATTAAAAGGCCGGCGGGAAAGCTAGGTGGGCTCAAAGATTCAAAAACGGCCCAAGGCCAGCCCAGCCACGGTCCAGTGCCGCGCGGGCTGCCTGACAGGGGGCCCCGCATGTCAGCGGCTTTTAAACGCCGAAGCGGTACCGATCAATGGGAGGCGTTGGATTAGAAGGGGATCGGAGGGCCGTGGTTCATCGTCGTCTCCGACGAGAACCCGACGGTGCAGCGGCGGCAGTAGGGGGTGGGAGAGCTTACGGCGGCTCCAGCAAGGGATGGCAATATGCTCGAGGTAGATGTGGACGACGGCGGTTCTCCTGGTACCGGCGGCTCGTCCTGGGGCGGCTCCAATCGACGGCGAGCTTCGGCGGTGATCACGGGCAGTGGTGTAGCAATTGAGCGGCGGCGGTGGCTAATCGAGGCAGTGGAGTGGCTCAGGTGGTCGAGTGAGAAGAGGGGAAGGCGATGGTGTGCTCAGATGGCTCAGGGGAGTGCTCTATTTATATAGACGCGAGGGTGCTGCGGGGCAGGGATGAAGTCGACACGCGCGCGGCGTCTCCGGCGAGCTGTCGAGCTAGGCGGCGATGTTGTCGGGTTCTCCTCGTCCAGGCGAAGCTAATGGTGGCGACAGCGTGGTCGGGGAGGGCCTGGTTATGTCGCGTGGCTTCCGTGTCTGTCGCGCCCGCGGCGGACCAGGGTTGGCTTCTCCGGCGACGGCGGGTGCGGGTCGTGGTCGAGGGCGTGTCCAACGGCGTCGCGGTGTCACGGTGAGGATCAAGGTGCTCGCAGGGGGTCCAGGGGCTGCGTGTACTGGCGGGATGGCGCGTGGCCAGTGCGCGTCCATGGCGCGCATGGTCGCGACGCGAGCGGCATACTGGTGGTTTTGGGCGCGCGTCCTCCGGCGTAGCTAGGGCATCTACCTTGCTTCTGTTGGTGCTAGACGACGTAGAGGAGCGAGGTGGCGAGCTACGGCAAGGTGGCCAGGGTTGGGGAGCAAGGGAGAGAGGGGAGGCTCGGCAAGGTGGCGCCATGGCCGGCATGGTGTGTGCATGCATGCCATGCATGCACCACTAGGGTTTCTATGCTGCATTGAGAGTGAGAGGGGACCAGGGGAGCAAATGGTGTAGGTTAGAGTAGATTTGTTGGGTTAGATCACTATTTGCTATAGTGTGTAAATAGTGCCATATTTGGAAATTGTGAAAAATGTCTAAATTTGAATTAATTCAAATGGTGCATCTTTTTGAAATGTGTAGGTTTAGATAAGTTGTATTTGACCAGAGATGGGTAGAGGTGGTGGTGGAATTTTGAGAATTCAAAAACTTGCAAAATTGGCTAAGTGGAGAATGTTCCATATGTTAAAAAGTTGGGACTTTGGATGAGCATGGCTCTTGATCCAAGATGATTTTGGCATGGTGATCTTCATCAAAGTTGTTCACCTTGATGTTGACTTTGAAATGGTGCAAAGAGTTAGCAAGAGTTGGTTTGGGAAAAATGAATGGCAAGGGCTCAAAGTGGTGATCAGACTAGAATTGTCAAAATTGACCATTATCATATGTGAGTGGAATTTGTGTTTGGATTTCATTTGAATTGTGAAACTTTGATTCCAAAAGTTGTAATAAGTGTTTAATAGCATTATTCAACTAATGGTGAAGACCAAATAGGTCTAGGATCAAAATTCATAAAAATGCCATAGGGCATATGTGAGGGTTTTTAGGGTTTTCCATCTATTGGATTTTCTTCCTCTTTGATTTATTTAGTTGGTGATCTTCATATGATCACACTAGGGTTTTAGAGCATATCAAATACAAGTAATAACAATCATCATGGCATATCACTCAAATGCACAAGTCCTATGCATGGTACTATATGCAAATAGAAAAGTTTTTTGTTGGTTTGAAATTTTGCTTTCTGGATTTCTCTAACTTTCTTTTTATTGAAATTTGGGGTGTTACATACTTGTCCATATGCTACAGCGGAGCGTGTCTCTCTCCCATACAGTGAATGCTAGGATCCATTTTATTCAAACAAAACAAAAACTAAAACAAACCGACGCTCCAAGCAAAGCACATAAGATGTGATGGAATAAAAATATAGTTTCAGGGGAGGAACCTGATAATGTTGTCGATGAAGAAGGGGATGCCTTGGGCATCCCCAAGCTTAGACGCTTGAGTCTTCTTAGAATATGCAGGGGTGAACCACCGGGGCATCCCCAAGCTTAGAGCTTTCACTCTCCTTGATCATGTTGTATCATCTCCCTCCCTTGATCCTTGAAAACTTCCTCCACACCAAACTTAGAACAACTCATTAGAGGGTTAGTGGACAATAAAAATTAACATGTTCAGAGGTGACACAATCATTCTTAACACTTCTGGACGTTGCATAAGGCTACTGGACATTAATGGATCAAAGAAATTTATCCAACATAGCGAAAGAAGCAATGCGAAATAAAAGGCAGAATCTGTCAAAACAGAACAGTCCGTAAAGACGAATTTTTAATAAATAATTCCGTTGCTCAGATCAGAAAACTCAAACTAATGAAAGTTGCGTACATATCTGAGGAACACGCAGGTAAATTGGCATATTTTTCTGAGTTACCTACAGAGAAAACAGCCCAGATTCGTGACAGATAGAAATCTGTTTCTGCGCAGAAATCCAAATCTAGTATCAACCTTCGATTAGAGGCTTCACTTGGCACAACAAAACACAAAACTAAGATAAGGAGAGGTTGCTACAGTAGTAAACAACTTCCAAGACACAAATATAAAACAAAGTACTGTAGCAAAATAACACATGGGTTATCTCCCAAGAAGTTCTTTCTTTATAGCCATTAAGATGGGCTCAGCAGTTTTAATGATGCACTCATAAGAAATAGTAGTTGAAGCGAAAGAGAACATCCAGAGGCAAATTCAAAACACATTTAAGTCTAACATGCTTCCTATGCATAGAAATCTTGTAAATAAACAAGTTCATGAAGAGCAAAGTAACAAGCATAGGAAGATAAAACAAGTATAGCTTCAAAAATTTCAGCACATAGAGAGGTGTTTTAGTAACATGAAAATTTCTACAACCATATTTTCCTCTCTCATAATAACTTTCAGTAGCATCATGAGCAAACTCAACAATATAACTATCACATAAAGCATTCTTATCATGAGTCTCATGCATAAAATTATTACTCTCCACATAAGCATAATCAATTTTATTAGTAGTTGTAGTGGGAGCAAATTCAACAAAGTAGCTATCATTATTATTCTCATCATCAAATATAGGAGGTATAGTATCATCAAAGAAAATTTTCTCCTCAATGCTTGGGGGACTAAAAATATCATGCTCATCAAAGCCAGCTTCCCCAAGCTTAGAATTTTCCATATCATTAGCAACAATGGTGTTCAAAGCGTTCATACTAATATCATTGCTACTAGCATGCAAATAAGATTCCATAGGTTTTTTAATTTTCGCATTAAACCATTCATGTCTTGACTCAGGAAATAGAATAAAAAGCTCTGGATGTTTTCCATTATGCCTTACTAGTGTAAACAAGAAACAAAAAGTTGCAATTGCAGGATCTAAAGGAAATAGCTTTGAGTACTTACGGCGCCGGAAAATAGCTTAGTAGCCGAGATCCGGAGTGTGAGTACCTTTTACCTTTCCTCCCCGCAACGGCGCCGTAAAAATAGCTTGATGTCTACGCCCCCTCCTTTTCCTGTAGACAGTGTTGGGCCTCCAAGAGCAGAGGTTTGTAGAACAGCAGCAAGTTTCCCTTAAGTGGATCACCCAAGGTTTATCGAACTCAGGGAGGAAGAGGTCAAAGATATCCCTCTCATGCAACCCTGCAACCACAAAGCAAGAAGTCTCTTGTGTCCCCAACACACCAAATAGGTGCACTAGTTCGGCGAAGAGATAGTGAAATACAGGTGGTATGAATAAGTAGCAACGGCACCAGAAAAGTGCTTTGCCCAGGACAGTAAACAAGCAGTAGTAACGCAGCAGTAGTAACACAAGAAAACAAGAAACAAGCAGCGATAGCAGTATTTAGGAACAAGGCCTAGGGATCATACTTTCACTAGTGGACACTCTCAACATTGATCACATAACAGAATAGATAAATGCATACTCTACACTCTTGTTGGATGATGAACACCATTGCGTAGGATTACACGAACCCTCAATGCCGGAGTTAACAAGCTCCACAATTCAATGTTCATATTTAAATAACCTTAGAGTGCATGAAAGATCAATACGACTAAACCAAGTACTAACATAGCATGCACACTGTCACCTTCACGCTATGTAGGAGGAATAGATCACATCAATACTATCATAGCAATAGTTAACTTCATAATCTACAAGAGATCATAATCATAGCCTACGCCAAGTACTAACACGGATGCACACACTGTCACCATTACACCGTGCAGGAGGAATAAAACTACTTTAATAACATCACTAGAGTAGCACATAGATAAATTGTGATACAAAACACATTGCAATCATAAAGAGATACTAGCCAAATGCCCGCGCGTTGCTGCGATGCAACCAGAAAGCATGTGTATGTAGTGTGTAGTAAAGTCCAATCTTGTATGACTTTAACATGAAGATTTGTCGTCCCGACCACACGGGGAAAAACCCACTTTTTTACATCTTCCTCCGCGCAACTAATTGTCCACACCCATTTGAATGCATTTGTTTCAACCAGTTTACATATTTCCCCTTTTTCCCATTAAAATAATAATATCTCATGAATGTCATGATGTCGAAAGCGCATATTGGGTTTGGGCTGCGGTCCTTTACAGCCGATGTCTGCTTATCTCCCCTAGAGCATTGTTCAATTTTCACTCGCACACGTGCCGCTGGTGTACCGAGCCAATCGCTTGGTCGCCTCCGCTGACCCATCGTAGCAAGCCACTCGCATATGTGACTAAGAGCATCTCCAGTCGCGTCCCCCAAAGCGTCCCCCAAACCGCGCCGGATCGAGCGTTTGGGGGACGAGTTTTGTTCGTGCCGCCTTTGGGGGACGTCGCTCCCCAGCCGCGTCCCCCAAACGCCGCCCCCAATCAAAAAATTCAAATAGATGCATTCAAAAGAGATCGTTCCCGCCGATTCGTCGCGATCAGAGTAGCGGCGATCGATCAAAGTACTGGGCGCGCGATCATATTACAGACCGTTGGTGCATGCAAATTAGAAGAAGGGGAAGGGGTTGGGCGACGGCGTCGTATCCTGAGTCGACGCAGGCCCGTCGAGCACGACGACCTCGTCGCGATCTGCCTGTTGCTGTGCATGGTGCGTCTGCTCCGTCGCTGACGCAGAGGCCGACGCAGGTGTAGCAGTAGAAGACGCGTCAGCCTGCTCTTGCTGCGCTGCCGCTGCCGCCGATGCCGCTGCCCGGGCCGCCGCGACCGCCGCCGCCATTTTGGCTTCGATGTCGTCGAGAATCTGGCCTTTGAAGAAGTTGTGCGCTGCTCGCGTCCGGGGAGACATTCCCTCTGTCGACGTTCTCAGCAGGGACATGTCGTCCATGCGTTTCTTGAGCTCCAGCTTCTCCTCTTGCCTCTTGAGCAGCTCCGCCCACCTTTCGTCGTTCTTTTCGGCGCGGGAGAGAAAGGTCGAGGAGACGTCGGCGAGGCATTTCTTGATCGACGCCTGCGTCTTCTCAGACGACGCAGCGTCGGCCAAGGCGGCCTTGGCAGCCTTGTTGCCAGTAGGACGCCCTGTCGAAGTTGCCAGCGGCGCGTCCAGATCAATGGCGTCCTTCCCCTTGGACAGCGACAGGCGCGTCAACCGCCATTTCTCATTCACTTTGAGCTTGCTATAGCAATGCATCAGCGCGAACGGCTTGTGACCTTCCGAGTGCCTCGAGTACAATTCCATGGCCCTATCAAACTAACCAAAGGAAGCAGAGTCATTTCATCGAACACAATGTAGGCGCTACGGATTATGGAAGAAAGAGTCGTACCAGTTGGGCGACGTCGGCGCCGCTGTCGCCTCTGGTCTCTAAGTCCAGATGGTACCCATGGAAGGAGTTCACCAATGCCTGGATGATGGCCCATCGCGTCGACATTGCCTTCTGGCTCCTCTTCATTGTCACTTTGTTGTAGTCGCTGTTGATGAGCTTGCGCTCATCGAACTCGGCCTTGATCCTCGCCCAATACTTCCCGCCTTTTTGGTTGGCGCCGATGATGGAGTCATGGCTCACCGTCGCCCACGACTCGCACAGAAAAAGATCTTCCAGAGGCGTCCACTTCGGGCCCCGTGTGCCCGACGCCTTCTTCTTCTTCTTCTTCTTCTTCCTCACGCCGTCCGCGTCTACCTCCACGAGATCATCGTCACCGGCACCCTCATCGTCCTCTTCGTCGCCGCCCTCTTCGTCCTCATCGTCGTCCTCCTCGTCGTCCTCTTCCTCGTCGTCCTCCTCCTCAACCCCGCCGTCCTCCTCAGCACCGGCGTCGTCGTATTCGAGCGGACCCCTGCGGCCGGTGAAAGGGGCGCCGTCCGGACCGGGTCCTTGCTCGCGCTGCTCGTACGCCGGGGAGTAGAGGTTGTTGGGGTTGAAGCCGCCGTGCGGCAGCGCATCCTGGTAGTGCGGCGACAAGTTAGGCGTCACGCACCCGGGAGTGCCGGAGGGGCCGTCATTGTAGAAGGCGGATGACGATGGAGAGAAGACTCCCGGAACGTACACCGGCACGTTCGTACTATATGGGCTCGCGTTGGTGGCGGCGATACACCCGGCCAGTATGTGCTATTGCTGGCGCGCCGCCAGAGCCTTCTTCTCCAGCTCCACCGCCCTCCGTCCTTTCCGCTCCGCCGTCGATATCTTCCGGCGCAGGAAATCTTGCTGCCATTCATCGTCGGTCCATCCTTCAGGCTTCTTCTTCAAAGCCGGCGCCTTCCGCGGCCTCGCGAACGGCGCTGTCGCCCCTTTCTTCCCATTGCCCGGCGGCTTCTTGGCCGCTTTCTTCGCCATCTTTTTGGGGGCTGTCGGCGGCGCCATGTGGAGAGGGTAGCGCCGGCGGGTGGACGACGGGTGGACGGCGGGATAGGAGAAATGAATCGGCGGCGGGATATGTTTTGGGATGCCTAAAATGCGCGGCGGTATAGGCGCGATTTGGCGGGAGCGGCGGGCGGCGGGATTTGGCAGGAGCGGGAGACGAATTTTCCCTGTGCCGCTGACGGGTCGGCCCCGCCACTCCCCGTCTCGCTTTTCGTTGTGTCCGGCGTCCCCGGTGCGTCCCCTGTGGGACGGGGACGGGCTCGGGGCGCCGGACACCGAATGGGGGCGCGCCGGACAAAAAAGGGCTTTGGGGGACGCGGCTGGAACGCATTTTCTGTCCGGCGCGCCCCAAATCCCTTTGGGGGACGCTTTGGGGGACACGGCTGGAGATGCTCTAAGTACTCAAACTTAACCAGCGGCTTGCATTTTGCTCTCTAGGCTGGAGTATGTATATGTTTGTAGACTCAGATTCCTCTATTCTTGTCCATACTAAATTGCAACTAAGCAAACGGAAATAAATATTCGTCGGATAATTGTATTGCGCGGCGAGAATATGTGAACTTCCAAATAGGTATGTGGGTCCATTATGATGGGGATCCATCGTGTGGCCTAGATCTTGATGGACGTGGAATGACGTTGTGGGTGCCGGTGAGATGGTCGGGAAGCTTAGCGGCGCTCAGGAGCGAGGGCACAATCTAGTGAAAAACAGGAGGACGATGACTTTCGGTTGGGCTCTCGAGCTCTTTATTGGTGTAGTTTTTTTTTAGAAAAATAGTGTCCAAGCTCCCCGGTTCCATTAAAATGCATCGAGATTTATTGGTGTACCTTTTGTGGCAATTGTTTTTGTCAGCGCTTTCACAGTTCTGCTAGTAATTCCAGTTTTGCTATTTTTGATGGGCAATTTCCAATCACTTGGGCGCTGGCGACGACAACTAAGAAAAATCTCCAAATTCAATCATAGTAAAGAAGATCAACGGAATAAGAATACACAAATGGAAAGCTGGGAATCCAAATTACTCTTGTCATGTGCCGCGTCGAAAGGGAGGTGTTGGTGTTCTTCCCGTCGTTCAATCGTGGATTCGTATTCTGTCAGCTAGCAGCGTGCGATTTTTAGGGAACAACTCGGTACTACACTTGAACGCAAGTGCGATCAACTCTTGTCGTGACAGCTCTTTTCCTTTTTAGAGTATCTTGTCGTGGCAGCTAAACATGATTTGATGCCCAGCTTTCTATACAAACTCGTTCGAACAATTAAGTCCCAATAGTTTGTAGATATGTATGGCAAGCCAACGGCCAACGCACACGTCGCTGGCGATAGAAATTTAGTACCACCTCGGCTACCACAAAGTCGCTCCGAAGTCCGAACACGGGAGTAGAAGGCTGTAAAAAAAAAAAAGGCTGTATTTTTTCTACGTAAAATCAGACGCTCTCCGAACGCTGGAGTACGAAGCGGTTACGTTTCATGTAGATATTGAACGGCACAGAGTTCACGAGAACGAATCTGCAATTCTATAAAGCCCACTCGAATCTGCAATTCTATAAAGCCCACTCGTGTGTCTTGATATGGCCCATGTGCGGTTCTGTGTTGGTGAATTTGGACCGTTCGGCTAACATCAAGCGTGCCACGAATCTGACCAGTGCTTGCGAGCGTTCGAGGAAAAAAGGCTTCAGGCTATTTGTGAGGCCCGTTTGTGACACCAGGCAGCCACTTATTGCAATTTAATACTCCCTCCGATTCATATTAATTGACTTTAATATGGATGTTTCTAGTACTAAAATGTGTCTAGATACATCCAGATTAGAGTCAATTAATATGAACCGGAGGGAGTAGTAAAGATAAATAAGCACTTCACTATGCCATTCATAACAGTGAATAAGTATTCTGTGAAATATAGCCTAAGAGATCCACACGGTGCACACACTGTCACCTTTACACACGTGGGACAAGGAGTCTCCGGAGATCACATAAGTAAAATTCACTTGACTAGCATAACGATATCTAGATTACAAGCATCATCATATGAATCTCAATCATGTAAGGCAGCTCATGAGATTATTGTATTGAAGTACATAGGGAGAGAGATGAACCACATAGCTACCGGTACAGCCCCGAGCCTCGATGGAGAACTACTCCCTCCTCATGGGAGACAGCAGCGTTGATGGAGATGGCGGTGGTGTCGATGGAGGAGCCTTCCGGGGGCACTTCCCCGTCCCGGCGGCGTGCCGGAACAGAGACTCCTGTCCCCCAGATCTTGGCTTCGCGATGGCGACGGCTCTGGAAGGTTTCTCGTACCGTGGCTTTTCCGTATCGAGGTTTTAGGTCGAGGGGCTTTATATAGGCGAAGAGGCGGCGTCAGAAGGTCGAAGGGGCGCCGACACTATAGGGGGGCGCGGGCCACCCCTAGGCCGCGCCAGCCTATGGTTTGGTGGGCCCGTGCCCCCTCTCTGGCGGTTCTCGTGTGTTCTGGATGCTTCCGTGCAAAATAGGAACCTGGGCGTTGATTTCGTCCAATTCCGAGAATATTTCTTTACTAGGATTTCTGAAACCAAAAACAGCAGAACAAAGAATCGGCACTTCGGCATCTTGTTAATAGGTTAGTTCCAGAAAATGCACGAATATGACATAAAGTGTGCATAAAACATGTAGATATCATCAATAATGTGGCATGGAACATAAGAAATTATTGATACGTCGGAGACGTATCAGTCCCCCAGTACCTAAACTGGTCAGAGCAGGCCATCACTTTTGATCGCCACGACACACCGGCTGTCCTGCCGAAGCCGGGCAGCTACGCCATGGTCCTTGACCCCACCATTGGCACAACCCGGCGCAGCGTGCGCTTCTCGCGCGTCCTCATCGATGGGGGCAGCAGCATCAACATCCTCTACCGCGACACCGCCAGCAAGCTAGGCATCCAAGAAGCCGAGTTGCGTCCCACCCCCACCGTCTTCCATGGCATCGTGCCGGGCCACTGCTGCCAGCCGATTGGCCGGATCACGCTGGAGGTGATGTTCGGGAAGCCGGATCACTTCCGCACCGACAAGATCGAGTTCGATGTGGTGGACCTCGTCAGTCCCTACCACGCGTTCCTGGGCAGGCCGGCCCTGACCAAGTTCATGGCGGTGCCCCACTATGGGTACCTGAAGATGAAGCTGCCCGGCCCTAAAGGGGTCATCACCGTAGCCGGCGACTATCGCCGCTCCATGGACTGCGCCACACAGAGCTCCAAGATGGCCCAGACGCTGGTCATCCACGACGCTGTCGCCTTTGCAAGGGCCGCACAGACGGACATGCCGGCTGCAGGCAACCCGGCTGGGATGACTCACTTCCAGCCGGCCGACAACACCAAAAAGATCCTGCTGGACCCGGCGCAGCCGGACAAATACGTCACCATCGGTGCCGGCTTGAGCAAGAAATAGGAAAGCGAGCTCACCAGCTTCCTCCGTGAGAATCGGGACATCTTCGCATGGACTCCAAGAGACATGCCGAGTGTGCCGAGGGAGTTGGCTGAGCACCACCTCCACGTCCGGCCTGAAGCCAAGCCGGTGAAGCAGCCCCTCAGGCGCTTCGCCGAAGAAAGAAGGAAGGCCATCGGTGAAGAAATCGCTCGGCTGCTGGCAGCCGGCTTCATCATGGAAGTGCTGCACCCAGACTGGCTGGCGAACCCGATCCTGGTCCTGAAGAAGAACGGCTCCTGGCGCATGTGTATCGACTACACCAGCCTGAACAAGGCGTGCCCGAAGGACCCCTTCCCCCTGCCGCGCATAGATCAAGTCATAGACTCGACTGTCGGCTGTGAAATGTTGTCTTTTTTAGACGCCTATTCAGGCTACCACCAGATTCCTTTGAATCCGGATGATCAAATAAAGACTTCGTTCATTACCCCGTATGGGGCTTACTGCTACACGACTATGCCGTTCGGCTTGAAAAATGCAGGCGCCACCTATCAAAGGTGCATGCAAAAATGCTTGCAGGATCAAATTGGCAGAAACGTTCACGCATATGTGGATGACGTCGTTGTAAAGACCAAGGAGACGACTACCCTCCTTGATGACCTGAGAGAAACCTTCACCAATCTACGAAGATTCCGGATGAAGCTCAGCCCGGCCAAGTGCACGTTCGGCGTGGCACCCGGCCAACTCCTTGGCTACCTCATCTCTCAGCCAGGGATCGAAGCCAACCCGGAGAAGATCAGTGCCCTGGAAAAGATGGAACTGCCGCAGTGCCTCAAGGGCGTCAAGAAGTTCACCGGTTGCCTGGCCTCCTTGAGCCGCTTCGTCAGCCGGCTGGGGGAGAAGGCACTGCCCCTGTACCAGTTGATGAAGAAGTCGGACAAATTCGTCTGGTCACCGCAGGCGGATGAAGCCTTCCGTGACTTAAAGCGCGTGCTCTCAACCGCGCCAATCCTCGCATCGCCGACTTCAATGGAGCCGATGCTGTTATACATCGCTGCCACCAACCGAGTGGTTAGCATTGTCCTGGTGGTGGAGCGTAAAGAAGCCGGCAGAGAGCAGCTGGTTCAGCGCCCAGTCTACTACCTCAGCGAGGTGCTTTCCCAGTCGAAGCAGAACTACCCCCACTACCAGAAGGTCACCTACGGCGTGTACATGGCGGCCAAGAAGCTCAAGCACTATTTCCAAGAGCACCCCATCAAGGTGGTTGCCACGGCACCCCTGGCGGAAATCATCGGCAGCAAGGACGCCAATGGCCGGGTTGCCAAGTGGGCCCTGGAGCTAGCTGCCCACACCATCCTCTACGAGGCACGCACGGCCATCAAGTCGCAGATCCTCGCTGACTTCTTCGTCAACTGGGCCGAAATGCAGTACCTGCCGCCTGTGCCTGACTCCACACATTGGAAGCTGCACTTCGACGGCTCGAAGATGCGCAATGGCTTGGGAGCCGACATCGTCATCACCTCTCCTAAGGGAGACCGGCTGGACTACGTCCTGCAGATCCACTTCGCCGCATCCAATAATGTGGCGGAGTACGAAGCGCTCATCCACGGGCTGAAGCTGGCCAAGGAGATAGGCATGCGTCGCATTCTTTGCTTCGGTGACTCCGACTTGGTTATACAGCAAGCATCGGGCGACTGGGACGCGAAGGACGCCAACATGGCCTCATACCGCTTCCACGTCCAGCAGCTATCCGGCTTCTTCGACGGCTGCGAATTCCACCATGTGCCACGAGCAAACAACGAGGCGGCTGACGCCCTATCCAAGATTGGCTCAACCCGGCAAGCTATTCCGCCAGGCATTGCCCTGGCACACCTCAAGAGGCCGTCCATCGCACCGTCACCGGACTCGGATTCCATATTCGTGCCGGCAGACCCGGGGGCTTCTCAGTCCAACCCGGGGGCTTCAAAGCCAAACTCGGGGGCTTCAAAGCCGAACCCGCCGGCTTCCAAGCCGAACCCGGCGACCACGCAGTCGAATCCGGAAGCTCCCACGCAGGAGGCCCTGTTGGTTAGCGTATTCGAGATAAGATGCGTACCTTCATGGGCACAAGAATTCCTCTCCTACCTCACCGACGGTGTGCTGCCTGATGACAGGGTCCAGGCCAGGCAGATTGAGAGAAGGGCCAAGGCCTATACCATCATCAACCACCAGCTGTACAAACGCAGCGTAAGTGGGGTGTTCCAGCGGTGCGTCGAGCCGACTGAAGGGATCGAACTCCTGCGGGAAATCCATCAAGGAGAGTGCGGTCATCACGCCTCCTCCAGGGCCATAGTGGCCAAAGCCTTCCAGCACGGTTTTTACTGGCCGACTGCGCTCAGAGACGCAGAAGAACTGGTGAAGAAGTGCAACAGCTGCCAGCGCTTCGCAAAGAAGAGGCACTCCCGGCTTCCGCCTTGAAAACCATCCCCATCACCTGGTCGTTTGCCGTATGGGGTGATACGTCTCCAACGTATCCATAATTTCTGATGTTCCATGCTTGTTTTATGACAATACTTACATGTTTTGCTCGCACTTTATAATGTTTTTATGCATTTTCCGGAACTAACCTATTAACAAGATGCCGAAGTGCCAGTTCCTGTTTTCTGCTGTTTTTGGTTCCAGAAAGGCTGTTCGGGCAATATTCTCGAAATTCGACGAAACAAAGACCCAAGATCTTATTTTTCCCGGAAGGCTCCAGAACACCGAAGGGGAGTCGGAGTCGGGCTACACCCTGGCCGCGCCGGCCTGGTGTGGGGCCACCCTGTCGCCCTTCCTGCGCCGCCTCTTCGCCTATATAAGTCCTTTCGACCTAAAAACGCGATACCAATTGACGAAACTCCAGAAAGACTCCAGGGGCGCCGCCGCCATCGCGAAACTCCAATTCGGGGGACAGAAGTCTCTGTTCCGGCACCCTGTCGGGACGGGGAAGTGCCCCCGGAAGCCATCTCCATCAACACCACCGCCTCCATCATGCTCCGTGAGTAGTTCCCCCATGGACTACGGGTTCTAGCAGTAGCTAGTTGGTACTCTCTATCCCATGTACTTCAATACAATGATCTCATGAGCTGCCTTACATGATTGAGATCCATCTGATGTAATCGGTGTTGTGTTTGTTGGGATCCGATGGATGATACATTATGATTAGTCTATCTATAAAGTTTGTGAAGTTATTGTTGCTGCAATCTTGTTATGCTTAATGCTTGTCACTAGGGCCCGAGTGGCATGATCTTAGATTTGAGCTCTATAATTATTGCTTAGATTGTATCTACAAGTTGTATGCACACGTCACTGTCCGAAACCAAAGGCCCCGAAGTGACAAGAATCGGGACAACCGGAGGGGATGGCGGTGATGTGAGGATCACATGTTTTCACGGAGTGTTAATGCTTTGCTCCGGTGCTCTATTAAAAGGTGTACCTTAATATCCAGTAGATTCCCTTGAGGCCCGGCTGCCACCGGCTGGTAGGACAAAAGATGTTGTGCAAGTTTCTCATTGCGAGCACGTACGACTATATATGGAAAACATGCCCACATGATTAATGAATTGATGTTCTGTCTTAATGCTTTGAATCCTATCAATTGCCCAACTGTAATTTGTTCACCCAACACTTGTCACTTGTTATTGGAGAGTTACCACTAGTGTAGATCGCTGGGAACCCCAGTCCATCTCTCATCATTATATACTCGTTCTATATGTCATTGGAAGTAGTATCAACTATTTTCTGGTGCCATTGCCTCTGTGTTATTATTCTTTATTTCTTTGTATTCTTGTTACTATTGCTCTCATATTACTGCTACTTTCACATCACCCCTATTACTAGTGCTTTTCCAGGTGCAGCTGAATTGACAACTCAGTTGTTAAGGCTTATAAGTATTCTTTACCTCCCCTTGTGTCGAATCAATAAATTTGGGTTTTACTTCCCTCGAAGACTATTGTGATCCCCTATACTTGTGGGTTATCAAGACTGTTTTCTGGCGCCGTTGCCGGGGAGGCATAGCTCTACTCATAAGTTCACCTGGGGAGTACACTCTACCTCTCTCTCTGTTTTTATTTTGTTTTGTTTTGTTTTGTTTTGCTTAGTTTACTTTTGTCTAGTTTATTTGTGCTTAGTTTATTTCTGTCTAGTATTACTTTGCTTAGTTTCTTTTTGTCTTGTTTTACTTTTCCTATATACCCAAAAATCCATAAAAATTTGAAAAACCTAAAAACTAAAAACTGATGTTATGGGAGAACCCACAACCTATTTGGAGCTCATAGAATTATATACTCCCTCCGTTCCTTTCTATAGTGCCTATAGATTTTTGGCACGGAAATTAGCGCAAGAGTATTTTTTACACAAAACCCCCTGGCTGAATGATTTGAGATCATACTAAAATTAGGGAAATCGATAACTTCCTAACTTACCATAAGAAATCCCACAAATCTGTCTGGTTGTCTCTCCATATATGTGCAGCCAGATTTAATTAAGGAAAGAAAAACATTGCTTCCTAAATCTAAGCAATCCTTGGGGCCATGCATTAGGAATCTCAATTAATTGTTTCATCTTTTGTATGGATCTTTTTTCATGCATGTCGTGTGGGAGTTGACTGGTGGAGGGGGTAATTGAAAAAAACCAAGCTACATCCTTATATTGTGAAACAAATGCCAAAAATCTATAGGCACTATAGAAAGGAACGGAGGGAGTAATAATTATAGAAAATCAAGAGCGGGTGAAGTGATGAGTGCTGTGATAGAAAAATTGAATACAATTGCTAAAATTTTCCTTAAACGCCATGATATAAACTGTTGCTCTCAACAGGATACTAAACATCTCAAATTTCAATGTGGCTTTAGTGAGGAATTTTTAATTAAGAACTATAATCGGAATAGCTATATTCATTTTGGGTTCGAAGAAGTAGAACAATTTGTCATATTTATGGGAGCCTCTGAGATAGAATCCTTCATGGCTAGAAATTATGAAACTTGTGTTGTTTGTAAGGACCTTAAAGATTATGTCTCTTCTATCCTTAATTTTTGCAATGAAAGTTACAGTGATAATCCTTATATCATTGATTATAAAGAGAGACTCATTAATGCACAAGAATGCACTCACAATTTGCAGGAACCGATGGAAGAAGAAATTGATGAACCTAAAAACTCATTGGATGAAAAAGAGGAGGAAATTGATGAACCTGAAAGCTCATTGGATGAAAAAGAAGAGGAGAGCGACGAACAAAAGGAGGAAGAATGGATTAGCTACCCATGCCAACCTTCTAATGAGAGTAACTCTTTATCTCTTACACTATTTGATTGTCCTCCATGCTTACCGAAAGAGGTTGAATGTTATGTTCCTGTGGATTCTATTGAAATATTCCCTATGAGTAAAACTTGTGAAAATAATTATGCTACTGTTATCTATGATAATCCATGCTATTTTGATAAATCTTATGATAATGCTTTGTTTGTGCCTGATGTCGAAATGCATGGTACTAAAGAATTTTGCGTAGCAAATGTTTATGATAAAGCTCTAGATGATGGTCCTATGTTACTTGATAATATTAATTGTACTACTAATGAAAATGGGATTGGAGAAGTCTTGACATTATCTATGAGTCCCATATCTCTTGAGATTGATCAATCATCTTGTTATATTATTGACAAAAGTGTGTTTGAAAGTTTTAATCCCACTATTCTCGAGCTTGATAAAAATTATATGTTTGTGGATCATGAAAAGTATGCTGCATGTGATAGTTATATTGTTGAGTTTGTTCATGAAGCTACTGAAAATTATTATGAGAGAGGAAAATATGGTTGTAGAAATTTGCATGGTACTAAAACACCTCTCTATGTGCTGAAATTTTTGAAGCTACACTTGTTCTATCTTCCTATGCTTGTTACTTTGCTCTTCATGAACTTGTTTATTTACAAGATTCCTTTTCATAGGAAGCATGTTAGGCTTAAATGTGTTTTGAATTTGCCTTTTGATGCTCTCATTTGCTTCAACTCTTATTTCTCGCGAGTGCATCATTAAAACTGCTGAGCCCATCTTAATGGCTATAAAGAAAGAACTTCTTGGGAGATAACCCATGTGTTTATTTTGCTACTGTTTTGTTGTGTTTTGGAAGTTGTTACTACTGTAGCAACCTCTCCTTATCTTTATTTTATTGCAATGTTGTGCCAAGTGAAGCCTCTAATAGAAGGTTGATACTAGATTTGGATTTCTGCGTAGAAACAGATTTCTGTCTGTCACGAATCTGGGTTGAATTCTATGTAGGTAACTCATAAAAATCTGCCAATTTATGTGCGTGTTCCTCAGATATGTACGCAACTTTCATTAGTTTTGAGTTTTCTGATTTGAGCAACGGAAGTACCTCTTTAAAATTCGTCTTTACTGGCTGTTCTATTTTGGCAGATTCTGTCTCTGTTTTTTTGCATTGTCTCTTGTGGACTTTAAGCAAGGCTTTCTAGACGTGGAGAGCTGTAGCTAATGTTTTATTGAGTTCTTGCAATGTGTCACTACAGGACCAAGGTGGATTCAAATTTTTTGAGTACTAACCCCTCTAATGAAGTTTATGAGAAGTTTGGTGTGAAGGAAGTTTTCAAGGGTCAAGAGAGGAGGATGATATATGATCAAGAAGAGTGAAAAGTCTAAGCTTGGGGATGCCCCCATGGTTCATCCCTGCATATTTCAAGAACACTCAAGCGTCTAAGCTTGGGGATGCCCAAGGCATCCCCTTCTTCATCAACTTATCAGGTTTCTTCTATTGAAACTATATTTTTATTCGGTCACATCTTATGTGCTTTACTTGGAGTGTCTGTGTGTTTATTTTTGTTTTGTTTTTGTTTGAATAAGATTGGATCCTAGCAATCCTTGTGTGGGAGAGAGACACGCTCCGCTTTTTCATATGAACACTTGTTCTTCGTTTTACTTTTAATGTTCAATGATAAAAGTTGGAAGCTACAATACTTATGGCTATTTGGTTGGAAACAGAAAATGCCTCATATTGACTTGGATAATTTGACACTTGGCAATTGTTTTGAGCTCTCAAGTAGATCATGATTAAGTTCTTGCATCATGTAGTTTAAACCTATTAGTGGAGAACTACCGTAGAGCTTGTTAAAATTGGTTTGCATGATTGGTCTCTCTTAAGGTCTAGATATTTTCTGGTAAAAGTGTTTGAGCAACAAGGAAGACAGTGTAGAGTATTATAATGCTTGCAATATGTTCTTATGTAAGTTTTGCTGTACCGGTTCATACTTGTGTTTGCTTCAAACAACCTTGCTAGCCTAAGCCTTGTACTGAGAGGGAATGCTTCTCGTGCATCCAAAACCTTGAGCCAAAACCTATGCCATTTGTGTCCACCATACCTACCTACTATGTGGTATTTCCTGCCATTCCAAAGTAAATTGCTTGAGTGCTACCTTTAAACAATTCAAAATTTATCACCTCTGATTTGTGCCAATGTTTTATAGCTCATGAGGAAGTATGTTGATGAGGTCTAAGACCCCGTGTGTGGCCCGATCTCGCGGATTGACTTCGAAACCAAGAGGGGAGATGAGAAAACGCGAGGAACACGAAGAACACGACGAACACGAGGAACTCCGAGACTCACGCACGCACACCAACCCGATACACCCGATACTTACCCCCGTGGCTCGATGGACCACGCCAATAGAATCACCCGGAAGAGGCACGCGGCAGAATTCCCGGTGAGAGATTGGTGTTGGAGAAAAGAGATTGGTGAGGGAGAGAGAGTAGCTTGTACTAGAATCTCACTCAACAATATCCAAATCAACAACAAGGATGGCCTTGATTACAGAGGGATGATACCCAAGGGAGACTAAGCTCAAAGGTAGGTTTGAGTTCAAAACAAGTCTAAAGAGCTAAAGGGGCGTCTGGGGTGCTTATATAGTCTTACAAGGCGTCACGGGCCGAAAAGGTACGAAGGAAACAAGTTCGGGCCAATTGGGCGACTTAAGTTGTGCGGGCCGGTCAGGGAGCCGGTCAGACCGGGCCTGGGACCGGGCAGGCCGGTCCAGACCGGGCCTGGGACCGGGCGGCAACCGGACGAGGTTCCGAGGCCCCGGGATGTTGCCCGGATGGCACGAGCGCAAATCCCGGTTTGGACCGGGCAGCCCGGTCAGGAGGCCGGTCAGACCGGATTCTGGACCGGGTGGACCGGTCAGGAGGCCGGTCTGACCGGGTTCTGGACCGGCCGGCCATCTTCTCTTCCTTGCGCTCTTCGGGCGACTTCCGGTCCAGCTCCATGTCCATCTTCACGTCCAGCTGCTCCTCTCCTCCTCTTGACCATGGTGTGTCCTCCTCTTCGTGCTCTTGATGCTCCTTGTACCTAATGACACATAACACGTCGGCATGAGGTAGCAATCCATCCAAAGGGGTACCAAGATCAAGGGTGGTGAGGAGCGAGTTCACCTCATCATGAAGAGCTTTAACTCGGGCTCGTGTCATCGGTCCACTTGGGGGACTTGTTGGTCTTGGTGTAGCGACGTCGGTGACCGGGGCTACATCATCTCCCCCCCTTGGGAAAGAGTCGTCCTCGACTCTTGCACCTCCTCATCTCCATGATAGGGTGACAAGTCCGAGACGTTGAACGTGTTGCTCACCAAGTACTTGGATGTCGGTATGTCGATGATGTAAGCGTTGTCGTTGATGCGTTTGAGGACCTTGAAGGGGCCATCTCCTCTTGGCTTGAGCTTGGAGTTGCGCTCGTGAGGGAATCGTTCCTTCCGGAGGTGGATCCAAACGAGGTCTCCTTCTTCGAATATCCTTGCCTTCTTGGTGTTGATGCGGTTGGCTTGACGAAGAACATGTTCTTGTATGGTTGCCCTTGTCTCTTCATGTAGTTTCTTGACGGCGGCGGTGCGCTTGTCGAAGTCCATGTTGATGCACTCGTGGAGGGGAAGCGGAAGTATGTCAAGTGCCGTGTAAGGTTCGAAGCCATAGACGACCATGAAGGGGCTCCTTGACGTAGTCTTGTGCTTGGCGCGGTTGTAGGCGAACTCGGCGTGAGGAAGGCACTCCTCCCATGACTTCAAGTTTTTCTTCACGAGGATGCGTAGGAGGGTGGAGAGGCTTCGATTGACCACTTCCGTTTGGCCATCCGTTTGCGGGTGCGATGATGATGAGAACAAGAGCTTGACTCCAAACTTCGCCATGAGTGACTTCCAAAGATAACTCATGAACTTGACGTCTCGATCCGACACAATGCTTTGCGGTACTCCATGTAAGCGGACAATTTCCCTGAAAAACAATGAAGCAATGTGTGAAGCATCGTCGCTCTTATGGCAAGGTATGAAATGAGCCATCTTAGAGAATCTATCCACTACAACAAATATGGAATCATGACCATGCTTAGTGCGAGGCAAGCCTAGAACGAAATCCATGCTAATATCGGTCCATGGTGCATAAGGAATAGGCAATGGCATGTAAAGACCATAAGGGTTGGAGGTAGACTTAGCTTGTAAGCATGTTGTGCACCGACGGCAAAGGCGCTCCACATCTCGCTTCATCTTTGGCCAAAAGTAGTGGGTTGAGAGCATGGCATATGTCTTGTCACGTCCAAAGTGACCCATAAGACCTCCTCCATGAGACTCTTGCAAAAGCAATTTTCGAAGCGAAGACTCGGGAATGCTAATCTTGTTAGCTTTAAACAAATAGCCATCATGCAAATAGAAATCATCCACTCCTCGCTCAACGGAGAACTTCTCAAAAATTGGAGCAAAGAAAGAATCGGAAGGATAGAGTTCTTTGATCTCTTCAAGTCCCAAAACATGAAAATCCAAACGAGTTAGCAAAAGGGTGTTTTTGCGGGAAAGAGCATCCGCCACAACATTGTCCTTGCCCTTCTTGTATTTGATCACATATGGGAAGGACTCAATGAACTCGACCCATTTTGCATGTCGTTTGTTCAAGTTGTGTTGGCTTTTCAAATATTTCAAGGACTCATGGTCGGAATGAATGATAAACTCTTTTGGCCAAAGAGAGTGTTGCCAAACTTCAAGAACACGAACCAAAGCGTAGAGATCCTTGTCATATATAGGATAGTTGAGGCGTGCGCCATCCAACTTCTCACTATAGTATGCCACGGGTTTGCCCTCTTGCATAAGAACACCACCAATACCAAGCCCACTTGCATCATACTCAATCTCAAAAGTTTTGGCAAAATTTGGAAGAACAAGAAGAGGAGCTTCGGTAAGGCGTTTCTTCAACTCATCAAAAGCATTTTGTTGGGCCTTGCCCCAAACAAACGGAACATTCTTTTTGGTAAGCTCATTCAAAGGGCAAGCAATGGTGCTAAAGTCTTTCACAAAGCGGCGGTAAAACCCGGCAAGTCCATGGAAGCTTCGGACTTGACCAACATTTGTAGGGGTAGGCCAATTGTGGATGGCCTCCACCTTGGAAGAATCAACTTCAATCCCATTAGCGGAAACCACGAAACCAAGAAAAACCAATTTGTTTTGAGCAAAGGTGCATTTGGGGAGGTTAGCATAAAGCTTTTCATGGCGCAAGATGCACAAGACCTCTCTCACATGTTGCACATGGTCCTCGAGGTTTTTGCTATAAATAAGAATATCATCGAAGTAGACAACCACGCTCTTGCCAATGAGAGGACGCAAGATGTGATTCATGAGGCGCATGAAAGTTGATGGAGCATTGGAAAGACCGAAAGGCATAACGAGCCATTCATAGAGACCGAGTTTGGTCTTGAATGCCGTTTTCCATTCATCACCAATAGCCATGCGGATTTGATGGTAACCACTACGCAAATCGACTTTAGAGAAAATCGTGGCACCACTAAGTTCATCAAGCATGTCATCTAAACGCGGGATGGGATGGCGGTAACGGACGGTAATGGCATTGATGGGGCGACAATCCATACACATCCGTTGCGTCTCATCCGGTTTAGGCACAAGAATCACGGGAACCGCACAAGGGCTAAGGCTTTCGCGGACGTACCCTTTGGCGAGGAGATCTTGAATTTGACGGTTGATCTCCTTGGTCTCTTCGGGGTTGGTGCGGTAGGCGGCACGGTTTGGAAGCGGAGCGCCGGGTATGAGGTCGATGCGGTGTTCTATGCCTCGGAGTGGTGGTAGTCCATGAGGGAGCTCATCGGGGAAGACGTCTTGAAATTCCTGCAAAAGAGACAACAAAGACGGAGGAATGTTGGTTAAGTCGTTAGCCACCGATGATGGTCCCTTGCATATGAGCACATAGTGCAATATGGTGGATGGGTTCTCTTGGAGCTCTCTCCACTCACTCTTGGTGGCTAGAAGGACACTCTTGGACTCACTCATATATGGCTTGTGGCGCTCACTCTCTTTGTGGTGGGTCGCTCCCTCTCCTCTCATCTCACTATGGTTGGTGCGGAGTTGTGCCCTCGCTAAAGCCTTCGCATTATCCGCGATGATTTGGCTAGGAGTCATCGGGCGCAACTCGAACTTCTTGTCGTTGACCTTGAAGGTGTATGTGTTGGAGAGTCCATCATGTATAGCCTTCTTGTCATATTGCCAAGGGCGGCCAAGCAACATGTGGCACACCGTCATGGGTACCACGTCACACTCGATGGTGTCCTCATAAGGGCCGATCTTGAAGTTGACGGTGACGGTATGTTGTATCTTGACGTTGCCCTTGTCACTCAACCATTGGATATGGTAGGGGTGAGGATGCTTGCGGAGAGTGAGGTTGAGCTTGTCACACAACTCGGTGCTTGCAAGGTTATGGCAACTTCCACCATCTATGATGACCTTGATCGACTTGCCACCAATTCCGGCACGGGTTTGGAAGATGTTGCACCGTTGTTCTTCCATATCATGAGGTTGTGTGGTTAGCACCCTTGTGACCACAAGTGAGGGAATTGGGTCATGCTCACATAAGAGAGAATCTTCTCCACTTTCTTGCTCATAAGCTTCTTCACTTTCCACGGCGGCTTGCACAAGGGCTTCATATTCATCCTCATCAAGAGTCTCGATGTCACCATTCTCCATAGTGATCATAACCTTGGTGTTCTTGCACTCAAACGATTTGTGACCTTGGGTGCCACACTTGAAGCAAGTGACACTAGAGGGTCCCGTGGATGCCTTAGAGGAGGCGGTGGAGGAGACCGTTTGCTTCATGCGACTTTGGATAGTCGGTTTCTTGGATGGTGTAGAGGATGCGTCGGCCTTGGCACTTGTAGCATGAGGAGTTGATGTAGTAGGAGGAGTCGATGTAGCGAGCTTGGAGGAGAAATAGGACTTGGCCTTGGAGTACTTGATGTCCTCAATCACTTGGCGCTCGGCCTTCGATGCTTGGTGGACTAACTCAACCATGTTGGAGTAGGGTTGGAACTCGACGATCCTCTTGATAGGGTAAGTAAGGCCATTGAAGAAACGGGCAATTGTTTGTTCCTCGGACTCTTGGATGTTGGCTCGCATCATAGTGAGCTCCATCGCCTTGTAGAACTCCTCAACGGTCTTGGTGCCTTGCTTCAACTTTTGGAGCTTGTTGAAGAGGTCGGTCATGTAGTGTGCGGGGACAAAGCGAGCATGAATTTCCTTCTTCATATCTTCCCAAGTGTCAATAGGAGGTTCACCCTTCTCTTCTCGAAGAGTGAGGACTTGCTCCCACCAAGTGTTGGCGTAGTCTTCAAACTCGAGTGATGCCATAGCCACTTTCTTGGCACCGGAGTAGTTGTGGATGCGGAAGATCTTGTCCACCTTGAGTGCCCATGAGAGGTAGGCTTTGGCATCGTCTTCACCTTTGAACTTGGGCATGTTGAACTTGAGTTTGCCATACATGTTCTCTTCATCCTCCAAGTTTCCTCTACGAGGAGGGGCGCCATCATCTCTTGCGGCTAGAGGTGGAATAGGAGGTCTTCTACGGCCAACCATAGCATTGGGTTGGCGTTGAAGATGAACGCTTGCTTCACTTGGTTCACGGTGAGGATGTTGTTGAAGATCTTGTCGCGGTTGAGGACGATGCTCAATGTTGGGTCTCTCATCTTGATCATGGTGTAGCTCTCCTCGTCCACGTTGGTCATGGCGAGGGTGGCGTCGGAGATCTCGCCGAGGTGGATCTTGAGGATCTTGGTCTTGGGGATGGCCATCACACCCATGGTGGGCATGGCGATCCGCTTGGTGATGATCTTGTTGAAGGACTTGGTCTTGTGGAGGACGCTCATGTGGACGAGCATGGCGATGTATTTCTCCACGCCTAGAGTTGGAGCGGGAGTCTTCATGACGAGCATGTGGGCGATGAGGTCGATGATGGTCTTCATGCCTTGAGGAAGAGCTTGAGGACGAAAGGCCACCATGAGAGTAATAGTCTTGTGGCGAGCTTGATGAAGATGAAGTAGAGCGGTGTCGACGATGACGACCCAAGTTGGTGATGGCGCGCTCGAGGCTATCCATGCGCCGCTCCATGTTGGCATCATTAGCCGCCATTTGGCCATTCAAGTTGTCCGTAGCTTCACGAAGAAGAGCCAAGTCTTGGTTCACGGTGGCGAAGTTGTGAGCCACCTCATCGTATTGCTCATCAATGCGGGTCTCGAAGAGGGAGAGTTGCTCCTTGAACTCTTGTCGTTGCGTCCATAGGTTGTGTTGAGTAGCCAACCTCTCGGTGTTGCGGAGGATCTCTTCATCCCTATTGGTATCTCCGTTCCTATCCATGATGGAAAGACAAGAACTATGTTGTGTATGTTAGTGGAAGGAGACTACCTCGCACTCTTACCAAGGTAAGATAGTATTGAGGCAATCCACCAAATCGAAAGCAAGATCAAGTGTATCGGGAACACACGCAAAACCACACACAAAAGCTAGCAAATATGGTGTTAGGCGAGTGTTGTGGAAAGCCAAAAGACAAATCCAAGATCGAGTATGTTGTTAAAAGTGGGTGAGGACCAAAAATCCAAATGTCAATGTGAAGATCACTATAAACACGAAAAAAGTTGTGGAACGCACACACGAGATAAGCGGGGTTAGTGCAACCAAAAGTGAGCGGAAAAGTGTATGTATAAGTGCTCGGTGTCACACTAACACAAAGAGAGCCAAAGCTTCGGTTGCAAAGGAAGAGACAACAAGATTCACACGTGGCCTCTCTTCTCCTATCTCTCTTTGCTTAAAAGCTTTTTCTCTTTTGTATATGGCGGCACTTGCACTCGTTTGTATCTTTGGTGGCACGTGGACACTTTTGTATGTATGGGCGTATGGATGTATGGATGTATGGTGCTACTCGCACTCTTTTTGTGTTTTTGGGGCTTTTTCACGCACTATGTTAGCGTTAGCCTCGCTTTTGCTATCTTGCCACACGAGTGTTTGCTTGGGTGCCTTACTCAACGCGACACACACACCTCACAATGCGGGGCCACGTGCAATGTCTCGCAACACTAAACAAGCAATGCTCGATGGGATAGATCGCAAAAGGAAGAGGGGTTACAAGGTTGAAGCTGCAAGTTATACCTGCGATGGTGGTGGTGGTGGTGGTGGTGGTGGTGGAGATCGCCGGAAGACGAGGTCGAAGGAGGGGGCGTTGCTGCGCCCGGTCTGGGGCCCGGTTGGACCGGCTCCTGGACCGGCCTGGCCGGTTGTACGGCCGGTCGACCGGATTCTGGACCGGCCCGGCCGGTCTGTAGCCCGGTTGACCGGTGCTCAACCGGATCGCGCAATTTCTCTCTCTTGTTCTTCACGAAAACCAAGCCAAATCGACCAAATCGAAGGGAAACGATGGAATTGGAGGCTAAAAGTTGGGGAAATAGTAGATCAAGCACAACAACACCAGATCCACGGACCAAAACCACTCAAAACGCAACCAAATCACAGATCGGTCAAGAGGCACTTTGGGGCTATTTTTGGGGATTTTTTGGAAAATTTTCTAGGGACGAAATCGAGTGGGTGGAAGGTCAAATCCGCGGTAACCAAGAGCTGCTGATACCATATGATGAGGTCTAAGACCCCGTGTGTGGCCCGATCTCGCGGATTGACTTCGAAACCAAGAGGGGAGATGGGAAAACGCGAGGAACACGAAGAACACGACGAACACGAGGAACTCCGAGACTCACGCACGCACACCAACCCGATACACCCGATACTTACCCCCGTGGCTCGATGGACCACGCCAATAGAATCACCCGGAAGAGGCACGCGGCAGAATTCCCGGTGAGAGATTGGTGTTGGAGAAAAGAGATTGGTGAGGGAGAGAGAGTAGCTTGTACTAGAATCTCACTCAACAATATCCAAATCAACAACAAGGATGGCCTTGATTACAGAGGGATGATACCCAAGGGAGACTAAGCTCAAAGGTAGGTTTGAGTTCAAAACAAGTCTAAAGAGCTAAAGGGGCGTCTGGGGTGCTTATATAGTCTTACAAGGCGTCACGGGCCGAAAAGGTACGAAGGAAACAAGTTCGGGCCGATTGGGCGACTTAAGTTGTGCAGGCCGGTCAGGGAGCCGGTCAGACCGGGCCTGGGACCGGGCAGGCCGGTCCAGACCGGGCCTGGGACCGGGCGGCAACCGGACGAGGTTCCGAGGCCCCGGGATGTTGCCCGGATGGCACGAGCGCAAATCCCGGTTTGGACCGGGCGGCCCGGTCAGGAGGCCGGTCAGACCGGATTCTGGACCGGGTGGACCGGTCAGGAGGCCGGTCTGACCGGGTTCTGGACCGGCCGGCCATCTTCTCTTCCTTGCGCTCTTCGGGCGACTTCCGGTCCAGCTCCATGTCCATCTTCACGTCCAGCTGCTCCTCTCCTCCTCTTGACCATGGTGTGTCCTCCTCTTCGTGCTCTTGATGCTCCTTGTACCTAATGACACATAACACGTCGGCATGAGGTAGCAATCCATCCAAAGGGGTACCAAGATCAAGGGTGGTGAGGAGCGAGTTCACCTCATCATGAAGAGCTTTAACTCGGGCTCGTGTCATCGGTCCACTTGGGGGACTTGTTGGTCTTGGTGTAGCGACGTCAGTGACCGGGGCTACATCATATGTGGTGTTTATCTTTCAATCTTGTTGGGCAACTTTCACCAATGGACTAGTGGCTTCATCCGCTTATCCAATAATTTTGCAAAAAGAGCTGGCAATGGGATTCCCAGTCCCAAATTAATTAACCTAAATAGACACTCCTCCATGGTAT
The DNA here is from genome assembly GCF_019359855.2 of Lolium perenne. NCBI lineage: Eukaryota > Viridiplantae > Streptophyta > Magnoliopsida > Poales > Poaceae > Lolium > Lolium perenne. Next base: position 100,795,209 of record NC_067244.2, on the reverse strand, counting down.
GTGATTGTTGGACGGCACCCGAGGATTCGGTTAGCCATGGCTTGAGAAAGCAAAGGTGGAGAGGAGTGTCATCATAATAAAACTAAAATAAAAAGGCACTCCTTCATGGTATGAGATTGTTGGCAGGCACCCGAGGATTCGGTTAGCCATGGTTTGTGAAAGAAAGGTTGGAAGGAGTGCCACCCAAAAATAAAAATAATTCATGGGAGCCGCTCTTTGAAGGTTTGTCTGGCGAGGGGGTTACAGTGCCCACTACCATTCGTTGACAACAACAAGCACCTCTCAAAATTTTACTTTTTATGCTCTCTTTTATGTTTTCAAAACCAAAGCTCTAGCACAAATATAGCAATCAATGCTTCCCTCTGCGAAGGGCCATTCTTTTACTTTTATGTTGAGTCAGTTTACCTACTTCCTTCCATCTTAGAAGCAAACATTTGTGTCAACTGTGCATTGATTCTTACATACTTGCTTATTTGCATTCATCATATTACTCTGTATTGACAATTATCCATAAGATATGCATGTTGAAAGTTGAAAGCAACCGCTGAAACTTAATCTTCCTTTGTGTTGCTTCGATGCCTTTACTTTGAATTTATTGCTTTATGAGTTAACTCTTATGCAAGACTTTTGATGCTTGTCTTGAAAGTACTCTTCATGAAAAGTTTTGCTATATGTTATCTATTTGTTAGCAACTATAGATTATTGCCTTGAGTCACTTCATTCATTTCATATGCTTTGTAATAGTATGATCAAGGTTATGTAAGTAGCATGTCACTACAGAAATTATTCTTTTTATCGTTTACCTACTCGAGGACGAGTAGGAACTAAGCTTGGGGATGCTGATACGTCTCCAACGTATCCATAATTTCTGATGTTCCATGCTTGTTTTATGACAATACTTACATGTTTTGCTCGCACTTTATAATGTTTTTATGCGTTTTCCGGAACTAACCTATTAACAAGATGCCGAAGTGCCAGTTCCTGTTTTCTGCTGTTTTTGGTTCCAGAAAGGCTGTTCGGGCAATATTCTCAGAATTCGACGAAATAAAGACCCAAGATCTTATTTTTCCCGGAAAGCTCCAGAACACCGAAGGGGAGTCGGAGGATAGCCAGGGGCCACCACACATGTGGGCCGCGCGGGCTACACCCTGGCCGCGCCGGCCTGGTGTGGGGCCACCCTGTCGCCCCTCCTGCGCCGCCTCTTCGCCTATATAAGTCCTTTCGACCTAAAAACGCGATACCAATTGACGAAACTCCAGAAAGACTCCAGGGGCGCCGCCGCCATCGCGAAACTCCAATTCGGGGGACAGAAGTCTCTGTTCCGGCACCCTGCCGGGATGGGGAAGTGCCCCCGGAAGCCATCTCCATCAACACCACCGCCTCCATCATGCTCCGTGAGTAGTTCCCCCATGGACTACGGGTTCTAGCAGTAGCTAGTTGGTACTCTCTATCCCATGTACTTCAATACAATGATCTCATGAGCTGCCTTACATGATTGAGATCCATCTGATGTAATCGGTGTTGTGTTTGTTGGGATCCGATGGATGATACATTATGATTAGTCTATCTATAAAGTTTGTGAAGTTATTGTTGCTGCAATCTTGTTATGCTTAATGCTTGTCACTAGGGCCCGAGTGGCATGATCTTAGATTTGAGCTCTATAATTATTGCTTAGATTGTATCTACAAGTTGTATGCACACGTCACTGTCCGGAACCAAAGGCCCCGAAGTGACAAGAATCGGGACAACTGGAGGGGATGGCAGTGATGTGAGGATCACATGTTTTCACGGAGTGTTAATGCTTTGCTCCGGTGCTCTATTAAAAGGAGTACCTTAATATCCAGTAGATTCCCTTGAGGCCCGGCTGCCACCGGCTGGTAGGACAAAAGATGTTGTGCAAGTTTCTCATTGCGAGCACGTACGACTATATATGGAAAACATGCCTACATGATTAATGAATTGATGTTCTGTCTTAATGCTTTGAATCCTATCAATTGCCCAACTGTAATTTGTTCACCCAACACTTGTCACTTGTTATTGGAGAGTTACCACTAGTGTAGATCGCTGGGAACCCCGGTCCATCTCTCATCATTATATACTCGTTCTATATGTCATTGGAAGTAGTATCAACTATTTTCTGGTGCCATTGCCTCTGTGTTATTGTTACTGCTGCTGTGTTACTGTTACAATTGCTCTCATATTACTGCTACTTTCACATCACCCCTGTTACTAGTGCTTTTCCAGGTGCAGCTGAATTGACAACTCAGTTGTTAAGGCTTATAAGTATTCTTTACCTCCCCTTGTGTCGAATCAATAAATTTGGGTTTTACTTCCCTCGAAGATTATTGCGATCCCCTATACTTGTGGGTTATCATGGGGTTTGGATATTGTAACGGCCCGGGATAGCACCCCTATTAGATTTGTTTGTTTCTTTTCTTCTTGTGCATCATCATGGCATCATGCACGCATCACATCCATGTTTTAACAAAATAAAATTATTTTAAATAAAAACTATTTCGTTTTCGCCTCTCATATGGTTTATATAATAAACCACCTCTTTCTATTCATTCAAGAAAACCCTCTCCCCTCACCCTGGGCTGCTCTCTCTCTTCCTGGCCCAGCTCTCTCTAACTCTTCCTCTCTCTCGCAGCCCAATCCAACACGGAGGCCCATTTCTCTTCCCAGCCCAGTTCTGGTCCAACCCACCTTTCCTCCACTGAAACGAAACGGTACGACCTCCTCGTTGTCCTCTTCCCCTCACGCGGGAGGCGTGAGCCCCCCGTGCCCGTCACCATCGCCATGGCCTCATGGACCACGCCCGCTCCCCCACCTGCTCCCCCCTTTAATCTCCACCGAGGCAGCCCCCTGGGAAACCCTAGCCTCTCCCCTTTTCCCATCCTCGCGCCACCACCCTCTCCCCTTTCTCTTTTCTCTGTGAACGACACCAAGGGGAAAAGTCCCACAGTACCACCTCCACCCCACCATGGCGCCGCCTCTCTAGGACGCCCCTCAGCGAACTGAAGCCACCCGCAGATTCGCATCGTCGTCCTCGTCATCCCCTCCAAAGGAATCGAGCTAGGAGCCACCCTATCGAGCGCAAGGTCCCCAATTCTCCTCGCCGGCCGCCACACTCCGGCGACGTTTACGGCTGTCTCCGACCTCCTCCTCCATCTTCGGCGTTCTCCTCGCGTTCCTGGTGAGCTTGCGCCCCTCCTGGACCTCCTCCCCTTCCGATTCCCGTCCTCAGCCATCCCAACATCGTTGACCTTCATTAATCGCCGCAGGAGCTCGACACCGGCGACTCTCCGGCGATCCCCTGGGCTCCGCACTGCCTCCATCACCTTCCCCGCGTCGAGCCGCACCCCCGACGCCGTCTCACCCATCCTAGTTCACCCGGAACCTCCAGATCCGTCTCCGACCAGAGCTCTTTCCGCCATGGCCTTCATCCTGGAGCTCTGGTGTTTGCTTCATGTTGCCGCGCACCCATCTCTTGACACCATCAGGTCAACATCGCAGTGGTAAACTTCTTGCTCTCTGATCCTTGAGGTTCCGAGTTCAAATCCCCAATCTGGCTAATAAAGCCTTTTTCTTTTGTTCCCTTGTTAATTGATTCAGATCCGCACCTGATGGGCTTCAGCCCAGATCGTCCCTCCCTTGGAGAAGCCCATCGCACGCGCAGCAGTCAGTGAGCCCAGCGCTGCAGGTAGCGGCCCAACACGCCAGATCCTCCCATCTCTTTTATTTTATCCCATTCTTTTGCAAAATTGGTTTGAATTATATTTTCTAAACCGTAACTCGAAATAAAATGCTTTCTATTTGAAAATTGATCAGAAAAACATAAGGAACATGAATATACCATTCATATACCTGTTTGCATCTCGCATCATGTCGCACGCTGATAGTTATGCATGTTCACCTTACATATATGCGGAGTATTTCGGAATTCCAACTAGGATTTCCCCGCTCCGTTTAATATTGAAGTAGCCCACCCCTGCCATATCTTGCCATGCTAATCAACACTTAACTTTGGCGGTAGAAATGCAACTTCAACCTTAATTGTTTGTCCGGGGTTTTGACTCCGATTAATATGGATAAGTTGCATTGCACCATCACTGCCATGTCATGCATATCATCTTGATCATGCTGGATCTTATTTATCCATAGTAGTAAGATTTGCATCCGATGTGTGTTCCAGCATTTGCTTCTTCCCGGATAGGATCACGAAGTGGTGCGGTGAGATACGCCAAGTTCTCCGGATGTTCCTCGGCAAGCTTTAACAGGCAAGCATTTCCCCTATACCCCTGCCCCTGCAGGAGTCGCTTACCTATTTCATTTTTCCTTCTCCCTCATGCTATCCTTAAGTTGCGTTCTTGTCACGTGTCCCTTCCACTTGTTGCCTCAAGTAGCCTATATTGCCTCCACCAACCACCTACAGCTATTGTTTGGTTATCGAGTCTGCCTTTGCGAGTCGTAGTGCATGCTAGTGTTGTTTTATCTCGTTACCATTATTGTTATCTTATCGAGTTATATGTTGGGAAGAATCATGGTTACTTTAGTTGTTGATATTTGTTTAGCGGAGGCATCGGTGGGTCAGCTGCTCGTTTTGTGACGGCTCACTTGTGTTTCCTAAATATCTTAGGACCCCGAGTTCTTGTTATCTGTTCCGAGACTGAGCGCTCTAACCACACGTGGGTATGCTTACCGGGTCTCCCCTCGACCACTGCCGTAATCTACAGCCTTGTCCAGTGGCCACAACTAGTTTGGATGTTTATTTTGTTTCTCCCGAGCGTGCAAGCATGTTTCTTTGTGGTCAGATGATATGATGTTACTTTTGGGGAAGCCGTGAGTGCCTTGTATCCCCGTTGTCTCTTGCACGTCCGTAGGTGCGGCACGTATTGTTAAGAGGTCATCCTCTAGTGGGCTCTGATCCTCTTAGCCGTTCTCGCAACAGCTAGGTCCGCCTCGGAGTTTCGATCGGGCTCCGAAACGGGTTAACTTAGTTAGGTGGCTTCCTGGACATTGTTGTCGTGAAGGAGAGTGCGTGTCGTGATATCCACCTGTCGTAAGTGGGTTGATCGTGCGTGTGGGCACATTTGGGCACCCCAGCAGGGTTACAATCTTATCGATAAGCCGCGTCAGCTGTTATGGACGACTTGGAGCTGTACGACTCGACCATAGACAACTTACACCTGTTGTTTCAATGCTAATAACTTGAATAGTAAGATAGAATGATATGGGCACGGAGGCCTATGTGGAGCCCCGATTCAGGACTCCACCAGCTTAGTTATCTTATTTTATGTATATGGTCATATGTGGGCCAATTAGGGTTTTTAATAAATTGAGTCAGTTTGGTTTGGGCCTGTCCAAACCAAGGTAGAGAGGCCCACTAGGGGCCGGCCGGCCACCCCACCCCTCATATAAGTGGAGGTGCGGCTAGGTTTAGAGGTAGAACAAGTTTAGTCTAAAGTTTAGGTTATACCTAGTTGCGTGTGTTCACGTGTATCATCCCTCCGGGGGTACGGCGCTGCCGTTTATCTATACTATTATCCGCTGCGAAGGTTCTTGTGTTCATCAAGGATTATCTAGCTCTTGGTTTGAGGCGTATCGTTCATCGATCCGTTGCTTGCTGGATTCGTTCCCTCTTCTCCAGGCTGCGTTCATCGCGTTGTTGGGAGGATTCTCTACCCCAGGTTCTCGCTGTGAAAGATCGGGCATCAACTTAGGTGGATTGGCTTAGATCCACCGTATCATGTGGTATCAGCTTTCTGGGTTGCTCACGGCGAGGTGTTGTTGATCGATCTCTTTGATCGGTTTGCATCGGAGAAGATTAGCTCTAAGATCGGAGGAGTTTGGCTCTCGGTCGAAGGAGCTTGGTTGGAGGAAGTTTGGTGTTGTTTGGTGAAGTTTGGAGGTCATCCATGGCTGTTTCGGAGGTCAAAATCGCGAAAAATCGCGACCAGAATCGGGAAGAAGACGAAATTTCGCGACCAGGAAAAACTTCGTATGAAATCCGGTCAACCGGAACTGACCGGGCTGCCTGGCAGAGAACCCGGCCGACCGGGCGGCAAACCGTCCAGTTCGCAACTTCGCCACTTTCCGGTTGTGCTCCGGGACGAGGCAGCCGATCCGGGTGGCGACAGTCAGCAGACCGATGGCCGGACCGGCGGCCGGTGGAGGCCGGTCCAACCGGGTCTGGCCGGGACGGCGTCTGTTCCTGCGGCTTTTCCTCCGGCGGTTTCTCCTGTTCTTTGCGGTTGCTTCTTCGGCTACTGCTGCTCTTGTTTCTCCGGCGATGCTCCTTGATGCTACTACTGTTGTTGCTTCATTTGGAGACGATGTGCGTGGCATACGGTGTTCACGTGGCACGAAATCCGGTGATGTTTTCAATGATTACCTTGATATCCGCCGTTGGGAGGACGTACCGCATTGTGTGTCAGGACTAAAGTGGTATTTATGCCATGACGCGACAATTGAGCAAGACGAGGATTGGGAGAAGTACATGGAGTTGGGTTTCCAACGATGTCGTCGCTACAAAGGGAAGTTCACTGGGTATGATGCCTGTCTTCTAGCTCACAGGCGTGTGGATGCCGAGTTGGACATATATTGGTATGATGCCGTTGATAGAGGCGAGTATGCTTATACTTGGGCGGACTTCAAAATGTTTCTTCGTGGTGGTTTTGGGTTACCATTGCAGCAGCGTAAGCAGTCGTCCAGAGTTGTGCATGCAATAGAGGAAGTGGACAAGTGCATAGTTCCTATTCAGGAGATTGTTCCACTACCAACAGTCACTAAGGTTGAGGTGAAATCTTCAGAGGAGAGGAAACCTGGCTCTGATACCAAGAGTACTACTGTGACTGTTGAGGCGGATGTACCATTGAGCGGGCTGAATATGCAACTCAAGAGGGTACAAGGTGATGCTTGCAAGACAGTTGACAAGGGTCAGCGGTGGAGTTTGTTTCAGACTCAGTGCTTTATCAAGGGCAAGGCTTGCAAGTTGATGGTTGATGGTGGAAGCTGTACTAATGGCATTAGCAAGGCGATGGTGGCAGCATTGGGATTGTCTACATGGCGTCTTCCTGAACCTAAACGTCTTGAGTGGTTGAATAGCTGTGGTATGCTGAAGATTACTCATAAGGTGCGTGTGCCATTTACAGTTGATGATTATGTTGATGAGATCGATTGTGATGTGTTGCCATTGGAGGTGTGTGGATTGCTACTTGGGCGTCCTTGGCAGTATGATCGTAATGTGACACATGTCAAGCAGCAAATACATATTCTTTTATGCATGGTGGCAAACAGCGGACTTTGAAGCCTATGGGTGATGATCATATCAAGTCCGATGTGGAGTTAGTGGTGCGTAAAGAGAAGTTGCACAAGCCTAAAGTGCAGCAAGAAGTGCATGATGTTCCGACCATTGATGTTGGTGTTGTTTCAGCCATGCATGTAGATGACAAGACAGTTCTTGTTGGTGACAAGCCGGATGAAGCTACACTTGTTGTTGATGTGGATGTTGCAGCATGTGCTACAGTTCCAGTTTGTGTTGATGCCAGTATACAGACTGATGATATTTGTGCTGATGATACTTCAGTACATGTGGCGCAGATGCGCGTGGGAGGAGTGGGAGGCGAGCGCGTCAGTGGAGACAGTGGGCAGCGGCATTACCGTGCTAGGAGTACTGCAGTCCAGTTTTCCGCGACACCGCGGATGCATCGAGGCAAGGATGGACGTGTGAGACATTTATGTGGCCCAGGAATTACACATCTTGTGCAGGGTCATGTGCAGCGCCACAAGGGTCCATCAAAACCTCGCAAAACGAAGGAGTTGGCGCCGAAGTCCAAGCTCATATGGAGAAGAAAGGAGGCGCCAAGTGCTGTGTCAAGTCAAGCAGGCCGCGAGGGAGGATGTGGTGTGGAAGGCAAGCAAGACTTGAAGACGGCGAGGACGTGTCATGTTCATATCACGTCACCTTTTCCAGAAGACCCTCACGCGTTGGGGACAACGCTTCTTGAAGGGGGGGAGGATGATATGGGCACGGAGGCCTATGTGGAGCCCCGATTCAGGACTCCACCAGCTTAGTTATCTTATTTTATGTATATGGTCATATGTGGGCCAATTAGGGTTTTTAATAAATTGAGTCAGTTTGGTTTGGGCCTGTCCAAACCAAGGTAGAGAGGCCCACTAGGGGCCGGCCGGCCACCCCACCCCTCATATAAGTGGAGGTGCGGCTAGGTTTAGAGGTAGAACAAGTTTAGTCTAAAGTTTAGGTTATACCTAGTTGCGTGTGTTCACGTGTATCATCCCTCCGGGGGTACGGCGCTGCCGTTTATCTATACTATTATCCGCTGCGAAGGTTCTTGTGTTCATCAAGGATTATCTAGCTCTTGGTTTGAGGCGTATCGTTCATCGATCCGTTGCTTCTTTGGATTCGTTCCCTCTTCTCCAGGCTGCGTTCATCGCGTTGTTGGGAGGATTCTCTACCCCAGGTTCTCGCTGTGAAAGATCGGGCATCAACTTAGGTGGATTGGCTTAGATCCACCGTATCATGTACCACATGATACGGTGGATCTAAGCCAATCCACCTAAGTTGATGCCCGATCTTTCACAGCGAGAACCTGGGGTAGAGAATCCTCCCAACAACGCGATGAACGCAGCCTGGAGAAGAGGGAACGAATCCAGCAAGCAACGGATCGATGAACGATACGCCTCAAACCAAGAGCTAGATAATCCTTGATGAACACAAGAACCTTCGCAGCGGATAATAGTATAGATAAACGGCAGCGCCGTACCCCCGGAGGGATGATACACGTGAACACACGCAACTAGGTATAACCTAAACTTTAGACTAAACTTGTTCTACCTCTAAACCTAGCCGCACCTCCACTTATATGAGGGGTGGGGTGGCCGGCCGGCCCCTAGTGGGCCTCTCTACCTTGGTTTGGACAGGCCCAAACCAAACTGACTCAATTTATTAAAAACCCTAATTGGCCCACATATGACCATATACATAAAATAAGATAACTAAGCTGGTGGAGTCCTGAATCGGGGCTCCACATAGGCCTCCGTGCCCATATCATAGAACAACCTAAATAATAACTGGTTAAAACTTGTCAACTGTGTGAGTGCCTTGTTAGTACCTCTTGGCTAAGGGGGATCGCATCGGCTGTGTTATGTTTGCAGAGTATAGAACTGTTAGTTTATGCGCTCTCTCATCTTCTCTGATTAGACGAATGTTGTAGAGTGTCTCTATAGGTTTTTAGTGCATGCGCACTGCCGCTTAACCCCACCATATTGCCTATGACGTTCCTCTTGCGTCCTCTAAGTCCCCTGCGTGCCTCAAGTACAAAGGACGACTGGTTGACGAATGCTTATACGTCTTGAAGTCTTGTTAAGTACGAACCCGTACTTATTGCTGCTTCTACGGGATATAACCGGGCAGGTATGAAGATATGTTCGATGAAGACGACGTTAGCAAGGTTACCCTTCCGGCTTGGCCTGAGCAGGGTTATGGACGCCGCTGGTTATCTTCAGGACTCTTAGTCCAATTTGTATCTTGTCCGTACTCGGACGTATTCGATCTTCTGTATGATTTGGATCTTTGTATTGTATATTTGTATCTTGACTCGTTGGAGTCGTTGTTGTAATATATGTATCTTGTGGGCTCTATTGTAATCCTGTTGTAATGTTACTACTCGTGGTAATTCCTCTGGCATCACGTGTGCTTTGTCGCGCACGTCGTGTCGGAGGGCGTGTCGGAATCACTATCGTGCGGATTTCGGCGGGATCGCTGGGATCCTCAGGGTACCGGTTCCGGGGCGTCACAAGTTGGTATCAGAGCTCAGGTTGACAGTACCCCACTAGTCCAGCCTGTAGGATAGCCTTGCCAACGGTCGTTGTGTCTAGTGTCAAAACTATTTTCTAAAATTCGTTGGATAGATCTGATTAGCTCTGATTTTTCTCCTTGCCTCTATTCTTTCTCTCTTATCTTTGCGAGTTTTGAGTCTTCTCTCTTATCCGAGTTTCTCTGAGTCTTACGTATCTACGTGGGTTGGACGATCTATGCCTTCATCCTAATAGGTTCGATCTTCGGAGGATCTCATCAGAAGTGCATCATCATCGACGGAACAACGACTTCTTGTTAGTGGTGTCGTCGATCTACGTGGAGCAAGAACTCTTGTTAGTGGTGTCGAGTAGATCGACATATCGCCAGAAGATCCGCTAGTTCACCTCTCTCCCCCGTACCTGGACGTGGGATCTCGGGGCGCGATCCCTTGTTAGTGGTGTCGACTGTAACGGCCCGGGATAGCACCCCTATTAGATTTGTTTGTTTCTTTTCTTCTTGTGCATCATCATGGCATCATGCACGCATCACATCCATGTTTTAACAAAATAAAATTATTTTAAATAAAAACTATTTCGTTTTCGCCTCTCATATGGTTTATATAATAAACCACCTCTTTCTATTCATTCAAGAAAACCCTCTCCCCTCACCCTGGGCTGCTCTCTCTCTCTTCCTGGCCCAGCTCTCTCTAACTCTTCCTCTCTCTCGCAGCCCAATCCAACACGGAGGCCCATTTCTCTTCCCAGCCCAGTTCTGGTCCAACCCACCTTTCCTCCACTGAAACGAAATGGTACGACCTCCTCGTTGTCCTCTTCCCCTCACGCGGGAGGCGTGAGCCCCCCGTGCCCGTTACCATCGCCATGGCCTCATGGACCACGCCCGCTCCCCCACCTGCTCCCCCCTTTAATATCCACCGAGGCAGCCCCCTGGGAAACCCTAGCCTCTCCCCTTTTCCCATCCTCGCGCCGCCACCCTCTCCCCTTTCTCTTTTCTCTGTGAACGACACCAAGGGGAAAAGTCCCACAGTACCACCTCCACCCCACCATGGCACCGCCTCTCTAGGACGTCCCTCAGCGAACTGAAGCCACCCGCAGATTCGCATCGTCGTCCTCGTCATCCCCTCCAAAGGAATCGAGCTAGGAGCCACCCTATCGAGCGCAAGGTCCCCAATTCTCCTCGCCGGCCGCCACACTCCGGCGACGTTTACGGCTGTCTCCGACCTCCTCCTCCATCTTCGGCGTTCTCCTCGCGTTCCTGGTGAGCTTGCGCCCCTCCTGGACCTCCTCCCCTTCCGATTCCCGTCCTCAGCCATCCCAGCATCGTTGACCTTCATTAACCGCCGCAGGAGCTCGACACCGGCGACTCTCCGGCGATCCCCTGGGCTCCGCACTGCCTCCATCACCTTCCCCGCGTCGAGCCGCACCCCCGACGCCGTCTCACCCATCCTAGTTCACCCGGAACCTCCAGATCCATCTCCGACCAGAGCTCTTTCCGCCATGGCCTTCATCCTGGAGCTCTGGTGTTTGCTTCATGTTGCCGCGCACCCATCTCTTGACACCATCAGGTCAACATCGCAGTGGTAAACTGCTTGCTCTCTGATCCTTGAGGTTCCAAGTTCAAATCCCCAATCTGGCTAATAAAGCCTTTTTCTTTTGTTCCCTTGTTAATTGATTCAGATCCGCACCTGATGGGCTTCAGCCCAGATCATCCCTCCCTTGGAGAAGCCCATCGCGCGCGCAGCAGTCAGTGAGCCCAGCGCTGCAGGTAGCAGCCCAACACGCCAGATCCTCCCATCTCTTTTATTTTATCCCATTCTTTTGCAAAATTGGTTTGAATTATATTTTCTAAACCGTAACTCGAAATAAAATGCTTTGGGAGAGAGACATGCTCCACTGGTTCATATGAACACATGTGTTCTTAGATTTTAATTTTCATGGCGAAGGTTGAAACTGCTTCGTTAATTGTTGTATGGTTGGAAACGGAAAATGCTACATGTAGTAATTGGTATGATGTCTTAAATAATGTGATACTTGGCAATTGTTGTGCTCATGTTTAAGCTCTTGCATCATATACTTTGCTTCTATTAATGAAGAAATACATAGAGCTTGCTAAAATTTGGTTTGCATAATTGGTCTCTCTAAAGGTCTAGATAATTTCTAGTATTGAGTTTGAACAACAAGGAAGACGGTGTAGAGTCTTATAATGTTTACAATATGTCTTTTATGTGAGTTTTGCTGCACCGGTTCATCCTTGTGTTTGTTTCAAATAAACCTGGCTAGCCTAAACCTTGTATCGAGAGGGAATACTTCTCATGCATCCAAATACTTGAGCCAACCACTATGCCATTTGTGTCCACCATACCTACCTACTACATGGTATTTCTCCGCCATTCCAAAGTAAATTGCTTGAGTGCTACCTTTAAACAATTCAAAATTTATCACCTCTGATTTGTGTCAATGTTTTATAGCTCATGAGGAAGTATGTGGTGTTTATCTTTCAATCTTGTTGGGCAACTTTCACCAATGGACTAGTGGCTTCATCCGCTTATCCAATAATTTTGCAAAAAGAGCTGGCAATGGGATTCCCAGTCCCAAGTTAATTAACCATCATAATGTTACAAAAAATAGACACTCCTCCATGGTATGTGATTGTTGGACGGCACCCGAAGGATTCGGTTAGCCATGGCTTGAGAAAGCAAAGGTGGGGAGGAGTGTCATCATAATAAAACTAAAATAAAAAGGCACTCCTTCATGGTATGAGATTGTTGGCAGGCACCCGAAGGATTCGGTTAGCCATGGTTTGTGAAAGAAAGGTTGGAAGGAGTGCCACACAAAAATAAAAATAAAATGGGAGCCGCTCTTTGAAGGTTTGTCTGGCAAGGGGGTTAGAGTACCCACAACCATTCGTTGACAACAACAAACACCTCTCAAAATTTTACTTTTATGCTCTCTATATGTTTTCAAAATCAAAGCTCTAGCACAAATATAGCAATCAATGCTTCCCTCTGCGAAGGGCCATTCTTTTACCTTTATGTTGAGTCAGTTCACCTATTTCTCTCCATCTCAAGAAGCAAACACTTGTGTGAACTGTGCATTGATTCTTACATACTTGCATATTGCACTTGTTATATTACTCTATGTTGACAATATCCATGAGATATACATGTTACAAGTTGAAAGCAACCGCTGAAACTTAATCTTCCTTTGTGTTGGTTCAATGCCTTTACTTTGAATTATTGCTTTATGAGTTAACTCCTATGCAAGACTTATTGATGCTTGTCTTGAAAGTATTATTCATGAAAAGTCTTTGCTATATGATTCATTTGTTTACTCATGTTATTTACCATTGTTTTGGTCGCTGCATTCATTACATATGCTTACAATAGTATGATCAAGGTTATGATGGCATGTCACTCCAGAAATTATCTTTGTTATCGTTTACCTGCTCGGGACGAGCAGAAACTAAGCTTGGGGATGCTGATACGTCTCCGACGTATCGATAATTTCTTATGTTCCATGCCACATTATTGATGATATCTACATGTTTTATGCATACTTTATGTCATATTTATGCGTTTTCCGGAACTAACCTATTGACGAGATGCCGAAAGGCCAGTTGCTGTTTTCTGCTGTTTTTGGTTTCAGAAATCCTAGTAAGGAAATATTCTCGGAATCGGACGAAATCAACGCCCAGCATCTTAGAATCCCCGAAAGCATCCAGAACACCCGAGAGTCGCCAGAGTGGACCCACAGGGGGCCCAGGAGGTAGGCCGGCGCGGCCCAGGCCCTGGCCGCGCCACCTTACCGTGTCGTCGCCTCGTTGACCTTCTGACGCCGCCTCTTCGCCTATAAGAAGCCCCTCGACCAAAAACCTCGAGACGGAAAAGCCACGGTACGAGAAACCTTCCAGAGCCGCCGCCATCGCGAAGCCAAGATCTGGGGGACAGGAGTCTCTGTTCCGGCACGCCGCCGGGACGGGGAAGTGCCCCCGGAAGGCTTCTCCATCGACACTACCGCCATCTTCATCACCGCTGTTGTCTCCCATGAGGAGGGAGTAGTTCTCCATCGAGGCTAAGGGCTGTACCGGTAGCTATGTGGTTCATCTCTCTCCTATGTACTTCAATACAATAATCTCATGAGCTGCCTTACATGATTGAGATTCATATGATGATGCTTGTAATCTAGATGTCATTATGCTAGTCAAGTGGATTTTACTTATGTGATCTCCGGAGACTCCTTGTCCCACGTGTGTAAAGGTGACAGTGTGTGCACCGTGTGGGTCTCTTAGGCTATATTTCACAGAATACTTATTCACTGTTATGAATGGCATAGTGAAGTGCTTATTTATATCTCTTTATGATTGCAATGTGTTTTGTATCACAATTTATCTGTTTGCTACTCTAGTGATGTTATTAAAGTAGTTTATTCCTCCTGCACGGTGTAATGGTGACAGTGTGTGCATCGTGTAGTACTTGGCGTAGGCTATGATTGTGATCTCTTGTAGATTATGAAGTTAACTATTGCTATGATAGTATTGATGTGATTTATTCCTCCTTTCGTAGCGTGAAGGTGACAGTGTGCATGCTATGTTAGTACTTGGTTTAGTTGTGTTGATCTATCGTGCACTCTAAGGTTATTTAAATATGAACATCGAATATTGTGGAGCTTGTTAACTCCGGCATTGAGGGTTCGTGTAATCCTACACAGTTAGTGGTGTTCATCATCCAACAAGAGAGTGTAGAGTCTAGCATCTATCTATTTATTCTGTTATGTGATCAATGTTGAGAGTGTCCACTAGTGAAAGTATGATCCCTAGGCCTTGTTCCTAAATACTGCTATCGCTGCTTGTTTACTGTTCTACTGCATTTGTACTATCCGCAATATTACCACCATCCGTCACACGCCAGTCCTGGGCAAAGCACTTTTCTGGTGCCGTTGCTACTGTTCATATTTATTCATACCACCTGTATTTCACTATCTCTTCGCCGAACTAGTGCACCTATTAGGTGTCTTGGGGACACAAGAGACTTCTTGCTTTGTGGTTGCAGGGTTGCATGAGAGGGATATCTTTGACCTCTTCCTCCCTAAGATCGATAAACCTTGGGTGATCCACTTAAGGGAAACTTGCTGCTGTTCTACAAACCTCTGCTCTTGGAGGCCCAACACTGTCTACAAGAATAGAAGCACCCGTAGACATCACCCCGCATATACCATTGTCTCTCGAATGGAGTCTTGTCTTGAAAAGGAAACGAGGGGTCAAGGGAGCCAGGGAGCCTAGCCCTGAATGTAACATCCTTGTACCTGCATGAAATTGTTTTTGTACAAGTTTACTGCGTGCGTTACACGCTATACTAGTTGGGTTGATAATTTATTGTCGAGGGCGGCTGAGTGATCAGTTCAACCTGCTCTCGCGACGACTTCGTTGAATTTTTGCAATGTTATTGCGAAGCCGATATGTAAGTTTTTGTAAGAGCGAGACCCATCGACTTAGTCGAGGGAATTAGACGCTTGGCTTCGTCACGCGGTGCACCGGTTTGAGCCTCATTTTGTGATAATGTAACCATCGGCTGCAGCACTCGAAGCTTTTTCGAGGACTGGATTGGTTGTTTTGGTGCGTCATTAATCTTAGCTCTCGTTGAGAGTATTTAATCAATGACGCTGTGTAAGCGTATTCTTCAGGCCAACGCTCCCGATGGGAGTAAGAGCCGATTGTTTAGGGCCCCAAACGATATGGTCGGGTGATGGGACCTGAATTAAGAAAAAAGGTAGAAAACCTGATTAGAACTTTATTCATAATGCAAAAGTAACATTAAAGGCTATTGGATGAGTAAGAACAATTGCTTCCTATGTGTAGAACCGTCGCAACTGTGCGATGTTCCATGGATTCCCAATGTCTTTTCCCGAAGCTGGATTTTTGAGCCGGTGCTCCTCCTGGTATCACTTCAGTGACGATGTATGGTCCTTCCCACGGGGATTCAAGTTTCAGGGGTCTTTCTTGCTTCAGCCGAAGCACCATATCTCCAACATTGAAGCTTCGGCTGCATATTCGTCGGCTGTGATAGTTCCTCAACGCCTGTTGGTACACCGTCATTCTCGCTAAGGCAATGTTTCGTGCTTCATCGAGAAGGTCCACAACGTCCTGTAGCGCGATGTTTGAAGAGGATTTTGTGTATGCTGTCACCCGAGGAGCTTCGAACCGAACGTCGGCTGGTAGGACTGCTTCGGCTCCGTGCACCAAGAAAAACGGGGTGTACTGAGTTGACCTGTTAGGCGTAGTGCGCAAGCTCCATAACACATATGGTAGCTCCTCTTCCCAAGCTCCAGCCGCGCCTGTAAGGCGTTTCTTGAGGCCATCCCCTATTAGACCGTTGATCCTTTCTACCTGCCCATTGGTCTGTGGGTGGCTAACTGATGCAAACTTCAGTTTGATTCCTCCATCGTCGCAGAACTTCCGAAATTCTTTGGAGTCGAAGTTAGATCCGTTGTCCGTGACGATACTGTGGGGCATACCGAACCGACAAGTTATTCCTCTGAAAAACTGAACGGCTGTTTCGGCCTTTTGGTTCCAAACGGGCACCGCCTCGATCCACTTGGTGAACTTGTCGACTGCGACCAGTAAATACGTGTGCCCCCCAGGCGACGACCTCGGCAGTGGTCCAACTTGGTCGAGTCCCCACTGAGCAAAAGGCCATGCTAGAGGTATTGTCATTAGATCTTTTGCGGGGGAGTGTGGTTTTGGGGAAAAACGCTGGCAGGGGTCACATTTCATGACTAGGTATCGAGCATCCGACGCTGCTGTTGGCCAGTAAAATCCTGCCCTGAAGGCTTTTGCTACGAGGGCCCTGCTTCCTGCATGGTGTCCGCAGGTTCCTTCATGTATCTCGCGCAGTAGTGCTTTTCCGTCGTCAATGGCGATACACCTTTGGAGGACACCCGAAATGCTGCGCTTATAAAGCTCGCCATTTATCACGGTGAAGGCCTTTGACCACCTGACGATCCGCCTTGCTTCCATAGAATCCTCTGGCAGCTCTTGCTTAGTTAGGTATGCTAGTAAAGGTTCGGTCCATAGCGGCTCAAGGAGGAGGACTTGCTCTGCTGATGATGGTGAAGGTTCTTCGACAGTTTGCTGCTGGCTCGCCGCTGGTTCGGCAGTCGATGGTTTTGAAGGTGCCGAAGCTTTCTCCTTTATCGATCGCTGGGTAATGACTTCGTAAAAAACTCCATCTGGAATGAGGGAGCGCGTGGACCCTATATTTGCCAGAGTATCGGCTTCTTCGTTGCTGGCTCTGCCGATATGTTTGAGCTCGCATCCCTCAAACATGGCTTCCATATTTTGGTACAACTGTCGGTAAGCGATCATGTTGTCGCTGACCGCGTCGCATAAGTTCATTGACTGCTGCACCACTAAGTTTGAATCTCCATAGATTTCTAGGCGAGTTGCCCCGCATGCTTTCGCCATCCTCATTCCGTGCAGCAGCGCTTCATACTCTGCTTCATTGTTCGTCGGCAGGGGGAAGTCCATACGTAGTATGTATTTGATCTTATCCCCCTGTGGTGATATCAATATCACTCCTGCTCCCACGCCTGTGCTCCGTTTTGACCCGTCAAAGTACATTGTCCATGATCCCGACATGTCGGTCGTTGCTGCCGTTTGCGACTGGATCCAATCTGCCACAAAATCTGGGAGGATTTGGGACTTTATCGCCGTTCGGTTAACGTAAGTTATGTCGTGCGGCGCTATCTCGATGGCCCATTGGGACACCCGACCTGTGGCTTCTGGGTTAGCCATTATGTTCTTCAACGGTGCTTCGCTTACGACGACGATCGGGTGCTCCGTGAAATAATGACGCAGCTTACGAGCCGACTTCCAAACTTTGAACACCGTGGACATGTCCTGCCTCTTCCCGTTCCACAACCAAAACACTGCTAAAGACTTGTGCTGTTGCGGCTATGTACATAACCAGCTTTTCCCTTTCGCGCGGGGTGACGAGGACTGGGGACGTCGACAGGATTTTCTTCAGGTTGTCGAAGGACTCTTGCGCTTCTTTGGTCCACTCGAACTTTTCTGACTTTTTCATCAGGTTATAGAAAGG
Source organism: Lolium perenne (assembly GCF_019359855.2). Lineage (NCBI taxonomy): Eukaryota > Viridiplantae > Streptophyta > Magnoliopsida > Poales > Poaceae > Lolium > Lolium perenne. Next base: position 100,777,279 of record NC_067244.2, on the reverse strand, counting down.
CAAAGCTTTTTCTCCCAGTGTGGCGATGAACCTGCTAAGCGCCGCGCCGCCTCGCTAACCGCGCCGCACTTGGTGCAGATTCTTTGGCGGCTCCATGTCGAGAATAGCTTTGATCTTCAAAGGGTTAGCTTCAATCCCCCTGGCCGAAATAAAGTACCCAAGCACTTGTCCCCCTGGCACTCCGAAGAAACATTTCTTGGGATTCAGCTTAATTTTATACTTGTCCAAGTTGTCGAAGGTTTCCCGTAAATCATCGATGAGGGTGGCAGCATACTTCATTTTCACCACAATGTCGTCGATGTAAACCTCGATGTTCCTCCCAATCTGCTCCCCAAGGCAAGCCTGCATGCAACGTTGATACGTTGCTCCCACGTTTTTCAACCCGAAGGTCATGACGTTGTAACAGAAAACGCCGTGCGGGGTGATGAACGCGGTGAGCTCCTGATTTTCTTTCTTCAGTTTGATCTGATTATACCCGGTGTATGCCTCAAGGAAGGAGAGGCGATCGCATCCAGCTGTAGAATCGACTATCTGATCAATGCGAGGCAGCGGGAAGTGGTCTTTTGGGCAGTGCTTATTAAGGCCGGTGTAGTCGATGCACATGCGTAGAGCGGTGGTGTCCTTCTTAGGTACCATGACGGGGTTAGCTACCCACTTGGCGTCCTTGAGCTCCCGAATGAATCCTGCTTTACGGAGTTGACTGATTTCTTCGCCAATTGCTCTTCTCTTTGGTTCGGAAAACCGGCGCATTGACTGCTGCACTGGTTTGGCTGTCGGATCAACGTTAAGGGCGTGCTCAGCGAGTTCCCTGGGGATACCTGGCATGTCGGATGGTTCCCATGCAAATATCTCCCAGCGCTCACGGAGGAACTCGATGAGCGCGCCTTCCTATGCGCCAGTAAGGTCAGCCGACGTGTTGACCGTTTTCTTCGGGTCCGTAGGGTGCACCTGTAGCTTCTTAACTTCCTTTGCAGCGTCAAACACATCGGATCTCTCGTTTCGATTGTCGGCTAGTGGTTGCGTGTGATCTGTAACGGTGTCAATTGCGTTGAGCTCTTCCCTGACTCCGAACTTTGAGGCTATCTTCTGGAACTCCCGGTCGCAGTTGTCCGTTCGAGCAAAGCTTCCATGGACAGTTATTGGGGTCCCGTTGTTGCCTGGCATCTTCAGCTTCAAGTATGCATAGTGGGGTACGGCCATAAATTTGGCAAATGCGGGCCTACTGAGGATGGCGTGATACTGAGACTCCCAGTCGACTACTTCGAACTCGATCTTCTCTTTCCTGAAATTGCTAGGCGTGCCGAAGACCACGTCCAATGACTTTTTCCAAGAGAATAGGCGGGTCGAGTCGGTATGATGCCGTGAAATCCTGTATCGGATTCTCTTAACATTTCGACTGTTAAACCCATTGCTCTCATGGTGCTGGCGAACAATAAGTTCAGGCCGCTTCCTCCATCCATGAATACTTTGCTCATATTGTATCCTCCGATCTGCGCTTCGAGAACAAGGGATGCATGGCTAGGCCTCGGAACGGCTTTCGGGTGATCCGCCTTGCTGAAGGAAATACTCTGATCTGACCAGTCGATGAAGTCAGGTGTGTCGACCATGGCGACCTCTGCGTACTTTACTTCTCGGGAGAATTTCTTGATCTCTCTCTTCGAAAAGCTGGTTTTGTGGATCATATTGACTTGACCGCATGGTTCCGGGAACACCTCTGTTGCACGCTCGTCCCGAAGCTCATCTTCTCCTGCTGGTACGTATGGCTCTGGTACGTACGGTTCTGGTGCATAACTGTAGGATCTTGCCCTTCTCTCCATTGCATGAACTCTTGATATGGCCTCGGCTCTGAGATCATCGCAGAACTGCCGAATCTCCAGAAAATGTCGACAGTTCCATAGCAGGTGGCTAGACTTCTCTCGACCGTCCTTCGGATCGATGTAAGAGTGGAGGTAACATGGTGCCTCGAGCTGCTCTGTAGCCGATAGATACGGCGAGCGGGTGCGTCCCTTGATTGATAAATCGTTGTATCCTTGCTCGACCTGCCGAAGGTGAGGTACTGTTCGTCCTTCCTCCCCATGGTTCGAGTCCCTTCATCTTTTCCCTCGCCCTGCTGCGACGTTGAAACCCCCTTGGTGGTTCTCTTGTATGCTCCTAGATGGAATCCTTAGGGTTGCCACTGGAGGGATGCTTTCTGGGACTGCGGCCTTTAGACCGGATACGCTGGCCCTGGGGAGGCGAAGGAAACCTCCAGAGTCGATGATGAAGTGAACACCACCGAAAGTAGCATCCATATCGCCAGTCGATCCCGCAGGGATCAAGTGAGGCTCTTCGCGTTGCGGCACGAATTCGAAAGATCCGCAGCGGATTGGATCCCTTGGTTCCGCTGGCGTTGGCGACTCGAGTACGAATGTTGCGGACGTGACTGGTGCTGCCGATGAATTGCCTGGTGCTGACAGGGTTCCCACAGACAGCGCCAATTGTCGAGGGTACTCCCCAGCAATGCCCTCCGTTTGGGGCTTAGGGTTAGCGGAATCCTGCAAGCTGACACGAGACATCGGTTCACAGACAAGCGGGGAGAGCGATTTACCCAGGTTCGGGGCCCTCGATGAGGTAAAACCCTTACGTCCTGCCTGTCTGTTCTTGATTATGATGATAATGGGTTACAATGGAGTGCCGAATAGTTCGGCTGAGATCTCGTCGAGAGGCTAAGTGTTATGGTGACCTAGCTCTAGATTTCCTGGTGGCTACGGTTGCTATGATTGATTCCTCCCTCGGCAGCCCCTCTCCTGGCCTTTATATAGGAGGCCAGGTCTCAAGAGGTCTAACCAAGTACGACTAGGTTTACAACAGTTTTAGATCTAATCCTTCCTTGTTCGGCCGCTTCCTTATCTTGTCCATCAAGGATTCATCTGGTGCGCCGTCCAGGTGGCCCATCTTGCCTCCAGGTGTCTTCATGGGCCTCCAACTAATCAATACAGGATAGGGCAATGTCGGTTACCCGAAGGGTAATGCCCACGTCACCGTCCGCTATGAAGAAAGAGCTCAAGTGCAAAGGATAGACCTCAATAACCAAATTCAAGACCTCAATGAGAAGATTGAAGCTCAAGACAAAGAGTTGAAAGCAACACTCGCTTTACAAGGTCAAGAAACAAGGGAGATGAAGACGGCGTTGGACAATATCCTTCACATACTCAACCGCCAAGACAATAGGAGGCACCACTCATGGTCTTCACGCTCTCAAAGTTCAAGATCACGAGCTCCTACACCGTCTCACCATGATTCCAATGAAGACCCACGCCACCATAATGTGGATGCTCAAGTGCTTCACCAACAAGCTCAAGAAGCAGCGCAAGCTCGACTTCGACTTGTCCAAGAACGTCAATGCCTTGAAGAAGAGCGCCTTCAACAAGAGAATCTCCATGCTCAATTCCAACAAGAACAAGAATGCCTTCGACATGATCAAGAGCTAGTTCGTACAAGGGAACAGGAGCGTATCCGCAATGAACAACAAGCACTTGAATAACAAGAATGACAACGACAAGCACAAGAAGCTCAAGATAGACGGCAACGCCTTCATGAAGAGGAACAAAGGCAAGCGCACCAAGAGCGCCAAATCATCAATGTTGTTCAACCGCAACACCCTCAAGGTCAAGATAATCGCCGCCATCATGATGATCGACCTCATGCTAGAAGACCACCTCCTAGGGCGAGAAATGAGGAATCAAGTCATCACCAAGCATCAAGTGAAGAAAGTGTGATGCCTCGACACCGCCGCAACAATGATGATCAAGATCAAGGTCATGGAAGATCACCTCCTCATCAACAACATAGCAACAACAATAGAGATGCTCAAGGTCCACAACATCTACCTCAACAACGTCAAGACCCTGGTGAAGAAAGACCACCTCCTAGACGCAATGACCGCAATGAGGAAGAAATCTTTTGGAAGCTCAAGTTCACCATGCCCAAGTTCCAAGGAGAGGAAGACCCCGATGCATACTTATCTTGGGTACTCAAGGTTGACAAGATCTTCCGCATACACAACTTCTCCGAAGCAAAGAAAGTAGCCATGGCATCACTTGAGTTTGAGGGATATGCAAATGTTTGGTGGGAAGAAGTAAACAAGAAGCGTGACAAGGAAGACTTAAGCCCATTGACACATGGTAAGAGATGCAAGAAGTCATGCACAAACGCTTTGTGCCCACCCACCACAAACGTGACCTCTTCAACAAGCTAACTCAACTCAAGCAAAGCTTCAATTCCGTTTAGTATTACAAGGAGATGCACATGACCATGATGAGTGCCAATGTGGATGAGCGAGAAGAGCAAACTATGGCAAGATTCTTGAATGGGCTGAACATTCCCGTCAAGAGGATAGTGAAGTTCTTGCCTTACACCAACATGGTTGAGTTACTTCATCAAGCTACAAGGGCCGAGCGCCAAGTGCGAGAAGACTTAGCAAGTGCCAAGTCCAAGACCTTCTTTGCCGCAAGAAATGCAACAAGTACCTCTTCAAGCATCAAAAATACAAGTGCTAGTGCCTCCAAGGATCCTCCCAAGCAAACAAGAAGTGCCATCAAGACTACAAGCTTCAAACCGGACCAATCAACTATGTCCTCCAAAGCTTCCACGGGATCTAGTAACATCACTTGCTTCAAGTGTGGTGCTCAAGGACATAAATCCTTTGAATGCAAGAACAAAAGAGTTATGATAACTCGGGATGATGGAGATGTGGAGTACTTGAGTGAAGGTGAATATGAAGCATTGGTACAAGCCGCAACCAATCATGAAGATGATCACTTGGAAGACCAAGAGCAAGTCCTATGTGTGCATGATGCAAGCCCATCACTTGTGGTGACCAAAGTGTTGACAACCCATGCACTCCCCAATGAAGACCAAAGATGCAATATCTTCCAAACAAGAGCCAGAATCAATGGCAAGTCAATAAAGGTTATCATCGATGGAGGGAGTTGCCATAACCTTGCAAGCACCGAACTATGCTCCAAGCTCAACCTCACACTATGGAAACACCCCCATCCTTACCATGTGCAATGGCTAAGTGACAATGGAAACGTGAAGATACAACACAACGTCACAATATCCTTCAAGATTGGCGCCTATGAAGACACCGTTGATTGTGATGTCGTGCCCATGACGGTGTGCCACATGCTACTTGGTCACCCTTGGAAATATGACAAAATAGCAAACCATGATGTCTACACAAATGCCTATAGCTTCAAGGTCGGCGACAAGACATTCATCCTACGCCCAATGACTCCTAGCCAAGTAATTGCGAACAATGCAAAGGCTTTAGCGAGGGCTAAGGAAGCTACTATCACTAGTGAGATGAGCGGTGAGAGAGTGACCCACCAAAAAGAAAGTGAGCACCACAAGCCATATGTGAGTGAGATGAAGAGTGTCCTCATAGCTACCAAGAGTGAGATGAGAGCAGTGCACCACAACCCATCCACCAATATGCACTATGTGCTCATTTGCAAGGGGCCATCCTCGGAGACTAACAACTTAACAACACTTCCTTCGTCTTTGTTGTCTCTTTTGAAGCAGTTCCAAGATGTCTTCCCCGACGAGCTTCCTCATGGACTATCACCGCTTCGAGGGAACGAGCACCGCATCGACCTCATACCCGGCGCCCCTCTACCAAACCGCGCCGCCTACCGCACCAACCCCGAAGACACAAAGGAGATTCAACGCCAAATTCAAGATCTCCTCGAAAAAGGGTATGCACGTGAAAGCTTAAGCCCTTGTGCGGTTCCCGTGATTCTCGTTCCTAAACCGGATGAGTCACAACGAATGTGTATGGATTGCCTCCCATCAATGCCATTACCGTTCGATACCGCCATCCCATTCCGCGTTTAGATGACGTGCTTGATGAATTGAGTGGTGCCACGATTTTCTCCAAGATAGATTTGCGTAGTGGCTACCACCAAATCCGCATGGCAATTGATGATGAATGGAAGACGGCATTCAAGACCAAACTTGGTCCCTATGAATGGCTTGTCATGCCATTTGGTCTTTAAAATGCTCCATCTACTTTCATGCGTCTCATGAATCACATCTTGCAACCTCTCATTGGCAAGAGTGTGGTTGTCTACTTTGATGATATTCTCATTTATAGCAAAAATCTCGAGGACCATGTGCAACATGTGAGAGAAGTCTTATGCATCTTGCACCGTGAAAAGCTCTTTGCAAACTTCCAAAGTGCACCTTTGCACAAAGCAAGTTGGTTTTTCTTGGATTTGTGGTTTCCGCCAATGGGATTGAAGTTGATTCTTCCAAGGTTGAGACCATCCACAATTGGCCCACTCCTAAAAACGTTGGTCAAGTTCGAAGTTTTCATGGACTTGCCGGTTTCTATAGACGCTTTGTGAAAGATTTTAGCACCATTGCTTGCCCTTTAAATGAGCTTACAAAAAAATGCTCCGTTTGTTTGGGGCAAGGCACAACAAAACGCTTTTGATGAATTGAAAAAGAAACTCACCGAGGCACCACTCCTCGTTCTTCCCGATTTTTGCAAAAACTTTTGAGATAGAATGTGATGCGAGTGGACTTGGAATTGGTGGTGTCCTTATGCAAAATGGAAAACCCGTGGCATACTATAGTGAGAAGTTGGATGGCGCAAGCCTCAACTATCCTATATATGACAAGGAACTTTATGCTTTGGTTCGTGTTCTTGAAGTTTGGCAACACTATCTTTGGCCAAAAGAGTTCGTCATTCACTCCGTCCAAGAGTCTTTGAAGTATTTGAAAAGTCAACACAATTTGAACAAAAGACATGCAAAATGGGTTGAGTTCATTGAGTCATTTCCATATGTAATCAAATACAAGAAGGACAAGGATAATGTAGTTGTGGATGCTCTTTCTCGCAAGCTCGCCCTTTTACTCATTCGTTTGGATATCCATGTTTTGGGTCTTGATGAAATCAAAGACTTATGAGCTTCCGATACCTTCTTCGGCCCAATTTTTGCAAAGTGTTCTAGTCAAAAGGGCATCGATGATTTCTATTTGCACCAAGGATTCTTGTTTAAAGCTAACAAACTTTGTATACCCGAGTCTTCCCTTCGTAAGTTGCTTTTGCAAGAGTCACATGGCGGTGGTCTTATGGGACACTTTGGGCGAGACAAGATGCTCTCCATGCTATCTACCCATTACTATTGGCCAAGAATGAAGCGAGATGTGGAGCGCCTATGCAACCGTTGCACGACATGCTTACAAGCTAAGTCCACATCCAACTCTTATGGTCTTCACACACCGTTGCCTATTCCTTATGCTCCTTGGTCCGATATAAGCATGGATTTCATACTAGGATTGCCTCGAACCAAATATGGACATGATTCAATTTTTGTAGTGGTTCATCGATTCTCTAAAATGGCTCATTTCATACCATGCTCCTGAACGGATGATGCTTCACATATTGCCTCCTTGTTTTTTAGGGAAATTTTGAGACTCCACGGCGTACCAAGAACCATTGTTTCGGACCGAGATGTCAGGTTCATGAGCTACCTTTGGAAGACACTAATGGCCAAGTTCAACGTAAAGCTTTTGTTCTCATCATCCTCACATCCACAAACCGATGGGAAAACCGAAGTGGTGAACCGAAGCCTCTCCACACTACTACGAGTCCTTGTCAAGAAGAATTTGAAGTCATGGGAAGATTGCATCCCGCATGCGGAGTTTGCCTAGAACCGCGCCAAGCATTCTACAACAATGAGAAGTCCATTCATGGTCGTCTACCGGTTTGAACCACCTACGGCGATTGACCTCCTTCCTCTTCCGCTACATGAGCAAGTAAACATGAACATCGACAAGCGAGCCCAATACATGAAGAAGCTACATGAAGATACAAGGGCAACGATCGAGCAACAAGTTCTTCGTCAAGCCACTAGACTCAACACGAAGAAAAAGGCACGGTGGCATGGGCATTACCCTTCGGGTAACCGACATTGCCCTATCCTGTACAATTTAGTTGGAGGCCCAAGAAGGCACTCGAAGGCAAGGCGGGCCACTTGGATGGCGCAGCAGAAGATTCCTTGGTGGACAAGACAAGGAAGGAGCCGAACAAGGAAAGTTTAGAGCTAGGACTACTGTAAATCTAGTCGTACTCGGTTAGACCTCTTGAGACCTGGCCTCCTATATAAAGACCAGGAGAGGGGCTGCCGAGGGATACGATCAATCTTAGCAATCTTAGCCACCAAAAGTCTAGAGCTAGGTCGCCGCAGCACTTAGCCTCTCGACGAGATCTCAGCCGAACCCTTCGGCACCCCATTGTAACCCACTATTTTCATAATCAAGATCAGACAGGCAGGACGTAAGGGTTTTACCTCATCGAGGGCCCCGAACCTGGGTAAATCGCTCTCCCCGCTTGTCTGTGAACCGATGTCTCATGTCAGCCTACAGGATTCCATCAACCCTAAGCCCCAATCGAAGGGCATTGCCGAGGAGTACCCTCGACAATTGGCGCCATCTGTGGGAACCCTGTCGACACAAGATCGGTCATCGGCAGATCCAGTCATGTCATCGGCAGCTTGATCGACACCGTCATCGCCGAGTCTGGGAAGCCCGATTTGCTTCGGCTCCTATGAATTCACCCCGCACAACGACTCGTCTCGCTCGACCTTTTCTGATCTACAAGGAAACATGGAGATGACCTTCGGCAGCGTCCACTACAACGTCAACTCAAAAGGAGTCCTTCGACTGCTGGAACCACTCACCTCCAGATCGTCAAGTCCAAGCATGTCGTCATCAGTCGACCTTTCGGTTGGTCTGACAGGCTCAACGAACTCACCCGCGCCATCGACTCCTCGTTCGACGTCTTCCATGTCGGTTGGATCCGACAATCCCGCCTCTTCGGAGATGACCTCATACTACTGCTTGAACTGCGATACCAGGCACGGGCTAGGATCAAGCGACACACCGTTCATCTGCAATGCCCAGTACTCATCGGGAGAGGACAGTGTCGACAACATCGTCCAAGGTGCCACCCGGAGAGCGGCACACCACCAGGTTTATGTTGCCAACAACACGGGAAACACAAGGAACAGGGGGGACGGAGATCACACCCCCCGCTCCAGCAGACGAGCAAGTTTTGGGAACAGCGCCAGTAACAACAACAGTGATTACACCATCGAAGAGGAGGAGTGGGTAGCAGCAAGGGCAGCCGTGCTTAACAACACACCGCTCCCTGCAGGAACCTCGGTTGGAACCCTCAACGTTTATCGCTCCATATTGGAGAAAAACCGGGAGCGACTATCGAAAGATCAAGCCACCCTCGAGAGACGCCTCTCCGCGGCAGACCAATCTAGTGAACGACGGAGAGGCTCACGAGGAAGCACCTCTCGAAGCACTCAAGGGGCAAGCTGAAGGAGATATGCCCCAGAGGCAATAATAAAGTGGTTATTATTTATATCTTTATGTTTATGATAAATGTTTATATATCATGCTATAATTGTATTAACCGAAACATTAGTACATGTGTGATATGTAGACAACAAAGAAGTCCCTAGTATGCCTCTTAACTAGCTTGTTGATTAATGGATGATTAGTTTCATAATCATGAACATTGGATGTTATTAATAACAAGGTTATATCATTGTATGAATGATGTAATGGACACACCCAATTAAGCGTAGCATAAGATCTCGTCATTAAGTTATTTGCTATAAGCTTTCGATACATAGTTACCTAGTCCTTATGACCATGAGATCATGTAAATAACTTATACCGGAAAGGTACTTTGATTACACCAAACGCCACTACGTAAATGGGTGGTTATAAAGGTGGGATTAAGTATCCGGAAAGTATGAGTTGAGGCATATGGATCAACAGTGGGATTTGTCCATCCCGATGACGGATAGATATACTCTGGGCCCTCTCGGTGGAATGTCGTCTAATGTCTTGCAAGCATATGAATGAGTTCATAAGAGACCACATACCACGATTTAGTAAAGAGTACTTGTCAGGAGACGAGGTTGAACAAGGTATAGAGTGATACCGAAGATCAAACCTCGGACAAGTAAAATATCGCGTGACAAAGGGAATTGGTATTGTATGTGAATGGTTCATTCGATCACTAAAGTCATCGTTGAATATGTGGGAGCCATTATGGATCTCCAGATCCCGCTATTGGTTATTGGTCGGAGTGAGTACTCAACCATGTCCGCATAGTTCACGAACCGTAGGGTGACACATTTAAAGTTGGATGTTGAAATGGTAGAACTTGAATATGGAATGGAGTTCGAATATTTGTTCGGGGTCCCGGATGAGATCCCGGACATCACGAGGAGTTCCGGAATGGTCCGGAGAATAAGATTCATATATAGGATGTCATTTTATGTGAATTAAAATGATGCGGAAGGTTCTATGGAAGGTTCTAGAAGGTTCTAGAAAAGTCCGGAAGAAACCACCAAGGAAGGTGGAGTCCCGGTGGGACTCCACCTCCATGGCCGGCCAACCCTAGTGGGGGAGGAGTCCCAAGTCGACTCCCCCTTAGGGGGCCGGCCACCCCCCCATATGGAAGGGGGGAATCCCACCCCAAGTGGGATTCCCACCCTTGGTAGGTTTCCTTTTCATATGGAAGGTTTTGGTTTCGCGTCTTATTCGAAGACTTGGAGTCCAACACTTGGGGTTCCACCTATATAATGAGGGGCCAAGGGAGGGGGCCGGCTACACCTAAGACCACAAGCTGGCCGCCCCATTGAAGTGGCCGGCCACCCCCTCCCAAACCCTAGCCGCCCCCTCTCCTCCATATCTCCCGCGTAGCTTTAGCGAAGCTCCGCCGGAGTTCTCCACCGCCACCGACACCACGCCGTCGTGCTGTCGGATTCAAGAGGAGCTACTACTTCCGCTGACCGCTGGAACGGGAGGTGGACGTCATCTTCATCAACAACCGAACGTGTGACCGAGTACGGAGGTGCTGCCCGTTCGTGGCGCCGGAAGCGATCGTGATCAAGATCTTCTACGCGTTTTTGCAAGCGGCAAGTGAACGTCTACCGCAGCAACAAGAGCCTCATCTTGTAGGCTTTGGAATCTCTTCAAGGGTGAGACTCGATACCCCCTCGTTGCTACCGTCTTCTAGATTGCATCTTGGCTTGGATTGCGTGTTCGCGGTAGGAAAATTTTTGTTTTCTACGCAACGTTATCCTACAGTGGTATCAGAGCCGTGTCTATGCATAGATGGTTGCACGAGTAGAACACAATGGTTTTGTGGGCGTTGATGCTCTTGTTATCTTTAGTTTGAGTACTTTGCATCTTTGTGGCATAGTGGGATGAAGCGGCTCGGACTAACTTTACATGACCGCGTTCATGAGACTTGTTCCTCGTTCGACATGCAACTTGTATTGCATAAGAGGCTTTGCGGGTGTCTGTCTCTCCTACTATAGTGACGATTCAATTTACTCTTCTATTGAAAACATTAGTATCAACGTTCTGGTTCATGTTCGTAGGTAGATTAGATCTCTCTCGAAAACCCTAAACCATGTAAAATATGCAAACCAAATTAGAGACGTCTAACTTGTTTTTGCAGGGTTTGGTGATGTGATATGGCCATAATGTGATGATGAATATGTATGAGATGATCATTATTGTATTGTGGCAACCGGCAGGAGCCTTATGGTTGTCTTTAAATTTCATGTTGAGTAGTATTTCAAAGTAGTTGTAATAGTTGCTACATGGAGGACAATCATGAAGACGGCGCCATTGACCTTGACGCTACGCCGACGATGATGGAGATCATGCCCGAAGATGATGGAGATCATGTCCGTGCTTTGGAGATGAAGATCAAAGGCGCAAAGACAAAAGGGCCATATCATATCACATATGAACTGCATGTGATGTTAATCCTTTTATGCATCTTATTTTGCTTAGATCGCGACGGTAGCATTATAAGATGACCCCTCACTAAAATCTCAAGATAATAAAGTGTTCATCCTTAGTAGCACCGTTGCCAAGACTTGTCGTTTCGAAGCATCTCGTGATGATCGGGTGTGATAGAATCAACAAGTGCATACAACGGGTGCAAGACAGTTTTTGCACATGCGGATACTAAGGTGGCCTTGACGAGCCTAGCATGTACAGACATGGTCTCGGAACACGTGATACCGAAAGGTAGAGCATGAATCATATGGTTGATATGATGAACACTTTGAGTGTTCGCCATTGAAATCACACCTTGTCTCGTGATGATCGGACATAGGTGCGGTGGATTTGGTTCGTGTGATCACTAAGACAATGCGAGGGATATTGTTTTGAGTGGGAGTTCACCTAGTTTTTAATTATGTTGAATTAAAATTTGAACTCAATTTGTCATAAACTTAGTCTAAACTTTTGCAAATATATGTTGTAGAGATGGCGTCCCCAATCAATTTTAACCAGTTCCTAGAGAAAGAAAAACTTAAGAGCAACGGTAGCAACTTCACCGACTGGTTCTGTCATGTGAGGATCTTCCTCTCTGGCGAAAATCTACAATATGTGCTTGATGTACCGCTAGGTGACCCTCCTGCAGAAACTGAAACCGATGAAGTAAAAGCTATTTACGAGACTCGGAAAACTCGGTACTCTCAAGTTTAGTGTGCCATCCTGTGCAGTCTGGAATCCGATCTTCAAACACGTTTTGAGCACCACGATCCTCATGAGTTGATGAATGAGCTGAAAGCTATATTCGAGACTCATGCGCCATGGAATGCTATGAAGCATCGAAACATTTCTTCAGCTGTATGATGGAAGAAGGCAGCTCCGTTAGTGAGCACATGCTCGCCATGACCGGGCATGCGAAGAAACTCAGTGACTTGGGAATAGTGATTCCTAACAGACTGGAGATTAATCGTGTCCTTCAATCACTGCCACCAAGTTACAAGAACTTTGTGATGAACTACAATATGCAGAACATGAACAAGGAGTTACCTGAACTCTTTGGCATGCTAAAAGCTACTGAGATTGAGATCAAGAAAGAGCACCAAGTGTTGATGGTCAACAAGACCACCAGTTTCAAGAAACAGGGCAAGTCTAAGGGAAAATTCAAGAAGGGTGGCAAGAAAGCTGCCACGCCTCCTATGAAACCTAAGAACGGTCCTAAGCCTGATGCTGAGTGCTATTACTGCAAGGAGAAGGGACACTGGAAGCGTAATTGCTCCAAGTATCTGGCTGATCTGAAGAGCGGCCTTGTCAAGAAGAAGAAAGAAGGTATATCTGATATACATGTTATAGATGTTTATCTCACTGGTTCTCGTTCTAGTACCTGGGTATTTGATACTGGTTCGGTTGCTCATATTTGTAACTCGAAATAGGAACTAAAGAATAAACGAAGACTACTGAAAGATGAAGTGACGATGCGCGTTGGAAATGGATCCAAAGTCGATGTGATCGCTGTCGGCACACTTCCTCTACATCTACCTTCGGGATTAGTTTTAAGCCTAAATAATTGTTATTTTGTACCCGCGTTGAGCATGAACAATATATCTGGATCTTGTTTAATGCAAGACGGTTATTCATTCAAGTCTGAGAATAATGGTTGTTCTATTCTTATGAATAATATCTTTTATGGTCGAGCACCACAAAAGAATGGCTTATTTCTATTAGATCTCGATAGTAGTGATACGCATATACATAACATTGATGCTAAGCGAATTAAATTGAATGATAATTCTACTTATATGTGGCACTGTCGTCTTGGTCATATTGGAGTGAAACGCATGAAGAAACTCCATACTGATGGATTACTTGAATCACTTGACTTTGAGTCACTTGATAGATGCGAAGCATGTCTAATGGGAAAAATGACTAAGACTCCATTTTCTGGTATGATGGAGCGAGCTAATGACTTATTGGAAATCATACATACCGATGTGTGCGGACCAATGAGCGTAGCATCGCGCGGTGGTTATCGTTATGTTCTAACCTTCACAGATGATCTGAGTAGATCTGGGTATATCTATTTCATGAAACATAAATCTGAAACTTTCGAGAAGTTTAAGGAATTCCAAAGTGAAGTAGAAAATCAACGTAACAAGAAGATTAAATTTTTACGATCTAATCGTGGAGGTGAATATCTGAGTTATGAGTTTGGCATGCATTTAAAGAAATGCGGAATACTTTCACAATTGGCACCGCCGGGAACACCTCAACGAAACGGTGTGTCCGAACGTCGTAATCAAACTCTCTTAGATATGGTTCGTTCTATGATGTCTCTTACTGATTTGCCGTTATCTTTTTGGAGTTATGCATTAGAGACAGCCGCATTCACTTTAAATAGAGCACCATCAAAATCTGTAGAAACGACACCGTATGAATTATGGTTTAATAAGAAACCTAAGCTATCGTTCCTGAAAGTTTGGGGTTGCGAAGCCTATGTAAAGAAGTTACAACCGGACAAGCTAGAACCCAAAGCGGAGAAATGCGTCTTCATAGGATACCCTAAGGAAACTATAGGGTACACTTTCTATCACAAGTCCGAAGGCAAAATCTTTGTTGCTAAGAACGGAACCTTTCTTGAGAAAGAATTTCTCACTAAAGAAGTGACTGGAAGAAAAGTAGAACTCGATGAGATTGATGAATCTATACTCGTTGATCAGAGTAGCGCAGTACCGGAAGTTGTACCTGTACCGCCTACACCGGTAACAGAGGAAGCTAATGATAATGATCATGAAACTTTGAACGAGGAAACTACTGAACCTCGCAGATCGACAAGGGAGCGTACCACTCCTGATTGGTATGATCCTTGTCTAAATGTCATGATTGTGGATAACAATGATGAGGACCCTGCGACGTATGAAGAAGCGATGATGAGCCCAGATTCCAACAAATGGCAAGAAGCCATGAAATCCGAAATGGGATCCATGTATGATAACAAAGTATGGACTTTAGTAGACTTACCTGATAGCCGAAAGGCTGTCGAGAATAAATGGATCTTCAAGAGAAAAATAGATGCTGATGGTAATATTACTGTCTATAAAGCTCGACTTGTCGCAAAGGGTTTCCAACAAATTCATGGAGTTGACTACGATGAGACTTTCTCACCTGTACCGAAGCTAAAATCTGTGAGGATTTTGTTAGCAATAGCTGCATTTTTCGATTATGAGATTTGGCAGATGGATGTCAAAACGGCGTTCCTTAATGGAGACATTGAGGAAGAGTTGTATATGGTACAACCCAAAGGTTTTGTCGATCCTAAAAATGCTGACAAAGTATGCAAACTTCAGCGTTCAATCTATGGACTGAAGCAAGCATCAAGAAGTTGGAACTGATGCTTTGATAAGGTGATCAAAGACTTCGGGTTTATACAGTGTCATGGAGAGGCCTGTATTTACAAGAAAGTGAGTGGGAGCTCTGTAGCATTCCTGATATTATATGTAGATGACATATTATTGATCGGGAATGATATAGAACTATTAAGCAGTGTTAAAGGTTATTTGAATAATAGTTTTTCAATGAAAGACCTTGGTGAAGCATCGTATATATTAGGCATCAAGATTTATAGAGATAGATCAAGACGCCTAATAGGGCTATCACAGAGTACATATCTGGATAAGATTCTAAAGAAGTTTAGAATGGATGAAAGTAAGAAAGGATTCTTACCTGTGTTACCAGGCAAGGTCTTGAGTAAGACTCAAGGACCGGCTACGGCAGAAGAAAGAGAAAGGATGAGTAATATCCCCTATGCCTCGGCAGTAGGATCTATCATGTATGCCATGCTATGTACTAGACCGGATATAGCACATGCTGTTAGTTTGACTAGCAGATATCAAAGTGATCCAGGAATGGAACACTGGACAGCGGTCAAGAATATCCTGAAGTACTTGAAAAGAACTAAGGATATGTTTCTTTGTTATGGAGGTGACCAAGAGCTCGTTGTAAGTGGTTACACCGATGCAAGTTGGAACACTGATCCTGATGACTCTAAGTCACAGTCTGTGTATGTGTTTATATTGAATGGTGCTGCAGTAAGCTGGGCAAGCTCAAAGCAGTGCACGGTGGCGAAGTCTTCAACAGAATCCGAGTACATAGCGGCTTCAGAGGCTTCATCAGAAGCGGTATGGATGAAGAGGTTCATTGTAGAGCTCGGTGTGGTTCCTAGTGCATTGGACCCATTAATCATTTACTGTGATAACATGGGTGCCATCGCCAATGCACAAGAGCCAAGGTCACACAAGAGGCTGAAGCATAATCAAGTTGCGTTACCACTCGATTCGCGAGTACATCGAAGATGGAGAAGTAAAGATTTGCAAAGTACACACTGATCTGAATGTAGCAGATCCGTTGACTAAAGCTCTCCCTAGGGCAAAACATGACCAACACCAGAATGCCATGGGTGTTAGGTATATTACAATGTAATCTAGATTATTGACTCTAGTGCAAGTGGGAGACTGAAGGAGATATGCCCTAGAGGCAATAATAAAGTGGTTATTATTTATATCTTTATGTTTATGATAAATGTTTATATATCATGCTATAATTGTATTAACCGAAACATTAGTACATGTGTGATATGTAGACAACAAAGAAGTCCCTAGTATGCCTCTTAACTAGCTTGTTGATTAATGGATGATTAGTTTCATAATCATGAACATTGGATGTTATTAATAACAAGGTTATATCATTGTATGAATGATGTAATGGACACACCCAATTAAGCGTAGCATAAGATCTCGTCATTAAGTTATTTGCTATAAGCTTTCGATACATAGTTACCTAGTCCTTATGACCATGAGATCATGTAAATCACTTATACCGGAAAGGTACTTTGATTACACCAAATGCCACTGCGTAAATGGGTGGTATAAAGGTGGGATTAAGTATCCGGAAAGTATGAGTTGAGGCATATGGATCAACAGTGGGATTTGTCCATCCCGATGACGGATAGATATACTCTGGGCCCTCTCGGTGGAATGTCGTCTAATGTCTTGCAAGCATATGAATGAGTTCATAAGAGACCACATACCACGGTACGAGTAAAGAGTACTTGTCAGGAGACGAGGTTGAACAAGGTATAGAGTGATACCGAAGATCAAACCTCGGACAAGTAAAATATCGCGTGACAAAGGGAATTGGTATTGTATGTGAATGGTTCATTCGATCACTAAAGTCATCGTTGAATATGTGGGAGCCATTATGGATCTCCAGATCCCGCTATTGGTTATTGGTCGGAATGAGTACTCAACCATGTCCGCATAGTTCACGAACCGTAGGGTGACACACTTAAAGTTGGATGTTGAAATGGTAGAACTTGAATATGGAATGGAGTTCGAATATTTGTTCAGAGTCCTGGATGAGATCCCGGACATCACGAGGAGTTCCGGAATGGTCCAGAGAATAAGATTCATATATAGGATGTCATTTTATGTGAATTAAAATGATGCGGAAGGTTCTATGGAAGGTTCTAGAAGGTTCTAGAAAAGTCCGGAAGAAACCACCAAGGAAGGTGGAGTCCCGGTGGGACTCCACCTCCATGGCCGGCCAACCCTAGTGGGGGAGGAGTCCCAAGTGGACTCCCCCTTAGGGGGCCGGCCACCCCCCCATATGGAAGGGGAGAATCCCACCCCAAGTGGGATTCCCACCCTAGGTAGGTTTCCTTTTCATATGGAAGGTTTTGGTTTCGGGTCTTATTCGAAGACTTGGAGTCCAACACTTGGGGTTCCACCTATATAATGAGGGGCCAAGGGAGGGGGCCGGCTACCCCTAAGACCACAAGCTGGCCGCCCCATTGAAGTGGCCGACCACCCCCTCCCAAACCCTAGCCGCCCCCTCTCCTCCATATCTCCCGCGTAGCTTTAGCGAAGCTCCGCCGGAGTTCTCCACCGCCACCGACACCACGTCGTCGTGTTGTCGGATTCAAGAGGAGCTACTACTTCCGCTGCCCGCTAGAACGGGAGGTGGACGTCGTCTTCATCAACAACCGAACGTGTGACCGAGTACGGAGGTGCTGCCCGTTCGTGGCGCCGGAAGCGATCGTGATCAAGATCTTCTACGCGCTTTTGCAAGCGGCAAGTGAACGTCTACCGCAGCAACAAGAGCCTCATCTTGTAGGCTTTGGAATCTCTTCAAGGGTGAGACTCGATACCCCCTCGTTGCTACCGTCTTCTAGATTGCATCTTGGCTTGGATTGCGTGTTCGCGGTAGGAAAATTTTTGTTTTCTATGCAACGTTATCCTACACAAGCAAGCACCGATCACGATTATCCAGGCTCTCGGAAGATGACGCCAGAGAAATAACGTCAAATCTGACCAAGTCCTTTATGACCACGGACACCGCGGGCATGCCACGGCCAAAAACCGTCGCAGGAGCGACTGCCAATCTCGCTGCATATCTCATCAATCAGCGCCCTGAAGGTTCTATGGCCCAAGCCCATCGAGGTGCCCTAGAAAGTCTCGCAATATTGGGAGACAATCTGGTCCCACGGAAGGAAAAGACCACGTTATAGGCCAGCGGCTCAAAGCATCATGCGAGAGATGCTCGAGATGAAATCACCCAGAGCAGAATCGACAAAGCAAGGCGACGACGCGCCGCTAGGGAGGAATATGACAGTGATTCTTCGGACGAGAGCCACGAGAACGACGGCGACCTAAGGGGGGCCGATTGTTTAAGCTACAAAATCCGCGAGGCGATGCCACACAGAAAGTTCAAACCTACCCCTACTAACGCCGCCAAATACGATGGGCAGCAGGAGCCGAGGTCCTGGATAGACGACTACTTGCAGACTGTGATTCTGCACAAAGGAAATCAGATAGCAGCAATGCAATGCTTGCAGCTTTACCTGAAGGATTCAGCACGAGCTTGGTTAAGAGGCCTACCGAAGGGTTCCATCAAATCTTGGGACAACCTAGTAGACGCTTTCGTTTCCAATTTCCAAGCAACATACAAAAGGCCCGTCGGGATTGAGGAATTACGGCATTGCCAGCAAAAGCAGAAGGAATCGATGCACGCATACATCGGGAGATTCACCAAGCTCCTAAACGCTGCCGAAGATGTTTCTGTCGACAGAGCAATCGATGCCTTCAGCGATGGCATCCGACGTGAAAGCTACATAGAGGAACTCGGACGCAAAAAGCCAAAAACCATAACCAAATTAATGGAAATCGCCAACAACTGGGTTGATGGTGAGGACAACGTACGAAAGCCGCGGCAGCGCAGTGACGACGAAGACGACGACCAACCGAAGCATGACTCGGGTGGACGAAGGGATCGCCACAAGAAAAGGAAAAACCGTAGTTACGACGATATTAACCTGGTAGCTGCAGGATACTCTGATCGGCAGGACGATCGGTATGACGACAGACGAGACGATCGGCAGGATGGCAATCGGAACAACTCTGGAAACCGTGGCAACTACAAACCACGACCACAGAGGACTCCCAAGCTACCCTTCGCCGAGTAGATCAACGCTCCCTGCTACTTGCACTCGTACGTTGATTCTAAAGACAACAAAACAAAGTCAAGCCACCTGCTCAGAGATTGTAGGCAGTTAATTGACATGCAGAAACTCATCCAGCAGCAGCAACAGCCACCACCGCCACCACCACCACCTCCACCGTAGCATCAGGTCCAGCAGGCTCAACCTGACCAACCCAATGAGGCGTTTCCACCACCGCGTGGGCAGATGAGCAAGATCCACGGGACAGGTGTTCCAAGAGGAGAAATGAAGAAGCTCACCCGAGAAATCAATCTGGCAGAAAGCATCATGGCGAACATCCCTGAGTATGTCGAGTGGTCGTCCCAGAACATTACGTTCAGCCGAGCGGATCACCCGATGACCATACCAAAACCAGGACACGCTGCCTTATTAGTCGAGGCACAAATCGGGGGGTTCAAGATGAGCAAAGTCTTCATGGATGGTGGAAGCGGACTAAACCTGATATTCTTCGACACAATCAAGAGTATGGGGATCACCATGAGAATGCTAGAAGAAACAGACACCTGTTTTCATGGGATCCTCCCCACTTCACCGGTGTACTCTCTTGGTAAAGTTTACCTGAATGTCGTCTTTGGCAAACCCGACAACTTCAGGAAGGAAAAGATCGAGTTCGAAGTCGTGAACTGGGAATCGCAGTATCATGCTATACTCGGAAGACCAGCTTATGCCAAGTTCATGGATGTACCGCACTACGCATACCTCAAGCTGAAAATGCCTGGGAGCAACGGGACAAACATCACAGTCTATGGAAGTTTCTCACGCTCGAACAATTGTGATCGCGACTTTCAGAGGATTGCTGCAAAGTTTGGGCTGAAACAGGAAATCACCGATCTCCCTTCCAAGTCATCATCACGCGATAATAAGGAAGAAAAACACATCAGAGAAATGAAGAAGAAGCAAGCCGACCTTGCCCCAGAAGCTTCGGCAGCAAAATCTTCGGCAGTTGACGGCACAACAGTCATAGGAGACAGCAAGACACTGGCAGTCGCTGTCGAGACCCTGGTGAAATCAACGACGCTTCGATAACCACTAACGTGGTGGACAAGCCGGAAGATAAGAAGAACCCTTTCCTTGCTTAAGCAGTTCACTAGTGTTTAGTTTTCCCTTTCTTTTCAAACAGGGCTCTCCTTTTTTCGCCCCTTAGTCCCGTGTTTCTTTTATTAATGAGAACTTAAGTTTTGATTCCTTGAAAAGCATTGCAGTAATTCGGAGCACCTAAACCGCATCATCGTAAACCTTGCTTACGCCCCTTGGTGAACGACGGTGCAACATAGTACGCGGCAAAAGATCGTGCTCCGAAAAAGCCTCTACGAGTGCTACAGGATGCAAAATAAACAAGGACGCTAACCCTTCCCTCTGCTATAGATGCCTCTACGAGCACCGTAAATAGCAAGAGTTTGGAAATACATATAACACAACCCACGTTTGATATTTTACTTATGGAAATATCAAAGAACAACGGGCTCATCGGCAAAGTTACTACTCCCGATATATTCGGGAGCTGCTGTCAGAACATAAATCGGTTGAAAGCAAAGTTGCACATACAACGGGTTTAGCAAGACCTGCAACACGAGCTGATCACTCAAACAATTTGCTGACCAACGAATACACATGCGTTTAAACGGGCAATTATGATTTGCCCCTTCAAAATTTGCCAACGGCATTAACACGGTAAAAGTACATATACATGTATCTACCGAACAAAAAAGTTTCAACTACGCAGTCCAAACGCTTGGATGAAGTAGCCAAATTACCTATTTACAATAAGAACTTAACCCTGAATTACTATTGCGGAGTTTCTCTTTCTTCAGGTACCTTCGAATCCTTTTCAAGCTTGTCCACAATTATATTGGTGGGCAACACTACCTTCGGGTACAACATCTCCAAATCACCAACCGCGTTGGCGATAGTCAGCAGATTTGCCGAAGGATAGCGTGCAAGGACAAGGGCAAGTGTAAATCTGGCCCCTGCAAAAACCTGAGCTCGCACCAAGTCTCGAATTTTCTTGGTATTCCCAAATTCAGACATCAGAGTCAACAGCGTAGGAGGGACCGCACTCAAGGGGAACATCGTCCTCCAAATTACCCTTAGGGCTTTATAGCACTTGTCGAAGAAATGGTGGACCTGCTGGACCCGATCTTGGAACTGCGCGACAGCCGAAGCTTTCGAGTGCTCCCTCCAGAAAATCTCCTCGGCTGATGACAGCTAGGTTAATGCGTTAACACGCTCATTTATTCGCTTGTTCTCTTCAGCACGGTTCAGAGCTATGACTAGCAAAGGAATCAACGGAAGATCAGACAATGCATTTCTGACAAAGAATAATGGGATTTCTATTTTCGTGCCCCTGGCTCCTTAGTTGTGCTCAGTTTTCCCCAGCCCCTTAGTTTTTCCTCAGTTTTCCCCAAAACCTTGTCTGAAACCCGCAGAAGGAGCTCGGACGGAAGGAATCCCGTTAGTTGACGTTGGTTGGTGCTGGCAAGTGGGGCCGCTGTTGGTGCCCCGCAGTGGACACGTCTTCACTTATCCAGATCAACGTGGGACCCACAACTTGTCCACGTTAAGTGCGCCGGACCCACAGCTTACCCAGGCGACCGTTGCAAAATGGGAGCCCGAGCCAGCCCTGCGCCCGTGCCCGTGCCATTGCTTCCCCTTTCTTTCCCCGCGCCCCATTGTTCTTCTTCTCCGCCAGCGGCAGCCCTTCTCCGGTAGGCGGGTGATGTCTAGTTTCTCTTCGACCTCCCGTTCTTCATGGCCGCAGTATGGACCCGTGCCTTTGACAAGATGCCCTGACTGCCCATGCCAGGAGCCTCTGAAGTGGTCGATTTGTAAGATGGACGAGAACGGCAACCGTGGACATGAGTTCGTTGCATGCGAGAGCTTGCCATATAGAGAGGGGGATAAGGTTAGATCTCGCTCCAATTTCTCTGTTTTCTCTCGATTTTCTTGTTATTCCCTCGAATTTGGGATTTAGGGTTCACGTTGTTGTTTTCAGATCTTGAAGAAATGCAGGCATTTCGAGTGGATCGATGTGTACGTTCGTAGGCTTCGATTGCGGGAATCAATTGGCGCTATTGGGGCGCAATTTGGGAGGGGCACTTGCTGTAGAGAATGCGGCGGAGAGAGGAGCCGTTCCGATTATGCCTAATGCTCCCAATGCAAAACTGGTGGAAGTGAAGGGAGAACTGAAGAAAATGAACAAGCAGTTAAGGCAGCTGATCGAGTTGAAGAAGCAAGCTAACCTGATGGCTGGTTTTTTTTTTGTTGTATAATTACGATCGGATTCTTATCATTGCTCACCAGGCACTAGAAGTTGTTACAAGGGATACCTTACAAATCCATTATTCAGTTACATGTACTTGTAGTTGTTTTCAAAGTTAGTGTGTGCATTCACCGAAATTACCAACTATATTCCCTAAAAGAAAAGGAAAGCTAAAGATAGTTGATAATTGTTAGAGGGGTGACAAATAATGCAATCACCGAAATCCGCAAATATGTATGCCTCGTGTTTATACCAAAATTATACCACTTTTAGGCCGTTTCAAAATACCAATACCATATCCCAAACTATATTCCCTAAAAGAAAAGGACAGCTAAAGATAGTTGATAATTGTTAGAGGGGTGACAAATAATGCAATCACCGAAATCCGCAAATATGTATGCCTCATGTTTATAACAAAATTATACCACTTTTAGGCCGTTTCAAAATGGGATCCCTTTCAAAATAGGGTCCCTTCAAAATACCAATACAATATCCCAAACTATATTCCCTAAAAGAAAAGGACAGCTAAAGATAGTTGATAATTGTTAGAGGGGTGACAAATAATGCAATCACCGAAATCCGCAAATATGTATGCCTCATGTTTATAACAAAATTATACCACTTTTAGGCCGTTTCAAAATACCAATACTATATCCCAAACTATATTCCCTAAAAGAAAAGGACAGCTAAAGATAGTTGATAGCAATCACCGAAATCCGCAAATATGTATGCCTCATGTTTATAACAAAATTATACCACTTTTAGGCCGTTTCAAAATACCAATACTATATCCCAAACTATATTCCCTAAAAGAAAAGGACAGCTAAAGATAGTTGATAATTGTTAGAGGGGTGACAAATAATGCAATCACCGAAATCCGCAAATATGTATGCCTCATGTTTATACCAATA
Source organism: Lolium perenne (assembly GCF_019359855.2). Lineage (NCBI taxonomy): Eukaryota > Viridiplantae > Streptophyta > Magnoliopsida > Poales > Poaceae > Lolium > Lolium perenne. Next base: position 100,753,692 of record NC_067244.2, on the reverse strand, counting down.
CTATATCCCAAACTATATTAAGTGGCAAACTCGTTATTGCACATAAATAGAGGGGTGGGCATTCTCCACCGACAGAGAGAGAGAGAGAGGGGTGGCCACGAAGAGAGAGAGAGAGAGAGGTTGCCACGAAGAGACGGATAGGGGTATACTGCCCGTTAGATCAGTGGATCAACGGTTCGTGGAGTCGATCCGTGTGACAACGGCTCAACCAATCAGGATAAGTTTGGGCTTCTCGAGCATTTGTGACAAAGACTTGAGGGCAAAACTGAGTAGTACTAACAATCCAAGGGCACATAAATAGTAAATAGACTAAGGGATTCAAACAAAAGAATTACAAAATGAAAAATGTGTGTTTTGTACAATATAATTCATATTGGGCTACATCAAATTATTTGCAATTCAAATATACATGAGTGTGACAATTATGGCATCATTTAGACAAACTATGTTTTGGGAAAGATGTTTTGCAAAGGGGTTTGGGTGGAAAACCAATCATCTTCATAGCTACACTAGTGATTCTGAGAAGTGGCAATTTGTGGTAAAACTTGATTTATATATGTTTGTTAAGGTTTTCTAGGTGGCAGGTTGCGTAGGAAGACTCCATGAGTAGTTGCCACTATGTTTTTATTTTTTGGATTTTTGCGCATGAAATGACTCAATTAGCTATGTTATTCTCATTTGTTGACTCTCTGTTGACCAGCTACTTGAGGGTAAACTGAGTATATTGCACTTGCCGGTCTAAGTCCTCGAGGGGAAAACTGAGTACGAGATAAAATTTCGTATAAGGCACGAGGTTATAACTGAGTACACCAAACGTCCCAGGGTTAGACTCGTGTAGCGGTGCACGCTGCAGCCGTGCATAGCGGACGCGTGTTGCGGTACACGCCACCTTCGTCTTTATAGAGCCCCTCTTTCTCTCCCTCGACGCACGTTCTCACTGGCTCACTGCAACCGCCTCTCCTGTCCCATCATCTTCTCCACAACCGAAGAAAAAACCCCGAAGAAAACCGCCGGCGATGGAGAAGAATGAGATGCCCATTGTCGGCACATCGGCCGCCGCCCCCGTGCCGGGCCCTGTCGCTGCTTTCCAACGTAGCAGCCGGCGCATCGGCCGCCGCCCCGTCCAGGGCCCCCGTCGCTGCTTCCAACGTAGCAGCCGGCGGATCGGCCGCCGCCCCCGTCCAGGCCCCTGTCCCTGCTTCCAACGTAGCAGCCGGCGGATCGGCCGCTGCCCCCGTCCAGGCCCCTGTTGCTGCTTCCAACGTAGCAGCCGGCGCATCGGCCACCGCCACCGTCCAGTCCCCCATCGCTTGGGACCCGTACGAACCAGTGCAATACGACGCGCCGGAGAACCCCTACGACACCAGCATCGTCGACAACGAGCCGGAGGTAACCCTTTGTTCCCTTGTTCTTATCTCATTTCAATCATTTTGTGTTAGATCTAGCGTTATTACGGTTCGTCTGTTCCTAGTTCAATCCTTTTGTGTTAGATCTTGCGTTATTCTTTGTTAAATCTGCTCCTAGTTCGATCCTTTTGTGTTAGATCTTGCGTTATTAGTGTTTGTGATTTGCTTTTGTTTAAGATTTGTGCCGATGATGATGAATATTTGGGCATAAATTGATTCAGGGTTTGGTCAGTAAACAATTGGTGTGTACAAATTTGTTGTGCATGATCTTTGGTTTGCTGACTCAAATCCTGGATATAAGTGTGTCCAATGTAACTGAGGCTACCTCTTTTTTTCGAGCCCATATTATCATGCATGATTTTTTGTTCACTCTCTGTTCCATCATCGTTGCAATTGACTCCGTTTTTTTTGCACGATCTTTGGTGCTACGTGACGAGTGCGAGCAGCGACGTCGGACAATGACGACGAGTCCTTCCACACCAAGACTCATCACGTCCTCGAGGAGGCTGCAGTCCGGCCATTACGATGGCCCCTTTGCTCGAGGCATTTACAAGTGCCCCTTCGCAACGAGAAGCTCCGCGCCACCGACTTCAACTCCCTGGTGAACCATGCTGAATCCATTGGCAGATGTGGCGCTAGAGTTGGAAGGACCGTGAACGTGCATGCGTACATGGCCAAACACGAAGCACTTGGGATTCACCTGCGCAACCTCCAAGCGAGTCACACGCGCTACCTGGAGGCGTTGAACGTGCCTACCGCACTCTTCGTATGTGATCGCTCTATCTGTAGAGCAGCTTAAATTCATGTAAAATGTAGCTTATGTTGGATCTATCGGTACTACTTTTGGATCTGTCCTGAATATATCTATGCTATGTTGGTTGCTGTATGCAGCTTATCCTATATTTTCTCTCTGGATTTGTGCCCTAGATTTCCTACCTGATTGGGTAAAAATGAAGGCATAAAGAAATGAATGGCGTTAAAAAACAGAAGGACAAGCTGCTCTAGATTTGCTACCAATTTGGGCTATCAAATATGAATGAGATCGAGCGAGAGAGAGGAAAAAGGTACATTGAAAACTGCTAATCTGGGCGAAAGAGACAGAAACCACTCGTGCTCCCGTCCCGGACCCACACGGCTCCACACGCTACGGCCCCACAAACATGGTCTCGTCCTGTCCCACGCGGTCCCTTCCTACCAGCCCCACACGACGCGGTCCCACACGACGCGACCCCACAAACGACACGACCCCACTCGTCAGCACGGAACGGTCAACTTAACGGATTTCTTCCGTCCGAGCTCCTTCTGCGGGTTCAGACAAGGGCTTGGGGAAAACTGAGGAAAAACTAAGGAGCTGGGGAAAACTGAGTACAACTAAGGACCCGAGGGCACGAAAATAGAAATCCCAAGAATAATAAGCACAAAGGATCAGGGAACTTACAGTTCAAGCTTTCGGTGGCCTTATGCAGCTCGGTAAAAGCATAGCGCTCTACGTCGACTGCAATCTCGCCCTTCTTCTTGATAATGGCAGCCAAGGCATAGGTATTGCGCAAGTCCTTTTCCAGCTACGCGATCCGATCCTTCATACGCTGGCTTCGATCATCTTCAGAAAGAGCACCCGAAGAATCGTCAACAAACGCAGGCACTGGGAAAACCTGCAAAGAACAGCGTCAAAAGCATGACGGATCGCATCGTTTTAGCATCGGAAGTTACTCCCATCGGGAGAGTACAAGTAAAAATGTCATAGCAAGGGTGTACTAGCAACATTGCCAGCACGGAGTTTATTACAATCACAAGTTTTGCGACAGAACATTGTTTCACATCAACTCAAAGAGAAGTTTGTTACAAAAATCAAGGGGCTTGGGTCTGGGTCGATAAACTAGAGCCATCCGATGTTTTCCTTGATGAAACCAGCTCAAGGAGCTGGCGTGCACACTTAAGGGCTGACGTTTTGAAGATGCTTAAATCAATGAAACGCCCATCTTGCTCTTTCGGCAGTTCCCTAGACATCTCTTCGATATCGGCCTTGAAGCCATGACCCATCATAAGTTGGTAGGCTAGGAGGGCACCATAGGTACGCGAAGTGCGTTTGAATACCTCGATAACCTCCTTGGTGTCGACTGCGAAGGCATCGATCAGCTGCCCCAGAGTCTTGTCTTGACTGATCTTGGGGAAGATCATCGAGTGCATCCGCGCCATGGCACCTTTGCCCTTTTCAAGAAGCTCCCGTGTAAGCCGGTGGGAGGCGAGAGTCATCGACACACCGTTTGCCGGAGAGTTGTTTGGAATCTTGTCCAAGGCATTGGCAGGGATGTTGGCGGCCTCTGCAAGAGAATGAAATAGAAAAGATTACTGACAAAGAATCGAATTCATAAAGTAATAATCGACAGAGAAGCATAAACATGAATTACCAAGCAAAGCCAAGGAAGACTGGCGAAGAAGATCATCTTTTTCGATCGCCCAAGCTTCAGCGACCAGCCTGGACGGCTACTCCTCCTTCAGCTTTTCCTTTAGCTTGCCAAGTTCCTCCTTCAGGGAATCGACTTCTTGGCGAGCTTCGGCGGCTATTTTGATTGCGCCTTCCAATTTTGAAGAAGAAGATTTAACTTCCTTTTGCAGCCGAACCTTGTCTGCTTCTAGGGAAGTAAATTGGAAGGCGAAGGCCTCCAAAGAAGATATAACGTCACGCAGATCCTTAGGGAAAGGGGAATTAAATGTTAATAAAGAATCGTTAATCAAGGCATATCCAGGAAGGTTTGCATTATGATCAAGAAAGACTTACAGGTTTCCCTGAAGGAAGGGACGTGGCGGCAGCAGTCGAAGGAATATCCTCCCCCCTAGAAAGGGAGGAGGCAGTCGACACTTGAGCCGCAGGGCTGCCGTAGGAGCCGAAGCTTCGGAAGCCGCACCATCCGGCGGAACGTCGCCAGACTTGGCCTTCTTAGACGGAGGCTCAATAAAACCTTTGTCACTATGAAAGGGGATGGTTGGCACAAGTTAAAAAAGAAAAGTGAATGATGGAAGAAGAGTACAAATCCTAGGAAGAAGGCGCTTACATGTCGAAGAGATCATCTTCAACGGCAAAGCCGCCGATTGATCTCTTCGCGGGTGAAGCTCTGGTCTCCTCCACAGCTGCATTAACAAATGCATCATGATCAGCGTCATCATCACGCACTGATCCCGCTGTGTCGCAAGCATCATTGGCTGAGGGAGGAAGATCGGTGTAGACAGCCTCAGAATCTATCGGGTCATCGTGTTCGTTCTTTGGGCTCGTGTACTCGGCAGTATGAAAATCAACAGGGGCTGAGGAACCTCTTCCCTCGGAAGTGTCGTTTGGTAAATCATGCAAGTTATCAGAAGTTACGGGGATATGTTGAAGAAAAGAACAAATAAGAACAATAGCAGTTGTGTCGATAAAGTGGAACATGGTAATAAGAGTATGAGAAGGAAAATTTACCTCTAACGGCGGATGATCGGCATCAAGAGGAGAATAAGAAGATAACAACGGGATCGAATCTTCCTGACTAAAGAGAGTGAGGCGACGAACTTCATCAAGCAGCTCCTTTTCCGATAGTTCGGCGATGTTTATCCTGGTTTCATCCTTTGGACCCGAATACAACCACATGGGACGAACCCTGGTCATGACTGGATGGATTCGACATTTCAAGAACACTGCGGCCACCTTTGTGCCGATCATGGTTTGGCCATCGGCCTCTTTGATCCGAAGGAATTTGGCAAATAATTTGTCGGCTGTTGTCATTTCATCGGGAGAAAGGATGTTCTTCCAAGAATGCTTAGGCTTGGCTTCAAGGACGTCGGCAAAGCAAGGAAGCTAGGACTCGGGTGTTGGGGAATCCTTAACATAAAACCATTTCAGTCTCCATCCTTGCACAGATTCTCTCATTGGGAAACTGAAGTAGTTGACCTCTGAACGGACAACGAACCCCACTCCCCCAATGACGAAAGATCCATTGCTACTGCTGTATCTCTTTACGAAGAAAATTTTCTTCTACAACCCAAAGTGGGGCTCGACGCCCAAGAACGCCTTGCAAAGGGGGATGAACACAGCAACGTGAAGGATTGAGTTAGGGGTGAGTTGCCACAGTTGGATTTCGTAAGTCCGCAGAAGACGATGAAGGAATTCTTGAGCAGGAAGCGAGAGACCCCGATACAAGAACTACAGGAACATCACGGTAAAACCAGCAGGAGGATTGGGCCGAGAGATCGCACCTGGGAGAATCACATTCCCCTCACGCTTTGTGATGGAGGATGCTAGCCAGTCTCCAGGTTTGGCTATCGAGCTTGGCGGCGCTGGCGGCGCCGGAGCTGGGGAGGAGCATCTGGAGCGCTCCTCTTCAGAAGATTCGAGGAGGCCTTGGCAGCGGCGCCACCGCTCTTGGAGCTGACGGCGGCAGCGAGGTTCTTCTTCTTTACCATTGCAAGATCTGGAGAAGATCTAAAAAACGATGGTGGCGGCACAGCGGATGTGAAAGAGAGAGGTAGAAGAAGAACAGGAAGATGCTACGGTGAATAAGAAGGGAATGCTAAGGATTTTCTCCTGTGAGATTTTAAGTAAGGGAGAACTTGAGGATTGCGTGGACACGTGTTGTTGTTTCCAGTTCTTTAAGAGGACCCTTTTTCCGTTGTTGATCACAGAAATCGAGGAGGCGCCTTGGTAACCGTGCGAAAAGGGAGGATATTACTTAAAAACAGAACAAGGAAGAGGTAGGATGGGCCCAATGGGTCGTGTCCTGTCAGTCAAAATCAGGGCGTCAATAACGTCAATAGTGACGTCGTAAAAAACGCTCGAAGCATTCGAAGAAGAATGAAGTAAAATCGGATGGTCCCGTGTTCAGACTCGGGGGCTACTCCCATCGGGAGCGCTGGGCGCGCACCCGATAAAATGAAGACTCGAAGATATTACTGAGAAGAAACGTTTGAAGAAAAGGATGGAATGCTCAGCTCGAGTCTGCACACGGTTACGAGCGCCCGTGTCCAGACTCGGGGGCTACTCCCATTGGGAGCGCTGGACGCGCACCCGATAGAACTTTTTTGCACTCCAGGATCATGCCCGGGGACTTGATTCTGTGTAGGGTGACGTTGTTTTGCCATCGGCAGTTAACCAGCAAAAGTTGGGCACGTTACTCATTATCCCTTACGTGCGGAAAATATATCGGATGACCTATAAAGACTTGCAGAAAAACTTCGGCAGAGCAAAACGTTCGAGTGGTACAACTTGAGTCTACGCACGGATTGCAAGCATCCGTACCTAGACTCGGGGGCTACTCCCATCGGGAGCGCTGGACGCGCGCCCGATAAAAGAAGATGATGCTGATTCAAGATGAATAAGAACAATCAAGGAGAAGAAAATTAAGAGGAGGCATGCTTTAGTCTCTACCCGAACTATTTTCGGCTAGACACTCGGGGGCTACTGACATGGGCATTACCCTTCGGGTAACCAGCATTGCCCTATCATGTACAATTTAGTTGGAGGCCCAAGAAGGCACTCGAAGGCAAGGCGGGCCACTTGGATGGCGCAGCAAGAGATTCCTTGGCGGACAAGACAAGGAAGGAGCCAAACAAGGAAAGTTTAGAGCTAGGACTAGTGTAAATCTAGTCGTACTCGGTTAGACCTCTTGAGACCTGGCCTCCTATATAAACACCAGGAGAGGGGCTGCCGAGGGTTACGATCAATCTTAGCAATCTTAGCCACCAAAAGTCTAGTGCTAGGTCGCCGCATCACTTAGCCTCTCGACGAGATCTCAGCCGAACCCTTCGGCACGCAATTGTAACCCACTATTTTCATAATCAAGATCAGACAGGGAGGACGTAAGGGTTTTACCTCATCGAGGGCCCCGAACCTGGGTAAATCGCTCTCCCCGCTTGTCTGTGAACCGATGTCTCGTGTCAGCCTACAGAATTCCATCAACCCTAAGCCCCAATCGAAGGGCATTGCCGAGGAGTACCCTCGACACACGGATCTTCAATGAAGGAGACCTAGTGTGGATACACCTTCGCAAGGACCTCTTCCCTCAAGAAAGAAACTCCAAGCTCAAGCCCCGAGGTGATGGTCCCTTCAAGGTCCTCAAGCGCATCAACGACAACGCCTACGTCATCGACATACCAACATCCAAGTACTTGGTGAGCAACACATTCAATGTGTCCGACCTCTCACCATATCATGAAGATGAAGAGACCATAGAGTCGAGGACGACTCTTTCCCAAGGGGGAGGGGGAGATGATGTAGCCCTACCCAAGGTCGACACTAGATCAAGACCGACAAGCCCTCCTCGTGGCCCAATGACACGAGCTCGAGCCCAAGCTATACACCAAGAGGTGAATTCGCTCCTTTCCACGTATGCATTTGATACCTCTTTGGATGGCATGCTACTTCATGCAAATACCTTGTATTCAATCAGGTACATCGGTCAAGACACAAGCCATGGAGACCAAGCCAATGGAGAGGGAGCTGGAAATGAAGAAGATGGAGCTACAGCGCCCCAGCCGGAACTTCCGGCTCCCAGGACCGAAACTTCCGGTCAGATGCCTCCCAGATGCCTTCTAGCGCCCATGAAAAAGGATCTAGCCGGAACTTCCGCCCCGAGAGACCGGAACTTCCGCCCGCCGGAACTTCCGCCCGCCGGAACTTCCGCCCTAGTTCCGAAAATGTGCCGAAACGCCCCGGGATGTTACTGCAAGGAAATCGGTCGTTTCCGGAACTAGGCCGGAAGTTGGCCGGAACTTCCGCCCCGACCAGAACTTCCGGTCTCCAGGACTGGAACTTCCGCCCAGATAGCTCCAAGATGTTGTCCAAAGGGAATCTAGCCGGAACTTCCGCCCAGGATGACCGGAACTTCCGCCCCCTGAGGCCGGAACTTCTGCCGGTACGCGTTTCAGCACTAAAACTGGTAGATTCCGCATGTAACTTACCCCTTCGCCCCACCAACTATAAATAGCCTTGTTGGCTCAGATCTGAGATTAGACTTGATGTGAAATTAAACCTGAGCTTTGCTCTCAGCCCTTGTGGGAAACCCTACCATAAATCTTAGATCTTGTACCCACCCGGGCTCCTTATCGAATCCTATTGTATCTCTTTGGTGACTTCTACCATTCTTGGTCTTTTGCTTGCACTTCTACCTTTGGGTCTTTTGCTTGCACTTCTATCGATTTTGATCTTTTCACCCTTCTAGATCTATAGGATTTCGTTTCGTCGATCTTTTTGCGGGACTTCTACCGAAAGGTCTTTTCCTGCAACTTCTATCAAGTTGGTGGTTCGGGCCAACGAGGACAAACCGATTTGTGTGTGTGTGAGTTTGTATCCCACGATTCCCCTCCACGTTCTTGGTGTTCATCGCGTTCTTCCACCTCCCCCACGAATTCCACCCAAATCCGTGAAGATCGGGCACACCCTTGGGCTTAGCCCTTATCACACATGCTGGAGGTTTGACGGGTCACTTTGGGCTTGAGAAGACGCTACTCATGCTAGCTGACCACTTTTATTGGCCAAAGATGAGGTGGGATGTGGACAGGTATGTGAAGAGGTGCATTACTTGCAACAAGTCCAAGTCCAAGCTGAAGCCTCACGATTTGTATACTCCTTTACTGGCACCTACTACACCTTGGGAAGATATTAGTATGGATTTTGTGTTGGGTTTTCCGCGTACTAAAAGAGGCCATGATTCTATATTTGTGGTAGTGGCAGATTTTCTAAAATGTCACATTTTATTGCCTGCCACGAAAGCGACGATGCGTCGCATATTGCTGACCTGTTTTTCAGGGAGGTTGTGCGACTACATGGAGTGCCGAAGACTATCGTTTCTGATCGTGACGTGAAGTTTATGAGCTACTTCTGGAAGACACTATGGAGAAAGCTGGGGACAAAGCTACTGTTCAGTACTACTTGTCATCCGCAAACTGATGGTCAAACTGAAGTGGTGAATAGAACCTTGTCACAACTGTTGAGATCCATGATCAAGAAAAACCTGAAGGAGTGGGAAGAGTGTTTGCCGCATGTAGAGTTTGCTTACAATAGGGCGGTACATTCTACCACGGAGTTGTGTCCTTTTGAGGTGGTGTATGGTTTCAAACCCATTACTCCACTTGACTTGTTCCCTTTGCCCATACATGAGAGAGTTAATATGGAGGCATCCAAGAGGGCAGATTTTGTGCGAAAGATCCATGTGAAGACTAAGAAGTTGATAGAGAAGAAAGGCAACAGCAATGCTGCAAGGATGAACATAAGCGCAAGGAGATGTTGTTCAAGCCTGGTGATATGGTCTGGGTACATTTTCGCAAGGATAGGTTCCCGAAGCTACGGAAGTCCAAGTTGCTTCCTCGTGGTGCTGGTCCTTACAAAGTGATTTCCAAGATCAATGATAATGCATACTCGATAGATCTTCCACTTGATGAGTTTGGTGTCAGTAATTCTTTTAATGTTGCTGATTTGACACCATATGACGGAGAAGACCTTGGAGCGTCGAGGTCGGCGCCTTTTGAAGGGGGGGAGATGATGAGGACATCCCTACCACACTACCACCTACGTCATTACCAAATGAAGATGAACCTGCTGTGAAGCTCAATTCCAATGAAGTTCGTATTGGACCTATTACAAGATCTCGTGCGAAGCTACTAAAACAACAGGTGAACTTGTTCCTAAACAATACTTTGATTGATCAGAACTTTATACTACCTAAGTCCTATTACTTATGTATCATAAGGTATGAAGAGGAGACAAGCATCGCACGAGGAGGAGAGGAGCAGCTGGACGTGACGATGGACGTGGAGCTAGACAAGGAGCTAGACATGAAGATATCTCATGGACACGCGAGGGAGGAGCGGGAGACATGCGCGAGAGGAGAAGACGAAGTCCAGGCCGGCCCAGCACCCGGTCAGACCGGCCGCCACGCCGGCGTGCCCGGTCCCTGGCCCGGTCCAACCGGGCGGCAAGGCGGATCCACCCCGGGGCCAACCGGGCGCCACGCTGATGCCAACCGGGAGCGTTACTGCGCAACAAATCCAGCGCCCGGTTGCAACACGGTCCCTGGCCCGGTTTGAACCGGCCAGCCCGGTCCCAGGCCCGGTCGACCGGCCCCCAGACTGGCCGTGTCCAAGTCTGTCTCGACCAGATCTATTATGGGTCGGTTATTCTTGTATCTTTTCGACCAGAAGTCGTCCCAGACGCCTATATAAGTGCCCATGACGCCCCCTAGCTTCTTTAGACCACGTTTAAGATAAACCCTAGTTCTTAGTTGTTTGCTCTGCAAAACTATTGAATTCCCTACACCATATTGCTTGATATTGTGTAGATCTGAAAGTCTTGTGATCTGCTGTTCCATTGGGAATTAGAAGGGTGCAACTTAACGCTTCGTGGTCAGCGGCTACGTGCGCAAGTGTGTGGAGTTGCGAATATATTGTAGGGTTGAGAGCTGTTGCATTGGCAACAGGGACCAATCGAGAGATCTCGTTGCGTCATGCAAGTTATCATCCACTTTGATGCAGCCCGACCTTCGGACGTATCCGCATCATGGTCATCATCAAGAACTACGCTGAAGTCCGACGTCACGGAAGCATGGAAGAGGAGACGAAAGAAGGAGATACGTCCAGGAAGGCCGGCAGTACCGCCCCGGAATGGTCGGCACTGCCTCCCCGCTCGATGCCGAAGGAAGACGGCACTGCCGCCCTGTCTACGTCGGCACTACCGCCCCCACTACGAAGCCCATAAGTTGAACCATCCCACTATGCTCTTTGTATGCCTAAACTACCCCTCCTTAGTGGCTCCCTATATATAGGCTCCCACCTCCCCCTTCATGAGGAAAGAGTTGAACTTGAGAGAATTAGGCTCATGCCTCCACCATCCCTTTGGGATTAGGGTAACCCCCTCCTTAGATTATCCAAATCTATTGTACAAGGCACTCCTTATATGATTAGTCTCTCACACTTGTGATTCTACCATCGGTCTCTCACTTGTGTGATTCCACCGATCGTATACCGATCTTCCTCTCGGGGATTCTACCGCGTGTCTCTCCCTTGAGAGATTCTATCGGGATAGTGGTTCGGGCTATCGGGAGTAAACCGGAATTGTATCGAGTTGGTGTGTGTTTGCGTGTGTTCATCGTGTTCATCGCCGTGTTCTTCGTGTTCTTCCTCTCCCCCGTCTTTCCCTCCGTCAATTCGTGAGATCGGGCAACCCACGTGGCCTTAGGCCGCATCATATGGTATCAGAGCAAAGGTTGCCACGAATTTAACCACAAATCTCTCCAATTTTCGCCCAAAATTTTTCCTCAAAAATTGCCCCAAAAAATAGCTCGAAAATTGATCTCCGAATTTGTTGCGTTTTTTGTGGTTTTGATCCACTGATCTGATGTTACTGGTGTTGATCTACAAATCCCCCATCTTTTCCTGTCCAATTTCATCGATTTATGTCCAGATTTGAGCATTTTCGGTCCGTTTCCGTGAGGAACTGAGCAAGAACAGCTCTGGCAGTTCTTGGCCCAAGCGGCCATCTTCTTCCACCTCCGCTCCACCTGCCAGCTCTCCACGCAGCGCCTAGCTTGCCGCAGATCCTGCCGCCACCAGCTCGCTGCTTCCGCTCGCCAGAAGGCACCCTCGAGCAGCTTGCCTGGCCCACTCCCGCGCGCGCATCTCGCACGCCACAGCTTCGCTGCCGCTTGGCTGTCGAACCAGCACGCTCGCGCGCGCTGAGCCCACGCCCCTGGCCCGCCGCCGCCTGGCCCGACCTCCCCTGGCGCCGCACCAACCAGGCCGCACCGGCTCGCGAGCCCATCTCCTGCTCAGTGCCCAAGGCCGCCCCGCCTGCGCCACCAGCAGCCAGGCCCCGCTCGCATCCGCTCGTTCCCCACCTGGGCACCTTCCTCCGCCGCGGCCAAATCGCCCAGATCCGCCACCACGCGCGCTTCTCTCTCTCTACCGCCCACGCGCCAAGGTCCCTGCAGCGGCCCGCGCCCACGCATCTGCTCCACTGCTCGTTTCCACGCTCAAGCAAATTCCGCGCAAGAAAAATTCCTCCGACCGGAGCCAAACCGGGCGCCAACCGGAAAAATCAGCTCGGACCGGGCCCCAACCGGGCGGCAACCGGATGGTCCGGCCCAGGATCCGGTCCAACCGGCCTCCTGACCGGATTTCACCGTTTTGACCCAAATTTCGCCCAATTTTGACTCCATTTTTTGCCCCAAATTTTGACAACTTTCCGGAGCCTGTTTGACTTCAAATTTTAATAGTATCCCCCAAATACTCCACATAGTCTACCCTCAATTTTTGACGATTTTTAAAACAAATTTTTTGACCGCTCGTTTTGACCCAACTTTTCGGGCATTGACTTAATTTGCCCGGTTTCCGTTTTGGAGTGCATCGGTTGTCTATTCCGTTTCCGCGCCTACATCAACACCACGACGACATCGTTGGCACCCCGGATTCCGGCGCAACTTCGCCACCATCATCGACACCACCACTTCGCCATCGCAAGTTCATGTGCTTGACACCGCCTAACCTTTTCACTAGGTATAACTTGCCCCTTACCCCTTGTAGCCCCGTTTCTTTCTTTGTGTACCTATCCCATTGAGAGTGGCTTTCCGAGTGTTGCGAAGCATTGCACAAGTGTCACGACCGTGAGAGGGTGTGTGTGTGTGCGTTGTGTTGAGCAAAGCTCCGAAGCAAGCTCGGTGAGAAAAATACACAAAAGAAGAAAAGTGTGACATATACATAGAGAGAAATAAAGCTTCTAAGCATAGAGAAAAAAAAAGTGAAAAAAAAGAGAAAAAAAGAAATAGAAAAGAGTGTGTGTCCACCGATACCGAGAAGTGCAAAGCTTGTGAGCACTAAGAGAGAAAAGAGAAGAGTGGCATTTGTGCAAATCTTGTTGCTTCTTTCTTGTGCAACCAAGCTACGGTCTCTCTTGTGTTGGCGTAACATCGAGCATATAGTCTTCGTTAGGACCATCTTTGTCACTTGCTCACTTCCTTGGTCGCGCTAACCCCATTGTTCTCCGTTGTGTGTGTTTCCGTGTTTCCTTGACATAGATCACCACTTTTGACATTTGACTTTGGATCTTACCCACATTTGATAATAGACTTTTCCGTTGATCTTTTTCGTTTGCTATCCACCCCTTACCCACCACCTATAGTGTTTCTTAGCCTTTTGCGTGTGCTTTGAGTGTGTGTGTGAGTAACCCCGGTACAATTTTGACTTTGCTCTTGACTTGAACCATTTTTCGATACTTTCTTGATAGGTGAGATACTTGTGTAGCTTTCCTTCCACCACATACACATACACCTTCCTAGTGAGATATACATGATGACCCCACTAGAGCAAGCCGAGATGAGAGCATACTTCACCGAGCTAGATGCTCGAGAAGCCAAAATGACACCCCAAGATAAAGCCGAGTGCAACGCATACTTCAAACACCTTGAGAGCAAGAGTGATACACCCCATGAGTCGAGTGAGGATGTTTCGATTTCTAACAACTTAACCTCTACTCCGCTTGTGTTGTCTTCCTCTTTGCTAGGTTGCTCGGACATCGACGATGCCATTGCCATGGAGATGAGGGACTCCACTATATGTCAGATGAGCGACTCCACTATATGTGAGACAAGAGATTCCACCATATGTGAGCTTGAGTGCCTCCACTTCGAGAGCATGAGCGATACACCAAGTGAGATGAGAGTGGTAGTTGATAGGTCATGTGAGGCCATTACAAGTTCTAACAACTTACCCTCTACCTCTAGTGTGTTCTCTTGTGTCTCATTAGGTGCCATGGATGACGAGACGCCGATCATGGAGCAGATGTACATGGTGCATGAAGATGATGATATCACACCATGCTTGTTGCTTGAAGATGAACATGGAGGCCACATGGAGCCTACCTCTTCCACAACACCTACCTCATATGAGCGGGACTACAAAGGTACCTATATGGGTGTTGATGATGCCATGATCCCACTAGTGGACATGATGACTTATGAGTGCATGCATGATCTTGATGATACAATTGCTATGTCATATGCTTCTTTCACTCTACCTTGTGATACTTGTGCCAACATTGTTTATCATGTGGAATTAGTTGCTTATGATAATATGTCCATGCCATGCTATGAGAGTTTCACTTTCTCTCCTATTACTTGCAATATGTCGAACAATTGCTCTTTCCCATGTATTGCTTGCAATGAAAATGATAATGCTTGTGTTGTGACAACCTTGATGAACAATTGCTCTTTCCCTAGGTTGGTCAACAACAATGATGAAATTTTGAACATGTTTTGTGCTACATGCTTGCAATATTCTCCAATTAGTGCAACCAAAATGTTGAATACTTGCTCTTTCCAATGCTTGGTTTGCAATGATGTTAATGTTCTTGTAAATGAGATTGCCCCCATAGCTCTCTCACATTTTGGAGACTTTGCATATATCCATGTTGAGCATGTTCCTAAGTTTTTCCCGCATATTCACCATGTGTACTATAATATCTTGCTTACCGCTAATGGTGATGTGCAAAAGAAATGGACCATCATGATGGATGATGTGTTCATATACCATGCACACACGTTCTTTGTTTTGCCTATGGTGTGTGTAGGTACCCAAAATCCAATGTCAACCTCGATTGAGCACGAGTTGACAAAAAGAGCTCTTGAGAGCATGATACAAGTGAGCTCCAATGAGTGGTTTTGCCCGCACACTTCTACTACACAAGATCTCTCAATGAGAGCACACCGACACTTTGATAAGGTGACCTCCTTCTACTTGCGCCCTCTTCCTAAATACATTGAACTTTGGCTACGCTTTGATTGCTCCTTTGCTTTTCTTGTGCTATTCATAGGGCTCTTGACAAGTGAAGGGACATTCAAGCGTTGGTGTCATCTACCTCCTCTACACATTCATGAAGACTCATCGTCGAGGGCGACTCTTTTTCAAGTGGGGGGAGATGATGCAGCCCGACCTTCGGTCGTATCCGCATCATGGTCATCATCAAGAACTACGCTGAAGTCCGACGTCACAGAAGCATGGAAGAGGAGATGAAAGAAGGAGATACGTCTAGGAAGGCCGGCAGTACTGCCCCGGAATGGTCGGCACTGCCTCCCCGCTCGATGCCGAAGGAAGACGGCACTGCCGCCCTGCCTACGCGGCACTACCGCCCCCACTACGAAGCCCATAAGTTGAACCATCCCACTATGCTCTTTGTATGCCTAAACTACCCCTGCTTAGTGGCTCCCTATATATAGGCTCCCACCTCTCCCTTCATGAGGAAAGAGTTGAACTTGAGAGAATTAGGCTCATGCCTCCACCATCCCTTTGGGATTAGGGTAACCCCCTCCTTAGATTATCCAAATCTATTGTACAAGGCACTCCTTATATGATTAGTCTCTCACACTTGTGATTCTACCATCGGTCTCTCACTTGTGTGATTCCACCGATCGTATACCGATCCTCCTCTCGGGGATTCTACTGCGTGTCTCTCCCTTGAGAGATTCTATCGGGATAGTGGTTCGGGCTATCGGGAGTAAACTGGAATTGTATCGGGTTGGTGTGTGTTTGCGTGTGTTCATCGTGTTCATCGCCGTGTTCTTCGTGTTCTTCCTCTCCCCCGTCTTTCCCTCGGTCAATTCATGAGATCGGGCAACCCACGTGGCCTTAGGCCGCATCACACTTCATCCAAGTTACCTCCGCTGCAATCACCCTGTGATCATCATCACCACTGTTTCTTACTGAGAAGATCGGGCCACCCCTTATCACCGCGCGAGCACCAAAATTAAATGAGAGATGTTTTAGAGCAGAACTTCATTTTCAGTGACTTTCCTAGCTTGGTTTGGAAATCGGACAGAGCTTCAGTGACTTGATGCTTCCAAGTCTCATTGTGACTAGGTGCATGCCACCATCTACCATCCATTTGAGATCCAACGTTCCAAACTATCTCTTATTTCAAACCTAAAAACAAAAACTATTCAGAAAATTTTAAAACTATCTAGTAATATGTGGATGCCTTGTTTTAAAATCTGTGAATATTTCATCCCATTCGGATGACTAGCTTGTGATTAAAAAGCTTTTTACATATTTGAGCACTAGTTTAAGCTAAATATATATGTTCTCACAAACTTTGATTCAAATCGAATGAAACTTCACCAAAATATAAATCAAAATATGAATGATTTACTGGAAGTTTTTCAAAATTGTCATGGTCCATGAGGTCCACCAAAGTGCAAGATTTTTTTTCTTGGTTGGTCCTTCAAAACCGAGTTTGGATGGTGGCAAGACTTGCACAAAGAGGATGTCACAATTTTGGCCTTTGTGAACTTTGCAATCAACATCAAGTGTCGGACAGTCGAGAAAAAAAGAGAGTTGGTGCCCACCTTTCTTTTCAACCATTGGTTCTCAATCCGAGGGTGGTCCAACTAGCTAACAAAATTGGCTTGGTATTCATGGTCTTGAACCAATAATTTGGCATGGCTTTCAATCCGTATGAGATGTGATGTATGGAGGTGATTCATATGAGAGGGCAATAAAGAAATGCTTTGTCCTCCTCGCAATGCTAGTCTATTTGGAAATTTGGAAAGAAATGAATAATTGGTTTTTCGCAACGTTGCAATGCTAGTGGTGAAGATCACAGAGGATGCATAAATATATATTCTGGATTCCTTAGATTAAACATAGACAAAAAATATCTTACAGTACAACTCAAAAGGGAAAAAATAAGGGAGACCTAACTAGTAGTACTACTTTTCTTTTCTTAGAACTAGTACTAGCTGCTTATTCTTCTTAATGGCGGCCGCATCGTTCTTCTGTGATCCATCGTCTTCCTCCCGGACACTCTTCTTGAGGGGGGCTCCATCGTCTTGTTCCTGAGCAACCTTCTTCAGGGGTGCTGATGAGACTTCCTCTTCGTCGTCATCAGCGGCCTCGTCGTCTGCCTTGTTCGAGTCTGACGATACCTCATGGTAAGAGAATGGGCTCTTCGGCGGTTGGTCCCTATTCTTCTCCCGCTCGCGCTCATCAGAGCATTAATCCTCCTCCCACTCGTCCACATCTTTTGGCTCGCCCTCGAAGAAGGAATTGTTGTTGATGTCATCGTCGGAGTACTTCGGTGGCGTCTTGTTGTCGGAGTTGGTCTTGATCGGTTACGTCGTCTCCTCTGATGGGTACGAATCGAATTCCTCCTCCGACCATGGAGATGGCCCGTCCACCGAGTATGGGCTTCCTGGTGGAGTTTCAGGGCCATTGCCGTTGGACTCGGTCGTGTACTCGCCAGAGCAGCCACTCAACGCCTCCATTGAGCGCTACCTTAGAGAGAGAGGGGGGGGGTCGAGAGGGGCACGTTTCGGGTGAGAGGATAGAGAAGAGTATTTACCGATGTTATCCTTTATTTACGGGGATTTAGTGGGAGGTTCCAATTACCATGGACAGAGCCAGAAAAATTACTTGGGGGTTGTTTGATTCATAGGATAGGAAAAGTGGAGGAATAGGAAAAATGGAGGATTGATATGACATGCCCCCTTGAATCATATGGAAAGAAATCTATGAGAATTGGTATAATTAGTTATTTGATGGGATCATAGTAAAGTCATAGGAAATTCCTATAGAGATTGAGTCCGTAGCAATGCTCTCATAGACACACATAGGAATTTTTTCTAGAGGTCCAACCTCTTGTTAGAAATCCTATATATAACTGTACTATGAGAAAGCAATCTGTAGGAATTTCGGAGGGTTCAATCCTTTGAATCAAACACGTTCTATAGGAAAAAACCATATGGGTAAAGATCCTACAAGATTCACTTAGAAATCATTTGAATCAAACAAGCCAGATGTACGGGGCATACAAACATTTTTTTATCAAATTTGGGGACTAATTTGCATATAATGTAGAAGATCCTACATATAATATTTTAGCATTTGGGGGGGCATGGCCCTGGCTATCCCCTGCTAGCTCCATCCCTGCCAATTACTACCAACTTTTCGTGCGGAAATGCATGCACTTTTCAACCTTTTAGCGTCCCAAGTTGTGAGCATTATTTCACAACCAAATCCACCCGGACAGAATAGAAGAAATTCCACTAAGTTCAAAATCTAACATTAATGCGTACTATCATACTATTCCGTTGCCTGTATTTTTTATATTTTCTCCAAATTTTTGAAAAATTTCACCAAATTTACTTTCCAGGAAGTGATATATATTTTGGACGGGTGATTTAAATTAACCGTTTTAAAATTTTCCATATGTGTTAGTTTATATGGTTTCATTTGTTGTAATTACTATGTTTTGGAATGTTTTAAACATGATAGAGTTTATGACAAATGGATGCCACACACAAACATTTGCATGCATGCATGTGTGGGACTTGTAGGTCAATTTTCTTGTGTAATCATAGACTTCGATCTATATGCAACATATTACATGTATATGATGAGGAAATCCCTACTACACCACTACCTCTGTCATTGCAAGATGCTGATGAACCTGCTGTGAAGTTCAAGTCCAATGAAGTTCGGATTGGACCTATTACAAGGACTCGTGCGAAGCTACTTAAACAACAGGTGAACTTGTTCCTAAACGATACCTTGATTGATGAGAACTTTATACTGCCTAAGTCTTTTTACTTATGTATCATCAGGTATGAAGAGGAGACAAGCATCGCACGAGGAGGAGAGAGGCAGCTGGACGTGAAGAAGGACGTGAAGCTGGACATGGAGCTGACATGAAGATATCTCATGGACGCGCGAGGGAGGAGCGGGAGGCATGCGCGAGAGGAGAAGAAAAAGTCCAGGCCGGCCTAGCACCTGGTCAGACCGTCTGCCACGCCGGCGCGCCCGGTCCCTGGCCCGGTCGAACCGGGCGGCACGCCGGATGCGTCCCGGCACTAACCGGACGCGACGCTGATGCCAACTGGGCGGGTTACTGCAGAGCGATTCCTGCGCCCGGTCAGCACCCGTTGACTGGCCCGGTTTGAACCCAGATTTTTAAGAGCAAGTTCTACTTAACCTGTGGAGTGTTGACCGAAGGTTGACATTTTTGTATCATTGGTTGTTAATAAAATCAGAGCGCATGGTTAAGTTCGTCTTGTCGAGTTGATCGAAAACGAGTACCTGTATATTCTATTTGGAGTTCGGATGATCGTTGAAGACCCACTTTAATTCTTGCCAATATATAAATTCAGAAATAGGGAAAAAGGCAAATACCAATTCAGGTTCGGTTAAGGATAAAGGGAGAAAATAAATATAAAAGCCCACCAGAGCCCTGTTCTCGCCCACGCACGAGGGGTCACCCTAGACTCCAAAATCATCCGCCTCCTAGGGTTCTTCGGCCGCCTCCCCAATCTGCAAGTCATCGAGGAACGCCGCCGCCGGGCGTTCTTCCTCATCATCCATCCGATATCTGAAGCGAACGCGTGGTCGAGTCTGCATTGGCCTTTGTTGCTAGCAGTAGTAGTAGTAGTACTAGGTGCTATGATCAGCCGTTTTATGAGAAGATCCTATACTATTCTAATATGCATCGATCTGAAGCAAATAGCACTTATAGCGCTGGTCTGAAGCTAGTACGTGCAGGCATAGATGACTGGACTATGTGGCCATACATTTAGATTCCAAGTCTAGTTAATCCGGTAAAGGCATCAAATCATTGAATCTGGATGAAGTTATTAAGTCATGTGATTTGACTAGAATAGTGATGTTGCTGTAATAACACTACCAACTGAACTGAAGAATTTACCGTAGCACTCTGAGTTGTAAGCTGCACATTTTCAATTCGTACTTAGTCTATGGTTTGCTTGGCTAGAATAGAAACTCATTATCTGATAAGTAATTAGCGCAGATCTATTCAAGTTAATTAGATGTCATGGTTTGTGCTAGCTCCAGGACAGTATTAGAAATACAATCGATGGTTTATGCCATTCTTTCAGAATAGTTTCTAAAACAATTTTATCACAGGCTTGGAAAATACAGCAGTTGCGTGTATTTCTTCTGTTTGGAAGTCCGTCTAAGGCAAGTGCATTACGAACCTTGTCGCCTTAATGTTTGATTGTGTGGCTTGTGTGCTTCTGGTGTGCTTCGTTGTTAATTGGTAATTTGACTCAATAATTTCCTTCTAAAATTTATTGGGCCGCGGGTTGGTAAATTCCGAGCCAATACTGCCGCAGGTTGGTAAACTCCGAGCCAACGCGCTGGTAAACTCCGAGCCAGTACTACGAAAACCCATATTTCAGTTTTCATATAAAATCTATGTTTCCGAGTGAAGTTCCAATGACTTTCTATGATTTATGTTTTTACGGTTCCATGTTGTACTTGCTGAGTATTTCCATACTCACTCTTGCATTTCATTTGGATTTCAGGTACTAAGTAAACACCATGCATGGGGCCCGGGCGTAGCACATCTACATTGTTGAGCACATCACACTTATTTAGATATTACGATGTAGACATGTATGTTTCTTTACCTATTAGTCGTATTGTATTAGTCACTTAATCCATGTTACCTTGTGAACAAATATATTTGGCGTCTTCCGATATGCTGGGATTTTGTGAATCACGTGGTTGTTTTCTTTAAAGTTGAAATGTCACTACATATCCTCTTATTGCTATCTGCATGTCGTGGATGTCCTTATATACAAAGAAAACTCTGCCCAATTTTTGGATAATCACTTGACTTTTCTAGTTTTTAGTATAATTGGTAGCATCCTAGGAAGGGTCGATTCCCGGGATGTTACAATGAAGGTTAATGATTTTGATTGTAATGCTTTATGTGATCTTGGTGCAAGTATTTCTGTTACGCCTAAGAAACTTTATGATATGCTTGACTTGCCACCTTTGGAATGTTATTATTTGGATGTTAATCTTGCTGATAATTCTATAAAGAAACCTTTGGGGAGAATTGATAATGTTCACATTACGGTTAACAATAACCTTGTCCCCGTTGATTTTGTTGTTTTGGATATTGAATGCAATGCATCTTGTCCTATTGTTTTGGGAAGACCCTTTCTTCGAACCGTTGGTGCTATTCTTGATATGAAAGAAGGAAATATTAAATATCAATTCCCTCTTAAGAAAGGTATGAACACTTCCCTAGATAGAGAATGAAGATGCCTTTTGATTCTATTATTAGAACAAATTATGATATTGATGCTTCTTCTCTTGATGTTACTTGATTTTCACTTTCTGCGCCTAGCTGAAAGGCGTTAAAAAAAGCGCTTATGGGAGACAACCCATTATTTTATTTCTGCAATTTTTGTTTTATATTTGAGTCAAGGTGCTTGTTACTACTGTAGCAATACCTTTGTATCTTTATTTTATTGCATTGTTGGGCCAAGTAAAGTCTTTGATATAAAGTTGATACTTGATTTGGATTTCTGCGCAGAAACAGATTTCTAGCTGTCACGGTTTTACGTTTTTTCTCTCTGTAGAGAAATCTAAAAATCTTGAAAAAAATCATGAGTAATCCTCAGATATGTACGCAACTTTCATTCAACTGTACTTTTCCATCTGAGCATGTTAAGTGCCTCGAAAAAATTCGTCTTTACGGACTGTTCTGTTTTGACAAATTCTGCCTTTTATTTTGCATTGCCTCTTTTACTGTGTTTGAGTGGATTTCTTTGCTCCATTAAATTTCAGTAACCTTGGGTAATGTCCAGAAGTGTTGGGAATGATTGTGTCCTTGCTGAACATGTGAATTTTTGATTATGCGCTAACCCTCTAATGAGATTGGTTTGAGTTTGGTGTGAAGGAAGTTTTTAAGGATCAAGAGAGGATGATGATATAATATGATCAAGAAGAGTGAAAAGTCCAAGCTTGGGGATGCCCCCGTGGTTCATCCCCGCATATTTTAAGAAGACTCAAGCGTCTAAGCTTGGGGATGCCCAAGGCATCCCCTTCTTCATCAACAACTTATCAGGTCACCTCTAGTGAAACTATATTTTTATTCCGTCACATCTTATGTACTTTACTTGGAGCGTCTGTGTGTTTTTATTTTTGTTTTGTTATTTTCATTCTCTGAATAAATCGGATCCTAACATACTTGTGTGGGAGAGAGACACGCTCCGCTTTTTCATGTAAACACTGGTGTTCTTCGTTTTACTTTTAATGTTCATGGCAAAAGCTGAAAGCCGCTGCACTTATTGCTATTTGGTTGGAAACAGAAAATGCTTCATGTGGTAATTGGTATATTGTCTTGAATAATTTGATACTTGGCAATTGTTTTGAGCTCTCAAGTAGATCATGTTTAAGCTCTTGCATCATGTAGTTTAAACATATTGGTGAAGAACTACCAACGAGCTTGTTGAAATTTGGTTTGCATGATTGGTCTCTCTAAGGTCTAGATATTTTCTGGTAAAAGTGTTTGAGCAACAAGGAAGACAGTGTAGAGTCTTATAATGCTTGCAATATGTTCTTATGTAAGTTTTGCTGTACCGGTTTATACTTGTGTTTGCTTCAAACAACCTTGCTAGCCAAAGCCTTGTACTGAGAGGGAATGCTTCTCGTGCATCCAAAACCTTGAGCCACAACATATGCCATTTGTGTCCACCATAACTACCAACTATGTGGTATTTTTCTGCCATTCCAAGTAAATACTTCATGTGCTACCTTTAAACAATTCAAAACTTTATTACTCCTTATTTTTATCAATGTTTTATAGCTCATGAGGAAGTATGTGGTGTTTTATCTTTCAATCTTGTTGGGCAGACTTTCACCAATGGACTAGTGGCTTCATCCGCTTATCAAATAATTTTGCAAAAAGAGCTGGCAACGGGGTGCCCAGCCCCAATTAATTAAGTTTCATTAATAATTCTCTTCACATGTTTTGCCCTGATTTATCAGTAAGCAACTTAATTTTGCAATAGACACTCCTCCATGGTATGAGAAATGTTGGAAGGCACCCGAGGATTCGGTTAGCCATGGCTTGTGAAAGAAAAAGGTTGGGAAGAGTGTCATCTATAAATAAAACTAAAATACATGTGTAAACAAAAGAGAAGAGGGATGATCTACCTTGCTGGTAGAGATAACGTCCTTCATGGGAGCCGCTCTTTGAAAGTCTGTTTGACAAAGGGTTTAGAGTGCCCACTACCATTCGTTGACAACAACAAACACCTCTCAAAACTTTAATTTTATGCTCTCTATATGATTTCAAAACTTGAAAAGCTCTAGCACATGATTTAATCCCTGCTTCCCTCTGCGAAGCGCCTTTCTTTTACTTTATGTTGAGTCAGTTTACCTACTTCTTTATATCTTAGAAGCAAACACTTGTGTTAACTGTGTGCATTGATTCTTACATGCTTACTTATTGCACTCATCATATTACTTTGTGTTGACAATTATCCATGAGATATACATGTTGAAAGTTGAAAGAAATTGCTGAAACTTAATTCTTCCTTTGTGTTGCTTCAAAACCTCTCATTAAGAATCTATTGCTTTATGAGTTAACTCTTATGCAAGACTTTTTGATGCTTGTCTTGAAAGTACTATTCATGAAAAGTTTTTGCTATATGATTCAGTTGTTTAGTCATTATCTTTTTGTTAGCTAGACCATTGCTTTGGGTCACTTCATTCATCTCATATGCTTTACAATAGTATTGATCAAGATTATGTTGGTAGCATGTCACTTCAGAAATTATTCTTTTTATCATTTACCTACTCGAGTGCGAGTAGGAACTAAGCTTGGGGATGCTTGATACGTCTCCAACGTATCTATAATTTCTTATGTTCCATGCTAGTTTTATGACAATACCTAAAATGTTTTATTCACACTTTATAATGTTTTTATGCATTTTCTGGGACTAACCTATTAACAAGATGCCGAAGCACCAGTTTCTGTTTTCTGCTGTTTTTGGTTTCAGAAATTCTACACAGGAAATATTCTCAGAATTGGACGAAACAAAAGCCCACGGCCCTATTTTCCACGGAGTCTTTCAGAAGTCCGAAGAAGAGTCGAGGAAGGGCAGCAGGGGCCCACACCATAAGGCGGCGCGGGGGGCCCCACTGCCACGCCGACCTATGGGGAGGCAGCCCCCTGGCTCCCCCGACGCTGCCTCTCCGCCTATTTATTCCTTCGTATCGGAAAACCCTAGTACCGAGAGCCAAAATACGAGAAAGGTTCCTGAGACGCCGCCGCCGTGAATCCCATCTCGGGGGATTCAGAAGATCTCCTCTGGCACCCTGCTGGAGAGGGGAATCATCACCGGAGGGCTCTACATCACCATGCCCGCCTCCGGACTGATGCGTGAGTATCCTTGGACTATGGGTCCATAGCAGTAGCTAGATGGTTGTCTTCTCCTATTGTGCCATCATGTTTAGGTCTTGTGAGCTGCCTATCATGATCAAGATCATCTATTTGTAATGCTACATGTTGTGTTTGTTGGGATCCGATGAATATGGAATACTATGTCAAGTTGATTATCGATCTATCATATATGTGTTGTTTATGATCTTGCATGCTCTCCGTTGCTAGTAGAGGCTCTGGCCAAGTTGATACTTGTAACTCCAAGAGGGGGTATTTATGCTAGATAGTGGGTTCATGCCTCCATTGAATGCAGGACGTGTGAGAAAGTTCTAAGGTTGTGGATGTGTTGTTGCCACTAGGGATAAAACATCAATGCTTTGTCTAAGGATATTTGTATTGTTTACATTACGCACAGTACTTAATGCAATTGTCTGTTGTTTGCAACTTAATACTGGAATGGGTGCGGATGCTAACCTGAAGGTGGACTTTTTACGCATAGATGCATGCTGGATGGCGGTCTATGTTCTTTGTCGTAATGCCCTAAGTAAATCTCATAGTAGTCATCATGATATGTATGTGCATTGTTATGCCCTCTCTATTTGTCAATTGCCCAACTGTAATTTGTTTACCCAACATGTTATTTATCTTATTGGAGAGACACCACTAGTGAACTGTGGACCCCGGTCCATTCTTTTACATCTGAAATACAACCTACCACAATCATTGTTCTCTTTTGTCTTCTGCAAGCAAACATCATTCTCCACACCATACGTTTAATCCTTTTTTTTTCAGCAAGCCGGTGAGATTGACAACCTCACTGTTAAGTTGGGGCAAAGTATTTTGATTGTGCTGTGCAGGTTCCACGTTGGCGCCGGAATGCCTGGTGTTGCGCCGCACTACACTCCTTCACGAACAACCTTCACGTGGCCTTCATCTCCTACTGGTTCGATAACCTTGGTTTCTTACTGAGGGAAAACTCGCTGCTGTACGCATCATAACTTCCTCTTGGGGTTCCCAACTGACGTGTGCTTTACCATCACAAGCACCAATAAGCTTATGGGGCCCACTTTCCTGCTAACGGGCCGGCCCATTTACCAAATGGGCTGGCCCAATAAGCACGTGGGCCACTTTTCTTTTACAGGGCCGGTCCAGTTAGTGTGTGGGGTCCACTTTAAAGAAAGTAGGCCGGCCCAATTAGTGGGGGGTCCACCTTAAATCAAGTGGGCTGGCCCAATAAGTAAGTGGGCCAGCCCGTTTAGTTAATGTTTATATGCCGGCATAATAGGCGCTTTAGGATTTTGCGGGCCGGCACATATGTGATTTCGCTTAATTGGGACGTTTTAGGGATGGGAATTTGTGATTTAGATACCGAGAATATTTACGCAGCACATGATTTCTGTTGGATAGCATCACTTACCACAAGCACCATAGAAAAAATGCGCGAAAGAACTATAAAAACTAACTAAATATTACATCAGCTGCAAGGCTTTGAAAAAATATTACAGAACCCAGAGAAATTGAATGGTAATTAAACCTAGCAATACAATGAAGCGATTTAGCAATCTTTTAAGTTGTCCATGCATCACCTATATCTGAAACAAAGACATTACAAGTTAAGACAACAACAATGAAAAGGCAAAGACACTACAATATTGTTTGCCAAAGAATTTGGAACTCATCATTTTGTCGTTATAACAAGATCATTGTAATCCGCACAATAAGCAAACAAAGAGTGCATGCCGCATACCAACAGCCAATATAACAGAGCACGTTAGAATGAAACAACAGACTTACTACTGTCGAGTCCCATGCAAACCAACATGTTCAGGGAGTACAAAATTGGCATGAACAACATAGTAGCAGGCTATAAATTTTGTAACAATGACTGAGCAAGATGAAGTTATGATGGCTACATTTACAGAGCAGGGATTGTAAACCAAATATAGAAGTTACGATGGCAAAAGCTAAAGAGGAGGGAATGTGAACCAACATGTGCCAAGTGCAATTACTTCAAATTGACCGTGAACTAAATAATACTCCTGAACTTATAGTGAATCAAGATGTTTCGGGATATAAACTTGTAATGAGCAACACATAGAGGATAGTTAATGCTGGAGCTTAGGATGGACCAGATACAGAATATAGTGGGATCACCTGTGAACTTGTATAAGAGGGAATGCAAACCAATATGTCCAGCATTCCATATGTGAGCGTCATGCCAAGTCAGAGAAACAAGTCAATAATGCAGCTTTTGAAGAACAAGATGGCACACAAAATTATTATCTAGTAGTATGACAAGTTTATTTGTACTACAGGCTAGATAGCAGAGTGATAGCATGTCAAACTAAGTCCTTACTTTGTTAGCTTACAATGAACTAGATACAAAACAATGGCATCACCTGTAGTACAGGGAATGCAAGCCAACATGTTCATGCAGTAAAAAATTGGCACAAATAACATAGTAGCGGGCCATAATTTTTGTAACAACGACTAAGCAAGATAAAATTATGATGGCTAGATCTACACAGCAGGGAATGTAAACAAAATATAGAAGTTATGATGCCAAAAGCTATAGAGCAGAGAATGCGAACCAACATGTGCAATTACTTAAAATTGGCCATGAACTAAATAATAGCAGGATGTTACTATAATAGCTAGGAATAAAATAGATAGGAGTTATAATGGCATCACTCATAAACTTGTAGATGAGGGAAACAAATCAATTTGTTTCGGGATATAAAGTTGTAATGAGCAACACATAGAGGATAGTTAATGCTACGGCTTAGGATGGACCAGAAACGGAATATAGTGGGATCACCTGTGTACTTGTAGAAGAGGGAATGCACACCAATATTTTCACCATTCTATATGTGAGCGCCATGCCAATTAAGAGAAACAAGTTAATATTGCATCTTTTGAAGAATCAGATGGCAGACAAAATTATGATGGAAGTAGCTACTGTGACGAGTTCAAATAAATTTGTACTTCAGGATGGCAAAGCGATAGCATGCAGGAACTAATAGCAGGCAGTTACTTTGTTAGCTTACGAAGAAGTAGATAGAAATAACAATGGCATCACATGTAGTACAGGGAGTGCAAACCAACATGTTTAGGGAGAACAAGATTGGCATGAACAAAATAGTAGCAGCCTATAGTTTTTGTAACAACGACTGAGCAAGATAGAAGTTATGATGGCTACATCTACAGAGCAGGGAATGCAAACCAAAATGTTCAATCGCTTAAAGTTAGCAATGAAATAGAAAATAGCAAGATGTTACGGTCATAGCTAGGAATGAACTGAAAGAGCTTCAGACAAACAAGCATCT
Source organism: Lolium perenne (assembly GCF_019359855.2). NCBI lineage: Eukaryota > Viridiplantae > Streptophyta > Magnoliopsida > Poales > Poaceae > Lolium > Lolium perenne. The sequence continues at coordinate 100,725,760 of NC_067244.2, read as the reverse complement.
GAACCCAGAACATGACGCTAAAACAAGGGACTTACATTAGGAGAAGCACTCTGTGGGAGTCACAGCAGATCTTCCTGGGGTTGATAGATCCGGTGATGAAGTACACTACATGTGCTACTTGGGGTTGGAGAGACGGCCATTACACTTCATGGTTACTCATCTGGAAAAACGTAACGGCGCGTCGTTAGCACAAACAGGTTCCCCCAAGATTAAACAAGAACTTGCAGGCAAGCAATAGAAAAGCGATAGTAGAAGAGTTTAGATCATGCACGGTGTCGGTGAGCAGATCCGGTTCATGCACAGCGGTGTCGGTGAGCAAGATCCGATGCGGTGGACGACGGATCCGGCGAAGCGGCTCCGGTGGGGTGGACGATACCACAGCTGAAGCGACTGCGGTAAACTGCTCGATGAACATATGGTTTTGAGGTTCGGCGGGGATGATCCGGTCCGGTTGATGACGGTGTCGATGAAGCGGCTCCGGCAGGCAGCCGGATGATGAGGATCGCGAAGCCTGGGGTAGGCCAGGGAAGTCCGGCGGGGATGTTCCGGTGCGGTGGTCGTGGAGGTGGGAGAGAGAGGGAATTGGGAAGTTCCGGTGGGTGGTCTCAGAGGAGAGACTGAGGGAAATGAATTTTTTTCGGGGAGTTTCCGGAGCTAGGGAGGTGGTGATCGAAAAAATGACGTGTAGACCCCCCACCAACCGACTTATACATGGACATTGTTGTCATCTTTACGAGGGTAGAATGGGAAGTTAGAAGCGTGTGAAATATTTGTATTTTTCGGGCGGGAAGTTTTGCCGCTGGAATGAGATTTTGAATTTGGCTACAGTCCAAGTAATAAAAAAATATGAGACCGTACTAGTACGGCCAAGTGTCACATCAAGTCATCATCACGTTGAAAATCAGTTACCATGATCATAATCATGATGTATCTTGAAAATCAATTTTGAAAAGCCCTTCCGAAATATATCGGCATTGGTAGGAGATTTTGCAGCTTGACTGAGAATTGATTTTGAATAAGGCTATGGTCTAAGTAATTTTTTTTTCTTCGAAAAGGAGATATGACCCCAGCCTCTGCATCGTGGTGATGCACACGGCCTTTATTTATAATCCAGTCGCAACAAAAGTATGTTGTACAAATGGTCTAAGTAATATACTCGTGATTGTAATATAAGGCAAGGGGTAGACCGGAACCATATCCTCTAACGTAGAGATGACAAGTCTGGTAAGCACAGTGCTTAAGTAGTGCGAAACGTAGAAGAAAATTCAGGAAACTGTAACAAATACTATACGTATTTACTGTAGCAATCACTGTATATTTTGACTGTACAAAAAATCATATAAATATTAAAAAATATAGTCATAATTTTTATTGTTACTAATTCTTGTAAATGCATATGGCTTACATATAGTATGGAAGTTAATTTAGATCAAATTAGATTTAATCATGTAGAGAGGTGTAGCTTACCTGACTTGTCTGTTGCACGTTAGTGGATCTGCTTCTGGGGTAGACCATGCTACTTAGACTAATCATAGTGGGAGTAACTAAGGAGTATTAACATGGAGCTACATGCATTGCCAACTAGGCAAATTGATGACATGGCATGATATTAAATGAAGAAAGAGATGGTTGTGGTAACTAGCTATGTTACCATAACACTTTTCAAGATAGAATGAGTCTACATGCTAACTAATACACTCATGCAAGATAGTACTACATCTAAGTTTCTATGCATTATGGACGTAGTAACATAGAGTAGTGTCATATGCATGCGGAAATTCAATTTGGCTCCCGGGTGCATATGCTCCCTCTACCAAAAAATCATATTTTAAAATGTCGAAAAAATTAGCAAAAAAATTAACATGTACATATTAATAATGTATGTTCGTTCATCAAGTTTCACCAAAAACCTATTATTTTTGTGTTCTATGTAAAAAAGAGAACACTTATCTTGTGAAAAACATTATTTTTAGTACTGAGTTTTATCTTTTTACACACGTCACATGAAAAGTCGATTTTTTATGAAACAACTTTGTAAGCACGTAGCACGAGAATATGTACATGCAAATTTTTTGTTTCAATTTTTTGAAATTCAAAATATGTGTAAGATGCATTTCAAAATAGAGGGAGCATATGCTCCCATGTTTCAAAACACCACTCCCGCATGCGCATGACACTACTATATGTTACTCCCCACTATGACCAGAAAGAAAGTCTTAGAGCATCTCTAGTGGCTCCTCTATATGATCCTCTAAATGTGTATAGATGACCATGAGCTGAAAAAACGCTTCCAGTGGCTCATCTAAATGACCATCTAAATATAGAGGACCATCCATTTCCTCTACTCATCCTACAAATTTCGATGACGGAGCGAGGACCATCCAAAAGCAAAATCCTTCCCCGCGCACACGTCCCCACACACCTCTAAGATCAAGAGGTCCACTTGACAGTGACTATATAAAAAATATAGATGGTCTAGATATAGACGTTCCACTGAAAAACTTAGATCATCTAAAAGGGAATCTTTATAGATGGTCATATATATGGAGATATAGAGGTCCTCATTTAGAGAAACCACTAGACATGCTCTTAGTAGCTCAGTTCAGCAATTTAAGGCCAGGGGTCCCATCAAGCCATCATCATAAAATCATTTACACCCAAGTTCTCCAAAGTCCAATTCGAAACCGCGTCTGAAATATTTTGGATTCATTTTGCAGGGGGGTGCCTCTTGACTGACATTTTGAACTTTGCTACAGTAGAAGCAATATAAGTACTAGAAAAATTGTAGACCGGCGTAGTGCCTCTGTTCAAGAATCCAAGGCCTACGGTCACATCAAGTCAGAATCACAACCAAAATCAGTTCCCATGTACTATCTCCTAACAAAACTTAAATTCAAAAACGCGTAGCGAATATTTTGGATTTTATTGGCGGGAGATTGTAGCTCTTGACAGATATTTTCAATTTAGCTGGCGCTAAAAAAAATACTATACTAGAAAATTTGGTAGCTTACTGTAGTACTACCTCCTTTCAAGGATACAAGGACAAGGACCCATCAACTAAAATAATGTATGAAAATGGTCACCAATGGGCCAACTAATACTTATGCTTTTCCCATGCAGCGCAATATAAAAAAATACTACAAATCAGATTAAACCTTGATTAAATATTAATGCATCCAATCCATCCAGTTTTCATTAAATCCACATCACTAAGGAAACAACCACCAAGTACATAACAAGTGCAGATAGAAGCACCAAAAAAATAGTTCAGCATCACAAACCCTTTCACACAACCAAGGGACACCTTTGACTGTCAGTGTTCACTGTGGTATTCAGCATCTCCCACACTTTCTCAGGATGTTGCCCAGGTGGGCTTGACTTGCTTCTAATCCTGCAGTTATACGGTGGATGACTACTCTTTGTGCAACCACTATTGCTCGCTCCTCTTTGAGTTGTTCCTCGAGAACATAAGAAGACAATGACATGGACCTTAATCTGCTCTTGGGCTTTGACTTGGACTTGGACCTCGACAAATTAGTTGTGAACCCAGCATTTCGTAGGAATGTGTTGTTGGCTATACCATGACATTGTAGTACCTTTGAAAATGAATTCAGACATTCTTCCTGGGTTTTTTCTGTACCATCTTTCTTTGGTTTTGCCAGCTCCACTTTCATGTCAGACTGAGGAGTTTTCAGTTGTTACACATGTGTAAGAGAAGAGATTATAATCTGAAGACATGTGTATGAACTACCTCTAATAATCCTACAAACTGGCATGGCTGATTACCGCATATACATTTTAGTAAGAGCATGTTACATCATATTGACATGTCTTCTATTGCTAACACGTAATAGCAGGACTATAAATATGCATGGATCCATGTGTAGAATTCGTAATGTGCATGATATTGCTGAGAAGTATATAAGTGAATTGTACTAGCCCTTTCCACCAGTTCGGACATTTGGTTGTGTTGGTAGTGCATGAAGCTTGACAGATATGACAAGATATTTCTGCATACAATTGAAAACCATAACTGACATTAGTAGAGAATACTTACAATAACACTCTGTGCAAAATGTCCAGTCAAACCATTTCTGCTCGTCTGGCACACCTTGAATTGCTCAAGTAGACTCGTCTCTCTGTCTGTACTCTCACAGTATGCTTGCCTTGCCTTCTAATATTTTCGTAAGAGAAAATATAAATTAGTTTCACAACCACGTCACATGCCGACATGCGACAATTGAAAGTTTTCAAAAAAATATTATAAATAAAACAGAGACATCAATTTACGATGTATATTGTGCATCTATAAAGTCTAAATGATTTACTAATTTAAATATAGCTGTACAGATAACATTCCTTACCATACAGTAGAGGTGTCCAATAAAGCTACGAGATCCTGTACGCTGTTGTAAATGTACATTATTACGAGCACGCATGTTACTTCAAGCGATGAATGATGGCGTGTATTTCACACATTCGTTGGGCAACCCCAAGAGGAAGGTATGATGCGCACAGCAGCAAGTTTTCCCTCAGAAAGAAACCAAGGTTTATCGAACCAGGAGGAGCCAAGAAGCACGTTGAAGGTTGATGGCGGCGGGATGTAGTGCGGCGCAACACCAGGGATTCCGGCGCCAACGTGGAACCTGCACAACACAACCAAAGTACTTTGCCCCAACGAAACAGTGAGGTTGTCAATCTCACCGGCTTGTCAGTAACAAAGAGTTAACTGTATTGTGTGGAAGATGATTGTTTGCAGAAAACAGTAGAACAAGTATTGCAGTAGATTGTATTTCAGTAAAGAGAATTGGACCGGGGTCCACAGTTCACTAGAGGTGTCTCTCCCATAAGACGAACAGCATGTTGGGTGAACAAATTACAGTTGGGCAATTGACAAATAAAGAGAGCATGACCATGCACATACATATCATGATGAGTATAGTGAGATTTAATTGGGCATTACGACAAAGTACATAGACCGCCATCCAACTGCATCTATGCCTAAAAAGTCCACCTTCGTGTTATCATCCGAACCCCTCCGGTATTAAGTTGCAAAGCAACATAAAATTTCATTAAGTATGGTGCGTAATGTAACTAGTGACTACATCCTTGAACATAGCACTAATGTTTTATCCCTAGTGGCAACAGCACAACACAACCTTAGAACTTTTCACATCCTTTGTCCTAGGTGTCAATGCAGGCATGAACCCACTATCGAGCATAAGTACCCCCTCTTGGAGTTACAAGCATCTACTTGGCCAGAGCATCTACTAGTAACGGAGAGCATGCAAGATCATAAACAACACATAGCATAACTTTGATAATCAACATAACAAGTATTCTCTATTCATCGGATCCCAACAAACGCAACATATAGAATTACAGATAGATGATCTTGATCATGTTAGGCAGCTCACAAGATCCGACAATGATAGCACAATGGGGAGAAGACAACCATCTAGCTACTGCTATGGACCCATAGTCCAGGGGTAGACTACTCACACATCACACCGGAGGCGACCATGGCGGCGTAGAGTCCTCCGGGAGATGATTCCCCTCTCCGGCAGGGTGCCGGAGGCGATCTCCTGGATCCCCCGAGATGGGATCGGCGGCGGCGGCGTCTCTGGAAGGTTTTCCGTATCGTGGTTCTCGCACCGGGTTTTCGTCACGGATACTTTTTATAGGCGAAAGGGCAGGTCAAGAGGCGGCACGGGGGCCCCACACCACAGGGCCGCGCGGCCAAGGGGGGGGGCCGCGCCGCCCTAGGGTGTGGCCCCTCCGTGGCCCCTCTTCGTCTCTCCTTCGGACTTCTGGAAGCTTCGTGAGAAAATAGGCCCCGGGGCTTTGATTTCGTCCAATTCCGAGAATATTTCCTTACTAGGATTTCTGAAACCAAAAACAGCAGAAACAAAGAATCGGCACTTCGGCATCTTGTTAATAGGTTAGTTCCGGAAAATGCACGAATATGACATAAAGTGTGCATAAAACATGTAGATAACATCAATAATGTGGCATGGAACATAAGAAATTATCGATACGTCGGAGACGTATCAGCATCCCCAAGCTTAGTTCTGCTCGTCCCGAGCAGGTAAAACGATAACACAGATAATTTCTGGAGTGACATGCCATCATAATCTTGATCATACTATTTGTAAAGCATATGTAGTGAATGCAGCGATCGAAACAATGTATATGACATGAGTAAACAAGTGAATCATATAGCAAAGACTTTTCATGAATAGCACTTCAAGACAAGCATCAATAAGTCTTGCATAAGAGTTAACTCATAAAGCAATAATTCAAAGTAGAGATATTGAAGCAACACAAAAGAAGATTAAGTTTCAGCGGTTGCTTTCAACTTGTAACATGTGTATCTCATGGATATTGTCAACATAGAGTAATATAATAAGTGCAATAAGCAAGTATGTAGGAATCAATGCACAGTTCACACAAGTGTTTGCTTCTTGAGGTGGAGAGAAATAGGTGAACTGACTCAACATTGAAAGTAAAAGAATGGTCCTCATAGAGGAAAAGCATCGATTGCTATATTTGTGCTAGAGCTTTGATTTTGAAAACATGAAACAATTTTGTCAACGGTAGTAATAAAGCATATGCATCATGTAAATTATATCTTATAAGTTGCAAGCCTCATGCATAGTGTACCAATAGTGCCCGCACCTTGTCCTAATTAGCTTGGACTACCTGGATTATCACCGCAATACATATGCTTTAACCAAGTATCACAAAGGGGTACCTCTATGCCGCCTGTACAAAGGTCTAAGGAGAAAGCTCGCATTTGGATTTCTCGCTTTTGATTATTCTCAACTTAGACATCCATACCGGGACAACATAGACAACAGATAATGGACTCCTCTTTTAATGCTTTAAGCATTCAACAATAATTAATTCTTTTCTCATTAGAGATTTGAGGATGTTTGTCCAAAACTGAAACTTCCACCATGGATCATGGCTTTAGTTAGCGGCCCAATGTTCTTCTCTCACAATATGCATGCTCAAACCATTCAACTCAGTGTAGATCGCCCTTACTTCAGACAAGACGAACATGCATAGCAACTCACATGAAATTCAACCAATGAATAGTTGATGGCGTCCCCAGTAAACATGGTTATCGCACAACAAGCAACTTAATAAGAGATAAAGTGCATAATGACATATTCAATACCACAATAGTTTTTAAGCTATTTGTCCCATGAGCTATATATTGCAAAGGTGAATGATGGAATTTTAAAGGTAGCACTCAAGCAATTTACTTTGGAATGGCGGAAAATACCATGTAGTATAGGTAGGTATGGTGGACACAAATGGCATAGTGGTTGGCTCAAGTATTTTGGATGCATGAGAAGTATTCCCTCTCGATACAAGGTTTAGGCTAGCAAGGCTTATTTGAAACAAACACAAGGATGAACCGGTGCAGCAAAACTCACATAAAAGACATATTGAAAACATTATAAGACTCTACACCGTCTTCCTTGTTGTTCAAACTCAATACTAGAAATTATCTAGACCTTAGAGAAACCAAATATGCAAACCAAATTTTGGCATGCTCTATGTATTTCTTCATTAATGGGTGCAAAGCATATGATGCAAGAGCTTAATCATGAGCACAACAATTGCCAAGTATCACATTACCCAAAACATTTATAGCAATTACTACATGTATCATTTTCCAATTCCAACCATATAACAATTTAACGAAGGAGAAACTTCGCCATGAATACTATGAGTAGAAACCAAGGACATACTTGTCCATATGCTACAGCGGAGCGTGTCTCTCTCCCATAAAGTGAATGCTAGGATCCATTTTATTCAAACAAAACAAAAACAAAAACAAACCGACGCTCCAAGAAAAAGCACATAAGATGTGACGGAATAAAAATATAGTTTCAGGGGAGGAACCTGATAATGTTGTCGATGAAGAAGGGGATGCCTTGGGCATCCCCAAGCTTAGACGCTTGAGTCTTCTTGATATATGCAGGGGTGAACCACCGGGGCATCCCCAAGCTTAGAGCTTTCACTCTCCTTGATCATGTTGCATCATACTCCTCTCTTGATCCTTGAAAACTTCCTCCACACCAAACTCGAAACAACTCATTAGAGGGTTAGTGCACATTATAAATTGACATATTCAGAGGTGACACAATCATTCTTAACACTTCTGGACATTGCATAATGCTACTGGACATTAATGGATCAAAGAAATTCATCCAACATAGCGAAAGAGGCAATGCGAAATAAAAGGCAGAATCTGTCAAAACAGAACAGTTCGTATTGACGAATTTTAAAATGGCACCAGACTTGCTCAGATGAAAATGCTCAAATTGAATGAAAGTTGCGTACATATCTGAGGATCATGCACGTAAATTGGCATAATTTTCTGAGTTACCTACAGGGAGGTGGACCCAGATTCGTGACAGCAAAGAAATCTGGAACTGTGCAGTAATCCAAATCTAGTACTTACTTTTCTATCAACGGCTTAACTTGGCACAACAAAACACAAAACTAAGATAAGGAGAGGTTGCTACAGTAGTAGACAACTTCCAAGACAAAAAATAAAAACAAAGTACTGTAGGTAAAAACATGGGTTGTCTCCCATAAGCGCTTTTCTTTAACGCCTTTCAGCTAGGCGCAGAAAGTGTGTATCAAGTATTATCAAGAGACGAAGTGTCAACATCATAATTTGTTCTCATAATAGAATCAAAAGGTACCTTCATTCTCTTTCTAGGGAAGTGTTCCATACCTTTCTTGAGAGGAAATTGATATTTTATATTACCTTCCTTCATATCAATGATAGCACCAACAGTTCGAAGGAAAGGTCTTCCCAATATAATGGGACAAGATGCATTGCATTTAATATCCAAGACAACAAAATCAACGGGAACCAAGTTATTGTTAACGGTAATGCGAACATTATCAACTTTACCCAAAGGTTTCTTTGTAGAATGATCAGCAAGATTAACATCCAAATAACAATTTTTTAGCGGTGGCAAGTCAAGCATATTATAAATTTTCTTAGGCATAACAGAAATACTTGCACCAAGATCACATAAAGCATTACAATCAAAATCTTTAATCTTCATCTTAATGATGGGCTCCCAACCATCCTCTAACTTTTTAGGAATAGAGGCTTCACGCTCTAGTTTCTCTTCTCTAGCTTTTATGAGAGCATTTGTAATATGATGCGTGAAAGCCAAATTTATAGCACTAACATTAGGACTTTTAGCAAGTTTTTGCAAGAACTTTATAACTTCAGAGATGTGGCAATCATCAAAATTCAAACCATTATAATCTAAAGCAATGGGATCATCATCCCCAATGTTGGAAAAAATTTCAGCAGCTTTATCACAGGCAGTTTCAGCAGTTTTAGCAGTTTCAGGCAGTTTTTCGCGCTTTGCATTCGAAGTGGAAACATTGCTAACACCAATTCTTTTATTAGTATGAGTAGGAGGTGCAGCAACATGTGTAGCATTAGCATTACTAGTGGTGGTAATAGTCCAAACTTTAGCTATATTCTTCTCTTTAGCTAGTTTTTCATTTTCTTCTCTATCCCACCTAGCACGCAGTTCAGCCATTAATCTTATATTCTCATTAATTCTAACTTGAATGGCATTTGCTGTAGTAGTAATTTTATTATGATGATTCTCATTAGGCAAAACTTTTGATTTCAAAAGATCAACATCAGCAACAAGACTATCGACTTTAGAAGCAAGTATATCAATTTTCCCAAGCTTTTCTTCAACAGATTTGTTAAAAGCAGTTTGTGTACTAATAAATTCTTTAAGCATGGCTTCAAGTCCAGGGGGTGAACTCCTATTATTGTTGTAAGAATTCCCATAAGAATTACCATAGCCGTTGCCATTATTATAAGGATATGGCCTATAGTTGTTACTAGAATTGTTCCGGTAAGCATTGTTGTTGAAATTATTATTTTTAATGAAGTTTACATCAACATGTTCTTCTTGTGCAACCAATGAAGCTAATGGAACATTATTAGGATCAATATTAGTCCTATCATTCACAAGCATAGACATAATAGCATCAATCTTATCACTCAAGGAAGAGGTTTCTTCGACGAATTTACCTTCTTACCTTGTGGAGCTCTTTCCGTGTGCCATTCAGAGTAGTTGATCATCATATTATCAAGAAGCTTTGTTGCTTCACCAAGAGTGATGGACATAAAGGTACCTCTAGCAGCTGAATCCAATAAATTCCGTGAAGAAAAATTTAGTCCTGCATAGAAGGTTTGGATGATCATCCAAGTAGTCAGTCCATGGGTTGGGCAATTTTTAACCAGAGATTTCATTCTTTCCCAAGCTTGAGCAACATGTTCAGTATCTAATTGTTTAAAATTCATTATGCTACTCCTCAATGATATAATTTTAGCAGGGGGATAATATCTACCAATAAAAGCATCCTTGCATTTAGTCCATGAATCAATACTATTCTTAGGCAGAGATAGCAACCAATCTTTAGCTCTTCCTCTTAATGAGAAAGGGAACAATTTTAGTTTAATAATATCACCATCTACATCTTTATATTTTTGCATTTCACATAATTCAACAAAATTATTAAGATGGGCAGCAGCATCATCGAACTAACACCAGAAAATTGCTCTCGCATAACAAGATTCAGTAAAGGAGGTTTAATTTCAAAGAATTCTGCTGTAGTAGCAGGGGGGGCGATAGGTGTGCATAAGAAATCATTATTATTTGTGGTTGTGAAGTCACACAACTTAGAATTTTCAGCGCTGGCCATTTTAGCAACAAGTAAATAAAACAAACTAGATAAAGTAAATGCAAGTAAACTAATTTTTTTGTGTTTTTGATATAGCAAACAAGATAGCAAGTAAAGTAAAACTAGCAACTAATTTTTTTGTATTTTGATTTAGTGCAGCAAACAAAGTAGTAAATAAAACTAAGCAAGACAAAAACAAAGTAAAGAGATTGAGAAGTGGAGACTCCCCTTGCAGCGTGTCTTGATCTCCCGACAACGGCGCCGAGAAAAAGAGCTTGATGGCGTGTATTTCACACGTTCGTTGGGCAACCCCAAGAGGAAGGTATGATGCGCACAGCAGCAAGTTTTCCCTCGTAAAGAAACCAAGGTTTATCGAACCAGGAGGAGCCAAGAAGCACGTTGAAGGTTGATGGCGGCGGGATGTCGTGCGGCGCAACACCAGAGATATCGGCGCCAACGTGGAACCTGCACAACACAACCAAAGTACTTTGCCCCAACGAAACAGTGAGGTTGTCAATCTCACCGGCTTGCTGTAACAAAGAGTTAACCGTATTGTGTGGAAGATGATTGTTTGCGAGAAAACAGTAGAACAAGTATTGCGATGATTGTATTTCAAGAAAGAGAATTGGACCGGGGTCCACAGTTCACTAGAGGTGTCTCTCCCATAAGACAATCTAGATGTTGGGTGAACAAATTACAGTTGGGCTATTGACAAATTAAGTGAGCATGACCATGCACATACATATCATGATGTGTATAGTGAGATTTAATTGGGCATTACGACAAAGTACATAGACCGCCATCCAACTGCATCTATGCCTAAAAAGTCCACCTTCAGGTTATCATCCGAACCCCCTCCAGTATTAAGTTGCAAAGCAACAGACAATTGCATTAAGTATGGTGCGTAATGTAACTAGTGACTACATCCTTGAACATAGCACTAATGTTTTATCCCTAGTGGCAACAGCACAACACAACCTTAGAACTTTCTGTCACTGTCCCAGGTGTCAATGCAGGCATGAACCCACTATCGAGCATAAGTACCCCCTCTTGGAGTTACAAGCATCTACTTGGCCAGAGCATCTACTAGTAATGGAGAGCATGCAAGATCATAAACAACACATAGCATAACTTTGATAATCAACATAACAAGTATTCTCTATTCATCGGATCCCAACAAACGCAACATATAGAATTACAGATAGATGATCTTGATCATGTTAGGCAGCTCACAAGATCCGACAATGATAGCACAATGGGGAGAAGACAACCATCTAGCTACTGCTATGGACCCATAGTCCAGGGGTAGACTACTCACACATCACACCGGAGGCGACCATGGCGGCGTAGAGTCCTCCGGGAGATGATTCCCCTCTCCGGCAGGGTGCCGGAGGCGATCTCCTGGATCCCCCGAGATGGGATCGGCGGCGGCGGCGTCTCTGGAAGGTTTTTCGTATCGTGGTTCTCGGATGGGGGTTTCGTCACGGAGACTTTTTATAGGCGAAAGGGCAGGTCAAGAGGCGGCACGGGGCCCCACACCACGTGGCCGCGCGGCCAAGGGGGGCCGCGCCGCCCTAGGGTGTGGCCCCTCCGTGGCCCCTCTTCGTCTCTCCTTCGGACTTCTGGAAGCTTCGTGAGAAAATAGGCCCCTGGGCTTTGATTTCGTCCAATTCCGAGAATATTTCCTTACTAGGATTTCTGAAACCAAAAACAGCAGAAAACAGCAACTGGCACTTCGGCATCTTGTTAATAGGTTAGTTCCGGAAAATGCACGAATATGACATAAAGTGTGCATAAAACATGTAGATAACATCAATAATGTGGCATGGAACATAAGAAATTATCGATACGTCGGAGACGTATCAATGAACTACAAATGAAGACTTGTGAGACACATGCTTAAAAAAGGAATCAGTAATGTGATCTTGTCTCACTGTCTTCACATAACATACCAAATTATTTTGAGCAGACCAATACTCAACAAGATCACAACATTGATCATCAGTCATCTGTAGTATAGGAGAGGTTGTTGGAATATCGCTAGGAGTCCTCCTAGCAAAGTATCTCATTGCTAGCGTGCAGTTGACGTGGGAGTTAGTAATCTCTTTGGTGTAATTTCCTTCACGTCCCCGGCAACGGCGACAGAAAAAGAGCTTGATACGCGTACAATACGCGTCCGTTGGGAACCCCAAGAGGAAGGTGTGATGCGTACAACAGCAAGTTTTTCCTCAGTAAGAAACCAAGGTTATCGAACCAGTAGGAGTCAAGAAGCACGTGAAGGTTGATGGTGGCGGAGTGCAGTGCGGCGCAACACCAGGGATTCCGGCGCCAACGTGGAACCTGCACAACACAATCAAAGTACTTTGCCCCAACGTAACAGCTAGGTTGTCAATCTCACCGGCTTGCTGTAAACAAAGGATTAGATGTATAGTGTGGAAGATAATGTTTGCGAAGAACAGTAAAGAACAAGTATTGCAGTAGATTGTATTCGATGTAAAAGAATGGACCGAGGTCCACAGTTCACTAGTGGTGTCTCTCCAATAAGATAAATAGCATGTTGGGTGAACAAATTACAGTTGGGCAATTGACAAATAAAGATGGCATGATAATGCACATACATATTATGATGAGTAGTGTGAAATTCAATTGGGCATTACGACAAAGTACATAGACCGCTATCCAGCATGCATCTATGCTTAAAAAGTCCACCTTCGGGTTAGCATCCGCACCCCTTCTAGTATTAAGTTGCAAACAACAGACAATTGCATTAAGTATTTTATTCACGCTCTTCTGAGTTGGAAAAACTGTGCCGCAGATTCCTTCAACCTGTTCTCGTGCTGACTCTTCTTTGAATCCTTCGGCTATCGATGAATCTGAACTTGTTCGTCGTTTGCGCGATCAGATTTCTCGATTGAACAAAGACATAACCAATCTCCACGCTATGGCAGCATTGGTGAAAAAGAAGAGCGAGATTGCTACTGCAATCGAGCAGCATGCCCTAGATCGCCTCTGTGCCGCTACCGAAAGTTTAAGTTGTGAGTACCTAAACCCCTTCAAATTTCCATCGTTTTACTTGCTAGGTAATCTTTTGCTGACTATTTTTTGCATTTCAACAGTCGTGGCTTTCGATGAATCAGAAGAGAACATGCGAATTCACGAAAAGATCGAAGCAATGACCGATGTCTCTCACCCAAAACATGAATTGTGGTCAAACAGACCAAAAGCTGTAGCCGTGGCTAAATTTGAGCATCGGGTGGAGAAGGTGCATTATTATTTTGACAAGTACCACGCCGATCTTTCGATGGTATGGAAGACCTTGTTTCCACTAGACCCAACACCCGACACTTTATCTGCTTTATTCACTCGATTGAAGAATCTTGAGAGAATTCGCCTGCTGGTGCGGAAGGAACTTCTTGCTAGAGCCGAACTTGCACTTGCCTCTGTTTTAGCCTGCCATCCAACCTTAGATTTGGAGGTCATAGCAAATGCTAACAGGAGATTAGACCAATATAATTCCATAGCCAGACACCCTGCATATGCTATTATTTCTCGGATGGAAACATCAATTGAAAGGGATTTGAAGGCTCGAGAAGACCAAGAAGCCCTGCCATGAAATTATGTATATATAACCTTGCGCTGCAAGGAGTAATCTTTTGTGTACTTTGATGTGTTACATCATTTGTTTTTGAACTTGTTAGCTCGATGAAAAAGTTTTTATCGGGGCGGCTGAGTGATCAAGTCAGCCTGCTCACCCGAAGACTTCGTTGTATTTTGCATTATTTGCAGAGTCGATTTATATGTTTTGTAAGAGTGACACCCACCGAATGAACGAGGGATTTAGGCGCTTTATGTATTTGGCTTCGTCACACGGTGCACCGGTATGAGCCTTTTTGTAAGTAATATTTTCTTTTCCATCCACTGCAGCACTCGCGAATTATCTTGAGGCTTGGATGGTTTATTTAGTATCGATAATCATAGCTCCCGATGGGAGTATTAATTAATTATCGGTACAATAAGTAGCCCTCGAGTGTTATCGAGTTGGGCCATGTATCATGCAATTATAGCCGAAGCTCCCGATAGGAGTAGTTAGCTTAATAAAAGAGGACTCGAACAATTGTTCGAGTAATGAATTCAATAAAGATAGGAGACCAATCAAGAATTTTATTCATAATATGTGACAGACTGAGAAGCCTTCATGTAGCGAATAAAGAGTAGATGTGTCCTATGAGTAGAATCGCCGTAGTTGGGCGACGTTCCATGGATTGTCAACGTCCTTGCCTGAAGCAGGATTCTTGAGACGATAAGATCCTCCTGGTATAACTTCGATGACTATGAACGACCCTTCCCATGGATACTCAAGTTTCAAAGTTCTTTCTTGTTTTAATCGCAACACCATGTCACCAATGTTCAAACCACGGCTGCGAACTCTTCGACTGTGGTAATTTCGAATTGCCTGTTGATATACAGCCGTCCTGGCTAAAGCAATGTATCGAGCTTCATCAAGAAGATCTATAGCATCTTGTAGTGCCATATTGGAAGTTGCCTCTGTGTACGCAGTCACTCGAGGAGCTTCAAAACAAACATCGGCTGGTAAAACAGCTTCGGCTCCGTGCACAAGGCAAAATGGAGTATACTTGGTTGACCTGTTTGGTGTAGTCCGTAGGCTCCATAGCACCGATGGCAATTCTTCGACCCAAGCTCCAGCTGCGCCTGTCAGACGCTTTTTAATGCCGTCACATATTAAGCCATTTATCCTTTCGACCTGACCATTGGTTTGAGGATGTGCAACCGAGGCGAATTTAAGCTTGATATTACCATCATCGCAGAATTTGCGGAATTCTTTGCAGTCAAAATTACTTCCATTATCTGTAATGATGCTGTGAGGCATACCGAAGTGACAAGTTATTCCTTCGAAGAACTTAACAACAGTTTTAGCTGTTTGATCTCTGACTGGCACGGCTTCGATCCATTTAGTGAACTTGTCGACTGCGACCAATAGGTATGTGTGCCCTCCTGACGATGATCTCGGCAGCGAACCAACTTGATCGAGTCCCCATTGTGCAAAAGGCCAAGCCAAGGGTATTGACATTAGGACTGTTGCAGGTGCGTGTGGTTTTGGTGCAAAACGTTGACAAGGATCACATTTTTTACCAAGTCTCGGGCATCAAACGCGGCCGTTGGCCAATAAAACCCTGCTCTGAAAGCTTTGGCTACGAGGGCCCTACTACTTGCATGGTGAACACAAGTTCCTCCATGTATTTCGCGCAGAAGAGTTTTTCCACCGTCAATGGCGATACTCCTTTGAAAGATACCAGAGATGCTGCGCTTGTAAAGTTCGCCATCAACTATAGTGAAGGCCTTAGATCGATGCACGATATGCTTGGTTTCCGTTGGGTCATCTGGTAGTTTTTGCTCCATAAAGTATGCTAAGAAAGGCTCAGTCCACAGAGGTTCAAGGAGAAATACTTGCTCTGCTGGCTGTCGTGCAGGACCTTCGGCATCTTCTTTATTCGCTGGACTATCGATCGACACACCCAGAGGTGCCGATACTTTTTCTTTACTTGACCTTTGAAAGATACCAGAGATGTTGCACTTGTAAAGTTCTCCATCAATTATAGTGAAGGCCTTATATCGACGCACGATACGCTTGGCTTTCGTTGGGTCATCTGGTAGTTTTTGCTCCATTAAGTATGCTAAGAAAGGCTCAGTCCACAGAGGTTCAAGGAGAAATACTTGCTCTGCTGGCTGTAGTGCAGGACCTTCGGCATCTTCTTTATTCGCTGGATTATCGATCGACACACCTAGAGGTGCCGATACTTTTTCTTTAATTGACCTTTGAGCAATAACTTCATAAAAGACTCCATCTGGGATAGGGGAACATGTGGACCCTATATTTGCCAGAGCGTCGGCTTCCTCATTGCTGGCTCTCCCGATGTGTTTTAGCTCGCACCCTTCAAATTTGGCCTCCATGGATTGGTATAGTTGACGGTAAGCAATCATGTTATCACTAACTGCATCGCATAGATTCGTCGACTGCTGTACTACAAGATTTGAATCACCATAAACCTCCAGACGGGTTGCTCCACATGCCTTAGCCATACGCATCCCGTGCAATAGTGCCTCATATTCTGCTTCATTATTTGTCGGCAGCGAAAAGTTCATCCGCAAAATATATCTCATCTTGTATCCTTGTGGTGAGATCAATATTACTCCTACGCTGCACCTGTACTCTGTTTTGATCCATCAAAGTACATTGTCCAGGCTCCAGACATGTCGGGTGCTGCTGGAGTTTGCGATTGAATCCAATCAGCCAAGAAATCTGGGAGAACCTGAGATTTGATTGCTATCCGATTGACATAGGTTATATCGTGTGGTGCTATTTCGATAGCCCATTGAGATACCCTACCCGTGGCCTCCGGGTTGGTGAGTATATTCTTCAATGGTGCTTCGCTTACCACAATAATCGGGTGCTCTATGAAGTAATGTTGTAGCTTCCGTGCTGTCCTCCATACGGCATATGCTAGATTCTGGTGATGAGGATATCACTGCTTTGCTGCGGTGAGTACCTCGCTGAGGTAGTAAACAGGTCGTTGCACACCATGAACTCCACCTGCTTCTTCTATCTCAACGACTAAGATCGCGCTGAAGACTTGCACCGTTGCAGCTATATACATTAGCATTGGCTCTTTTTCATGTGGAGTCACGAGAATTGGGGATGTCGACATTATCTTCTTTAGGTTATCGAAGGATTCCTGCGCCTCGACTGTCCACTCGAATTTTTCTGATTTCTTCATCAACTGATAAAAGGGCAACCCAACTTGGCGATAAATATGCTAAGTGCTGCCAATCGCCCTGCCAACTGTTGCACTTGGTGCAAATTCTTTGGCGGTTCCATGTCGAGGATAGCTTTGATTTTTAAAGGATTGGCCTCTGTTCCTTTAGCTGAGATGAAGTACCCGAGCACCTTCCCTCCTGGCACCCCGAAAAAACAATTCTTCGGGTTCAACTTTATTTTGTATCTGTTGAGATTATCTGATAGGGCAAAGGTTGCCGATCTTTCGATGAGACGTGGATAGATCGATTTGTTGGTGGATTTCGTGCTTGACTATCCAACTAAACGTGCAAAGCTCGTGCGTCAATGCAATCGCTAGGAAAATCTCCGAGAGTTACTGATCTTGCGGATGCGCGATCAGCCTGACCAGCGAGGGTCTTAATTCCTACCTGAAATCGAGAACAAGTAAGAACTAAAGATGCAATCAGAATATTGCGGATGAAAGATGAAAGCTTTATTGAAAAAGGTGGGATTCCGAATAGTCGGTCTTGTTCTGGCCGTTGACCTCAAAAGAAGTACACGAGAGTTGCAACAATGGCTAACTTTTAGTATAATCAAAATCCGAGTCTAAACGTGACGGCTATGGGGGTATTTAAAGGAGGAAAAGGTGGGGTTTCGGCCAGCCATACATATGGTGGACGAACCAAACCCTAGAAGGCCTTCCCCCCTTCAATACGGACTCTAAAAAGTGCTGACTTAATTCCTGCGAAAATAACATGGGCCTGGCCCAAAACTAAAGGTGACGCAACACCATATTATGCTATGGACGAAATTATGAAGTGGAAAACTCTATATTTCGTCCATGTCTTCATCTCTACTTATGGTGACTTCAAAGTTCTGAAATCTCCACTTGTGGCGTCATGTTCAATCCTCAAATGCTTGCTTCCATCTCCTTCATGTGTGATCATGCTCCAATGCTTGTCCTCCTCATCCATGCTAGGTCCATTATTCCTAAGAGTAACAAACATATCTGATTTAGGCAGCATCATATTCTCATGTATGTGAGGAATAGTTCCAAGAAACGAAAGTACCTGATAGTTAAATTGTTGGGCACGAGCTCGAGTGATTGGTCCTTGTATTTGTGTGGCTGTAGGTACAGCGGTTGTATCAATAGATGGGATGTCCTCATCATGCCCCCTTCTTGAATTGAAGTCGTCCTCGACGAAGCTCCTCTTCTTCACCAAAGTAAGGCTTCAAATTATCTGCAATGTTAAATGTAGGACTAACCGGACCCAATTCTTCAGGAAACTCAAGTTTATATGCATTATCATTTATTGTCTCTAACACCTTAAAAGGACCAGCAGCGCGTGGCATTAGTTTAGAATTGTGCAATTCAGGAAAACGATCTTTGCGCAAATCCAACCAAACAAGATCACCAACATCAAACATAACATGCTTTCTTCCTCTATCCCCAGCAATTTTATACTTAGCATTCATGCGTTCTATGTTGTCTTTAGTAGTCTCATGCAATTTTAGTATCAATCCAGCACGGTCTGTAGCATCCAAATTATTTTGCACCGAAGATGGTAAAGGCAACAAATCAATAGGTGCACGTGGTATAAAACCATACACAATCTCAAAAGGGCACATGTTAGTGGTAGAATGCAGCGAACGATTGTAAGCAAATTCAATATGAGGTAAACATTCTTCCCACAATTTTAAGTTCTTCTTCAAAACAGCCCGCAGCATAGTAGACAATGTTTATTTACTACTTTAGTTTGTCCACCAGTTTGGGGATGACATGTAGTACTAAACATCAATTTAGTCCCCAGCTTAGCCCCATAAACATCTCCAAAAGTGGCTAAGAAACTTAGTATCACGATCAGAAACAATAGTATTTGGCACACCATGTAAACGAACAATTTCGCGAAAGAACAAATCAGCAACATGTGTAGCATCATCAGTCTCGTGACATGGAATAAAGTGTGCCATCTTAGAAAACCGATCCACAACAACAAAGATACTATCCCTCCCCTTCGTATGCAGAGGCAAACCCAAAACGAAATCCATAGAAATATCCTCCCAAGGTACACTAGGAACAGGAAGAGGCATATATAAACCATGTGGATTAAGTCGAGACTTAGCTTTTTGACATGTAGTGCAGCGTGCCATAAATCTCTCAACATCTCGACGCATACGTCGCCAAAAGAAGTGTGCAACAAGTACATCCTCCGTCTTCTTCACACCAAAGTGACCCATCAATCCTCCTCCATGCACCTCCTGCAACAACAAAAGATGAACAGAACTATCTGGAATGCATAGCTTGTTAGCACAGAACACACTACAAGAAAAGTTCAAATAGACAACGTCCCAAAATCGTCCAATAAGGGCCATTTTTCGTCGCCTATGGGCCTAACCCGACGATATGGGTTCTGTGGCCGAAACTGCATCAGGCAAAGTCCTACCACGTTTTTGTCGGTCCGTCGCGTTCGAGCGCCCTTCCGCCACGAAAAATAGGACCGTTGCAGATGTGTTTTCGGGAGACCGTTGACTGCTGACGTCATGCAAACTGACACGTGGCAGACGGCGTTAACTGGCAGTTAACGGCGTTAACCGGCTGAAACCCCGTGGTAGATGGTAGGCCCACACGAGGCCTGCCACGCCTTAAGCGGGCCGGCCCATTTAGTTTGCGGGCCGGGCCAGTGACTTAGTTTGACCGGTCAACTATATAGCTAGGCTGGTCCATTAGTTACGTGGGCCGGGCCTAACCTCTAAGGTTGACTGGTCAAAAGTTAAATGGGCCGGCCCACTAAGCATGTGGGCCGGGCCGAATGCACTCATTTGACCGGTCAAAAAACGAAAGGGCCGGCCCACTAGACATGTGGGGCCCACTTTCCTGTTAACGGGTCGGCCCATTTAAAAAATGGGGACCACCACGAAGCAAGTGGGCCGGCCCAAGAAGTTATTGGGCCGACCCAATTAGCATGTGGGTCCCACTTTTCTGCTATCAGGTCGGCCCGTTTAGTAAGTGGGGTCCACCTTAGATCAAGTGGGCTGGCCCAACAAGCTATTGGGCCGGCCCAAAAAACACAGGTGGGTCCCACTTTCCTGTTATTGGGCCGGCCCATTAACCAAGTGGGGTCCACCATATAGCAAGTGGGCTGGCCCAACAAGATAGTTGGCCGGCCCAATAAGCTGGTGGGGTCCACTTTCATGTAACCGGGCCGACCCATTTATAAAGTGGGGTCCACCATAAAGCAAGTGGGCTGGCCCAACAGGTTGGCGGGCCGGCCCAATAACAAAAGAGGGGCCCACTATTGTGTTAACGGGCCGGCCCAGTTAGTAAATGGGGTCCACCATAAAAGCAATTGGGCTGGCCCAACAAGTTAGTGGGCCGGCCCAATAAGCTTGTGGGGGCCACTAACATGCTAAAGGGCCGACCCAGTTAGTATGTGGGGTCCACGGTAAAGCAGGTGGGCTGGCCCAACGAGTTAGCGGGCCGGCCCAATAAGCTTGTGGGGCCCATGTTCCTGCTAAAGGGCTGGCCCAGTTAACAAATGGACTGGCCCAATAAGCACGTGGGCCCACTTTCCTGTTAGAAGGCCGATCCAGTTAATGGGTGGGCTCCACCTTATAGCAAGTGGGCTGGCCCAAGAAGTAAGTGGGCCAGCCCGTTTAGTTGTTGTTTATATGACGGCATGATAGGCGCTTTACGATTTTGCGGGCCGACACATATGTGATTTCGCTTTATTAGGCCGTTTAAGGGATGGGAATTTGTGATTTAGATTGCGCAGAACATAGAAAGATAATGAGAATATTTACGCAACACATGATTTCTGTTGGCTAGCCTCACTTACCACAAGCACCATAGAAAAAATGCGTGAAAGAACTATAAAAACTAACTAAATATTACATCAGCTGCAAGGTTTTGAAAAAATATTACAGAACCCAGAGAAATTGAATGGTAATTAAACCTAGCAATACAATGAAGCGATTCAGCAATCTTTTAAGTTGTCCTTGCACCACCTATATCTGAAACAAAGACATTACAAGTTAAGACAACGACAATGGAAAGGCAAAGACACTACAATATTGTTTGCCAAAGAATTTGGAACTCATCATTTCGTTGTTATAACAAGATCATTGTAATGCGCACACACTACAAGAAAAGTTCAAATAGACAACGTCCCAAAATCGTCCACTAAGGGCCATTTTTCGTCGCCTATGGGCCTAACCCGACGATATGGGTTCTGTGGTCCAAACTGCATCAGGCAAAGTCCTACCACGTTTTTGTCGGTCCGTCGCGTTCGGGCGCCCTTCCGCCACGGAAAATCGGACCGTTGCAGATGTGGTTTTGGGAGCCCGTTGACTGCTGACGTCATGCAAACTGACACGTGGCAGACACCGTTAACTGGCAGTTAACGACGTTAACCGGCTGAAACCCGTGGTAGATGGTAGGCCCACACGAGGCCTGCCACGCCTTAAGCGGGCCGGCCCATTTAGTTTCCGGGCCAGGCCAGCAGACTTAGTTTGACCGGTCAACTATATAACTGGGCTGGTCCATTAGTTACGTGGGCCGGGCCTAACCTCTAATGTTGACTGGTCATATTTTAAATGGGCCGGCCCACTAAGCCCGCGGGCTGGGCCGAATGCCCTCGTTTGACCGGTCAACAGGCAATCGGGCCGGCCCACTAGACATGTGGGACCCACTTTCCTGTTATAGGGCCGGCCCATTTAACATGTGGGGACCACCACGAAGCAATTGGACCAGCCCAAGTAGGTATTGGGCCGGCCCATTTAGCATGTGGGTCCCACTTTTCTGCTATCGGGTCGGGCCATTTAGTAAGTGGGGTCCACCATAGATCAAGTGCGCTGGCCCAACAAGCTAGTGGGCTGGTGTGACGCCCCGGAACCGGTACCATGAGGATCCCAGCGAACCCGCCGAAATCCGCACGATATCGATCCAGAGACGCCCTCCGACACGACGTGCGCGACGAATCACACACGTGATGCCAGAGGAATTACCACGAGTAGTAACATTACAACAGATTTACAATAGAGCCCACAAGATACATATATTACAACAACGACTCCAACGAGTCAAGATACAAATATACAACACAAAGATCCAAATCATACAGAAGATCGAATACGTCCGAGTGCGGACAAGATACAAATTGGACTAAGAGTCCTGAAGATAACCAGTGGCGTCCATAACCCTGCCCAGGCCAAGCCGGAAGGGTAACCTTGCTAGCGTCGTCTTCATCGAACATGTCTTCATACCTGCCCGGTTATATCCCGTAGAAGCAGCAATAAGTATGGGTTTGTACTTAACAAGACTTCAAGACGTATAAGCATTCGTCAACCAGTCGTCCTTTGTAATTGAGGCACGCAGGGGACTTAGAGGACGCAAGAGAAACGTCATAGGCAATATGGTGGGGTTAAGCGGCAGCGCGCAAGCACTAAAAACCTATAGAGACACTCTACAACATTCGTCTAATCAGAGAAGATGAGAGAGCGCATAAACTAACAGTTCTATACTCAGCAAACATAACACAGCCGATGTTTTCCCCCTTCGCAAAGAAGTACTGGCGAAGGCACTCACACGGTTGTCAAGTTTTACCCATTTATTATTGAAGTTGTGCTAACTTACTAGGCAAGTTATTATGATTGAAACAACAGGTGTAAGTTGTCTATGGTCGAGTCATACAGCTCCAAGTCGTCCATAACCGCGGACGCGGCTTATCGATAAGATTGTAACCCTGCAGGGGTGCCCAAATGTACCCACACGCACGATCAACCCACTTACGACAGGTGGATATCACGACACGCACTCTCCTTCACTACAACAATGTCCAGGAAGCCACCTAACTAAGTTAACCCGTTTCAGAGCCCGATCGAAACTCTGACGCGGACTTAGCTGTTTGCGTCTACGGCTTTCGGATGGAAACAGTGCCCGCAGGGTGAATCCATCTTCAGCAATACGTACCGCATCATACGAGCGTGCAAGAGTCAACGGGGTTACAAGGCAACATGGCTTCCCCAAGAGTAACATCATATCACCTGACCACAAAGAAACAAGCTTGCACGCCCGGGAGAAACAAAACAAACATTCAAACTAGTTGTGGCCACTGGACAAGGCTGTAGATTCCGGCAGTGGTCGAGGGGAGACCTGGTAAGCATACCCACGTGTGGTTAGAGCGCTCAGTCTCGGAACAGATAACAAGAACTCGGGGTCCTAAGATATTTAGGAAACACAAGTGAGCCGTCATAAAACGATCAGCTGACCCACCGATGCCTCCGCTAAACAAATGTCAACAACTAAAGTAACCATGATTCTTCCCAACATACAACCCGATAAGATAGCAGTATCGGTAACGAGATAAAACAGCACTAGCATGCACTACGACTCGCAAGGCAGACTCGATAACCAAACAATAGCCGTGGGAGGTGATGGTGGCAATATGGGCTGCTTGAGGTAACAAGTGGAAAGGACACGTGACAAGAACGCAACTTAAGGATAGCATGAGGGAGAAGGCAAAATAAAATAGGTGAGCGACTCCTGCAGGGACAGGAGTATAGGGGAAATGCTTGCCTGTTAAAGCTTGCCGAGGGACATCCGGAGAACTTGTCGTATCTCACCACACCACTTCGTGATCCTATCCGGGAAGAAGCAAATGCTGGAACACACAACGTATGCAAGTCTTACTACTACGGATAAAGAAGAATCAGCATGAGCAAGATGATATGCATGACATGGCAAAGATGATGCGGTGCAACTATCCGATTTAAGCGGAATCAGAATTCCGACACACAAATTAGGTTGGGGTTGCATTTTCTATCGTCAAATTTAAGGGTGGATTAGCACGGTACAACATGGCAAGGGTGCGCTACTTCAATATTAAACGGAGCGGGGAAAACCTAGTCGGTGTTCCGAAATACTCCGCATATATGTTAGGTGAACATACACGACTATCAACGCGCGACATTATGCGAGATGCAAACAGGGGAATGAATGTCATATTCATGTTCTTCACATTTTTCTGAGCAACTTTGGTATATAAAATGTTGTGTTTTGATTTACGGTTTAAAAGATATGAATTATGCAAGATTGCAAAAAGGGATAGAATAAACAGAGGCATGGGCTGGTACGGGCCGGCCCTGAGCGGCGGATGGTGGCCTGCCGCACGCTGGGCGACGAAGGAGCTGGTGCGCAAGCGGGCTGAGGCCCAGTCCGGATCTGCTTCACACAACAAAAAGGTTGGATTAATTCGTTGTACTTGCGAATTGATCCCAGGATCTGATGGCTAAGTAACCAAGGAGATTACCACTAGGCTGCTGATTGCTTTGTGATTAGAGAACGTCACGCTGCAAGAAAACACACCCAGAGGCAGAGCTCGGGCAGAAAACCATGGCGAGAGATCAAACCGGAAATCGATCCGGCGACTCAGGGCTAACCGAGGCGGGGGAGTTGGCATCGGGGGTGCGGCTCCACGCGGGGAAGGTGATGGGGGCGGGGCGGAGTCCAGGGGATCACCGGAGGGACGCCGCCGGTGAGGTCTGCGGGCAAAAATGGTCGTCACCGTCGAGGGATCAAACACAGAGAGAGATGGAGAGGGATGAGAGGCTCGGGAGGTGCGCGTGCTCACCGTGATGCCATGGAAGGGGTCGACAAGGCCGGAGGTGGATGGAGGCGACCGGAATCTTCGCCGGAAGGTTGCAGGTTGAAGAAGGGAACGGCGAATTTCTAGTCGATTGGAGAGGCCCCGGGCCGATTCCTTGGAGGCGGGTGACGGGGACGACGAGCCGCATCTGTTGGTGGTCTCGGCTCGACGAGGGGTGGTCGGTAGCGGCGATGCCATGGCAGGGACTTGTGGGTGTGCTCAGCTCCTTCACGTGAACGTACAGGAAGAGGAGGAGAAAGGAACCAGGGTGGCGGCAGAGGAAGGGGAGAGAGGCTAGGGTTTTGCAGGGCGCTGGAGGCGGCTTTAAGGAGGGGGGAAAAGATGGGGAGCAGGTGGGAGCCGGTGGTTCGGTGGTTGTGAGGAAAAGGGAGGACCACGGTGGTCACGCTGCTTGTGTGCACGAAGAAGACGACAACAGGAGAGGCTCCTCTCACGAAGAGGTACGGGCCAGGTGGAGGCCAAGGTGTGTTGGGCCGGATCGGGCCAGAGGAGAAAAGGGCTGCTCCAGCAGAAGAAAAGAAAACTAGAGAAGAGGCCTGGGAGATGGTTGGCCTGGTAAGGAGGAAGTGGGCCGCCGGTTGAGAGGAAACGAAGAGAGAGAGAGACGGGCTGGGAAGAGAGAGCCCAGACAGGGGGTTTTATTATAAGAAAAGATAAGAGAGGGTTTAATAAAACCATATGAGAGGAATACAAAACAAAAATAATTTAGGGTTTAGAAAATAATTTTATTTTATTAGATAAAACATGAATGAGATGATGCATATGCCATGATGATGCACAAAAAGAAAAAAACAAACAAATCTAGTAGGGGTACTACCCGGGGCCGTTACAATCGACTCCACTAACAAGGAATCTCGCCCCGAGATTCCATGTCCAGGTACGGGGCAGAGAGGTGAACTAGCGGATCTTCAGGCGACGTGTCGATCTCCTCGACACCACTAACAAGAATTCTTGCTCCACATAGATCGGTCGACACCACCAACAAGAAGTCGTTGTTCCGATGTTGATGATGCGCCTCTATCGGAATACTCCGAAGATCGGACCTAATAGGTGAGGGGGCAAAGATCGTCCAACCCGCGTAGAGACCTAAGACTCAGAAAACTCAGACAAGAGAGAAGACTCAAAACTCGCAAAGGTAAGAAGAGAAAGAATGTAGGCAAGGAGAAAAATCAGAGCTAATCAGATCTATCCAACGAATTTTTAGAAAATAGTTTTTGACACTAGACACAACAACGTCCGTTGGCAAGGTTATCCTACAGGCTGGACTAGTGGGGTACCGTCAACCTGATGCTCTGATACCAACTTGTGACGCCCCGGAACCGGTACCATGAGGATCCCAGCGAACCCGCCGAAATCCGCACGATATCGATCCAGAGACGCCCTCCGACACGACGTGCGCGACGAATCACACACGTGATGCCAGAGGAATTACCACGAGTAGTAACATTACAACAGATTTACAATAGAGCCCACAAGATACATATATTACAACAACGACTCCAACGAGTCAAGATACAAATATACAACACAAAGATCCAAATCATACAGAAGATCGAATACGTTCGAGTGCGGACAAGATACAAATTGGACTAAGAGTCCTGAAGATAACCAGTGGCGTCCATAACCCTGCCCAGGCCAAGCCGGAAGGGTAACCTTGCTAGCGTCGTCTTCATCGAACATATCTTCATACCTGCCCGGTTATATCCCGTAGAAGCAGCAATAAGTACGGGTTCGTACTTAACAAGACTTCAAGACGTATAAGCATTCGTCAACCAGTCGTCCTTTGTACTTGAGGCACGCAGGGGACTTAGAGGACGCAAGAGAAACGTCATAGGCAATATGGTGGGGTTAAGCGGCAGCGCGCAAGCACTAAAAACCTATAGAGACACTCTACAACATTCGTCTAATCAGAGAAGATGAGAGAGCGCATAAACTAACAGTTCTATACTCTGCAAACATAACACAGCCGATGTTTTCCCCCTTCACAAAGAAGTACTGGCGAAGGCACTCACACGGTTGTCAAGTTTTACCCATTTATTATTGAAGTTGTGCTAACTTACTAGGCAAGTTATTATGATTGAAACAGCAGGTGTAAGTTGTCTATGGTCGAGTCATACGGCTCCAAGTCGTCCATAACCGCGGACGCGGCTTATCGATAAGATTGTAACCCTGCAGGGGTGCCCAAATGTACCCACACGCACGATCAACCCACTTACGACAGGTGGATATCACGACACGCACTCTCCTTCACTACAACAATGTCCAGGAAGCCACCTAACTAAGTTAACCCGTTTCAGAGCCCGATCGAAACTCCGACGCGGACTTAGCTGTTTGCGTCTACGGCTTTCGGATGGAAACAGTGCCCGCAGGGTGAATCCATCTTCAGCAATACGTACCGCATCATACGGGCGTGCAAGAGACAACAGGGTTACAAGGCAACATGGCTTCCCCAAGAGTAACATCATATCATCTGACCACAAAGAAACAAGCTTGCACGCCCGGGAGAAACAAAACAAACATTCAAACTAGTTGTGGCCACTGGACAAGGCTGTAGATTCCGGCAATGGTCGAGGGGAGACCCGGTAAGCATACCCACGTGTGGTTAGAGCGCTCAGTCTCAGAACAGATAACAAGAACTCGGGGTCCTAAGATATTTAGGAAACACCAGTGAGCCGTCATAAAACGATCAGCTGACCCACCGATGCCTCCGCTAAACAAATGTCAACAACTAAAGTAACCATGATTCTTCCCAACATACAACCCGATAAGATAGCAGTATCGGTAACGAGATAAAACAGCACTATCATGCACTACGACTCGCAAGGCAGACTCGATAACCAAACAATAGCCGTGGGAGGTGATGGTGGCAATATGGGCTGCTTGAGGTAACAAGTGGAAAGGACACGTGACAAGAACGCAACTTAAGGATAGCATGAGGGAGAAGGCAAAATAAAATAGGTGAGCGACTCCTGCAGGGACAGGAGTATAGGGGAAATGCTTGCCTGTTAAAGCTTGCCGAGGGACATCCGGAGAACTTGTCGTATCTCACCACACCACTTCGTGATCCTATCCGGGAAGAAGCAAATGCTGGAACACACAACGTATGCAAGTCTTACTACTACGGATAAAGAAGAATCAGCATGAGCAAGATGATATGCATGACATGGCAAAGATGATGCGGTGCAACTATCCGATTTAAGCGGAATCGGAATTCCGACACACAAATTAGGTTGGGGTTGCATTTTCTATCGTCAAATTTAAGGGTGGATTAGCACGGTACAACATGGCAAGGGTGCGCTACTTCAATATTAAACGGAGCGGGGAAAACCTAGTCGGTGTTCCGAAATACTCCGCATATATGTTAGGTGAACATACACGACTATCAACGCGCGACATTATGCGAGATGCAAACAGGGGAATGAATGTCATATTCATGTTCTTCACATTTTTCTGAGCAACTTTGGTATATAAAATGTTGTGTTTTGATTTACGGTTTAAAAGATATGAATTATGCAAGATTTGCAAAAAGGGATAGAATAAACAGAGGCATGGGCTGGTACGGGCCGGACCTGAGCAGCGGATGGTGTCCTGCCGCACGCTGGGCGACGAAGGAGCTGGTGCGCAAGCGGGCTGAGGCCCAGTCCGGATCTGCTTCACACAACAAAAAGGTTGGATTAATTCGTTGTACTTGCGAATTGATCCCAGGATCTGATGGCTAAGTAACCAAGGAGATTACCACTAGGCTGCTGATTGCTTTGTGATTAGAGAACGTCACGCTGCAAGAAAACACACCCAGAGGCAGAGCTCGGGCAGAAAACCATGGCGAGAGATCAAATCGGAGATCGATCCGGCGACTCAGGGCTAACCGAGGCGGGGGAGTTGGCGTCGGGGGTGCGGCTCCACGCGGGGAAGGTGATGGGGGCGGGGCGGAGTCCAGGGGATCACCGGAGGGACGCCGCTGGTGAGGTCTGCGGGCAAAAATGGTCGTCACCGTCGAGGGATCAAACACAGAGAGAGATGGAGAGGGATGAGAGGCTCGGGAGGTGCGCGTGCTCACCGTGATGCCATGGAAGGGGTCGACAAGGCCGGAGGTGGATGGAGGCGACCGGAATCTTCGCCGGAAGGTTGCAGGTTGGAGAAGGGAACGGCGAATTTCTCGTCGATTGGAGAGGCCCCGGGCCGATTCCTTGGAGGCGGGTGACGGGGACGACGAGCCGCATCTGTTGGTGGTCTCGGCTCGACGAGGGGTGGTCGGTAGCGGCGATGCCATGGCAGGGACTTGTGGGTGTGCTCAGCTCCTTCACGTGAACGTACAGGAAGAGGAGGAGAAAGGAACCAGGGTGGTGGCAGAGGAAGGGGAGAGAGGCTAGGGTTTTGCAGGGCGCTGGAGGCGGCTTTAAGGAGGGGGGGGGGAAAGATGGGGAGCAGGTGGGAGCCGGTGGTTCGGTGGTTGTGAGGAAAAGGGAGGACCACGGTGGTCACGCTGCTTGCGTGCACGAAGAAGACGACAACAGGAGAGGCTCCTCTCACGAAGAGGTACGGGCCAGGTGGAGGCCAAGGTGTGTTGGGCCGGATCGGGCCAGAGGAGAAAAGGGCTGCTCCAGCAGAAGAAAAGAAAACTAGAGAAGAGGCCTGGGAGATGGTTGGCCTGGTAAGGAGGAAGTGGGCCGCCGGTTGAGAGGAAACGAAGAGAGAGAGACGGGCTGGGAAGAGAGAGCCCAGACAGGGGGTTTTATTATAAGAAAAGATAAGAGAGGGTTTAATAAAACCATATGAGAGGAATACAAAACAAAAATAATTTAGGGTTTATAAAATAATTTTATTTTATTAGATAAAACATGAATGAGATGATGCATATGCCATGATGATGCACAAAAAGAAAAAACAAACAAATCTAGTAGGGGTACTACCCGGGGCCGTTACAGCTGGCCCAAAAACACAGGTGGGTCCCACTTTCCTGTTATTGGGCCGGCCCATTAAACAAGTGGGGTCCACCATATAGCAAGTGGGCTGGCCCAACAAAATACTGGGCCGACCCAATAAGCAGGTGGGGCCCACTTTCATGTAACCGGGCCGGCCCAGTTATAAAGTGGGGCCCATCATAAAACACGTGGGCAGGCCAGCCCAATAACAAAAGTGGGTCCCACTATCGTGTTAACGGGCCGGCCCAGGTAGCCTATGGGACCCATGGTGTTGGCCCACTAAGTAGATGGGTCCCACTTTCCTGTTAACGGACCGGTCCGGCTAGTGAGTGGGGTCCACTTAAAGCAATTGGGCTGGCCCAACAAGTAAGTGGGCTGGCCCAGAATGAAAATGGGTCCCAAACTACTGTATGTGGGCCAGCCCACTAAGTTGTAGGGCCCTGGTTGTTTGACTAGTCAACTTGCATTCTGGGCCACCCAAGTTAGGCTTATGAGAAGTACCATTAAATTTCATAAGCCTAAAATCTGATATCAATGATACAAACAATTACATACACAAATAAAATAACTAGGAAAATTACAAGGCAATTAATGTGCCCAAATAAAAAATTACATATAATCATGGAGGACTTCTATTAGCATCATCAATAACATGTTGACATTTGGCAATCGCCTTGATTGAATCTTGTGTACTCTTTGTCAACATATCAGCTACAGATCTTAAAGCAGCAATACCATGTCTTTCATACAGCACAGCCTTGAGATATTTATTGTTTGATGAAAGGAATGGTCTAGGTTGACGGCTATGAGAGATTGCATCAGAAGAAAGATCAGAACTTTTTGTGGGCCTCTCTTCTGATGAAGATTGCTTCATCACAACTGCATTATGATAACAATGCAAAAAGAGTTAAACGAAGAACTATGCAAACATGTATTAAGAATTGTCGATATGAGATTGTCACAAGTACTAAGCACAGACTTACTGATGTAGCCCCGGTCACCGACGTCGCTACACCAAGACCAACAAGTCCCCCAAGTGGACCGATGACACGAGCCCGAGTCAAAGCACTACATGATGAGGTGAACTCGCTCCTCACCACCCTTGATCTTGGTACACCTTTGGATGGATTGCTACCTCATGCCGACGTGTTATGTGTCATTAGGTACAAGGAGCATCAAGGTCACCAAGAGGAGGATACGCCATGGTCAAAGGGGGGAGAGGAGCAGCTGGACAAGAGGATGGACATGAAGATGGACGTGGAGCTGGACAGGAAGTTGCCCGAAGAGCGCAAGGAAGAGAAGACGGACGGCCGGTCCAGAACCCGGTCAACCGGCTCACCGACCGGACCACCCGGTCCACAGCCCGGTCTGACCGGCCTCCTGACCGGACCGCCCGGTCAGTAACCGGGAATTGCGCTCGTGACATCCGGGCGCCATCCAGGGGACTTGGAGCCTCGTCCGGTCGCCGCCCGGTCCCAGGCCCGGTTGCCGCCCGGTCGACCGGCCCCTCGACTGCCCGCCCGTCACCGGCTCCGGCTCGACCGGCCTCCTGACCGGCCTGCACGACTTAAGTTATAATTTCGGCCCGAACTTACCTTTTCGGCCCATGACGCCTTGTAAGACTATAAATACCCCCAGGACGCCCCTTTAGCTCTTTAGACTTGTTTTGAACTCAAACCTAACTTTGAGCTTAGTCTCCCTTGGGTATCATCCCTCGTAATCAAGGCAACCTTGGTTGTTGATTTGGAACTTGTTGAGTGAGATTCTAGTACAAGATACTCTCTCTCCCTCACCAAGCTCTTCTTCTCCAATCCCAATCTCTCCCCGGGGAATTCTACCGCGTGTCTCTTCCTCGGAGATTCTATTGGCGTGGTCCATCGAGCCACGGAGGTAAGCATCGGGTGTATCGGGTTGTGTGTGTGCGTGAGTCTCGGAGTTCCTCGTGTTCATCGCCGTGTTCTTCGTGTTCCTCGCGTTTTCCCATCTTCCCCCTTGGTTTCGAAGTCAATCCGCGAGATCGGGCCACACACGGGGTCTTAGACCTCATCATATGGTATCAGCAGCTCTTGGTTACCGCGGATTTGACCTCCCACCCACCCGATTTCGTTCCTAGAAAATTTTCCAAAAAATCCCCAAAAATAGCCCTAAATTGCCTCTTGACCGATCTGTGATTTGGTTGCGTTTTGAGTGGTTTTGGTCCGTGGATCTGGTGTTGTTGTGCTTGATCTACTATTTCCCCAACTTTTAGCCTCCAATTCCATCGTTTCCCTTCGATTTGGTCGATTTGGTTTGGTTTTCGTGAAGAACAGGAGAGAGAAAGCTTCATCCCGCGAAATCCGGTTGAGCAGCCGGTCAACCGGGCCCACGACCGGCCGAGCCGGCCCAGAACCCGGTCAACCGGGCGGCAAACCGGGCAAGCCGGTCCACAACCCGGTCCAACCGGGCCTCCGACCGGGCGACGCAACGCCACTCCTTCGACCTCGTCTTCCGGCGATCTACACCACCACCACCACCACCACCACCATCTTCGCAGGTATAACTTGCAGGTCACCTTGTAACCCCTCTTCCTTTTGCGATCTATCCCATCGAGCATTGCTTGTCTAGTGTTGCGAGACATTGCACGTGGCCCCGCATTGTGAGGTGTGTGTGTCGCGTTGAGTAAGGCACCCAAGCAAACACTCGTGTGGCAAGATAGCAAAAGCGAGGCTAACGCTAACATAGTGCGTCAAAAAGCCCCAAAAACACAAAAAGAGTGCGAGTAGCACCATACATCCATACATCCATACATCCATACGCCCATACATACAAAGTGTCCACGTGCCACCAAAGATACAAACGAGTGCAAGTGCCGCCATATACAAAAGAGAAAAAGCTTGTAAGCAAAGAGAGATAGGAGAAGAGAGGCCACGTGTGAATCTTGTTGTCTCTTCCTTTGCAACCAAAGCTTTGGCTCTCCTTGTGTTAGTGTGACACCGAGCACTTATACATACACTTTTCCGCTCACTTTTGGTTGCACTAACCCCGTTTATCTCGTGTGTGTGTTCCACATCTTTTTCCGTGTTTATAGTGATCTTCACATTGACATTTGGATTTTTGGACCTCACCCACTTTTGACAACATACTCGATCTTGGATTTGTCTTTTGGCTTTCCACAACACTCGCCTAACACCATATTTGCTAGCTTTTGCGTGTGGTTTTGCGTGTGTTCCCGATACACTTGATCTTGCTTCCGGTTTGGTGGATTGCCTCAATACTATCTTAGCTTGGTAAGAGTGCGAGGTAGTCTCCTTCCACTAACATACACAACATAGTTCTTGTCTTTCCATCATGGATAGGAACGGAGATACCAATAGGGATGAAGAGATCCTTCGCAACACCGAGAGGTTGGCTACTCAACACAACCTATGGACGCAACGACAAGAGTTCAAGGAGCAACTCTCCCTCTTCGAGACGCGCATCGATGAGCAATACAATGAAGTGGCTCACAACTTCTCCACCGTGAACCACGACTTGGCCCTTCTTCGTGAAGCTACGGACAACTTGAATGGCCAAATGGCGGCCAATGATGCCAACATGGAGCGGCGCATGGATAGCCTCGAGCGCGCCATCACCAACTTGGGTCGCCATCGTCGACACCGCTCTACTTCCTCTTCATCAAGCTCTTCCTCAAGGCATGAAGACCATTACTCTCATGGTGGCATTTCGTCCCCAAGCTCTTCTTCAAGGCATGAAGACCATCATCGACCTCATCGCTCACATGCTCGTCATGAAGACTCCCGCTCCAACTCTAGGCGTGGAGAAATACATCGCCATGCTCGTCCACATGAGCGTCCTCCAAAAGCTCAAGACCTTCCACAAGATCGACACCAAGCGGATCGCCATGCCCACCATGGGCGTGATGGCCATCCACAAGACCAAGACCCTCAAGATCCACCTCGGCGAGATCTTCGTCGCCACCCTCACCATGATCAACGTGGACGAGGAGAACTACACCATGATCAAGATGAGAGACCCAACATTGAGCATCGTCCTCAACCGCGACAAGATCTTCAACCACATCCTCACCGTGAACCAAGTGAAGCAAGTGTTCAACTCCACCGCCAACCCAATGCTATGGTTGGCCATAGAAGACCTCCTATTCCACCTCTAGCCGCAAGAGTTGACGGCGCCCCTCCTCGTAGAAGAAACTTGGAGGATGAAGAGAACATGTATGGCAAGCTCAAGTTCAACATGCCCAAGTTCAAAGGTGAAGACGACGCCGAAGCATACCTCTCATGGGCACTCAAGGTGGACAAGATCTTCCGCATCCACAACTACTCCGGTGCCAAGAAAGTGGCTATGGCATCACTAGAGTTTGAAGACTACGCCAACACTTGGTGGGAGCAAGTCCTCACTCTTCGCGAAGAAAAGGGTGAACCTCCTATTGACACTTGGGAAGATATGAAGAAGGAGATGCATGCTCGCTTTGTCCCAAAGCACTACATGAAAGACCTCTTCAACAAGCTCCAAAAGTTGAAGCAAGGCACCAATACCGTAGAGGAGTTCTACAAGGAGATGGAGCTCACTATGATGCGAGCCAACATCCAAGAATCCGAGGAGCAAACCATTGCTCGCTTCTTCAATGGCCTTACTTATCCCATCAAGAGGATTGTCGAGTTCCAACCTTACTCCAACATGGTTGAGCTAGTCCACCAAGCATCGAAGGCCGAGCGCCAAGTGATTGAGGACATCAAGTACTCCAAGGCCAAGTCCTATTTCTCCTCCAAGTTCGCTACATCGACTCCTCCTACTACATCAACTCCTCAAGCTACAAGTGCCAAGGCCGACGCATCCTCTACACCTTCCAAGAAGACGACTATCCAAAGTCGAATGAAGCAAACGGTCTCCTCCACCGCCTCCTCTAAGGCATCCACGGGACCCTCTAGTGTCACTTGCTTCAAGTGTGGCACCCAAGGTCACAAATCGTTTGAGTGCAAGAACACCAAGGTCATGATCACTATGGAGAATGGTGACATCGAGACTCTTGATGAGGATGAATATGAAGCCCTTGTGCAAGCCGCCGTGGAAAGTGAAGAAGCTTATAAGCAAGATAGTGGAGAAGATCCTCTCTTATGTGAGCATGACCCAAGTCCCTCACTTGTGGTCACAAGGGTGCTAACTACACAACCTCATGATATGGAAGAACAACGGTGCAACATCTTCCAAACCCGTGCCGGAATTGGTGGCAAGTCTATCAAGGTCATCATCGATGGTGGAAGTTGCCATAACCTTGCGAGCACCGAGTTGTGTGAGAAGCTCCACCTCACTCTCCGCAAGCATCCTCACCCTTACCATATCCAATGGTTGAGTGACAAGGGCAACGTCAAGATACAACATACCGTCACCGTCAACTTCAAGATCGGCCCTTATGAGGACACAATCGAGTGTGACGTGGTACCCATGACGGTGTGCCACATGTTGCTTGGCCGCCCTTGGCAATATGACAAGAAGGCTATACATGATGGACTCTCCAACACATACACCTTCAAGGTCAACGACAAGAAGTTCGAGTTGCGCCCGATGACTCCTAGCCAAATCATCGCGGATAATGCGAAGGCTTTAGCGAGGGCACAACTCCGCACCCATAGTGAGATGAGAGGAGAGGGAGCGACCCACCACAAAGATAGTGAGCGCCACAAGCCATATATGAGTGAGCCCAAGAGTGTCCTTCTAGCCACCAAGAGTGAGTGGAGAGAGCTCCAAGAGAACCCATCCACCATATTACACTATGTGCTCATATGCAAGGGACCCTCGTCGGAGACTAACGACTTAACCAACATTCCTCCGTCTTTGTTGTCTCTTTTGCAGGAATTCCAAGATGTCTTCCCGACGAGCTCCCTCATGGACTACCACCACTCCGAGGCATCGAACACCGCATCGACCTCATACCCGGCGCTCCGCTCCCAAACCGTGCCGCCTACCGCACCAACCCCGAAGAGACCAAGGAGATCAACCGCCAAATTCAAGATCTCCTCGCCAAAGGGTACGTCCGAGAAAGCCTTAGCCCTTGTGCGGTTCCCGTGATCCTTGTGCCTAAACCGGATGAGACGCAACGGATGTGTATGGATTGTCGCCCCATCAATGCCATTACCGTCCGTTACCGCCATCCCATTCCGCGTTTAGATGACATGCTAGATGAACTTAGTGGTGCCACGATTTTCTCCAAAGTCGATTTGCGTAGTGGTTACCATCAAATCCGCATGGCTATTGGTGATGAATGGAAAACGGCATTCAAGACCAAACTTGGTCTCTATGAATGGCTCGTTATGCCTTTCGGTCTTTCCAATGCACCATCTACTTTCATGCGCCTCATGAATCACATCTTGCGTCCTCTCATTGGCAAGAGCGTGGTTGTTTACTTCGATGACATTCTTATTTATAGCAAAAACCTCGAGGACCATGTGCAACATGTGAGAGAAGTCTTGTGCATCTTGCGCCATGAAAAGCTTTATGCTAACCTCCCCAAGTGCACATTTGCTCAAAACAAATTGGTTTTTCTTGGTTTTGTGGTTTCCGCTAATGGGATTGAAGTTGATTCTTCCAAGGTGGAGGCCATCCATAATTGGCCTACTCCTACCAATGTTGGCCAAGTCCGAAGCTTCCATGGACTTGCCGGGTTTTATCGCCGCTTTGTGAAAGACTTTAGCACCATCGCTTGCCCTTTGAATGAGCTTACCAAGAAGAATGTTCCGTTTTGATGAGGACTGTTATCCCGATCTTTCACGATGCACCTTGATGATCCATAGGACCGATAGATCTTGAACTCCCTTGACAGATTCAAGGATACTCAAGCACATATGATTACTCTTGACAGACTCAAGAACTCTCACACCTTTATTGGATAACCGGACGAACGTCCAAGACGCCGTCACGCACGCCGATCCCATAGGGACGGTGATAGTATGAACTCAAAGTTCTACATATTCTGGATTCAATCTAATCTAACCTAAACCCTAGCCGTGCCATCTCCTTATATGAGAGGGAGAGGTGGCCGGCCGGCCCCCTTATTGGGCCTAACCTAGTTCGACTTGGACAGGCCCAAGTCGAACGGACTCTATTAAAACCCTAGATGGCCCACAGCATGACCTGGCTACATTATTATCTCCTAATAACAAGATTATAATAAACTACTGGTACAACCTTAGACCCAAATATCATATCAATTGCTGTCCTAGAGTACCAGGCCCAGATATCCATATCATCTCTCCCCTTCTTCAAGAAGCGTTGTCCCCAACGCGTGAGGGTCTGCTAGAAAAAGGGTAGCGTCAGATAAGAACATCACCGAACTTCATCATGAAGCCTCGCCAGTCTTCCACACCACATCCTCCCTCTCGACTAGCTTGTCTTGACCTTGGCGCCCCTTTGGTCTTCGACGCCATCAACCTGATTGAGACACAGGCATCCTCCAAACACAAACTGAAAGTGCAACATGCATACCACCCAAGACATACAGAACAAATTTCTGTCCACCTTGGATCCAAATAAGCTGAAAACACTTGAGTATGCATCCATCTGAAAACGAGTGTCTCCTTTTTTTTTGCCTTCTCTTCTAACACAGAATTGCACCAACATCGGTCGAATATAGATATATAGAAGCCGTACCAATCGAGCTGACCTCCCTACTGAATCTCAGAGGAAACAAAATACCGTATACGACCTGAAATAGTACTCTTGTGCAAATGACTCCACCAATGGAAATACTTGAACAACCTTGCGTGGACTTTTTTTTTTAACTTTACTTTCCTTCCCTATTCACGTCCGGCCAATCAATCTGCACCCCAAAGGAAATTCTTTCCTTGTTTTCACGTGACGAGAGATCCAGCTTAAACCAATCAGCCAATTCCTTTTATCTTCTCCTGTATGCAAACAATACCAAAACCGGTCTGCACTTTCCTTTGCTTTACCAATCGCAATCAGAACGTGATCCGATCGGATCCACGCGCATCTCGCCAGGTAGCTTGCCGATGGAAGCCGATCTGGTGAAAACCGATCTCCTGCAAAACGATCTCGCCGATCTACAACCTACAGCCACTCACGATCAAAACAGATGATCAGCCCACGTGCAGCTGCTCCCTGAACAATCTCCTCGTGCTGCTGCATGCTTGTTCCTCCACGTACGTAGATTTCCCTAGACATACTGCTGTTGGATTTCCTCTTGAACTTGACTCTGCCGTTCACTTCCTCCTCCTCGATCTTCACCAACAACATGACGGCGACGTACCCAATGGTAGCCACGGCAACCGAGCAGAAACAACCAAGCAACAAAGCAATCTGCACCGTGATCAACCTAGCAATCATATCAATGGCTGTCCTAGAGTACCAGGCCTGGATATCCATATCATCTCATGATGAGGAACTGGTTTCCCGATCTTTCACGATGCACCTTGATGATCCATAGGACCGATAGATCTTGAACTCCCTTGACAGATTCAAGGATACTCAAGCGCATATGATTACTCTTGACAGCTCAAGAACTCACACATCTTTATTGGATAACTAGACGAACGTCCGAGACGCCGTCATAGGGCCAACCCCGCAGGGATGGTGATACTGGAGGAACCCAAGGTTCTACAAGACTTGAATCAAAACTAGACTACCCTAAACCCTAGCCGTGCCATCTCCTTATATGAGAGGGAGAGGTGGCCGGCCGGCCCCCTTATTGGGCCTAACCTAGTTCGACTTGGACAGGTCCAAGTCAAACGGACTCTATTAAAAACCCTAGATGGCCCACAGCATGACCTGGCTACATTATTATCTCCTAATAACAAGATTATAATAAACTACTGGTACAACCTTAGACCCAAATATCATATCAATGGCTGTCCTAAAGTACCAGGCCTGGATATCCATATCATCTCTCCCCTTCTTCAAGAAGCGTTGTCCCCAACGCGTGAGGGTCTGCTAGAAAAAGGGTAGCGTCAGATAAGAACATCACCGAACTTCATCCTCAAGCCTCGCAAGTCTTCCACACCACATCCTCCCTCTCGACTAGCTTGACTTGTCATTGGCGCCATTTGGTCTTCGACGCCATCAACCTGATTGAGGACACAAGTATCCTTCCAAATGCATCTGAAGTGCACCATACATACCACCCAAAACAAAACAGAACAAATTCCTGTCCGCTTTGGATCCAAATAAGTTGACAACACCTGAGTATGCACCCTTCTGAAACACCATTGTCTTCCTCCTTGAAGAGCAAACTTTCTTCCACTCCGTGACGAACAAATAGCAGCAACATAAGTGGTGCTGCCGGTCTCGATGCCGGTACTACCGGACTGCACGCTGGGACGGCCGGCTTGGGGCCCGGTCCTGCCGGCCTATAGGCCGGATGAGCCTCCTCTCCTCCCTGGATCCGCCCCGGTGGGCACCGGTACTGGACCCGGTTTTTGCCGGGCTCTGCCCGGTCTGCCAGCCGTGACGCCGGACCAGCTGGTCGAAACCGTCAAACCGCTGCATCGTCACGATCGCGTGTATGCTGCAACTGGGAGCTCCACGTGACGCAGCACACAAACGAATACGATCTTGTATACTCTTTTAACTTGATCAATCCAACCAGAAGTGATCTATACGAGCGCTCTGATCTCCGTGCTGAACAACTTCTGGCTGGCCTTGATGGAAACGCTGGGAAAACCACGCCCACAAGTGCCTGCTCCCCGACGTGGCGATCTCCTCTTAGACGCACGACCCCTTACTGCAGTCCCCGATCGAAGCTGGCCACACGTCGATCGCCCGGACGTCGTTGTGCCTTGGAGCTGCATCTTCTGGCCATGTCGCTGTGAGACTTCTGCACGCCCGGTACGTGGCCAGGGACAACACGGATCGCCACCACCACGGCCACCTGCGGCTGCTCCCTGCCTCGATCGAATCTCCTAAGGGAAAACGAACGATCGGTCGTAGACCAGCTGGACTCTGCTACCCACGATCGCTAGCTGCTTGGTATTTGGAAGCCCACGGATCGAACATGCAGGAATCGATCGCCAGAAACACGTCCTGCCCACGTACATGGAATTTCTTTAGCGCCTAGACGTTGCTGCTGCCCTACTCCACGCGCGCGTTGATAGGAAGGGATCCTGGACCCTGACGGCGCGCGATCGAAGTGGACGTGCATCTGGACTCTTCTCCTTTCCACAACCGCGTGCTGCTTCGTCCTTCCTGCGTGGCCGCCGCCGCCACCAGCAAACAACAACAAAAACCTTCGCGATTGTTTCTACCTCTCCCTTGTCGCCCACTTCCTCCTCCTCGATCTTCACCAATAGCATGGCGGCGACATACCCAATGGTAGCCACAACAATCGAGCAGAAACAACCGAACAACAAACCAATCTGCACCGTGATCAACCTAGCAAACTGATTACCATAGAGTTTACTATCACGCAACACTTGCAAAACATGTCGAATATGTATAAGGTCATATTTCTGGGTTATGTTGTCTCTAAGCATGGAGTAGAAGTAGATGTGTCCAAAATTGAAGCTATTCAAAATTGGCCTACTCCCATGAATGTGAGTCAAGTTAGAAGTTTTCATGGTCTAGCTGGGTTTTATCGCCGTTTTGTGCCCAATTTTTCTACTATTGCTGCACCTTTGAATGAATTAACTAAAAAGGGTGTTGTCTTTGAGTGGGGCGTTGCCCAAGATCATGCTTTTGATGAACTGAAACGATTGTTAACTTCTGCACCGTTGCTTTCACTTCCTGATTTCAATAAGCAATTTGAGATTGAATGCGATGCTAGTGGTATTGGAATTGGTGGTGTGTTGATGCAAGAGGGTCGCCCTATTGCATATTTTTCTGAGAAACTTTCTGGTGCTAAGTTGAACTATCCAATATATGATAAAGAATTGTATGCTTTAATTAGAGTTCTTGAGGTTTGGCAACATTATTTGTGGCCAAAAGAATTTATTATACATTCTGATCATGAAGCTTTGAAATATCTGAAAGCCCAATCTACTTTGCATAGGCGTCTTGCTAAGTGGGTTGAGTTTATTGAGTCTTTTCCGTACATTATTAAGCATAAGAAGGGAAAAGATAATATTGTTGCTGATGCTCTATCTAGGAAGACTATGCTATTAACCCATCTTGATGTTAAAATTCCTGGATTAGAGGTGTTATGTGATTTATATGCGACTGATCATGATTTTGCTGAACCATACCGCTTATGTGTTATTGGTAAAGCATGGGAAAAATATCACATACACGATGGGTTCTTGTTTAGAGCTAACAAACTATGTGTTCCAGAATCGTCTGTGCGTTTGCTCTTATTGCAGGAATCACATGCTGGAGGTTTGATGGGTCACTTTGGGCGTGAGAAGACGCTACTCATGCTCGCTGATCACTTCTATTGGCCAAAGATGAGGCGGGACGTGGACAGGTATGTGAAGAGGTGCATTACTTGCAACAAGTCCAAGTCCAAGCTGAAGCCTCACGGTTTGTATACTCCGTTACCGGCACCTACTA
The DNA here is from genome assembly GCF_019359855.2 of Lolium perenne. Lineage (NCBI taxonomy): Eukaryota > Viridiplantae > Streptophyta > Magnoliopsida > Poales > Poaceae > Lolium > Lolium perenne. The sequence goes on along the minus strand of NC_067244.2, from coordinate 100,684,139 downwards.
CACCTTGGGAGGATATTAGTATGGATTTTGTGTTGGGTTTGCCGCGTACTAAGAGAGGCCATGATTCTATATTTGTGGTAGTGGATAGATTTTCTAAAATGTCACACTTTATTGCCTGCCACAAAAGCGACGATGCGTCGCATATTGCTAACCTGTTTTTCAGGGAGATTGTTCGACTACATGGAGTCCCGAAGACTATTGTTTCTGATCGTGATGTGAAGTTCATGAGCTACTTTTGGAAGACACTTTGGGGAAAGCTGGGGACAAAGCTACCGGTTCGCACTACTTGTCATCCCCAAACTGATGGTCAAACTGAAGTGGTGAATCGAACCTTGTCACAACTGTTGAGATCCATGATCAAGAAGAACCTGAAGGAGTGGGAAGAGTGTTTGCCGCATGTGGAGTTTGCTTACAACAGGGCGGTACACTCTACCACGGAGCTGTGTCCTTTTGAGGTGGTGTATGGTTTCAAACCCATTACTCCACTTGACTTGTTGCCTTTGCCCGTACATGAGCGAGTTAATATGGAGGCATCCAAGAGGGCAGATTTTGTGCGTAAGATCCATGTGAAGACTAAAGAGTTGATAGAAAAGAAAGGCAAGAGCAATGCTGCAAGGATGAACAAGAAGCGCAAAGAGATGTTGTTCAAACCTGGTGATATGGTCTGGGTACATTTTCGCAAGGATAGGTTCCCGAAGCTACGGAAGTCTAAGTTGAAGCCTCGTGGTGCTGGTCCTTACAAAGTGCTTGCCAAGATCAATGATAATGCATACTCAATAGATCTTCCAGTTGATGAGTTTGGTGTCAGTAATTCTTTCAATGTTGTTGATTTGACACCATATGACGGAGAAGACCTTGGAGCGTCGAGGTCGACGCCTTTTGAAGGGGGGGGAGATGATGAGGACATCCCTACTACACCATTACCTCCGTCATTGATGAATGAAGATGAACCTGCTGTGAAGCTCAAGTCCGATGAAGTTCGGATTGGTCCAATTACAAGAGCTCGTGCGAAGCTACTTAAACAACAGGTGAACTTGTTCCTAAACGATACTTTGATTGATGAGAACTTTATACTACCTAAGTCCTATTACTTATGTATCATCAGGTATCAAGAGGAGACGAGCATCGCACGAGGAGTAGAGAAGCAGCTGGACATGAAGATGGACGTCAAGATGGACGTGAAGCTGGACATGGAGCTGGACATGAAGATATCTCATGGTCGCGCGAGGGAGGAGCGGGAGGAAGGCGCGAGAGGAGAAGACGACGTCCAGGCCGGTCCAGCACCCGGTTAGACCGGCCTCCGGACCGGCCCGCCCGGTCCCTGGCCCGGTTGACCGGGCGCCAACCGGATGGGATTTATCGTACCGGGCAAAAACCGGATTTTTGCGAACTTTCCGGTTTGCCGCCCGGTTGACCGGGTTCTACGCCAGGCCGCCCGGTCACTGGTCCGGTTGACCGGGTTCTACGCCAGGCAGCCCGGTCACTGGCCCGGTTGACCGGATTCCAGACCGGATCTGTCCGAGTCTGTCTCGACCAGAACTATTCTGGGTCGGTTTTACTTGTATTTTTCGACCAGAACTCGTCCCGGACGCCTATATAAGTGCCTTGGACGACCCCCTAGCTGCTTTAGACCACGTTTAAGATAAACCCTAGTTCATAGTTGTTTGCTAAGCAAAACTATTGTTCCCCAACTCTCCAATTCGTTGCGATCTGAAGTTTTATGCTACTGAAAGTTTGTGTGATCTGCTGTTCCATTGGGGATTAGAAGATTGCAATCTACCGCTTCGTGGTCGGCGGCTACGTGCGCAAGTGTGTGGAGTTGCGAATATCTTGCAGGGTTGAGAGCTGTTGCATTGGCATCAGGAATCAATCGAGAGACTTCGTCGGCGTCATACAAGTTATCCTTCTCATATCATCGATTTCATCCGCTGCTACCATCGTGTGTTCATCACCACCCGTCGCTTACTGAGAAGATCGGCAGTACGTATGCGGATGTGATGAAGCGAATACCGAGGATGAAAACTATCACACAACAAACCAGGGTATATGGTGGAGCTTGGTTGGGATACCTAACAACACCAATTCATAAAGCCTAGTGCTGATCGTATGACATGAGACCCACGGAAACGCACACGGTGGAGATAAATGGGGCAATTGCAACTATAAGGATGAGCTGAAAAAAATTATGTATGTCGGAAGTAATGCTCGTGTTGCAATGCACAGGAGAGACGCTAGCAAATAGCTCAATAATAGGGCACAAGATTGCTCAAAACTACTTAGTGCAACGCAGCGATGCAAACAGCAAACAATGCTCCAAATAGAACTGAGATCAAAATATACTCCGGCCACTTTTTTTTCTCTCGCTATACTGTAGCTACAGTAACTCGGATTTTCTTTTTGCTCACTTTTTTTTTTGATGAAGCCACACAAAAACCTCACGGAGCAAAATATTTCAAACTGCTCAAAATAATGCACGGTACAAACCTAAACGTGAGCAGCCCTTGAGCGTGAAACAAGCTAGTCTCGTAGGTTAGTTCTACTATGTGGATTGGCTTATACGTAAGGTTACAAAAGACAGACTCACGTGGACGCGGACTTGGAAAAGGGAAAAAACAGATCAGCAGGACACGACGATGGACAAATAGAACTCGACGACTTGACTCTATAAACAGGAACTTCAACCTGCGACCTCCGACGACGCAAAACAGGCAAAACAAAAGAAAACCTAGACGCAACCAGCTAGCTACGATTTGATGGGAAGAAAAGTTACGCAAAAACACACGATCAGCAACTAAACTAGATGACCAGATGCAATCTACGGCTATGGCCAATATTTTTGTGAAGCTATTTTCTGTATAGGACGAAAAATAGATCTAATCTAGGGATAAATTTGGTGGATGCTCACCGAGTAAACCTGGGGCT